>NC_140594.1:872402240-873006885 GCF_964204655.1 Triturus cristatus | reverse complement strand
AAAATGTTGATGCAAATTGAGAGCCCCGGGTCTGCAACAATAACAGAATGAAAGACATTCCTCTCAAAAAAATGTCAACTGTAAAATGCCTCAGGGGCTATCTCAGAGCCCCACACTATTTACTCATGTGGCTGCTCTTTCTAAGTTGATTAAATAATGCAGGTTTTCTGTTATGAACTGTGCATGTGGTACATAGTTAAGGAAGTTTCGTGGTTCTAACAATAGGGCCACCATATCCTCTTTTATTAAAGAGAGAAATACAATATTGGATGAATTCGAACGGCCTCAAATTGAACTTGGACAAAACCAAGGTGTTGTTAATAATCGAATCTTCTGCTTTTTGGACCAAGAAACTGTATCCTAAGCAATTTTCCTATCCTAAATCCTATTGTGGGTGATTTGGAAGAATCTTTTGCTAAATATTTTTTTTTCTACTTCATGTTTCCAAGGTATCTTCCATTTACTTTTATTACTTAGTGATTTTCAAAAATCCTTTTTAGGTCGAGCATTTAAGGCCTCTTGTATATACTTTAGTATATACTTATATGTGAATGTACTTTGTGAGCTCTGAAGATCAGCCCTAGGACTTGTCTGCTTCTGCTTAGGGACTTTTATTTTGCAGTTGAACAGACTTTTTTTCTGTTCAACTGCCTCTATTTAACTGTCTTAATAGAAAACGACCAACAGAGGTCAGTAAAATACCAGATTTGGTTTCTGCTTAGGGACTTTCTTTTTTACATTTTCTGGAAACTGCCTCTGTTTAACTTTCTTGATAGAAAACGACCAGCAGAGGTCAGTAAAGCACCAGAATCACTTTAGCATTCTCTAGATTCCAGTCCATAGAAATTGTCTTCCATGATCGCCTGTAGACAATATTTTTTTCAAATCTAGTATTTTCAGTGGTAAGACCACCGAAGGCCCTGATTTTAGCATCAAAAACTGGGCTTTGGACTATACCATTTCCAGCTGAAAGGCAATATTACTCTCCATGTGTTCCCATACCTGGTGTGTTGCGCAGTTTGATGCTTATTTTCCCTTCATGTTAAAGAACAGTAGATGTTTCAGCACCCAGGCGAATGTGCTGCATAGCTAAATACATATAAGGTCCCAAAGGCGCAACCGATTGCATTGCAAATTCTTGTTCTTACAGTTGTTTATCACTTGCCAATTATCCGAGTCATAATTGTTTCACGCCTGGATTATCCCTTTTGTGGGGCTTCCATAATACCTGTTGTATCCGCAACTTCTACTTACTTTTCCTCATCATGCCTCCATTTTTGGCCGTTTTTTTAATCTCTACTGACTAAGCAATGAGGAGTTGTTCAAATATTTCTGTATTTGTTCAATACATCTGCACAAAACGGCCCCTCCATTATTCAATAACTACATACATTCGACAGACGACTTACCTAAAATCAATAAATGTTGTAAAAGACGGCTCTTTTTTAGGTCTCGTCTAGCGTTGCAGCGCGAAAGCGCTGCCATCGCTTTGCGAGGCATGCAGTATACACTATAGTGTGGAAGCTTCGTGGAAGTTCCGCCCACTCTCCAGCCCATCTTCTTCATTGGCTTAGGTTATAAATGCTGCCTTCCAGTTGGTTTTGAGCTTGTTAGTCCCTTCCCTTGACAGGCATGTCAGTGATTTGTATCCTTCCAAGGCTACTGACCCCTTCACTGCACAGACTACTTTCTTCCTGCCCCTCGTGACCCCGCCTCCAGCAGTCTGTGACTTATTAGAGCCCCCCCACCCCTCCCACGCATTCCCAATCATGCTCCTGCCCACCACACTCCCGTTTTCGATGCAATAGGTCTTGCGTAAATGCGAGTCCCATTGCATTGCCAATGCTTGTTTGGTTCCCGGGAACTGTTCTACCACGATGCACCCGAGGTTCCCGTAAGGTCATATCCACCGCTTGATTCATAGAAACCTCAAGTCCCTCTTTGTTTCCTTGGCTAGCCACAGCTGTGCCTGTGACCTGCACGTGCATGCTGTGTCTGTGACCTACGTCACTGGAGCGCTCCAAGCAACTACTTCGCAAGTGCTCCCTGGGAGCTATCAAAGGTGCGCATTGTTTTCTGACAAAATTCTCGACAGCTGCTGCCAGCCGCGTGGCACCGCAGAAGATATTTCTAGCGATACCCCCAGCAAGTGCACGCTCAAACGTGCTCTTTTGTAGTCGATGTGTTTTTTCAGATTCTACTAGAGATCACAAATGCCTGAGCTCAGCTGCAAAGGGCCTTGGGTTCGAGTAACTTGTGGCATTTGCTGGGGCTTTAAATACATATGCTCAGTGGAAGTCGGTTGGTACTGGAGCGAAGCTTAGAAAGCTTGTATACACACCCCTGCACTGCTCCTCTGTGTTTCTACGCATTTTTATTCCGTAACTTATTTTTTTAAACCTATTCTCTGCTGCGGCTGATTTTCACTGTTGTCAATGCAGGGCAAGCCAGGCTGAAAGCTGCTGACATGCACCGCCGACCGTCTGCGGCAAACATGGCTCATGGTTCCAATGTGGTATCGGATCCCACCTACACCAGTCAGCCAAAGACAGGGCCAGAGAGGGTGGCTCACGCGTCAGGGTCACCCGCAGTGAGAGTGGGTGCAGCAAGCTGCTGTGCTCACTGGTTGCAGCATGACTGATGGCACATTGGTGGCGGTAATATATCATCCATGGAACCAAGCCTACCGGGCCGCAGCCGGGCTCAGCTGCCCAGTGACGATCATGAATAATTATTTAGGGGCATATTATAAAGAAACTGCGTTAAAATTATCGCCGCTTTAGCGGCAGAAAACTGCTGCTAAAGCGGCGATAATGAGCTTGATAATATGCCCTTGAGAATTCCCATAGAAGCCCATGTTCTGGTGTCAATATGGCTTCTATTGGAATTCTCTGCGGGATATTATCAAGCCCATTATCGCCAATTTAGCTGATTTGGAGCAGTTTTAAGATTTTCTTAAGAGTTTCTTGTTGCTCGAATGTGTGTCATTTGTAATGTTTATACATTTCCCTCGTCATTATTGCTTGATTTTGCTTGGCGAGAAATGTCACTCATAGTGGTTGAAATGTCACTCATAATTACACTGAAATTATAAAAATGTCACACATAGCAATCTGAAACCTTGGCAGCTATGTTCCTAAGTATAACATTTGGTGGAAACTTTGACAAAGGGGCCCCTATTGTTACATATATTTTATTCACATTGTTTTATATACTACGATTACAAAGTATTTTGTCCCGTAGCAGGTAATTGGTGCTATATGAGACAAAGGATCAGTACGGGTAAATAAGCCTCATCTGACAGCTAAAAACACTTAATTGGACAAATACATTCAGTGGGACCAAGTGGGATGAAAAAAGTGGGAGTTTCTAAAAGGGAGCATTGCCATTGACATTTAACTGTAATTTGTTTTCCCTGAGGAGAGACATATGTACTAAAGGGTTTTGCTTAAAGCATGTAAGCTAAAATCCTGTGTTTCACACAGCGTGCCACCTGCCCAATATTCGAATGCCTTTCTGTGAGCTTTCTGTTATTGCATCCAGACCTATACAAAATGAATAAAACAAGCCAGACCTATGGACTTAGCCAATCCTAGTTAGCTGTAGCACTTACATAAGTAACATCAATCATTTTGTTGGGAATCATCAGAATTGAAAATGTTCTGAAAGTGTGAGACTGCAAATTAATCATTACTAAGGTCAGTGGAAGGGGAGAGTTATCCTCTGGGTGTCTCAATCACTCCTTTCTATTCCTCTTACCGCTTTCCTCTTCAGCTTCTCTCTCTTAACACCCTTTTTCTCCCCTATCTTTCTGAAATCCTCCACCTGCATATCTCACCTGTCATCGCCTCCATCTTCATCACTGTCTTTTCTCTCTGTACTTCTGCATGTGCATCCTTTCCCAGTCATGCATGGTAGCCTACTGCAGCAGTGAAGTGCATTTCAGGGATGGAGAGACTGTGTGCTAGGTATAGAGTGCGACCATAGGGATTGCTGCACCGTAAAGACTGTTGTGAGACTAGACATTTCTTCAAGTGAGATGAAAAAGGTGGGCGGGCTGTAAATGAGATGTGGCCTAAGCCATCTAGGAAATCCACATGAGGGGGCACTGCCTAATGGTTTAAGCATCTCAAAAGTAAAATTTCATAAATGTTACTTGACAAATAACCGAAATCAGTATGCAACAGTATATTTAACAGTTCATATAGCACTGCTATCCTGGTCCAAAAGCAATAATTTAACAGTTCATGAAGCAATCCTGGGCTAAAAGGTATAAAACACTTGACAAGTGAAATTTGCAATTCAGCAGTTTGCTATTACTATCCTTGGAAAGTACACAGGGGCTAACTTGGATATTCATTTGTAGTGACATACTGGTTAGGTCCTGGATGGCAATGGTAAAAAACAATATCCACTTTGTTCTGGAGGTAGGAGAGCTGAGCCAAGGGTCTGGTTCGGCTCTTAAAGCCTGTGAACGAGCCAAGCCCTGAAAATGTTTGCTATGTAAATCAAACTACAAACATCATGTAAAATATAATAAAATCTCTTCAAAATTCAAAAAAGTGTATTTCTTTAACATGTGGAAGCTTTGGCATTAATACGTCACATTGTACCTTCTGCCTTTATGCTGTTTTTAGTTTAATTTATTTTCATGTTTAATTTAGGTCACCTATTGTCTCTTAGTTCACCCGACCCTTTTCCTTCACTGTATCGATTCATTAACCTGGTCTCTCTCCTCATTAAAACAAACCCGCACCTCGAAATCAAAGTCCTTCACAGTGGCAGCGGCTGTTCTGGCAAGGGGCGGGCGCCCAAGTTCCTCTTGTATGCCAAGTCGTTGCTGTAGCTATTAGATGCGTGCGGGTACCACATCTCTGCAGCGAGCCCCTTTTATGTATTTAAAGTCTTGGCTCTCTGAATTTATTTTGCTCGGGCATTATTTAGGCAATGTTCGGCTTTTCCATAAGCAGTGCAAACCTTTACAGAAAAACGAATCTGCGGCTAAATAGCTCATCATTGCGCTATTAAGTTGTGGCGTTGGTGAGCAGGTCTGTATAGATGGTGGAAAGGGACAGCCATGCATCAGTGCTTGTTTGAGACACTCGTGGAGCCGAGGAGGACGTAGTGGAGAGGACCCCTATATCGAAAGTTACTGCTCGCATTGTCCTGCCTCTGTCCGGGGTGCCTGTGCCCAGGCAGAAGTCGTCTGAAGTTGTCGGGTACCCCACAAGTTACCTGTTTCTTGCGGAGAGATCTCGCAGAGACGACATGAGCTATCACCCCCACGCCCACCTTACCCCACTCTAGATCTGATAACAAACTAGGATGAAAATGGGAGTGGGAATGGTAGCCAAATAGTCAGGGTGATGTCAGGATGGAGTAGTGGACGTTCCTCTGTTCCGAAAAACCGTGGGCACCACCTGGACAGGAAGACAAGGGAACACCTGTTACCATCAACACAACAAACCTGCAACCACTCACAAACATACCCTCATGTGGGAGACAGCGATTACCTCCTGTGTAGACATCAGAAGGTCTGCTGCCATCGAAGGAGAAGGAACTGAACGTCCTGCCAAGTAGCTAGCGCACCTGCTCTATGTAAATGAAATCAATAAGCGCTCCTGCGCTAATATATATATGACCTCAAACAAACAGGCGGTCCAGCGCGGTAAGGGTAAGGTCAGAAAAGAAACACCAGAAGCGCTCCTGCACTATATACAAAAGTAAAAGCTTTCCTACACGATGAGGCAAGGTGCAAGGCAGAGGAACAAACAAGTTCACCAGCACTGCAGGTATGGCAGCGAGTACTGGTGCTAAGCGGGATAGGAGAAGGTTACCAGCCTCAACACAGATGCTCCAGTGCTGTGAGGCAGGTGAAGGAACTAGCGCTTCAGCGAGGGTAAACACAGTCACGAGTGTACAGTTTAGCGCTCCAGCGCGGTTTAGAAAAATTCACGGGCAAACACAGGCAACCAGGTGAGACGGAAGAGGTGACAACAGACAAACCATGACAGCGCCCCCATCCAAAACAAAACCCCCGCCCGCAACAGCAGAATCACACAAGGGTGGTAGGGCGAGGGCTGAGCGGGTGATGGACATGGAAGGCGCAGACCAACTGGGACGCGTGACGGACATGGGACAGGGGCTCCCAGGACCTCTCCTCTGGACCATAACCCTTCCAGTCAACCAGGTAAAAGAGCCTCCCCAGGGTACGACGGGAACCAAGAATAGCCCTGACCTCGTACTCAATGTGATCATCCCTAAGAACTGGAGCAGGAGGGGAGGACACATTGCACTCAGGGTGAACAGGACGTAGAAGGGAGACATGGAAGACAGGGTGTAGTGGAAGAGGTGCCCTCATAAGTGAATACGGGAGGTCGTAGCAGTCCTTCCTGCCTCACCCTAGCAGAAGGAGTAGGACCCCAGGGACTAGCAACCCCAGCCGCTACTTGACCTTGTAAGGCCGTCATGTCTTGACGCAGACTGAGGTTTTCTGCCTGTATGTTTTCAAGCATAGCTGCTATGTCTTGCAGGGTGATCTCGGGATCGCTCATGTCGTCTGGGCGTGATGATTAACTTGGGCTTCGTATTCTGTCGGGTACCCCACAAGTTACCTGTTTCTTGCGGAGAGATCTCGCAGGGATGACATGAGCTATCGCCCCCACACCCACCTTACCCCACTCTAGATCTGACAACAAACTAGGATGAAGATGGGAGTGGGGATGGTAGCCAAAAAGGTCAGGGTGATGTCAGGATGGAGTAGTGGATGTCCCGCTGTTCAGAAGAACCATGGGCACCAGCTGGACAGGAAGACAAGGGAACACCTGTTACCATCAACACAACAAACCTGCAACCACTCACAAACATATCCTCATGTGGGAGACAGCGATTACCTCCTGTGTAGACATCAGAAGGTCTGCTACCATCGAAGGAGAAGGAACTGAACGTCTTGCCAAGTAGCTAGCGCACCTGCGCTATGTAAATGAAATCAATAAGCGCTCCTGCGCTAATATATATATGAGCCCAAACAAACAGGCGGTCCAGCGCCGTAAGGGTATGGTCAGAAAAGAAACACCAGAAGCGCTCCTGTGCTATATACAAAAGTAAAGGCTTTCCTACACGATGAGGCAAGGTGCAAGGCAGAGGAACAAACAAGTTCATCAGCACTACAGGTATGGCAGCGAGTACTGGTGCTAAGCGGGATAGGAGAAGGTTACCGGCCTCAGCACAGATGCTCCAGTGCTGTGAGGCAGGTGAAAGAACTAGCGCTTCAGCGCGGATAAACACAGTCACGAGTGTACAGTTTAGCGCTCCAGCGCGGTTTAGAAAAAGTCACGGGCAAACACCAAGAAGCGCTCCAGCGTGGCAGTATCACAAACACAGTCTAGCGCTACAGCGCGGTTATCAAATATGAGCAGAACTTAAAGCCCTCCAGCACGGCGGGCAGAAGTTACCTGGGGCAGCGTCTGAAGCAATTGCAGGCATCAGGCATCGGGGCTGGCGATAATACGAAGCCCCGGACCGGGGGAAAATCGCAGCTGATAAGCAGATTTCCCCGTAAGCACTGGTGACACCGTGGATGTTCCGGCAAAATGCCTGGACCGCTAATGGGCAGACACCGGAAGTGAGGAGATCGCGTCCCGCATGAGCAGACTCAAACGCACACAGGCAACCAAGTGAGACGGAAGGGGTGACAACATACGAACCATGACAGAAACCTAGTCTAGAACAGCCTTCTCCCCCCACCGGGTCTTCAGTAGGTCACTGGTAATACTCCTGGTGAGTGCCAGTCTTTCACCAGACTACCCTTTCACCCGCTAATGACCCCCTACTGCCCTGAACTCTTTGCCGTGTATTTGTATACTAGGGAGTGCTTTATATGGCAGGCATGGGCGTCCGCAGGGGGGGCAAAGAGGGGCGCTTGCCCTCCCCTGGAGTACCCCTCCTTGCCCCCCTGCGGACACCCATGCTTTTATGGACGCCTTTTTTCCGTAATTTTAGACCCTGCAGGAAGCAGAGCTGTTCCCTGCCAGAGGCCTCAACTCCCTGATGGGGCGCCTTGCACGCCTCCTCACAGCCCCTCCCGCCCATTGTCATTCTGTCTGTGGCTGATTATCACATACAGAATGACAATGGTCAGTTTGAGCTGCGAAAGCATACATCCCACCCTGAACCAATGAGGCAGCTCTGCAGGTTGGGTATGCGCTGCCGAGACCAGCGGACACAGAGCAGTGTTGTTTGCGCCATGATCGGGTTTTTCTCCCTAAGGCCATGAAACGGAACAGGCTCTGCCTCGAGTGCCACTTGACATCACCACTGCTAGAGGTGGTGCAGAAATACACCCACCCCCTTCAAACTCATGCTCAATGGCATTCTGGTTCGTGCAGTCCTTTACTTAATCAGCCATAGGTGAAAGTGCAGGCTGCATCCTAAGGGGAAGTGGCAAACTAGGTCTGGACACCAAGACCTCCTTTTAACACTGTGTAGCCTGAGAGCAAGGGGTCTTCTGAATGAAGTTCAGGGGGCGGGGGGGCGGGGGGGCGGGGGGGCGGGGGGGGGTCGATGCATTATCCTCCCAAGTCAAAAATTGAGGTTGCAGCATAGCCCAGATTTCAGATCCCACTAAAACGTACAGTTACGTGTCAACAGCCGCGGCCCGTGGAGGGAGTTCCGTGGGGCGGTAGGGCGGGGTGGGGGAGGGGCAGCGTGGGGGGTTCTAAAAACCGGAATATGGATAATTGCAGGTAAGTAAACAATTAAATAAATAAAACGAATTTCGTTGCGCGCCCTGCATCGCATTTTGCGATGCAGGGCGTGCAACGAAATTAGTTTTATTTTTTTAATTGTTTACTTGCCTGCAATTATCCATATTCCAGTTTTTAGAACCCTCCACCCTGCCCCTCTCCCGCCCCGCCCTACCGCCCCACGGAACTCCCTCCACGGGCCGCGGCTGCGTGTCAATAACATATCTATCTGCCAGTATGCACCCTATCATGTCTGGCAGGACGTCCCGACCCTGTGTTTCACTGCCTTATATCCCTCTGTACCCCACTCCCCGCGCTCACTGCCTAAAATCACTCTGTACCCTACACCTCTCGCTCACTGCCTCATATCCCTCTGTACCCCACACCTCGCGCTCACTGCCACAACATATCCCTCTGTACCCCACACCTCTCGCTCACTGCCTTATATCCCTCTGTACCCCACACCTTGCGCTCACTGCCTTATATCCCTCTGTACCCCACACCTCACGCTCACTGCCACAACATATCCCTGTGTACCCCACACCTCGTGCTCACTGCAACAACATATCCCTCTGTACCCCACACCTCGTGCTCACTGCGTTATATCCCTCTGTACCCCACACCTTGCGCTCACTGCCTTATATCCCTCTGTACCCCACACCTCACGCTCACTGCCACAACATATCCCTCTGTACCCCACACCTCACGCTCACTGCCTTATATCCCTCTGTACCCCACACCTCGCGCTCACTGCCACAATATATCCCTCTGTACCCCACACCTCGCGCTCACTGCCACATATCCCTCTGTATCACACTCTTCACACTCACTGCCTGATCGCTCACTTTACCCTGCCATTCATCTTCTTTGTGTTCTCTCCCCTTTCACTCGTTCTACCTCTGTTCACCCCCTTACTTCTTTTAGTACCTTACTCCTTTCTCACTACCTCTACTTCTTTTCCTCTTCAGTAACATCTCTCTGACACATCTCTGCACTTCCTTTATATCAACGCACCGTCTACCTCACCTTTCTACCCCAGTCTTTATTATTCCCTCTTCCTCAGCTATCTCTACCTGGCCCTCTCACGTTCTACGACTGCGTTATTCTCCCCTCTCCAGCTTTGATTTACCTGTCTCTGCTCCTGAATCTTTTTCTTCTACACCTCACTTCTTTGTTTACCCTTCACCCCATCGCTACCCTTCTGTTTGCCTCACTACGGTCTTTACCCGACTCACCTTTCAGTGCCTCTTCCCATTTCGCCTCCCTCCCTCACAGAGCTCTCCTAGCATGCATCTGTTTCTCCCCTCACCACCATGCCTGCCTCTACTCCTCCTTACCTTTCTAACCAGCCTAACTTTCTACCTTCCTGTTATTCCTGGTAGTGAACCATTCATTTCACGCCTCCGGTTGTATTACCTACGCATTCAAATTGAGTAGGTCATTGCTGTGCTCCCAACCTGACATCGAGACCCAGTTCCCTTGCCTCTCAACATGCTCAGATATAACAACAAGCATTGGCATAGCCAATACGTTCCGCCTTTGAGACCTGCTGCATAACTAAATACTTATAAGGTCCCAAAGGCGAGACCTATTGGCCATGCCAACGATTGTTTTACTCAGCTTGGCCTGAGCATTACCCGATCCTGATTGTCTGCCATTTTAGCCCCGCCCCCTATTGATTAACATTAGCCACGCCCCTTCATTTGCCAGGTTAGCCCCCCCCCCGGAAAAATTTCTGCAGACGCCCATGATGGCAGGTACCATCCGGTACGGAGTACTTGCAATTCTATATTACCTATTACAGCACTGACTCTAGGGTTTGCCCTGATTTTTTTTTCTCTCTTCCGTTTACAGTTTAAGTATTTACTCGGTTTTCCGGGATCCCCTTCTTGGCTCGTTGCTAGTGCTTCTTTACAGACCTGGCTGCATATATTTGTTTCATGTGTCCCTGGTCATGCCTACGCCTAGGAGCACCGGACTAGGTGGCAATGACATTATGTCATTAGGAACACCATGTTCTTGTCATGTGCTCTTTCCTTGCGTGGCATTTTTTCAGCTGTTAGCCTTATTGTTATCTTCAAATGCACTCCAACTACAACCCCCAGAATGCACTTTGGATAAGAAATGGTGCTCCTGATGGCATAGCCTGCTTAACTCACGATGCCTATGGCTGGTGGGTAGATAGTTCATTTGGTCCTATTAGCTCCATCTTTTGCATTATAAACGGGTCTACTTACAGTAGCTGGCAGTGGGACTGGGCAGTCACTGAGAGCAGGGGCAGGTTAAGGGTGACAGTAGCTGGCAGTGGGACTGGGCAGTCAGTGAGGGCAGGGGCAGGTTAAGGGTGACGGTAGCTGGCAGTGGGCAGTGAGTGACAGAGAGTATGGGCAGGATAAGGGTCTCTGGTGGTGCTTACTGTAGATAGCATTGCCAAGTGGACAGTGACTGGCAGTGAGATAGGACAGTAATGGCGAGCAGAAATAGAGGCAGGTTGGGGGTCCCATGTTGTGGTTACAGTGGCGGGCAGTGAGATTGGACAGTGGAGCAGGGTCAGGCGAAGGCGGTCCCAGTTGCTCTTACTGTGTCTGGCAGAGAAGCAGGGAAGTGAGAACTACCAGAGACAGGCCACAAGAGATCCCAATGTACCCCTAGTGACAGGCTGTGGTACTGCACCCTTTTACTGCCTAGTGCACTGTACAATAGTTAATGTTGCTGTTCCCACAATAATGTGCTCTATAGCTAAATACTTATAAGGTTCCAAAGGCGAGACCGATTGCATTGCAAATGCTTGTTACTTGTTAGGCAGTGAATTCCTGGAACTGAATGCCCCCCCCCGACGAAAAGTCCTACGAACTTTGAATTTTAATAGATAACTGGCTCCATCTTTTCTGCTATCCAGGACTTGTACCCTGTGCCAGGACAACCTTTGCGGCAATCGTGCGCTGATTATCAGCGAACGTTCATCTCACTGAGCCATCCTCCCTGACGTGCATGCCGATGACGTACCTCACCACAACCGACACAAAACACCATATTCCAAGCCAACCCACCAATACACAAAATAAGGTTTCCCCACATCTGACACCGCATCAGCACAATATCAACAAAACAGTACACTAACACAGCACGATACAATGAAGTAACATCCTTTTTCGGTTTGAAAAAAATAAATGAAATGCTGTCCAGAGTTCACGTACACCAATCAATCAAACCATGCTCTATTAAAGGCAGGGACGTAGTGAGCTTTCCAACTAGAGCATCTTAAGCGGGGCTACAAACGGGCCTGGAGAACCCAATCTCAATAAAATGTAATTCATTGTTCATGAGCCTCTTCTGTCTGGTGCTCATAAATAACAATGCTGGGAGCTACCAAGTCTGGGGTGTAGGGTGTGGGCAGTGTGCCAACCTACGGTGAAGGAAATAGAGAAAGCGAAATGACCCCAATAGGGAAAAAAACTGAGAGGTTGGAAAAATAGAAAACATCGTAACTAGAGAGGTAACAGTAAGGAAAGATGAGAGGTAAAAAGGTGGGTAGGTAGAAAGGGGAACCCATGGGAGTAGGAAGGAAAAAGGAAAGAAGGCAGCAAGAAAGTTGATTGGTAGGATAGAAGGGTAAAACGAAGCACGCATTGAAGGGTGAAAAGAATGGATCGATAGTCAAGTCAAAAATCGATAGTCAAAAGGGAGAAGGGAGGGAGGAAGGAAGGAAGAAATTGTAAAGCACTGCTTATTATCTCTGAGGGTATCCAGATTCTGGGATGGGGGGCTGCTGCTGTGCTGGATTAGTCAAAGAGCCAGGTCTACAGGTCTTTCTTGAACTCTTGCAGGGTGGGTGATATGCGGAGGCCGTTCGAGGTCTTGGTTGCCAGATGTGAGAATGCGCGTCCACCGCTGTTGCTTCTGTGGATGGGGTGGGTGTGGGCCAAGAAAAGAGACAAGGATTGCAGTCTCTGGGTCATCAGTTGGTGGCAGTGGCGTAACAAAACTCGAGGGGGCCCTCCTGCACAGCACATGGAGGGGCCCCCTTCCGTCTCACTCAGGAGCTCTTAGGCCAGCATACTTTGCTGAGTGGGCCCCCTGGAGCTCGGGCCCCCCCGCACTGCGGGGGCCCTGAGTGGGGGCCTCTGTTACGCCCATGGTTGGTGAAAGTTCACCCTGTGGTGGAGACAGGCTGGATCTGTGTTATGAAGAGCTTTGTAGGTGTGGGTGAGCAGTTTGAACTGGCAGAGTTTGCTGACGAGGAGCCAGTGTAGGGCTTTGAGGTGTGGGGAGGTGTGGGTCCTCCTCAGGAGGTCAAGGATGAGCTTGACTGATGCGTTCTGGATTATAAGCGGTTGAGCGGTGATCCCCACATAGAGGGAGTTGGCGTAGTCCAGGCGGCTGGTGATGATGGCCTGGGTGACGTTGCGTCTGATGTCGAAGGGGAGCCATTTGAAGATTGAATGCAACTCTTCTAAGGAAGGTCAGGTTTGCTGGGTGAGCATGAAGATACGTTTCACGTGGGGCTGTTATAATTTCCTACATCCTTCCTCAATTAAAGTCATATGCCATCATAGTATTAAAATGCACTGTATGAGTGACAGGCCACACCTTTCCTGTAGATTTACCCTTGCCTCTGTTTGAAAGGGAGACTCCAGGTATGATGTATGGTACAGGCTGCTTATATTGTAGTTCTCTACAACACAACTCTTTGTAAGAGAGTCTTCATTTGTAACAAAACTGCCTTATTCTGGTTTTTTTCTGACATCAGGCATTTGTTTGGGGGCATTTAACTGAAGCTTATTTCCATGTTCAGATTGTTTGGTCAGGATGTCAGTTCCACGTCATGTACAGAACGAGCTGTCTCTGCAGCGTGCTTGGCTTGCTGCCCTCTCCTCCTCGCTTTGTCACCTGACATCTGAGAATGAGATTCATCTGTGGAGCTACTCAAGGAATACTCGCATAATTAACTGGCTGTGTAATTTATAACATGAATAATTTAAAGAGGCGTTCATCCCTCGGTAAGGTTAGTTCACCTCTGGTGATTTACATGTCTAAACACTTGCTAACGTAGTCTTTCTATATTTTTTAATGAGCGCACATTTTTCTCTGTCAGGTTTGTTTTTCTTATGCTCGACTTGTCTAATATCAACTGCTATTCTTAGACTTGGCCATTATAGAATGGATTTTAGCTGAATTTGTAATAATTTATGAGCAGTAAAACAAGACTGTTGAATGTTTTTTTTCTATCCATTACACCTTTCTCTATATTCATTCCTACTTGAAATCCTCCCCTAGAAGGATTCCTCCTCCAACCCCGCAGTCTCCGCCCACCTTGCTATAACCACTAGCAACAACATGCACACGTTATGACGTCCATCTACCTGGGGCTGTTAAATGGATGGCACTGGGGGAGTAAAAGGTGCGCTCACCTGGTTTCTGCCCCTCGCAGCACTACCAAAGGGGCCCTCAGGAGCTTGTTCAGTCCCTTCTGTAATAAAGATAGCACCTGTGCACTTTTAGCACTGGAATGACACTAAAGGAACGTTCCCTCATTTGCATGTGGGTTCCCTCATTTGCATGTGGGCGTGGCCCCATGCAAATGAGGAAAACACATTAGTCTGAAATGTGTTGTATGTTGGACGCAGGTATAGAGGTACTGAGGTCACCTGAAGGCATACACACTGTGAGCCACAAAGATCCCAGTTGTCTTTCACATTAGATTGCTGTCTGTGCATTTGGTGGATTGTGCTAAAGAACTCTTCATAAATTATGTGATACCTTGGTGGGAATTTAATTACACCCATATCATCGAATGAATTCAACAAATGCAACACTTCACAAAGGAATACAACACTTAATTGAGTTGTACAGGATTATTAAATTTAGCCCATTCCTGTGGCAGGATGTTCAAATGAACAGGTATGGAATGACACGTTGCAGGGATTTGTGTTTCCTGCTTTCACCTCAGCAGTGGGGAGGAAAGAGAATGGCTGCTTTCTGGTGATACCATCGTCATTTCCTGCTTTCAGAAGCCCCACTTTTTAAAAGTAAGCACCCTACCATATGGGTTACTGGGCACTTTTAGGAATCAGTGACTTATGAAATGTAGAAATGTAGTTTGTCTACATGACAAAGCACTTTCCATTGCCATGTGTTTTTTACAAAGTTTGAAGCCAAAACAGGCCATAGAGGTGAATTTGAAGCCATGTTTTTCCATCAACTGTAACATTTGGATGGTGTATATGTATGCTGCAGCCAACATATGAGATTTATTTCATACCACTAATGTCCTTTCTATGTCAACTTACATTGGCATTACTGAGAATGAAAAGAAGCCAATTGTGTGTAGCTAATTTTATCTGGATCACTGACACAATATCAAAGACAACAATATCGTGATTTCAAAATAATTGTGTCAAAAATATTGATTCTCAAAAAAGGGTGTCCCTAAACTTACAATGGTAAGTATTCAAATATTTAAAATATATTGTTTCACAGTAACATCGTTAAAACATACACAGATATTATTTTTTAATATATATACAGTTCAAAATAGTAAATCTTGGAAATATATGTTCTTATATAACATTAATATAATGTACATTAAACAAGTCTGTGTGTGTATTTATACATACATATATATAATGTAATACTATTAATAAAAATAGATATTTATATTATAATATATTTTTGGGGATATTTTTCAGATATACTGCTATAAAAAAGCATTTGTATATATATATTATCTACTGGCGGTCGCCAGTAGATAGTTAGGACCGTGTTTCCATAGGAAATACGCAACATTCTATTTGGAATAACTTTGGCGCCGGTCGACGAATCCTCGCGAAATTTTCAAAACTAATGGGGCGCTCCGCTCCGCTCCTACCCTGAAAGTCTCGGGGGGATTCGTCAAGCGGGGGCTGAGAAAAAAGGGGGGTCCCAAAACGCGTTTTCCCCATGCATTTTCCCATAGGACCTTTAGTCCGAGCTACAGCCCGAACGGCTGAACAGAATTACTTGAAATTTGGCAGAGAGGTAGTCCTCAGGTCAAGGATGTGCCTTTTGTAGGTCTGGTGTAAATCTGTTCAGTAGGTCCTGAGAAAATAGCATTTAAATCAATATATATATCTGTAAGCGCGCTCCGTGCGCTTACCGTAAGCTTACCGTACGCGTACGGTGCCGTGCGCGAGCTCAATTCTGATTGGTGGTTACATGACTGTAAACATTCGAATCGGTCGAAATCAGGAAGTGTCGGCCACCATTTTCTGTCTCTCGCACTGACAAACAAAGGTGGGGAACGTGAAAAGGGGGCAACGAAGAGAGTTGCAGACCCCCTAGTGTTTGTCAGGGGGTCCAAGAAGGACCCAAAAGTACGAAAAATACATTTAATAATTTAAAAAAAAAAATCTCGGCGTGCGCGTACGGTAATCTTACCGTACGCGCACGGGAAAAAAAATAAAGAAGTAAAAATCACATTTATTAAATAAATTAAAGGACCCACAAGGGAGAAAAGAACAAATGTTACTCTGTAAAAAAAGGGGAGGCGCGCACGGCATGGACTGCGCAACGTGGGCGCTCGGTGCGCGAAGCGCACCGAGCGCCCACAGCGCGCGCACGGTGCGCGAAGAGCACCGTGCGCGCAGGGTGTGCGCACAGTGAAAAACCAGAAAAATAAATAAAAAATAAATACATAACTTAGCATTTAAAAAACCGTACAAATTCACTGAAAAAACCATAGGTTTCACACACGTTATAGTTAGGAATTATCATTTACAAAACCTTGCAAATTCACTTAAAAAACCATAGGTTTCACACATGTTATAGTTAGCTGTACATTTCACTCGTAAAAAACCAATGAAATTCCACGTTATAGTTAGATCAGGTAACTATAATTTGCGCGACCGCAATCCACAATGTGTAATTTCAGATGTCATCATTGATGTCATGAGTGATGTCACTGACCATGTCATGAGTGATGTAATATGTGACGTCATCAGCAGTTTATTGTGGGCGCGCAAGTTATTGTTACCTGATCTAACTATAACGTGGAATTTCATTGGTTTTTTACGAGTGAAATGTACAGCTAACTATAACATGTGTGAAACCTATGGTTTTTTTATATATATATATATATATATATATATATATATATATTCACTGAAAAAACCATAGGTTTCAGGGGTGTTATAGTTAGCTGGACTTTTCACTTGTACAAAACCATTGAAATTCCCCCGTTATAGTTAGTTCAGCTAACTATAACTCACGCGCCCGCAATGCACTGCTGATGACATCACATATTACATCACTCATGACATGGTCAGTGACATCACTCATGACATCACTGATGACATCTCAAATGACACCACTGATGACATCACTGATGACATCATCCAGTGAATGTGTGTTTTTCTGAAAAAAAAATATGTTTTATATATGTATATCTCAAGGTCGACGGAAGAATAAATGGGTATATAAGTGTCTAAATGGATGATTTGTTTTTGAAAAATTGATTGTGTAACTGACTGATTAAGTGTATCATAGTGAATACATGGCTTAGTGAGTAATGTTTAAATATGTAAATATCTGTATCAGTCTCTCACTTTGTGTATAAGTGGCTGCATGGGTTGGTGAGTAGCTACATGGGTGTCTATATAGGTTATTAGTTGGTTTTTTGAGTATCAGTCTGAGTGTCTGCATGGTTCGGTGGGGGGTATTACGTAGTGCATAGGTGCATGAATGAGTGACTCACTGTTTGTATGTGTTGAACACAGCATGTGTGCAGGACTGTATGGGTGGATGAGTGTGTGTATGGGTGTGTTAGTGAGTGAATGACTGTCTCAATAGTGTCTTTATGAGTAACTACATATGTTTTAAACTAGTATATGTGACTATTGGTGTATATATGTGAGTATATGTGAGAGTGAGAGATTGAAAGAGTTCCTGTATGAATAAGTATGTGTTTCTATAAGTGATTGTTTAAAAGACTAAGTATGTGTAAGTTTCCGTAGAAGTAAGTATGGTGGTGTGTGTATAACTGTATATGCAAGTAAGTGTATGTTTGATTCTTTATTAGCATGAGTGACTATGTGTGTGAGTAACTCTATGGATGAGTGGCATTGTGTAACAGGATGTATAGGTGTATGAGTACATATGATGAGTGAGTACATGTATGAGTGACTGTATAGGACTGTTGGTGAATGAGTGGATGTGTATGTGGATCTTAGAATTACTGAAGAGGTTGTTGTAACTGGTATTGGTATGTCCATTGTTTTGAAAATTTTAGTCTCTATTTTTGAATGTGTGTATCAAAGGTTATATTAGGGTGAGAGGAGGTCTGCCACTCTATCACAAGGATGATGTCATCAGTGATGTCATCAGTGATGTCATTTGAGATGTCATCAGTGATGTCATGAGTGATGTCACTGACCATGTCATGAGTGATGTAATATGTGACGTCATCAGCAGTGCATTGCGGGCGCGCGAGTTATAGTTAGCTGAACTAACTATAACGGGGGAATTTCAATGGTTTTGTACAAGTGAAAAGTCCAGCTAACTATAACACCCCTGAAACCTATGGTTTTTTCAGTGAATTTCTGAGGTTTTTTAAATGCTAATTCCTAACTATAACGTGCCTGAAACCTATGGTTTTTTCTGTGAATTTCAAAGGTTTTTTAAATGCTAATTTCTAACTATGCCTACAGAGATAGGACATGTGAAGAAAGAAGAAAAAATGCACAGAAAGAAACAAAAGAAGTGCAGAAAGAAGCAACAGAAGTCCTCAAATACGAAGATAAGTGCAGGAAGAAGGATAACGTGCAGAAAGAACAAAAAGAAGAGCAGAAAGAAGCCTTGTTGCAAAATCATCCTGTACCCTCAACTTTTTCAGACGGATACTGGTGGTAACTGAGTCTGACTAACCAGTCCTAGAGCCAGTGCTATGTTAAAAGACACTTAGAATACAGTGAAAACACCTACATACACTAGGGAACATTATGCGTTGGGGTCCCCCTGTGATTAGCATGACCTCCTCTGTAAGCCCCTAGTGTATAATAGGGCATGGGGATTAAAACTACCTCTTAAAACAGGCCACAGGGCGTTTTTGCACACGTTAACTCAGGCCCCGTCCCCTCCCTTCACCACTGTGTAAACACGCCCTGTGTCCATTTTTAGTTGGGAGATTAAGTCCATTTGAATCCTGAGGGTCCCTAGGGTCCAACTAGCCCACTAGGTACCTCCAGTAAGTGCCACAGAGCTGCGTTGCAGAGAGGTGTAAAAAGTGGCACGGCCTGGACCACCTCTCTGCAATGCAGCTCAGTGGCGCTTACTGGAAGCACTTGGTGGGCTAGTTAGCCCCCAGGGGCCCTCAGTATTGAAGGGAAATTATATCCCCAATTTAAAACGTGCCATAGTGCGTGTTTGCACACGTCACCTCAGGCCCCGTCCCCTCCCTTCACCACTGTGTAAACGCGCCCTGTGGCTGTTCTAAGTTGAGAGATTAAGTCCCCCTGAATCCTAAGGGTCCCTAGGGTCAAACTAGACCACTAGGTACCTCCAGTAAGCGCCACAGAGCTGCGTTGCAGAGAGGTGTAAAAAGGGGCTTGGCCTAAGAACACCTGGCTGCAGCGCAGCTCCCTGGCGCATACTGGAGATGCCTGTTGGGGGCGCGTTTGCAGAGTGCTGCACGGAGGGGGCATGGCCTCCGGCACGATGCCAGTCTTTTATTTATTTTAGTTTTTTAAGAAGGGGGGCTGTTTGGTTCCCCTTCTTATTCTAATTTATTGGCCCTGATGACCCCATCCCCCAGGGCCAGTCTCCTAATTATATTTTTTTGACCCCAATCCCTAGGGCCGGCCACTGTTTTTTATTATTTTTAAAAAATATATATTTATAGACACACCTAGGACATGCTGGACAAACCGTACGTACCTATCACCATGACGATTTGCGTGATATTCATTAAAAGGCGACTATGCATGCAATGAATCCACGTGGAATGTATTTACACCACTAGTGAAGCTCTGACATGTCTGATGCCCTACCGTGCCTAATCCTGGTAGACACCCTTGTCGTTTATTTATACAAACATGGGTAGCTATTGACGGGCACATTTAATACACATGCACACCAAGCCATTCAAAGGGGATTCGACAAAAATTCGGCCAAAACTATGCAAGAAACCCCCCTCACGGTTAATAAAACACACATCCACTGCCGGATGTGTAATACTTTTTATTTTACTCTCTGGAAAGGGGACGAACATCACTTGAGAGTCACAGCGTGCTCCTGACAGAGCCCAATGCTGTGTTACACCCACCATTGCCTGCCGAGTGCCACACACCTCTGTGTTGTATTCCACTAGCTAGTGCATATGCTATGACACTCTCTAGCCCATGTGCACTGTAACACCACCCCGTGAATATGTCATGCCACACTTGTCTTCGCACGGGTTATATTGCCCCATCTAATGTGCCTTTCTCGATGCCTATGTTATAACGCACAGTGCTATGCCATACATATTACAATCTGGGATCCATATCTTTGTCACAGTGCATATGCAACGTTACACTCCCCAGCACATATTTTATATTACAACTTTAGAGACTAGTTAGGTTACACAACACTGCCCTGTGCATATTACACTCCAAGGCGCATATCGGATAGCACGCGCTAGTGCCTGTGCTATCTCGCGCTCTCCAATGAATCTGTCACTGCGCACAATGTATTGCATATTATATTTCACGCCCGGTTCATCTTATATCACACTTTTTGGTGCATAGTTTATACCATACACTATATCTAGTTTTCATTTTCAATCGTGCTCTCAGGACTATGTTCTATATAACACTGTGTTCACCTACCCTTTTCACGGGCATTACATTTTGCGATAGGGGGTGGAGGGTCAGGGGGTGTTTCTGCCAAGTGAGCCCGGAGTCACAGTCACAAACGTCCTCTTCTTCCTGAATAAAAGTGAGATTATGCTGCATACTTGTTCATATTTTAAGTAGTTCGCACAGACACAATGTTTTAAAAACAATAAAGTTCCTAATACCCGCCTTCTCTGAACAGTTAGCTTGCTGCCCCATCCCCTTCCTCCCTATCCTCTGTTGTGTGAATCCATGGACTAGCCTCCTCCCTCCTGCCATGCATGGTCTGATGTGCTGCCACTGCCCTCAATTTAGTATGATGTACCAGTCCACTCCTCCTGCCCTCCATTGCCCAATTCTATGCCCCATCATTGACCTCCTGCTTAAACTCTGTGCTTAGCTTGCTGCCCCTATTCTCCTTCCCCCTGCCCTCCGATGTCTTTGTGCATGCCCCTGCTCCATCCTTTTTGCCCACCATGTCCCATGGACCTGCCACTCCTATCTACTCTGAGTGTTCTGTTGAGCTGCCACTCCCCTCCCACCTGCCTAGCATTGTCAGATGACTGTAACCTGTCCCTGCCACCTCCACCCTGCCTGTCCACATGCCATGCCCCTATCCTCTTTCTCCTGTCCTACATGGTCCATTGTACTGCCACACCCTTCTGCCCTCCCTGGTCTGTTGTGCTGCAACTGCTCCTCCTGCCTGCCCCGTGTGGTCTGTTGTGAGGTCCCTTCCCCTGAACTTTCTTGTCTGTGCACAGGTCCTGACCCTTCCTTCTATCCTCCATCGTCCTTTGTGCATGCCCCTCCACCCTCCTTCTTGCCCATCATAGCCATTGTGCTGCCACTAACCCTCCCACTTGCCATGCATGGTCTTCTGTGCTGCCATGGCCCCTCCCACCTTCCCTGTGTGGTCAGTTAGCTGCCCCTGACCCCCTCCCACCTTCCCTCCATGGTCTGTGTGTATGCCATCACAGTCTCACTGTTGCTCTTCATGGTGTGTCTTGCTTCTAGTGCCCATCCTTCCTGACCTCCATGGCTATCTTCCTGCTCCTGCCCTGCCCCCTTGCCCCCAGCCCTACTCCCTCCCTCCTGGCTTGTCTGTTCCATTGTAATGCCCCTGATCCGTCCCTCCTGCCCTTTATGGTCTGTTATACTGCAGCTTTCTCTCCTGTCTGTCCATTATGGTCAGCTAGCTACCATTGCCTCTTGCCCCTCTGTTCTCTGTTGTCCATGTGCATGGTCCTGTCCCCTCCCTCTTGCTTTCTATGGATTGTTGTGCTGCACTCCCGTCCTGCATGCCCTGTGTGGTGTATTGTGCTGCTGCAAACCCTGATGCCTGCCCTGCAGGGTCAGTTTGGTGCACCTCTCCATGTCCCTCCTGTCCTCTGTTATCCAAGTCCATGTCCCTATCCCATTTCCTTCCATGATCCAATGTACCATACTTGCGAACATTTTGAACTTGATAAGAGGGAGATTTTTAAAAAAAACTGGGGTATTGATTTTCCCCTTTGAGTTACATTGAAAAAGAGGATATTGTAGACAGGAGACAGATCAAATAAAGCCCATTTGAGCTTAAAAACATTGGACGTTTCCTGGCTGAATCGGGTCTGTTGGCATGTATGGTTGTACTACCATTGCCTCTTCCTTCTGCCCACAATGGTCTATTACATTGCCACAGCCTTGAAGGAGGGTAGATTTTGTATCACAGGGGGCCCCTGGCCCGTTCTGTCCACACCTGAAGTATGAGACCCTTGTCCTTGCCCTGCCAGCTGCATTTGTAGGCCGTATTAAATTGACCAGCGGGTCCTGTGTTGCGATATAATTATCCTGAGACATCCTTACCACTCAGCCAGCATAAAACCCCTGTGTAGGCCCTTCTGTTCAATATGTAGGCCTCTTTGTTAAATTGACCATAGCTCTGCAATTTTAGTGTATAGCAGTCTGAAGGCAGGTCTGCGAGGCCTTCTGATCCAAACTAGTAGCCCCCACCCTACCCGAGTGCTCCGTGCTCGGTATCAAAGTTCAACATCCCCCTGAAGCTGTCGACATACAGTAGGCTGCATCCCGGACTGGTACTTGCTTCCTGGGCAGGTTTCCCGCTTTTAAGGAAGTGGCAACCGCAGAGCGTCAAGTTAGGAGAACTGAGGAGATTTTATACATGAATATATTGAATTCCCGTACAATACCCATTATTTTCTGCTTGCTCTATGGAACTTACGATAAGCGATTGGCCTGAGAGACTGACCTTTTCACCCAGTCCATTGTCAGCATTAAGTGGGTAAATTACGAAATGTCTGGTAAAATCTGCAGACGAAGCTTTTGGGTAGCATACGTAGGTAGATGTAGCGTGCAAAGGAGCCCACAAAATGATATAAAAAGGGAGCACCCACAGATATCGACGGACTACCTCGCCGTCTGTATGTAGGTTAACAGGCAGTGCAGGTTTTCCCCAAGAGCTGGGAGCTCTTGTCTTCCTTTGCTTAAAATGTCTTGCTCTGCTTTGCTTGAAGTATCTTATTCTATTTTACCTATATGAAATGTCATGTTATGTTTAACCATTGTTCTCTTTACTTTTGCATTTAAAAGATTTTGTATTGTAATTGCAGGAATGCTTGCTCTAAGAGTAAACGTGAGTGTTCCTAGGTAACATTTTCCTTGGTGTAACTTGTTTCTCATGATGCATTTATAGATGTGTTTTCTCTCTCTCTCTGTCAGTACATTAATTGAGATACAGAGAATATTATGACAGCTGTATGATTATCTGGATTCTGTATTTTGTACTTTATGTCTCTATTCTGCGGTTTCTTTGAAGTTGCATCTTCTCATTAAACTGCCATTGTATTCTGCCTCCAATTCCATGTCTCATATGTCTGTTTTCTTCATTTTTGGAGCAAGCGTTCCTAGGCACCCCGGCTCAAATTAAGGTGCCCCTTTTGTCCCTGACTCACTCTCCTGCTCAGTTCTGTGGTGGCTCCCGGGGATCTGGGGACCGCCCCTAGCTTCCTTGACCCGTAATAGATCTTCCCTCCAACAGCCTCTCTTGCAAGTCCTGTATTGTTGGTTTGTTGCCCCTGCCCCCCTTTCCACTGCCCTCCATAGTCTGTTGTGCTTCCACGGCCCTTCCTGCCTGCTCAGTGTGGTTAAATTGTTGCCTTTGCACCCTCCTACCTGCCTTCAATTTTCAGAGTCCCTGCCCCTGGCCTCTGCCTCTCAACAGTATCCTAATGAACAACTAGATTGCTAACATTCTATATTTATTACAAAAGTGTGGAACGCCTGACATCATCTTGATGTAATCAAAACTGTAATACCTAGAGCATTTCCTTTAGAAATTACATATATGAGAGGGTCTTATTGGCATCAAAATTATGGTTAGTGCTCTAAAAGACTAAAATAAGGACATATTTTCTGAGTTTTCAAATAGCGACAAAGCACTTTTAAATTATTTGTTATCTTTATGTTTTTTTATCCAGTTGACCACTTGATTAAATGTTGCACTTAGGGGAGAGGATGTGGTGTTACTTCCAGAACTGCAGACTTTGCAACTGGGGAACCAGGTTGAAGTTTCTGCTTCAGCTCGACATTCTGTGATTCTGGTCAAATCACTTAGTCTCCCCATGTCTACAACCAAAATGAATTTGTTCTTGTGTGATGTAACCAATGCTCATGTAAAGCACTCCAATACCTGACAAGTCTGCACTATATAACACTGCAAAAACACAAAATAATAAGTGTTTTGCACACTTCTGTCATTGGGCTATATTTGGGCTACATCTGGGTGATTTTGGGCTACATTTGGGCTCTTTTGTCTCCGGTGGCCATCTTGGGAGATTTATTTGTTATGAAGTTTCCTAATTTCCTCATGTACTGCAGTCTCCTCAGTAGGAAATGCTTTCAGTTTTTTACTTTGATTCCATCATGAAGGTATTCAGATATGTCACACATTTGCCATAAATTCTGAATGTTAGCACTCTAGTTGCTCATTAGATCACTGTAGTAAAGCTACTGCTCACCATGGAAGTCTGCTCCTGGTATTAAAAGTGCATGTTTCTGTCTGCATGTCAGAATTTTTTAATGAAATAGAAGAGGATTTGAGAAGTCACTCAAAATGTGCCCTCATTTTCTTTCTTCAGCATTAATCATAATTTCTATGGCAAAATGAACCTCCTCATTGTGTTCCTTTTTAAATTAAATGTTTTAAGTGTTACCAGTTTATTCCAATCAAGGTGGCTTCAGGTGTGCCTTACTTTTGTCATAATGAAGACAGTAAGCGCTCTAGTTGTTTTTAAGAACATTCTGGGACATTCTGTCATTGGGCTATACTTGGGCTACATCTGGGTGATATTTGGGCTACATTTGGGCTCTTTTGTCTCTGGTGGCCATCTTGGGAGACTTATTTGTTATGAAGTTTCCTAATTTCCTCATTTACTGCAGTCTCCTCAGTAGGAAATACTTTCAGTTTTTTACTTTGATTCCATCAAGAAGGCATTCAGATGTGTCACACATTTGCCATAAATTCAGAATGTTAGCACTCTTTTTGCTCATTAGATCACTGTAGTAAAGCTACTGCTCACCAGGGAAAACTGCTGCTGGTATTGAAAGTGCATGTTTCTGTCTGCATGTCAGAATTTTTTAATGAAATAGAAGAGGATTTGAGAAGTCACTCAAAATGTGCCCTCATTTTCTTTCTTCAGCATTAATCATAATTTCTATGGCAAAATGAACCTCCTCATTGTGTTCCTTTTTAAATTAAATGTTTTAAGTGTTACCAGTTTATTCCAATCAAGATGGCTTCAGGTGTGCTTTACTTTTGTCATAATGAAGACAGTAAGCGCTCTAGTTGTTTTTAAGAACATTCTGGGACATTCTGTCATTGGGCTATACTTGGGCTACATCTGGGTGATATTTGGGCTACATTTGGGCTCTTTTGTCTCTGGTGGCCATCTTGGGAGACTTATTTGTTATGAAGTTTCCTAATTTCCTCATTTACTGCAGTCTCCTCAGTAGGAAATACTTTCAGTTTTTTACTTTGATTCCATCAAGAAGGCATTCAGATGTGTCACACATTTGCCATAAATTCAGAATGTTAGCACTCTTTTTGCTCATTAGATCACTGTAGTAAAGCTACTGCTCACCAGGGAAAACTGCTGCTGGTATTGAAAGTGCATGTTTCTGTCTGCATGTCAGAATTTTTTAATGAAATAGAAGAGGATTTGAGAAGTCACTCAAAATGTGCCCTAATTTTTCTTTCTGCAGCACTAATCATACTTTTTATGGAAAAATGAACCCCCTCATTTTGTTCCTTTTTAAATTAAATGTTTTAAGAGTTACCACTTTAATCCAAGCAAGATGGCTTCAGGTGTGCCATACGTTTATCATAAGTAGGACTGTTAGCGCTCTAGTAGTTCTTTGGAACACTCTGGGAAGCTGCAGTAGAACACAAAGGAATCAACTGACAGTCTCTGCCCTTGTTGGATGTACATGTTTTACTGAGAATGTCAGACTTCATTCTCACATGACTGAGAAAGATAATGTGAATTTACAGAAAATAAGCTCTCAGTTTAGCTTATAGATCACCTTCCAAACCTCTGTGGTAAAAGCATGAGAAAATATTTTTCTCTCAATCATGATATCCCAGCAGAAGGCTTTTTCACATGGTGAAATCACCTTAGAACATACCACAATTCCTAAAATGAGTATGGTACCATCAACAAATGATTTATAATGTAACTAAAGTCTTAAAACCTTCTATTAACTGCAATGCTTTTTAATGAGGTGCTATCATGTATATTGGTCCCAAGATGGCTGCCAACACTTCTTGGATGAAGTGCTGACAGCCAATCAGATCTCAGGATGAGATGTGTGGTTAGGCTCCGCCCACATATATATATGCTTTTAAATGCTATTTTCTCAGGAAATACTGAACAGATTTACACCAGACCTGCAAAAGGCACTTCCTTGACCTTATGGCTACCTCTCTGCCAAATTTCAAGTAATTCTGTTCAGCCGTTCGGGCTGTAGCTGTGTCTAAAGGTCCTATGGAAAAATGCATGGGGAAAACGCGTTTTGGGACCCCCCTTTTTTCTCGGCCCCTGCTTGACGAATCCCCCCGAGACTTTCAGGGTAGGAGCGGAGCGGAGCGCCCCACCTATTTTGAAAATTTCGCGAGGATTCGTCGACCGGCGCCAAAGTTATTCCAAATAGAATGTTGCGGATTTCCTATGGAAACAGGGTCCTAACTATAACTACCTACTGGCGACCGCCAGTAGGTAATATATATATATATATATATATATATATATATATATATATATAGCCAATCGGACAAGGGGGGCAACATTGTCCTTTGGCCTCGATCTATGTATATGGATGAGGCACTCCATCATCTGAATGATCGCCAGTGCTATAGAAAGGGTGATTGGCAGACAGTGAATCGGGCCTGGAATGAGTTCAACGCCAAATTGCTATCATGAAAAAGTGTGGGTCTGCTTAGCAGTGACGAATTCAAATTCCTCAAAGTTAATCATCCGGCTAGCCCTGTTTTTTATTTGATTCCAAAGGTGCACAAAGACCCTAATAAACCTCCTGGGAGACCAATTATCTCCGCAAAGAATAGTACTATGGAAAACACCTCCAGGAACACGTTAGAAATTTACCATCTTATCTACAGGACACGGGGGATTTCCCGAGAAAAATTGAAACTGTAATTTGGCAAGATGATTATCTGTTGATAACGCTTGATGTCACCACTCTGTACACCAGCATCCACCATCTGGACGGAATCAGGGCAGTGGAATATTATTTACGGACTCAACAAAATGCTGGCTGATCTGATCCAGATATGCTTGAACAATAATTATTTCTTGTTTCAGAGTCAGTTATTCCAACAAATGAGAGGTGTGGCGATGGGGGCTTGCTTCTCCCCCAGTTACGCCTGTTTACACATGGGACTGTGGGAGGAGCAAGTCCTCAAGGCTCGGTTCGGACATATTCTGGATGATCACATAGAAGCCTGGTATCGCTACATATTTATTTATTTATTTATTTATGGGTTTGTAACGCGCCGGCATCACACCCGAAGGTGTATCTCCACGCGGAGCTGTAAGGAACAGTCAGGGCAGCGCTCCAACTAGAACAGAGTGGTTTTAAGGAGTTTCCTAAAGGCCAGGTGGCTAGAGCAATCTCTGAGAGAAAGAGGAAGATTGTTCCACAGACGAGGGCCCCTGATGGAAAGGGAGCGACCCCCCTGTCTGGTCTTGTTGTGTCTAGGAACCTGAAGTAGCAGCTGATTGCTGGACCTTAGAGTGCGGGAAGGGCGGTGGTATACAAATTTCTCCGCAAGGTGAGGTGGACCGAGGTTGTGAAGACCCTTGTGCACCACACAGCAAATCTTGAATTCCACCCTTTTCCGGATGGGGAGCCAATGGAGGGCCTTGAGGAGGGGCAAGGATGGGGTTCTAGGGGGGGCACTGGTTACCAGGCGGGCCGCAGTGTTTTGAACCACCTGAAGTCTGTTAAGCACTCCTTCGTTGGCTGCTAAGAATAGGCCGTTGCAATAGTCCAGGCGGCTCAAAACGAGGGCCTGGACCAAGGTCTTTCTGGTGTGGTCTGGTAGAAGGGGGAACACCTTCCGAAGGAGGCTAATAATGTGAAAGCAGGAACCTGCCGTGATGTTGGCATGATGAGCAAAGGTGAGATCATGATCAAGACGGACCCCCAGGTTTTTCACCACCTGTTTAGGGAGTGGGGCCTGACCCAGACTGGAGGGCCACCAGTCAGGGGTCCACAGGATTTTAGCCCCTCCGAATAGCATGACCTCTGACTTTCCCACATTACACTGGAGAAAGTTCCGGGCCATCCAGCTGGCGATCGCAGTCATGCCGTTGGAGAAAGCTAGTCTTATCTCCGGGGTAAAGTTTTTAAAAGTAAACAGCAGCTGCGTATCGTCAGCGTAGGAGATGGGCATGAACCCGAAAGACCTCACAATGTTAGCCAGAGAGGAGACATATACGTTAAACAACGTAGGGCTAAGACAGGAGCCCTGTGGGACTCCTCTGGTGATACTGGCCGAGGGGGAACTGAAGGAACCCATATTCACCTTCTGGGTGCGTTCAGAGAGAAAGCTGGTAAACCACGCCAAGGCGGCTTTCTCAATGCCGATCTCCTTTAATCTGGTCAGGAGAATTGCGTGGGATATGGTGTCGAAAGCTGCGGACAAGTCCAGCAGCACCAACACCACTGACATCCCTCTGTCCAAGGACAGGCGTATAGCATCCGTGATGGAAAGGAGCGCCGTCTCGGTGCTGTACCTGGGCCTGAAACCCGACTGAGAGTGGTCCAGACAGCCGGCCTGCTCAATAAAGCTGGAAAGATGGTGATTAACATGCTTCTCCGTCAGTTTGCTGATGAACGGCAAGAGGGAGATAGGCCTCAGATTAGTCATGTCAGACCAAGGGATGGAGGTGTTTTTCCTAATAGGCTTGACCATGGCCTCCTTCCACTCCCGGGGGACCAGTCCCTCAGAGAGGGAGCAGTTGATCACCGTCTGAATGGAAGGGCTGAGGACACTCCCAATGTGGTGCATGATACGGGCAGGAACAGGGTCCACTGGGCTGCCTGACTTAATAGTCCCGATCAGGGAGTTGACTTGGTCCAAGCTGATCTCGGGAATAGAAGACAGCGCAGCGGAGACAGCACCGATTGTGCCGGGCTGGGGGCTGAAAGAGGGGACCGTCTCCTCAATTGGTGGACTAATTTGGGAGATGTTATGATAGATGGAATCGATTTTATTTGCAAAAAACTCAGCGGTATCCTCACACAGTTTTTGGGTCAGCATTTCAGGACTGTCACAGGCGACGGGCTTGGTAAATGTGCAGAGAACCTGGTAAAGTAGTTTAGGATCATTGCCAGCCTCAGACAGTTGGGAGACAATGTAGGATTTACGGGCAGCTCTGATGTTTTTGTGGTAAAGTCTCATCGCTGAGCTATAGCGTTCTTTATCGGTCATACTGCGTGAGGTTCTCCAGGCTTTCTCCAACTTCCTGCAGGCCTTTTTCTCCTCACGCAGTAGGTCCGAGTACCATGGTTCCTGCCTGCGGTCAGAGCGCCGATTACAGCGCCTTAAAGGAGCAATTAGATTGACAGCCGTGATCAAGGCCTCGTTGTATTTGGACAAAGCCGAACTGGTGGAGTCAGAAGGGAGAAAATCGGGAGGTACAAAAGTAGCTCTAAAAGTGTCAGCAGACATTTTATACCACTGCCTGCGCCATAACGGAAGAGGAGCAAGTAGGGGGCGTTCTGTAAAAAGAGCGGGGAGGGAAAAATTAATTACAAAATGATCAGTCCATTCCACCTGCGTAGGAGGATAACACGACAGGAGGTGCGAATTGGACATGATTAGGTCGAGGGTATGACCGGCCCGATGAGTCGGACCTTGGTTGCACTGTTTAAGACCAAGGGTAGATAGATCAGCCAGCAAGTTGCGTGCATCTGCATTATCAGCCACTTCGCTGTGGACATTGAAGTCTCCAAGGAGTACAAAATTAGTTCCTATAGTAATATAAGGAGCCAATGTCTCCAGAAGGAGAGTCGAAGCCTCCCCACAAGGGCCAGGGGGACGGTACACCAGTGCTCCCTTCCAGCAAGTTTGTGACAAGGAACCTATTCTGAAAACAAGGACTTCAATGTCCTTAGTACAGCATTGGTCGAGGAAGGTAACAGTAAGAGTGTCCTTATAGATTACTGCAACCCCGCCGCCAGTTTTGACAGGGCGGTCAAGCCTAAGAATCTTGTACCCCATGGGGATCCCCAGGGTAATGGCAGGGACCAGATGGGGTTTGAGCCAGGTCTCTGTGCAAAAGCAGAAATCAGGGCGGGCCGAGTGAATTAAGTCCCAAACCTCCGAGTGATGCTTCGGGAGGGATCTTATATTACATAATATGCTATTGCCCTTAGGAGACCAGGAACACAAGTCACCAGGGGTCAATGTGCCTGAAAGGGGGGGGCATGTGTATGACTGATAGTGGCAGTGCCTACATGAGAAAGGGCCCTCTGGACGAAAATCAGGGTTCTGAGCGCAACCTTTCAGCGGAGGGTCCCACAATTTACGAAGGTCATTGGAAGAGTACCTAAGTCTGTTGGAACCGCCAGCGTAAAGAGCCTCGATAGCAGGGGTCATGGCCCCTGGCCCCGTGCGGTCACGGACGGGCACAGACGGGCTCCTCTCTGGCTCGTCTCAGGCGCGACTAAGGCGCCCCCTGCGCGCAATCGCTGCGCGCTTGGGCGACGAGAGGGCTTAAATGCCCTGCCTGATGCAGACCGCTAGAGCGCTGACAGCGCGAAAGTGTGGGTGGGGTCACTGGCTCTTCCTGTCCCGCCCTCCGCTCAATCGGCACTGGTTGCCGTGTCGGACCGGGGCGGGGCAGGGGAAGAATCGAGCACAAGCCCTCAAGGAGTCAGAACGCAGTAAGTATGGCCAAAGTGTTTTAAAAATATCGCAATAACAAGTTAAAAGCTAGACAGTGCAAGCATACACCAACAGGTACCGGCTAGTGGGGAGCGCAGAGCGCTGTTCCAATTACAGCAGGAAGTAAAGCGGGTCGGGGAGACTCTGCCACCGTCCTCCCTTCCGCAAGCTCCCGCTGCTCCTCGCCGCCTTAAATAGATGACTTATTCCTCATTTGGAAAGGGTCTGAATCAGTAGATAATGTGTTTATTGAGGAAATCAATGTGAATAATGTCAACCTTGAATTCACAGGTCATGTCAGCAAGGTATCCGTAAATTATCTAGATGTAGAAGTATACATCAGAGATAATCATTTGGAGACCAGGTTACATCGCAAGGCCACAGCGGGTAACACAGTTCTGCACGCCACCAGTCCCCATCCTGACCATCTGATACGCAGTATCCCCTACGGGGAGATGCTGCGTATCAGACGTATCTGTAGTGTGGACACTGATTGTGCGGAGGTCCAATTGGAAACCAGGCAACGCTTTTTAGCCAGAGGGTACACTGCCAGGATGCTTGACATAGCGATTAAGAAAGCCAATTCTATTTCTCGCTCAGCAGCATTAGGGTGCAGCACCGAACGCACTTCTCTGCCTGGCACATCTCGAACCAATGTAGAGCCACCTAGGTTAATAACCACATACAGCTGGCAACATAATAAGTTGCGTATGATTTTTAATAAAAATTGTCCGGTGGTTCAAAATGATTCAGTGATTGGTGATACCTTGCCTAAATCCCCTGAGATAACTTTTCGTAGGGCTCGCTCCATGAACGATATGCTGGTTAAGAGCAGCCCAGAGATCAGTACTAACAATTCCTGGTTACAAACTTCTAAGGGCTTTATAAAATGTGCAACCTGCAAAGCCTGTAAACTGGGCAGGAATAAAGCCACATACAAGATTCCTTTTAGTGATGTCCTTCTGACCATATCGAAGAAACTGACTTTCAAAACTGATTACGCAGTTTATGTGCTGGAGTGTATGTTAGGCCTGCAATATGTTGGTAGTACCAAGTTGCAGGTCCACAAACGTATACTCCAGCACATGTGGGCAATCAGCAACAATGCTGCAGTTTACCCAGTTGCTAGACATTTTAAAGAGACCCATGGTAGCTGTCTAGATTTCTTGAGTTATTTTGTGGTGGACACGGTCCCACGGCTGCGCCGGGGAGGTGACCGCGAGTCCCTGCTCAGACAACTGGAGACCAGGTACATTCTTGAATTAGATACTAAAACTCTGAATGGCCTCAATTCGAGTGAGGATCTCTTTACTTGTCTTTAGATTCGCCCAGCACAGTCAGTTAGCTTACATTATCAGCACTTTGTCTCAGATTGATGGTCAATCTCCGTATCTACATCCTTTTCATACGTGAGTTGATCATATCTGCTGCACTTTTTTATCACTTGTTTTTTTATCTTCACTTCACTCCTCTTTTTTATCATACATCACTGGTTTGTGACCTTTAAGGGCAGGTTAGATTTAGAGGTTGGTAGGGCTCCATGCGCACATACTATATGAACTACAGTCCATGGGTCACGTTTTAGATACTTATGAAGTAATAGATATTTATTAGGGTTTTTAGGGGTTTGCTTTTATTGGTCTTTTTATGAAATTTGAATGAATATTATAATCAACAAAGTTGACTCTAATTCTTTTTCAGAAGTGCAATCTATATGGGTTGAAGGATGGATCAGAGATATGCCATCTTCAAGAGAATGCTCTAATTTCAATGACCCACGGGGTTTGGATGTTCTCAGGCTGTGTATTTTGATGTATTGTCAGCAGCTTCTGGGGAATCACAGATGGAGTACACATGGCCATTGATGGGGTCCCTGGGTATCAGTTTATTTTATATTTCATAGATATGGCCATGGAACTTGTTATTACAGTCTCTCTTTTTGATGACAAGCTGACAACTTGCTATGGGCAGTAATGCTTGGCACGAGGACCAGTATGTGGCGCAGATTGCTTAGAGGCAATATTTCTTGTTCTCTGTTATACTGGGTTGGGCAATGGATCCCAACTATGCATGACGCATGGTTTTGACTTTACCCTGATATTTCAAACCATGTGCACCTATTACCTCACTAATGGGATTATTGCAACCTGCCCATTTTACACTTGCTCAATTTGCACCATTGCTTATTTTGCACAGCTGTCCAGATCAAATGTTATTATATTTAGGAAACATTTTTAACAATTCCACAGTATGCATTTTATGCTTCAATACTATGTTGGAACATTCTCTATGTTTAGTGGCCCATCTTTGGGGACTGTTGTAACTTGCTGTTTTTGCACATGCTTAATTTTGCACTACTGCGTGTATTTGCACAGTTGCTGTTAAATTAATCAATGGCACGACAGTCAATATTTATGCTTTATGCTCTAAGCTGACTATCGAGCAATGTTTGTTATAAGGCGATAGATCTTCTATGTCTATTGGCCCGATGGTCACGTGATGTTAACACTTGCACTTTAAATTCAGTGGTTTCTACTGCCAGCGTCATGTGATCAAGGCCTCTGTTTTGGGGCCGAAACGCGTTATGGCGGTGCGTGGTACACTAATTAATTAAATAAATACCTTGAACTCAGACAATTGGGTCCGTTTCGTCTGTCCACCATTTTGGAGGTTTATGACGGAGTTCCTCGCATATTTATATATATATATATATATATATATATATATATATATATATATATTCAGGCTCCAAGTCGCATCCTTGCTGCTGCACTCAGGGCGGGTGCTTTTGAACCGCTAGTCGTTCCAGTTGTTTTCCATTTAAATTAACATACACAGACATGGCAGCCAAAGAAAAGGCATTTGGACCCTGAACTATCCCAGTCCTTCGTCGCTTGTGGTGAAAACACATCCCTCCAATGAAATCTTTTCTTTTACGCATTTAAACAGACAACTTGTTAAAGTGCCAGTTGATATGCACTGAGGAAGGCTGACATGCCGAAATGCATTTGCATCAATAAATCAACGTGAAAACTGTCCCGTGAGTGCTTCGCATTTTGTAGCCAGGATATATATATATATATATATATATATATATATATATATATATATATATATATATATATTCACTCAAAAAACCATAGGTTTCACACACGTTATAGTTAGGAATTAGCATTTAAAAAACCTTGCAAATTCACTTAAAAAACCATAGGTTTCACACATGTTATAGTTAGCTGGACATTTCACTCGTAAAAAACCATTGAAATTCCCCCGTTATAATTAGTTCAGGTAACTATAACTCGCGCGCCCGCAATCCACTGCTCATGACGTCACATATTACATCACTCATGACATGGTCAGTGGCATCACTCATGACATCACTGATGACTTCATCCTTGTGATAGAGTGGCGGTCGCGCGAGTTATAGTTATCTGAACAACTATAATGGGGGAATTTCAATGGTTTTTAACAAGTGAAATGTCCAGCTAACTATAACATGTGTGAAACCTATGGTTTTTTAAGTGAATTTGCAAGGTTTTTTAAATGCTAATTCCTAACTATAACGTGTGTGAAACCTATGGTTTTTTTAAGTGAATTTGTACGGTTTTTTAAATGCTAAGTTATGTATGTATTATTATATTTTTTATATATTTATTTTACAATAAACTACCTATGTATATAGTTATAGATTGACTGTTTCCTGTAATATAGAATGGCTCGTTTAAAAAGTGTTTTTTTTTGTTAAGGTTTTTCACCGTGCGCGCATGGTGCGCGAATCATGCGCGCACCCCGCGATTTTTAAAAAAAAATTACAATGTTTTTTTCAGCCTTCGGGGTCCTTCAGGGACCCCCTGACAAAGGCTAGGGGGTCAGGAACTCTCTACCCTGCACCTTTTCACGTTCGCCACCTTCCTTTTTCCCTGTCGCACACAAAACAAACAAAATGGCGGCCGACACTTCCTGATTTCGACCGATTCGAATGTTGACTGACATGTAACCACCAATCAGAATTACGCTCGCGCACGTTAGGGTGCCCATCCCCAGGACACTGCTGTTTGCAATGACAGGGTGGGAGCGACGCCATTGCAAACTGCTTTGCTTCATTGAAGCAAGAGCAGGGAAACCTGCTCTCGCTTCAATGAAGCAAAGCAGATTGCTTTTCCACAAGAGGAGCTGCATGTTAGCAGCTCCCCATGTGGAAAAGCAATGCCGGCTCCCGCAGGATGCAGGGAGCCGTCGGGACCGTGGGGGCATTGGTGCTCCCTCATGGTCCCCAACGGAGAGGGCCAGCCCCGGGGGATGGGGTCCCCGGGGCTAGAAGTGGCCTGGGAGGGGGGCCACGTGGCCTCCCTTCCCCAAAAATTAAATTTATAACTAAATAAATAAAGGCCGGCTTCGGGGGATGGGGTCCCCGGGGCCAATAGAGGCCTCAGGAGGGGGGCCACGCAGCCCCCCTCCATAATTAAAAAATAATATTTATGTGGCCATGCCCTGGGGGATGGGGTCCACGGGGCTGGAATTGGCAATTTTAAATTTTTTTTTCAATGGGGTAAGGCCCTGGGGGATGGGGTCCCCAGGGCCCAAATAAGTAAAAAGAAGGGGGGCCATGCAGCCCCCCTTCTAAATAAAAAAAAATATTAAAAAACACGGAGATCGTGCTGAGGCCACGCCCCCTCCTGGTGGGCTAGTTGGACCCCAGGGACCCTTAGGATTCAAGGGGACTTAATCCCCCAACTCAAAATGCGCCACAGGGAGCATTTACACAGTGGTGAAGGGAGGGGGCGGGGCCTGAGGTGACATGTGTGCAAACACGCCCTGTGGCGCGATTAAAGTTGGGGAATTAATTCCCCTTCAATACTGGGGGTTCCTAGGGGCCAACTAGCCCACCAGGTACCTCCAGTAAGCGCCACAGGGCTGTGTTTCAGAGAGGTGGTCCAGGCCACGCTCCTTTTTACACCTCTCTGCAATGCAGCTCTGTGGCGCTTACTGGAGGTACCTAGTGGGCTAGTTGGACCCCAGGGACCTTCAGGATTAAAGGGAACTTTATCCCCCACCTTAAAATGCGCCACAGGGCGCGTTTGCACAGTGGTGAAGGGAGGGGGCAGGGCCTGAGGCGATATGTGTGCAAACACACCCTGATGTGCGTTTTAATTTGGGGAATTAATTCCTCTTCAAACCTGGGGGCCAACAACCCCACCAGGTACTTCCAGTAAGTGCCGCTGTGCTGCGTTACAGTGAGGTGGGCCAGGCCACGCCCCCTTTCACACATCTCTGCAACGCAGCTCTGTGGCGCTTACTGGAGGTAACTGGTGGGCTAGTTGGACCCCAGGGACCCTCAGGATTCAAGGAGACTTAATCCCCCAACTTAAAATGCGCCACAAGGCGCCTTTGCTCAGTGGTTGAGGGAGGGGGCGGGGCCTGAGGTAACATGTGTGCAAACACGCACAGTTGTGCGTTTTAATTTGGGGAATTAATTCCTCTTCAATCCTGAGGGTCCCTGGGGGCCAACACCCCCACCAGGTACTTCCAGTAAGTGCCGCTGCACTGCGTTGCAGAGAGGTGGGCCAGGCCACGCCCCCTTTTACACATCTCTGCAACGCAGCTCTGTGGCGCTTACTGGAGGTACCTGGTTGGCTAGTTGGAACCCATGGACCCTCAGGATTGAAGAGGAATTAATTCCCCACTCATGTATCTATTCGCAAACCCATGTAGCCGCTTACACTCCAACAGACAGAAGAATACAGACATTCACACAGTTTAGTCACTAACCCATGCATTCAGTAAGTTACGTTTAATCACTCACTTATAGAGTCAGTTACGCACCTACTAAATCATCCATTCAGACACTTATACACCCACTCATTCTTTAATATGCATTTCACTATATATATTAAACATACTTCAACTTTACAGAAACACATAGTCACTGGATGATGTCATCAGTGATGTCATCAGTGATGTCATTTGAGATGTCATCAGTGATGTCACTGACCATATCATGAGTGATGTAATATGTGATGTAACATGTGATGTCATCAGCAGTGCATTGCGGGGGCGGGAGTTATAGTTAGCTGAACTAACTATAACGGGGGAATTTCTATGGTTTTGTACGAGTGACATGGTCAGTGACATCACTCATGACATCACTCATGACATCTCAAATGACATCACTGATGACATCACTGATGACATCATCCAGTGAGTGTGTGTTTTTCTGAAAATTACATATGTTTTATATATGTATATCTCAAGGTCGATGGAAGAATAAATGGGTATATAAGTGTCTAAATGGATGATTTGTTTTTGAAAAATTGATTGTATAACTGACTGATTAAGTGTATCTTAGTGAATACATTGCTTGGTGAGTAATGTTTAAATATGTAAATATCTGTATCAGTCTCTCACTTTGTTTATAGGTGGCCGCATGGGTTGGTGAGTAGCTACATGAGTGTCTATATAGGTTATTAGTTGGTTTTTTGAGTATCAGTATGAGTGTCTGAGTGTCTGTATGGTTCGGTGGGGGGTATTACATAGTGCATAGGTACATGAATGAGTGACTAACTGTTTGTGTTGAAGACAGCATGTGTGCAGGACTGTATGGGCGGATGAGTGTGTGCATGGGTGTGTTAGTGAGTGAATGACTCTCAATAGTGTCTTTATGAGTAACTACATATGTTTTAAACTAGTATATGTGGCTATTGGTGTATATAAGTGAGTATATGTGAGAGTGAGAGATTGAAAGAGTTCCTGTATGAATAAGTATGTGTTTCTATAAGTGATTGTTTAAAAGACTAAGTATGTGTAAGTTTCTGTAGAAGTAAGTGTGGTGGTGTGTGTATAACTGTATATGCAAGTAAATGGATGTTTGATTCTTTATTAGCATGAGTGACTATGTGTGTGAGTAACTCTATGGATGAGTGGTGTTGTGTAACAGGATGTATAGGTGTATGAGTACATATGATGAGTGAGTACATGTATGAGTGACTGTATAGGACTGTTGGTGAATGAGTGGATATGTATGTGGATCTTAGAATTACTGAATAGGTTGTTGTAACTGATATTGGTATGTCCATTGTTTTGAAAATGTTAGTTTCTATTTTTGAATGTGTGTATCAAAGGTTATATTAGGGGGAGAGGAGGTCTGCCACTCTATCAGCAAGGATGATGTCATCAGTGATGTTATTTGAGATGTCATCAGTGATGTCATGAGTGATGTCACTGACCATGTCTTGAGTGATGTAATGTGTGATGTCATCAGCAGTGCATTGCGGGCGTGCGAGTTATAGTTAGCTGAACTAACTATAACGGGGGAATATCAATGGTTTTGTACGAGTGAAAAGTCCAGCTAACTATAACGCCCCTGAAACCTATGGTTTTTTCAGTGAATTTTTAAGGTTTTTTAAATGCTAATTCCTAACTATAATGTGAATGAAACGTATGGTTTTTTCAGTGAATTTCAAAGGTTTTTTAAATGGTAATTTCTAACTATGCCTACAGAGATAGTACATGTGAAAAAAGAAGACAAAACGCACAGAGAGAAAAAAAAGAAATGCAGAAAGAAGCAACAGAAGTCCTCAAATACGAAGAAAAGTGCAGGAAGAAGGCTAACGTGCAGAAAGAACAAACAGAAGAGCAGAAAGAAGCCTTGTTGCAAAATCATCCTGTACCCTCAACTTTTTCAGACGGATATTGGTGGTAACTGAATCTGACTAACCAGTCCTAGAGCCAGTGCTATGTTAAAAGACACTCAGAATACAGTGAAAACACCTACATACACTAGGGAACACAATGTGTTGGGGTCCCCCTGTGATCAGCATGACCTCCTCTGTAAGCCCCTAGTATATAATAGGGCAGGGGATTAAAACTACCTCTTAAAACGCGCCACAGGGCGTATTTGCACACGTCACCTCAGGCCCCGGGGCACAACCTTTACAACGCAACTTTTACAATGCACTACACTTACAACGCATTTTTTACAACGCAACATCCACTACAACGCATTCCATTACATAGCATGACACTACAACGCATTTTTAAAAACTACCTTTACAACGCATTCCATTACATCGCATACTACCTTTACAAAGCATACCATTACAACGCATATTATTACACTACACTATCCAACACTTACCCTACTGTTGCACCCCCTGGAGTTAGAATAGTAATTTTTACCCCTATACTATCCAACACTTACCCTACTGTTGCACCCCCTGGAGTTAGAATAGTAATTTTTACCCCTATACTATCCAACACTTACCCTACTGTTGCACCCCCTGGAGTTAGAATAGTAATTTTTACCCCTATACAATCCAACACTTACCCTACTGTTGCACCCCCTGGAGTTAGAATAGTAATTTTTACCCCTATACTATCCAACACTTACCCTACTGTTGCACCCCCTGGAGTTAGAATAGTAATTTTTACCCCTATACTATCCAACACTTACCCTACTGTTGCACCCCCTGGAGTTAGAATAGTAATTTTTACCCCTATACTATCCAACACTTTCCCTACTGTTGCACCCCCTGGAGTTAGAATAGTAATTTTTACCCCTATACTATCCAACACTTACCCTACTGTTGCACCCCCTGGAGTTAGAATAGCAATTTTTACCCCTATACTATCCAACACTTACCCTACTGTTGCACCCCCTGGAGTTAGAATAGTAATTTTTACCCCTATACTATCCAACACTTACCCTACTGTTGCACCCCCTGGAGTTAGAATAGTATTTTTTACCTCTATACTATCCAACACTTACCCTACTGTTGCACCCCCTGGAGTTAGAATAGTAATTTTTACCCCTATACTATCCAATACTTACCTTAAATGCAATTTAAAATTATGCATTGTAATGGTATGCGTTGTAAAGGTAGTATGCAATGTAATGGAATGCGTTGTAAAGGTAGTTTTTTAAAATGCGTTGTAGTGTCATGCTATGTAATGGAATGCGTTGTAGTGGATGTTGCGTTGTAAAAAATGCGTTGTAAGTGCATGCGTTGTAAAAGTGTGCGTTGTAACGACATACATCCCAGGCCCCATCCCCTCACTTCCCCACTGTGTAAACACGCCCTGTGGCCGTTTTAAGTTGGGAGATTAAGTCCCCTTGAATCCTGAGGGTCCCTAGGGTCCAACTAGACCACTAGGTACCTCCAGTAAGCGCCACAGAGCTGCGTTGCAGAGAGATGTAAAAAGGGGCACGGCCTAGACCACCCCTCTGCAACACAGCGCAGTGGCGCTTACTGTAAGCACCTGGTGGGCTAGTTGGCCCCCAAGGTCCCTCAGGATTGAAGGGGAATTATTTCCCCAAGTTAAAACGCACCACAGGGCTTGTTTGCACACGTTAACTCAGGCCCCGTCCCCTCCCTTCACCACTGTGTAAACAAGCCCTGTGGCCGTTTTTTGTTGGGAGATTAAGTTCATTTGAAACCTGAGGGTCCCTAGGGTCCAACTAGCCCACTAGGTACGTCCAGTAAGCGCCACAGAGCTGCTTTGCAGAGAGGTGTAAAAAGTGGCACGGCCTGGACCACCTCTCTGCAACGCAGCTCAGTGGCGCCTACTGGAAGCACCTGGTGGGCTAGTTAGCCCCCAGGGGCCCTCAAGATTGAAGGGGAATTATTTCCCCAACTTAAAACGCGCCATAGGGCGTGTTTGCACACGTCACCTCAGGCCCTGTCCCCTCCCTTCCCCACTGTGTAAACACGCCCTGTGGCCGGTTTTTAAGTTGGGAGATTAAGTCCCCTTGAATCCTGAGGATCCCTAGGGGCAAAATAGCCCACTAGGTACGTCCAGTAAGCGCCATTGCAGAGAGGTGTAAAAAGGGGCACAGCCTGCACCACCTCTCTGCTAAGCAGAGCAGTGGCGCTTACTGGAAGCACCTGGTGGGCTAGTTGGCCCCCAGGGTCCCTCAGGATTGAAAGGGAATTATTTCCCCAACTTAAAATGCACCACAGGGCGTGTTTGCACACGTCACCTCAGGCCCGTCCTCTCCCTTCACCACTGTAAACGCGCCCTGTGGCCATTCTAAGTTGAAAGATTAAGTCCCCTTGAATCCTAAGGGTCCCTAGGGTCAAACTAGCCCACTAGGTACCTCCAGTAAGCGCCACAGAGCTGCGTTGCATAGAGGTGAAAAAAGGGGCGTGGCCTCAGAACACCTGTCTGCAACGCAGCTCCCTGGCGCATACTGGAGATACCTGTTGGGCTAGTTGGCCCTCAGGGACCCTCAGTATTGAAGAGGAATTAATTCCCCAACTTACAACTGGCCAGGGGGAGCGTTTGCAGAGTGCTGCAAGGAGGGGGCGTTATTTTTTTAAGAAGGAGGGCTGTGTGGCCCCCCTTCTTTTTCTAATTTACTGGCCCTGGAGACCCCATCCCCCAGGGCCTGCACCCTAACTTTTTTTGTTGAAAAAAATTAATTTGCCCCTCCCAAGGCCTTAATCGGCCCCGGGGACCCCAACCCACGGGTCATGGCCTTTTTTTTTTTTAATTCTTTAGGAGGGGGCTGCGTTGCCCCCCTCCTCAGGCCACTTATGGCCCCGGGGACCCCATCCCCCGGGGCCGGCCTTTGTTTTTTATTATTTTTAAAATATATATATTTATAGAAACACCTAGGACATGCTGGACAAACCGTATGTACCTATCACCATGACGATTTGCTTGATATTCATTAAAAGGCGACTATGCATAAAATGAATCCACATGGAATATATTTACACCGCTAGTGAAGCTCTGACGTGTCTGACGCCCTACCGTGCCTAATCCCAGTGCCCCCGCCGGTGGGTACGCTCCAAGTAGACACCCTTGGCGTTTATTTATACAAACATGGGTCGCTATTGATGGGCACATTTAATATACACGCACACCAAGCCATTCAAAGGGGATTGGACAAAAATTCGACCAAACTATGCAAGAAACCCCCCTCACGGATAATAAAACACACATCCACCGCCGGATGTGTAATACTTTTTATTTTACTCTCTGGAAAGGAGACGAACCTCACTTGAGAGTCACAGCATGCTCCTGGCTGAGCCCAATGCTGTGTTACACCCACCAGTGCCCGCCGAGTGCCTCACACCTCTGTGTTGTATTTCACCAGCTAGTGCGTATGCTATCACACTCTCTAGCCCATGTGCACTGTAACACCACCCCGTGAATATGTCATGCCACACTTGCCTTCACACGGGTTATATTGCCCCATCTAACGTGCCTTCCTCGATGCCTATGTTATAACGCACAGTGCTATGCCATACATCTTACAATCTGTGATCCATATCTTTGTCACAGTGCATATGCAACGTTACACTCCCCAGCACATATTTTATATTACAACTTTAGAGACTAGTTAGGTTACACAACACTGCCCTGTGCATATTACACTCCAAGGCGCATATCGCATAGCACACGCTAGTGCCTGTGCTATCTTGCGCTCTCCAATGAATCTGTCATTACGCACAATGTATTGCATATTATATTTCACGCCCCGGTTCATCTTATATCACACTTTTTGGTGCATAGTTTATACCATATACTATATCTAGTTTTCATTTTCAATCGTGCTCCCAGGACTATGTTCTATATAACACTGCGTCCACCTACCCATTTCACGGGCATTACATTTTGCGATGGGGTTGGAGGGTCAGGGGGTGTTTCTGCCAAGTGAGCCCGGAGTCACAGTCACAAACGTCCTCTTCTTCCTGAATAAAAGTGAGATTATGCTGCATACTTGTTCACATTTTAAGTAGTTCGCACAGACACACATTTTAAAAACAATAAAGTTCCTAATACCCACCTTCTCTGAACAGTTAGCTTGCTGTCCCATCCACCTCCTCCCAATCCTCTGTTGTCTGAATCCACGGACTAGCCTCCTCCCTCCTGCCATGCATGGTCTGATGTGCTGCCACTGCCCTCCATTTAGCATGATGTACCAGTCCACTCCTCCTTCCCTCCATTGCCCAATTCTATGGCCCATCATTGACCTCCTGCTTAGCCTCTGTGCTTAGCTTGCTGCCCCTATTCTCCTTCCCCCTGCCCTCTTTGTGCATGCCCCTGCTCTATCCTTTTTTCCCACCATGTTCCATGGACCTGCCACTCCTATCTACTCTGAGTGTTCTGTTGAGCTGCACTCCCCTCCCACCTGCCTAGCATTGTCAGATGACTGTAACCTGTCCCTGCCACCTCCACCCTGCCTGTCCACATGCCATGCCCCTATCCCCTTCCTCCTGTCCTCCATGGTTCATTTTACTGCCACACCCTTCTGCCCTCCCTGGTCTGTTGTGCTGCAACTGCTCCTCCTGCCTGCCCCGTGCGGTCTGTTGTGAGGCCCCTTCCCCTGAACTCTCTTGTCTGTGCCCAGGTCCTGACCCTCCCTTCTATCCTCCATGGTCCTTTATGCATGCCCCTGCACCCTCCTTCTTACCCATCATAGCCATTGTGCTGCCACTAACCCTCCCGCTTGCCATGCATGGTCTTCTGTGCTGCCATGGCCCCTCCCACCTTCCCTGTGTGGTCAGCTAGCTGCCCCTCACCCCCTCCCACCTTCCCTCCATGGTCTGTGTGTATGCCATCATAGTCTCATTGTTGCTCTCCATGGTGTGTCTTGTTTCTAGTGCCCAACTTGCCTGACCTCCATGGTCATCTTGCTGCTCCTGCCCTGCCCCCTTGCCCCCAGCCCTCTGTTTCCATGTGCAGACCCCTATTCCCTCCCTCCTGGCTTGTCTGTTCCATTGTAATGCCCCTGATCCGTCCCTCCTGCCCTTTATGGTCTGTTATGCTGCAGCTTTCTCTCCTGTCTGTCCATTATGGTCAGCTAGCTACCATTGCCTCTTTCCCCTCTGTTCTCTGTTGTCCATGTGCATGGTCCTGTCCCCTCCCTATTGCTTTCTATGGATTGTTGTGCTGCACTCTCGTCCCGCATGCGCTGTGTGGTGTATTGTGCTGCTGCAAACCCTGATGCCTGCCCTGTAGGGTCAGTTTGGTGCACCTCTCCATGTCCCTCCTGTTCTCTGTTATCCGAGTCCATGTCCCTATCCCAATTCCTCCTGCCTACCATGATCCAATGTACCATACTTGCGAACATTTTGAACTTGGTAAGAGGGAGATTTTGAAAAAAAACTGGGGTATTGATTTTCCCCTTTGAGTTACATTGAAAAAGAGGAGATTGTAGACATGAGACAGATCAAATAAAGACCATTTGCGCTTAAAAACATTGGACGTTTCCTGGCTGAAACGGGTCTGTTGGCATGTATGGTTGTACTACCACTGCCTCTTCCTTCTGCCCACAATGGTCTATTATATTGCCACAGCCTCTCTTGCCAGTCCTGTATTGTTGGTTTGTTGCCCCTGCCCCCCTTTCCACTGCCCTCCATAGTCTGTTGTGCTGCCACTGCCCTTCCTGCCTGCCCAGTGTGGTCAAATTGTTGCATCTGCACTCTCCTACCTGCCTTCAATTTTCAGAGTCCGTGCCCCTGGTTTCTGCCTCTCAACAGTATCCCAATGAACAACTAGATTGCTAACATTCTATATTTATTACAAATGTGTGGAATGCCTGACGTCATCTTGATGTAATCAAAACTGTAATACCTAGAGTATTTCCTTTAGAAATTACATATATGAGAGGGTCTTATTTGCATCAAAATTATGGTTAGTGCTCTAAAAAATTAAAATGAGGACATATTATCTGAGTTTTCAAATAGCGACAAAGAACTTTTAAATTATTTGTAATCTTTATGTATTTTTATCCAGTTGACCACTTGATTAAATGTTGCACCTAGAGGAGAGGATGTGGTGTTACTTCCAGAGCTGCAGACTTTGCAACTGGGGAACCAGGTTGGAGTTTCTGCTTCAGCTCAACATTCTGTGATTCTGGTCAAATCATTTAATCTCGCCATGTCTACAACCAAAATCAATTTGATCTTGTGTGATGTAACCAATGCTTATGTAAAGCACCTGACAAGTCTGCACTATATAAAACTGCAAATACACAAAAAATAAGTGTTTTGCACACTTCTGTCATTGGGCTACATGTGGGCTACATCTGGGTGATATTTGTGCTGCATTTGGGCTCTTTTGTCTCTGGTGGCCATCTTGGGAGATTTATTTGTTATGAAGTTTCCTAATTTCCTCATTTACTGCAGTCTCCTCAGTAGGAAATGCTTTCAGTTTTTTACTTTGATTCCATCAAGAAGGTATTCAGATATGTCACACATTTGCCATAAGTTCTGAATGTTAGCACTCTAGTTTCTCATTAGATCACTGTAGTAAAGCTACTGCTCACCAGGAAGTCTGCTGCTGGTATTAAAAGTGCATGTTTCAGTCTGCGTATCAGAATTTTTTTTATGAAATAGAAGAGGATTTGAGAAGTCACTCAAAATGTGCCCGAATTTTTCTTTCTTCAGCACTAATCATAATTTCTATGGCAAAATAAACCCCCTCATTGTGTTCCTTTTTAAATTAAATGTTTTAAGTGTTACCAATTAATTCCAATCAAGATGGCTTCAGGTGTGCCATGCTTTTGTCATAAGTAAGACAGTAAGTGCTCTAGTTGTTCTTAAGAACACTCTGGGACATTCTGTCCTTGGGCTATACTTGGGCTACATCTGGGTGATATTTTGGCTACATTTGGGCTCTTTTGTCTATGGTGGCCATCTTGGAGATTTCTTTGTTATGAAGTTTCCTAATTTCCTTATCTACTGCAGTCTCCTCAGTGGGAATACTTTCAGTTTTTTATTTTGGTTCCATCAAGAAGGCATTCAGATGTGTCACACATTTGCCATAAATTCTGAATGTTAGCACTCTAGTTGCTCATTAGATCACTGTAGTAAAACTACTGCTCACCAGGGAAGTCTGCTGCTGGTATTGAAAGTGCATGTTTCAGTCTGCATGTCAGAATTTTTTTATGAAATAGAAGAGGATTTGAGAAGTCAAAATGTGCCCTAATTTTTCTTTCTGCAGAACTAATCATAATTTCTATGGCAAAATGAACCCCTTCATTGTGTTCCTTTGTAAATTAAATGTTTTAAGTGTTACCAATTTATTCCAATCAAGATGGCTTCAGGTGTGCCATTCTTTTGTCATAAGTAAGACTGTTAACGCTCTAGTTGTTCGCTAGAACACTCTGGGACATTCTGTCATTGGGCTATACTTGGGCTACATCTGGGTGATATTTGGGCTACATTTGGGCTCTTTTGTCTCTGGGGGCCATCTTGGGAGATTTATTTGTTATGAAGTTTCCTCATTTCCTGCAGTCTCCTCAGTAGGAAATACTTTCAGTTTTTTACTTTGGTTTCATCAAGAAGGCATTCAGATGTGTCACACATTTGCCATACATTCTGAAGGTTAGCACTCTAGTTGCTCATTAGATCACTGTAGTAAAGCTACTGCTCACCAGGGAAGTCTGCTGCTGGTATTCAAAGTGCATGTTTCAGTCTGCATGTCAGAATTTCTTAATGAAATCGAAGAGGATTTGAGAAGTCACTCAAAATGTGTCCTAATTTTTCTTTCTGCAGCACTAATCATACTTTCTATGGCAAAACGAACCCCCTAATTTTGTTCCTTTGTAAATTAAATGTTTTAGGTGTTACCACTTTATTCCAATCAAGATGGCTTCAGGTGTGCCATACTTTTATCATAAGTAAGACTATTAGCGCTCTAGTTGTTCGTTATAACACTCTGGAACATTCTGTCATTGGGCTATACTTGGGCTACATCTGGGTGATATTTGGGCTACATTTGGGCTCTTTTGTCTCTGTTGGCCATCTTGGGAGATTTATGTGTTATGAAGTTTCCTAATTTCCTCATTTACTGCAGTCTCCTCAGTAGGAAATACTTTCAGTTTTTTACTGTGGTTCCATCAAGAAGGCATTCAGATGTGTCACACATTTTCCATAAATTCTGAATGTTAGCACTCTAGTTGCTCATTAGATCACTGTAGTAAAGCTACTGCTCACCAGGGAAGTCAACTGCTGGTATTCAAAGTGCATGTTACAGTCTGCATGTCAGAATATTTTTATGAAATAGAAGAGGATTTGAGAAGTCAAAATGTGCCCCAATTTTTCTTTCTGCAGCAATAATCATGATTTCTATGGCAAAATGAACCCCCTAATTTTGTTCCTTTGTAAATTAAATGTTTTAAGAGTTACCACTTTATTCCAATCAAGATGGCTTCAGGTGTGCAATACGTTTGTCATAAGTAGGACTGTTAGCGCTCTAGTTGTTCTTTAGAACACTCTGGAAAGCTACAGTAGAACACAAAGGAATCAATTGACAGTCTCTGCCCTTGTTGGATGTACATGTTTTACTGAGAATGTCAGACTTCATTCTCACATGACTGAGAAAGATAATGTGAATTTACAGAAAATATGCTCTCAGTTTAGCTTACAGATCACCTTCCAAACCTCTGTGGGAAAAGCATGAGAAAATAGTTTTCTCTCAAACATGATTCATGATATCGCAGCAGAAGGCTTTTTCACATGGTAAAATCACCATAGAACACACCACAATTCCTAAAATGAGTATGGTACCATCAACAAATGATTTATAATATAACTAAAGTCTTAAAACCTTCTATTAACTGCAATGCTTTTTAATGAGGTGCTATCATGTATATTGGTCCCAAGCTGGCTGCCAACACTTTTTGGATGAAGTGCTGACAGCCAATCAGATCTCACGGTGAGATGTGTGGTTAGGCTCCGCCCAGATATATATGTGATTTTCCTTTTGATTTTCTCAGGAACTACTGAACAGATTGACACCATATATGCAAAAGGCACATGCCTGACTTGAGGACTACCTCTTTGCCAAATTTCAAGTAATTCTGTTCAGCCGTTCGGGCTGTACCTTCGACTAAAGGTCCTATGGGAAAATGCATGGGGAAAACGCTTTTTGGGACCCCCCTTTTTTCTCAGCCCCCACTTGAAGAATCACCCCGAGACTTTCAGGGTAGGAGCTGAGTGGAGCACCCCATTAGTTTTGAAAATTTCATGAAGATAAGTCAACCGGCGCCAAAGTTATTCAAAATAGAATTTTCAGATTTTCTATGGGAACTCGGTCCTAACTATAACTATCTACTGGCGACCGCCAGTAGATAATATATATATATTTGAATGAAAGATTAAAAAAAATAACAAATCAACTGCAAAACATTAAATAAATTACCAAATTATTTAAATATAAAACACTATAAAATCCAAAAAAGACATTTACTTAAACATTATAAAAGTTTTTAAAAAATGATTATAAACAAATATATAAACACATATTTAAAAATTAAAAAAAATAACAAATAATAATAATAGATATATTTAAGCAACATTTAGAAAAGTACAGAGATCTGTGAATAATAGCTATTCTATTGCCACTCAAGTTCATGCAACAGTAATAATAGCATAGGCTCTCAGCTCTCAGAGGGATTTCCACTTCAAACAGGTCAACCACAAGGAAAGCAGTAGACTTAGAAGGGGTAAGATTTACAGTTTCACCTACAGTTTCTGCAACGGTTACTATTCCCCCTCCAGTCTGTGCAACAGTAGGAAAAGTGTTAGACTTTGGAGGGGTAAGATTCACTATTCCCATTCCAGTCTGTGTGACAATGGGGATAGTGTTGGGGTTTGGAGGGGTTAAATTTACTATTTCTACTCCAATCTAAGCAACAGTAATAACCCTAGAAATTTTGAACAGATATAAAACTATTAATTTTAAAGATATTAATTAACCCCCAACATTTTTTTATAAAAAATTAAAACAATTAAGCTATTCACTTGATCATTAAACAATTTAATATTTAATTATCAATTTAAAAAAAAAGTGTTATTTATTAATTACACAATTAACATCCCACACTATACCCCTAGAAACCTAGCAGGCCACACTTAAAATACAACTAAAATAAATAAGTATAATACAATTTGCATAATTGATAATCAAAAAACTAATCAACAATTAATAATAATGTATTAATAATGTTTTTACCTAATTAATGCCCCACCCTATACCCCAACAAACCTAACAACCCACAGCTAAAATATAACTAAAATAAATCAATATTACCTAATGTACAAAAATAATTATCAATTAAGTGATCAATAATAAAAAAATAATTGATAATCAATTATTACTCAATTAACTTCCCACCCTATATCCCTACAAACCAGACAGCACACACAGAATATAAGTAATATACTGATCTATTAAATACTTTATATATATTTATAATTAATAATTAATTAAATAATTAACAATATATTTATAATTAATTGTTGATCAATTATTACTTAATTAACTTCCCACCCTATGCCCCTATGAACCCTGCAGCCTGCAAATAAAATATAACTAAAAAATATAATTATTGCACAATTTATATAATTAATATTCAATTAAATTATTACATATGTAATAATAGTCATAAATAACTATTAGCAATTACATAAAAAAATAGAAATCCTTTAAAATTAAAAACTATAATTAAAATATATTATTAACAACTATTAACAACTTAACAAATAATAATGACAGATAAAAACAATATATGAACTATTATTGACATAACTAAAAAATTACATTTTTTACAACAATATCATTGAAAAAGATATTATTAACAAAGATATTCTTAACAATGATTTTACTTACCTGAAAAAAGCGATATTCTTGACAGTAATATTTCTGCATTACTATATTTTTGTTTCACAATATTTTTTTTCTGATATTTCTGTATCCTAAGATTTGCAACACGATATTTTGGTCAATTACCTTTTGTCTTATGTTACATGGACAGAACACATTCACTGAGGATGCTGACAATGCTCCAGTCCTCAAATTCATATTACCAGCAAAACTAGGTAAACAAATCATAGGGAGGCTACCCAAAAGGAAATATTGCTACAATAGGTTCATTGGGTTTGGAGAATGTCTTCATACAAAAACTTGCATTAATTTTCACAAATGTCCTCTCCCTGATGGTTCTATTAACCTCCTACTCCATCCTGGAACTGCTGAGTTCTAGGTTATTGGAGCAGATCTGCTGAGTTTTCTGTGCTCAAATTCCACATATATCTGTGGAAACTTTTCTAGACAAGTTTAATTTCTCTCCATCATAAGAGTGAATTAGTGGTCACAGGTGTTGCTTTTCAAAAGCATATGCTGAAAACATTACAGTTTATTCCGAGTGGAAACTGCCAAACATTTACATTCACTTTGCATTGTTTCCCACGCCAATGGCAGTTATAAGCTTTCAAAAAATGGTGTTTGAATATTTCAGGCTTTTCAAAATAGGAGAGTTCCAGAATTCCATGATGTTTCCTAGATTTTCCAGAGAGCTGGGGTATACAAACAGGTTTTGGAGAAGGTTCATTTTCACACCTCCAGTTTGACCAGAAGGCTGTACACTCTTGGAATCTTGTAACCTACCGCGGTTACTCATAAATACATAACAACATGAGGCTACACCACATTCATATGAATGCATGGACATGACAAGCCACGAAAAACTAGCAGTCATAGTGACCCAGCTTACTGACCAGTGATATAACCACTGGATATGAAATATTTACTACCAGTTGGTTTGCCCGTCCTACAATCATTAGGAGTTGTTTTCTAAGTGCCAGAAGAAAGAACAAGACCATGAGATATATATCAAAACCAAGAGCTCTTTCGACATTTAGCCCTGGTTGATAGTTTGGCAGACAGGGTACTCTGTCACAAACAGAAGGAGGGTGGGAGCACACCGCCTCACATCCCAGCACTCAATTTGCCACAATGCAATATGGTAAATGCAGTGCATGATAATGCTTACTTCAGTAGTAGTCTTTAATATTTCACAATTGTTGGTGCGGTAATCTAGACACGTGTGTCTGGGTTCATTCCTTTATCAGTAGAGAGCATCAAGCCATTTTGGGGGTGCTGGAAATGGTGCCCAAAGTCTTCTCAGGTCTTTGTACCACTCAATGGGCTCAGGTGCCTCAACACAAACTCTTCAGATCAGTAGCTCAAGGGAGCCTTCTCAATCTGATTGGGCCACCACTTAAGTAGCACTTTAAACATGTCTCAGGCCTGCCAGTGCAGCTTTTGTGTGTGCAGTTTTAAACTGCCATTTCGACCTGACAAAATAAACATTTTGTGAAGCCCAAATCTTCCTTTTTAATACATATAGGTAACCCCTAGGATTGGACCTTTACAGCCCAGAGGGCAGTTTGCAATGTAATTAAAAGGTAGGACATGTTCTTTTAATTTCTATGTCCTAGTAGTGAAAAACACCTAAATATATTTTTCACTGCTGCTAGGCCTACCTCTCTGATAGGATCCAACTGGAGTTAGCTTTTTACATTTTAAATTGTAATTTCTAAATGGGAACAAGTAACCCCTTCATTGTTTGGTGTCTATGGAAATGTAATGACAAATCCTATCTTATGGTGAAGTTGGATTTTAAATTCAAATTTCTGAAAATGCCACTAGAAAGTTGGCATTTTCTTGTTTTTACCAGATGGTGTCTGCAGCCATCCCTGGGTCACATTACTGTGTGTAGTTGACCGTTAGCCTTTGTGTATTTCTCTTAGACAGCCACACACAATGGGGAGCTTTGATATGACTGAATGGACCACCACTGGCAGGATGGGAGGGAGGAGCTGAGCCCAGCCTCACTTACACTTGAATAGACTGTGTCCTGTCTCCACACAAAGGGATGTATAAACCTCTGTAGTTATTCTGGAGCCACGGCTAGCAAGGCAGGACACCTGTGCACTTCAAAGGCATACCTCTAGAAGTTTCTCAAAACTTCAAAAGCACAAAAAAACTGGACCTCAAACACCAACTCTCTTTTACACTTCTGGACCTGTAGATACTCTGCCAGCATAAGGACTGCTGTGCTGCTGAAAAGACTGCTGCTCTGCTGGGCTGCTGCTCTGAAGCAACTGCTGCCCTGCTGTGCTGACCTGCTGCCTTCTGCCCTTTTGCCTGGGAAGAAGAGAACCAGACCTGCAACTTCATCCTTGAACCCAGGACACCAGAGTGACTCCAAGGGCTAGTCTGCTGGAATCCTGATTTGAGCGTCAGGAACATAAAAGGCCCCCCAATATGCAGCACCAGCCCCTGGACCCAGCTGAAGTGAATTCCTGACCCTCAAGTAGTGCCCCTCTGGTCTTGGACCCTAGGTGTGGCTCAGAGAGCTGCATTCAAGCTATTGGGCTCTTTGCAAACACGGACAGGCCAGTTTGGACTGAGACCTCGTCACTTGTACCGCGATTTAATGTGAAGCTCCGGCCGCTGTCTCTTTGTGCTACAGCATCGACCAATTGCAGAGTATTGCCAGTGTGAAGCTTCGGCAATGGCCATCCACGATTCTTGGCCTGCTCTGCATGACACACTGGCAACCTCATGTGATGCTTTTCCTGCTCCTCATGGCTACCTCCATCATGATGAACGGGACTCTTGGCACAGGTTTGAGAAGGCAAACCTCAGAAGGGTTAACCTGGTGACTGTGGCCAACCCACACAGTAGCGAAGACAGCCTTAAAGTGTGACTTTGACTAAGTCCAGCATGACCGGATATTCCTAGTTGGCACATTGTGGTTTTTGGCATAATTTTCACTAAAGATTTTAAAAATTCATAACTTCATGTTCTACTGTTTGGATTTTTGTCATTTTTGTGTTGCGTATTTCATTCTATTACTGTTTTAAGTGTTGCACAAATACTTTCCATATGGCTCTAAATTGACTACAGAAGAAAGAATAAACGGCAAACCAAGGCCAAGCACTTCCAGTCCATATGTACTACCAATTTGTATGCTGGTGCAATCTCTTCCCGCACCCGCCGTCCAGGGGTGTCAAATGAAAGCCAAAATCAAACAAGAAATTGGAAGGTGCACTCGTTCCGAAGTCAATGAGGCAGCGTAAGCAGTTATTCCATACTAAAGTCCTTTTATTCAATAAATCTCTCAAAACTGGCACACAGCCAACGCGTTTCGTTCCCGATTCTTTGCCAGAGGGATCTTTATCAGGGCTGTAACATTATAGACAAAAGACAACATAAATATAGCATCACACAAAGATAACAAAATAAACAGATATATATAAATAGATAGTGTTAGATGACCCAAAAGACTCTACAATAACGAAAAAAAGTTTTTACAAAAATGTTTTTCAAAAAAACATAGAATAGTACAAAATCCATATAGAACAAATATGAAGAAACACCAAACATTTCACAAAACAATCTTTCACATGGATATTATGTATGACTCAGAGGAGGAGTATACTACATGTTTCACAAAGCAAACATATAAAAGACATGTAAAAACATTTAAAAAACATTTTAAAAGACATCGAGGCAAAGTAAACCAACATATATAAAAAAGACCATGTGAAAAATACCTAATTATCGCCCGCAATGTGATATCTGACAATATTCCTGATATCAAAAAGCACATTAATATCCCAAACTATGCCATCAGGGACAAGTCAAAGTACATACAATTACAAATATCATCACATGTATTTCCAAAATCAGGTAAATGTATTTTACTCTCACCTCCTATTTTGTAAAAATCCAAAACCATAGGGCATGAATTAGGCCTCAATATGTGGAATATGTAATGAACTCTCTGAAAAACAGAAGGAAAGAGGGGGAGGAAGGAGGGGGAAGGTAACTTATTCACCAAGAAGAACTTAAATCCGAGAAACCCTTGAAAGGGTGAAGCAAATCAATACAAACTCAAAACGAAAAACCCGTGTAGAGGTCAGGTGAAACAATAAACTCACCTCAAAAATCACAAATATTAATCATGTGCTTTATTTAGCATTGCGATACACCTCCCTTTCTGTTTGATAAACAACATTTCAAGCTCAAAAATGGAAAGAGCGCATGTTAAGCAAAGTGCTGTCGGAACTCACCTCACTATTCCAATTGCAAAAGAACATAAGCGGTTCCCATAGAATAAATGGCATCAGACGTAAGTCTTAATTCTTCAATCAGCAGTAATGCGGCGAATTGGCACTAAGACTGTGTAAAAAGAAATAATATATGATTGCATCACTGCTGGATGGCTACATGTTTCTTAAATAAAAACAATAGAGAACTAACACCAGTATAACTCCTGCCGGGAGTAAATTGCTTAGGAGTATATATAAAAGTAAACTAGTAAGGGGTCCATTTTTGGTCGTGATAAGGGCAAACGAGCCCAATCATATCCGGACAGAGCTGGATAATAAAATGGGAGAGTAGAATTGTCAAAAATTATATCCAAAATATGGATATATATCGGCTATTAAATGTCAATCCATATATAAAGTAAAGCATCCCCTCTATAGGGATAAAATAGGTAATAAGTGTCCATTGAATATCCTTATGAGAAAAAGAACTGAAAACGAGGCAAGTAGAGGAACGATAGCCTCTACCGATCCATTGGCTCTAAATGAAGCCTGACTGATCTGTGCCAAACTACCAGAGGTTTGAGCACAGGTTAATTTTGGGTTGGCTTGTGCCATACCCTGACATGGATTGTGGCTGTTTCTTGACCAGATCTCACACCCCAGTAAACCAACAACATAATTTCTCACAAGGATAATTTGAAAAGCTGTCCCTTCCTTCCTTAATTAACTGAAAAAGATCTAATTCAAGCTCTGATCTTCATCAAAGTGGACTACTGCAACTCCCTGCTGATAGCATTATCAACATACCTTGTATAAAGAATGCAGATGCTTCAACATGCGGCAACCAGACTAATCTTTGGTCTGGAGTGATGCACATCAATCTCCAGTGAGCTCAAGAAGCTATATTGGCTCTCCATTCAGCAAAGATATGTGTTTTAAGCTCAGTGCCTATAGCACAAAACTATCTACAACCCTGGTCAGAGTTCTTACATTGCCTCATTATTCTCCCAATCTAAAAAAAAGCTAGAACTGGGGCTACTCTCTAACAGTGATTACAACCAAATACTGGAATGCATTAATACCACATTTACGAACTCAGGGTAAATTGATCTTATTCAGACAAAAATTAAAGACCTCTCTCCTAACCAACACCATTTACTTTCTAATGTTTCTTTTAAGTGCAGAGCAAACACAAAGAGATGATGGATGGTGCGCTGAAACGTTTCAGACACTGAATCCCAGTCACAGATCTGGGTTTAATCCATCATCGTCCTTTATCTCACTTCGCTACCCCTGTTCAGACCCAGACATATGCAAATCAGCCTCAACCCTGTTCCTTATGAGAACAGTCCAGCGTGCACTGCCAAGCCAGGTCTTCCCTGAAACATAAACAAGCATCCTCTGACCGGTTTCAGGGTAGCATCCCTCATCAGCCAGGCTAGCTTGAATCCAGTGTAAAAGTGAGCAAGGGACCCACAACTGGGCATACCCTGCCAACTTGGAGCTAACAAAGCAACCACAAGGAGATGATAAACGGAGCGCTGAAACATTTCAGACACTCACACTCACGCGCAGTCACAGACCTGGGTTGAATCCCTCATCCTTCTTCAGCTCACTTCGCCACCACTGTTCAGAACCTGCCAAATGCAAATCAGTCTTGACCCTGTTCCTTATGGGAACAGTCCAGCCTGAACTGCCAAGCCAGATCTTCCCTGGACCAGAAACAAGTATCCTGGGACCAGTTTTGGGGTAACACCCCTCATCAGCTGGACTAGCTTGAATCCAGGTGGCAAAGTGAGCAGGAGACCCACGTCTGGGTATACTGTGCAAACTTAAGGTGAACAAAACAAACACAAGGAGATGATGGACGGAGCACTGAAACTTTTCAGACATTCACCCCCAGTAACAGATCTGTGTTGAATCCATCATCGTTCTTTGGCTCACTTCACCACCCCAGTTGAGACCCAAAAATATGCTGATCAGTCTCAACCCTGTTCCTTATGGGAACAGTCCAGCCCGAACTGCCAAGCCAAGTCTTCCCTGGAGCGGAAACAAGCATCCTGGGAGCGGTTTTGGCGTAACATAACACTCCTTATCAGCCAGGCTCGCTTGAATCAAGTGGCAAAGTGAGCAAGAGACCCACGTCTGGGAATACCCTGCCAACTTAGGGTGAACAAAGTGAACACAAAGAAATTATGGACGGAGCACTGAAACTTTTCAAACACTCACCCCCAGTCACAGATCTGGGTTGAATCCACCATCCTTCTTTAGCTCACTTCCCCACCCCAGTTCAGACCCAGCCATGTGCAAATCAGTCTTGACCCTCTTCCTTATGAGAACAGTCCAGCCCAAACTGCCAAGGCAGGTCATTCCTGGACCAGAAACAAGCACCCTGGGACCGGTTTAGGGGTAACACCCCCAATCAGCCAGGCTAGCTTGAATCCAGTGGCAAAGGAAGCAAGGGACCCACATCTGGGAATACCCTGCCAGCTTTGGGACAACAGAGCAAACGCAAGGTGATTATGGACGGAGTGCTGACACTTTTCAGACACTCACCCCAGTCACAGTTCTGGGTTCAATCCACCATCGTTCTTTAGCTTACTTTGCCACCCCAGGTCAGACCCAGGCATATGCAGATCTGTCTCGACCCTGTTCCTTATGGGAACAGTCCAGCCTGAACTGCCAAGCCAGGTTTTCCATGGACCAGAAACAAGCACCCTGGGACCTGTTTCGGGGTAACACCCCTCATCAGCCAGGCTAGCTTGAATCCAGTGGCAAAGTAAGCAAGGGACCCACATCTGGGTATACCCTGCCAGCTTAGGGTGAACAAAGCAAACGCAAGGTAATTATGGACGGAGTGTTGTAACTTTTCAGACACTCACCCTCAGTCACAGTTCTGGGTTCAATCCACCATTGTTCTTTAGCTTTCTTTGCCACCCCAGGTCAGACCCAGCCATATGCAGATCAGTCTCGACCCTGATCCTTATGGGAACAGTCCAGCCTGAACTGCCAAGCCAGGTTTTCCCTGGACCAGAAACAAGCATCCTTGGAGTGGTTTTGGGGCAACACCCCTCATCAGCCGGTCTAGATTAAATCCAATGGGAAAGTGAGCAGCAAACCCACGTCCAGGCATACCCTGCCAAATTAGGGCGAACAACACCAACACAAGATGTTGGATGGAGCGCTGAAACTTTTCAGACACTCACCCCCTGTCACAGATATGGGTTGAATCCATCTTTGTTCTTTAGCACACTTCGCCACCCCAGTTCAGACCCAGCCATATTCAAATCAGTCTCAACCCTGTTCCTTTTGAGAACAGTCCAGCCAGAACTGCCAAGCCAGGTCTTACCTGGACCTGAAACAAGCATCCTGGGAGCGGTTTCAGGGTAACACCCCTCATCAGCAAGGCTAGCTTGAATCCAGTGGCACAGTGAGCAAGGGACCCTCGTCTGGGAATACCCTTCCAACTTAGGGTGAACAAAGCAAACACAAGGAGATTATGGATGGAGTGCTGAAACTTTTCAGACATTCACCCCTAGTCACAAATCTGGGTTGAATCCATCATTGTTCTTTAGCTTTCTTTGCCACCCCAGGTCAGGCCCAGCCATATGCAGATCAGTCTCGACCCTGTTCCTTATGGGAACAGTCCAGCCTGAACTGCCAAGCCAGGTTTTCCCTGGACCTGAAACAAGCATCCTCGGACTGGTTTCGGTGCAACACCCCTCATCAGCCGGGCTAGCTTGAATCCAGTGGAAAAGTGAGCAGGAAACCCACGTCTAGACATACCCTGCCAAATTAGGGTCAACAACACAAACACAAGATGTTGGATGGAGCATTGAAACTTTTCAGACAATCACCCCCTTTCACAGATCTGGGTTGAATCCATCTTTGTTCTTTAGCGCACTTCGCCACCCCAGTTCAGACCCAGCCATAATCAAATCTGTCTCAACACTGTTACTTTTGAGAACAGTCCAGCCTGAACTGCTAAGCCAGGTCTTCCCTGGACCAGAAACAAGCATTTTTGGAGTGGTTTCGGGGTAACACCCCTCATCAGCCAAGCTAGCTTGAAATCCAGTGGCACAGTGAGCAAGGGACGCTCGTCTGGGAATTCCCTTCCAACTTAGGGTGAACAAAGCAAACACAAGGAGATTATGGATGGAGTGCTGAAACTTTTCAGACATTCACCCCTAGTCCTAAATCTGGGTTGAATCCATCATTGTTCATAGCTCACTTTTCCACCCCAGGTCAGACCCAGCCATATGCAGATGAGTCTCGACCCTGCTCCTTATGGCGACAGTCCACCCTAAACTGCCAAGCCAGGTTTTCCCTGGACCAGAAACAAGCACCCTGGGACCGGTTTCGGGGCAACACCCCTCATCAGCCGGGCTAGCTTGATTCCCGTGGAAAAGTGAGCAGCAAACCCATGTCTAGGCATACCCTGCGAAATTAGGGCGAACAACGCCAACACAAGATGTTGGATGGAGGGCTGAAACTTTCAGACACTCACCCCCTGTCACAGATCTGGGTTGAATCCATCTTTGTTCTTTAGCGCACTTTGCCACCACAGTTCAGACCCAGCCATATTCAAATCAGTCTCGACCCTGTTTCTTTTGAGAACAGTCCAGCCAGAACTGCCAAGACAGGTCTTCCCTGGACCTGAAACAAGCATCTTGGGAGCGGTTTCGAGGTAACACCCCTCATCAGCCAGGCTAGCTTGAATCCGGTGTCACAGTGAGCAAGGGACCCTCGTCTGGGAATACCCTTCCAACTTAGGGTGAACAAAGCAAACACAAGGAGATTATGGATGGCGTGCTTGAAACTTTTCAGACATTCACCCTCAGTCACAGATCTGGTTTGAATCCATCATCCTTCTTTAGCTCACATCCCCACCCTAGTTCAGACCCAGCCATGTGCAAATCAGTCTCAACCCTGTTCCTTATGAGAACAGTCTAGCACGAATTGCCAAGTCAGGTGTTCCCTGGACCAGACATAAGCACCCTGGGACTGGTTTCGGGATAACACCCCTCATCAGCCAGGCTAGCTTGAATACAGTAGCAAAGTAAGCAAGGGACCCACATCTGGAAAATACCCTGCCAGCTTAGGGTGAACAGAGCAAACTCAAGGTGATTATGGATGGAGTGCTGAAACTTTTTAGACACTCACCCCCAATCACAGTTCTGGGTACACTCCACCATCGTTCTTTAGCTTACTTTGCCACCCCAGGTCAGACCCAGCCATATGCAGATCAGTCTCGACCCTGCTCCTTATGGGAACAGTCCAGCCTGAACTGCCAAGCCAGGTTTACCTGGACCAGAAACAAGCACCCTGGGACCGGTTTCGGGGTAACACCCCTCATCAGCCAGGCTAGCTTGAATCCAGTGGCAAAGTAAGCAAGGGACCCACATCTGGGAATACCCTGCCAGCTTAGGGTGAACAAAGCAAACACAAGGAGATTATGGATGGAGTGCTTAAAACTTTTCAGACATTCACCCCCAGTCACAGATCTGGGTTGAATCCATCATCCTTCTTTAGCTCACTCCCCCACCCCAGTTCAGACCCAGCCATGTGCAAATCAGTCTCAACCCTGTTCCTTATGAGAACAGTATAGCATGAACTGCCAAGTCAGGTCTTCCCTGGACCAGAAACAAGCACCCTGGGACCGGTTTCGGGGCAACACCCCTCATCAGCCAAGCTAGCTTGAATCCATTGGCAAAGTAAGCAAGGGACCCACATCTGGGAATACCCTGCCAGCTTAGGGTGAACAGAGCAAACGCAAGGTGATTATGGACGGAGTGCTGAAACTTTTTAGACACTCACCCCCAGTCACAGTTCTGGGTTCAATCCACCATCGTTCTTTAGCTTACTTTGCCACCCCAGGTCAGACCCAGCCATATGCAGATCAGTCTCGACCCTGCTCCTTATGGGAACAGTCCAGCCTGAACTGCCAAGCCAGGTTTACCCGGTCCAGAAACAAGCACCCTGGACCGGTTTTGGGGTAACACCCCTCATCAGCCAGGCTAGCTTAAATCCAGTGATGAAGTGAGCAAGGAACCCACGTCTGGGCATTCCCTGCCAACTTAGGGCAAACAAAGCAAACACAAGGAGATAATGGACGGAGCGCTGAAACTTTTCAAACACTCACCCCCAGTCACATATCTGGTTTGAATACATCATCGTTCTTTAGCTCACTTCGCCACCCCAGTTTACATCACTTTTTACTTCTGGGGCAGCATCAAATTCCATGGGTGTTGCATGTTGAAACCCACCACAATGCTCATAAAACAAATTCCTGATGCAGAGGAAGATGACACAGCCATTTGCGCTGCATGATCCTACTCATGATCTATGAGGCCACTCAAAGCCATGCAGTGTGGCTGTGCGTGGCTTCATAAATCTTTATGAGAGCCCTGTGTCACCCATGTAACATTTTACGCTGTGGAAAAATGGCAGAGGGCTCTCATAAACAAGCTCCTCAGATTCCTGTGGGAGAACACACCGGGTGAAAGATGAACAGACAAGGCGTCTAACCACATTTGGGATCTACACCGGCTTATTGCCAGTGATCCTGTCTTTGACTATAGCTATGATTCTGGTGTGTAATAATTAATGTGTCATGGTATCAAAAGCTACAGATATGTCAAGCATGACTAAGAGCTATCATAATCCTTCATCCAACTATCTCACAGTATATTTGACTTGCTCTGTCCTCAGCGCTGCTTTGCTGCTTTGTGATTGCTGCTCTGTGCAGATCCGGTTGCTCCCCTCTGTTCTCCTGCTGGGTATCGTAGCGCTTCTCCCACGCTGCTTGTAATATCTGCATTCTTCAGCTGGACTACCATAGCGCCGCATCGTGCATTTGACTCGCTCTGTCCTCAGCGCTGCTTTGCTGCTTTGTTATTGCTGCTCTGTGTTTGCTCTGTGCCCAATTTCATAGCGCCGCCTCTCACTCTTAATGTGCTGTGCTCATAGCGCTACTCTATGTCAGCCATTTCTTTTATAAAATATATATTTTGATCATTGCGCCCCACTGCTCGCCCCAACCTCTCCCTGCGTTAAGTGTTTGTTGTTGTTGCAGCCATTTGCTTCCTGTGACGTCCTAGCCCGTCCCTCCAATCACGCTCCCGCCTCCCAGCTGAGCCTGCCTCGCCCCTCCCCTTCAACTATCCACTTATGACAGTGGCTTTTGCGCGCAGCGTTCACGTGCAGCGATCGCGCCCCATTCGCGCCGAAGGTGCGCCAAAGGTAAGCCCGTCTACGCCCGTCCGCGCCTGGACCGCGCCCAGCGCCAGAGCCCCTGGTCCTCGTAATGCCCACCCCTCCCGCATTACTTACGATGCCACCACCCTCCTAGCCCTTAACCCCGGCGGTTCCCCCAACTGCGTCCAAACGGCTCCTGGACACACCCATGGACCCTTTTCCTGCTACTCCTGCAAGTTCGACGGCACCAAGAACAACTCCTCATCTACGAACACACAACAGATATCCGATCCCAACCACCTACAATGCATCCTGCTCAACACCCGCTCGGTCCACAGGCACGCCATTGACCTCTGGAATCTACTCGACACCATCTCTCCGGACGTCGCCTTCCTAACAGAAACATGGATGAATGCCTCTTCAGCCCCAGACATCACCATTGCCATCCCGGAAGGCTATAAGATCATTCGCAAGGACCGTACCGGCCACACAGGAGGAGGCATCGCTATCGTCCATAAGAAATCCATCCGCATCTCAACCAGCTCAGACGTCAATCTCGCCAACTCTGAACACCTTCACTTCCAGATCCACATCGACCCCAAGACCACACTCAGAGGCACCCTCCTTTACAGGCCACCAGGACACCGCGCACAATTTAGTGAAGACATCACGGACTTCATCACTCCACACGCGCTCCCCTCCGAGGACTACATCCTTTTGGGAGACCTCAACTTTCACCTTGAAAAGAACAACGACCGCAACACCACCACCCTTTTGGACAACCTCGCAAACCTCGGACTTAAACAACTTGTCACTACCCCCACCCACATCGCAGGTCACACACTCGACCCTATCTTCACCTCCAGCAAGCATGTTTCCTTCAGCCACACCACAGCTCTCCTTTGGACTGACCACAGCTGCGTTCACTTCACCTACAACAAGCCCACATCCAACAACCACCCCCAACCCACTCTGCAAAGAAACTGGAACAAAATCACCATCGACCAGATCTCCTCATCGCTTCTTCAAAGGCCCCCCGCCCACTCCTCAAACCCAGACCAAGCAGCCACCAACCTCACCCAATGGTTATCCAACAGCGCCGACATCCTAGCACCACTGAAAAAACGGCAAATCAAACTAGGCAGCAAGAAGGCCTCCTGGTTCAACGATGATCTTAAGAAATCCAAGAAACTCTGTCGCTCCCTCGAGAAGGCCTGGAAAAAAGACCCAACCACCAGCACCAAGGACGCCTTCAAAAACGCCACCCGCATACACCACCAACTAATCCGAAATGCCAAGAAAGCAGCCCTCAAGGACCGTCTAGATAACAACGCCCACAACAGCAAGGAATTATTCAACATCGTCAAGGAATTTACCAACCCCTCAGCCAACTCCAACGACATCACCCCCTCTCAAGCCCTCTGCGACTCCCTAGCCTCATTCTTCCACAACAAAATTGCAGACATCCACAACAGCTTCGACAACCAACCCGAAGACCAACCCACCCAATCCCCTGCAGGACCCCCACGCCCCCTGAACATCCTCAATGACTGGAAGCCAATCTCCACTGAGGACACCATCCGTCTGATGAACTCTATCCACTCAGGATCCCCCACAGACCCTTGCCCTCACCACATCTTTAACAAAGCAGACTCCATTATTGCACCGCACCTCCGAGACGTCATCAACTGCTCCCTCAACTCCGCAACCTTCCCGGAAAGCTGGAAACATGCCGAACTCAGCGCCCTCCTGAAGAAACCCACAGCTGACCCCACCGAACTCAAAAACTATCGCCCTATCTCACTCCTTCCATTCCCGGCCAAAGTCATCGAGAAAGCTGTCAACAACCAGCTCGCCGCATTCCTCGAAACCACCAAATCCCTCGACTCCTCACAGTCCGGCTTCCGAGCCAAGCACAGCACCGAAACCACCCTCATCGCAGCAACAGACGACATTCGAACTCTACTGGACAATGGAGACACAGTCGCCCTCATCCTCCTCGACCTCTCCGCAGCCTTAGACACAGTCTGCCATAGCACCCTTCTACAGCGCCTCAAAAACATCGGAATCCAAGGAAAAGCACTGGAATGGATCACCTCGTTCCTCTCCGGAAGAACCCAGAGAGTCCGCCTTCCACCATTCAAGTCAGAGGCCACTGAAGTCATCTGCGGCGTACCTCAAGGGTCCTCACTCAGTCCCACCCTCTTCAACGTTTACATGAGCCCCCTCGCGGCCATCGCACGCCAACATAACCTCAACATCATCTCCTACGCCGACGACACTCAACTGATCCTATCACTCACCAGAGACCCTAACACGGCCAAAACCAACCTACACGAAGGAATGAAAGAAGTAGCCGAATGGATGAAGCACAGCCGTCTGAAACTGAACTCAGACAAAACAGAAGTCCTCATCTTAGGTACCTCCCCCTCCGCCTGGGACGACTCTTGGTGGCCGGAGGCCCTTGGAAAAGCACCCATCCCGACGGACCACGCACGGAACCTGGGCGTCATCCTGGATTCCTCACTCTCGATGAACAGACAAGTCAACGCCGTTTCTTCATCTTGCTTCAACATTCTTCGCATGCTCAAAAAAACATTTCGCTGGATCCCTACCGAAACTAGAAAAACAGTCACCCACGCTCTGGTCACGAGCCGACTGGACTACGGAAACACCCTCTACACCGGCACCACCGCAAAACTCCAGAAAAAACTACAACGCATCCAGAACGCCTCAGCCAGGCTCATATTAGACATCCCGCGTAAAGAACACATCTCTGATCACCTGAAAAACCTCCACTGGCTCCCCGTCAATAAGAGGATCACTTTCCGGCTCCTAACCCACGCACACAAAGCACTCTACGAAATCGGACCCGAATGCCTCAACACACGACTATCCTTCTACACCCCCTCCCGCCAGCTACGATCCTCCAACCAAGCCCTTGCCACTGTACCTCGCATCAACAAAACCACCATGGGAGGTAGATCCTTCTCCTACCTAGCAGCTAAAACTTGGAACTCACTTCCCACTCACCTTCGCCTTACTCAGAACCACCTAGCATTCAGAAAGCAACTCAAAACGTGGATATTCGACAAGTAACTCCCCACCCTTCTACAAGCGCCTTGAGACCCTCTGGGTATGTAGCGCGCTATATAAATCTTTTGACTTGACTTGACTTGACTTATCCTCAAAACCCAGTTCTCTATCCCAAAAGATTACAGAAACCTGACTGGAAATTAGACAGTTGTTAAAATCTACATTCTTTTAACTGTTTGGCTACTATCATCTCCACTATTTTCCCAAAACCCAGTAAATTGGTAAATGGTAAAAAATTTACAGCAGCAAATTCTGCAAAGAATTTCATCAAGAGCCATGCTGGAGCCCACAGGTCCATCCTTAAGCTTTGAACTGTTAATAATGTTGACTAATGCTGCTCCATTCAAAGCAAATTAGTGGAAAAAAAGAGGAGCATTCTGAGAGGAAAGAGCTGTGATTTTAGGGGCTGGAAGCTCACTAATCGTCTCCAGGCAGTGGCGTAGCAAGAGTGATGCAGGGGCAGTCCGCCCCGGGTGGTCTGAGATTTGGGGGCAGCAGCCTCCTCCCCCTGCTCTTACCTTGTTGCGGCAAACGCATGGATTGCCACCACCCCGCTCTTACTTGCTCCCATTGTGAGCAGCAAGCTCAGGGACCGCCACAGCGCCCAAAGTCTAGCTACATCATTGTCTCTGGGTCGGATTTTTGGTTTTTAATTTGAGAAACAAATAATAAGTTCTGTTTTTTTTATAATGTTTGCAAAGTGAATAGCAAAGTGAAGGTGAGACCGCAATATTTACCAGTCTAAGTAAGACTCTAGATTCATTAGAATGTAGAATGACTTCAAATGGCTGCTTAACTAGTTGCTCAACTAATAAACTCCTAGTTGGAGACTTCAAATCATGCACTAAATGTTCTATTCTGCATAGTATGGTCAAAGAAAGGGCACTCTGGACCCCAAGTGGAAGTCGGAGCTGCTGGATGGTGGGGCAGGCAATTGATGAGTGCAGGGTCGGCACGATGAGGTTGCACTTGGCTATCAAAGAAGTCGAGTAGTTGAAGTATCCTGCATAGGTGAGTAACAAGAGGAGAAGGCACAAGTGATGTCAAGGAGGGAGAGTTTGTGTGGTGGAGCTGCCCTACTCCCAATGATCTGACAGGGCCTAGGAGAATACAGAAATTAAAGTTGCTGCATGAGAGAGACAAGCCAAATCACAATAAGTTGTCTGGCCAGGCATGAAGGCCAAAACCTTATAGATTTTGGTTTTGGCTTGGGAATGTCAATGATCCTTCTAGCGGCCCATAGTTCTACTGGTGGGAAAAAAAAGAGAAGCAAAAGCTTATTTATGAGAGGCTTGCACCGCCGGAGCGTCACATTTGTTTTATGCTTCGGTGGCGCAAGCCTTTCAATCATATCTATGAGGCGACACAAAGCCACTTTATGTGGCTTTGCATGGCCTCATAAATATGGAGTAAAACAAAGCAGCTCACATCACTGTGTCAAGGAGCTATTCCATTGTTGTTGAGGTGGATTTTCCCAGGCAACACCCATGGATTTTGATGCTGCCACAGATTTACTTAGTCAGGTAAACCTGGGGCGGCACCAAAACCTTACGCATCTCCGGAGCAGACGTATCAACGAGAAATATTTTTGTTTCTCCTCGTTTTATAATCTTTCCATATGTGCTGCATTCTGCAGCACACATAGAAAGAGGAAAACACCTCCCTGGATTGTTGTTGTGCAGAAAGGTGCGTCTTCCTGCATAAAAACAATCCTGCCTGCAATGCAGACACCCTTGCACCATGATGCGAGGGTGCCTACATTGGCGCTAGGCATCAAATTGTGCACCAGCACAGGGGGAAAGGAGAGGAATGCACCATATTTTATAAATCTGATGCATTCCTGCCATTTCACACTAAAGTAGGGCAGCACAGCAAGACGACTTGCAGTGCTGCCCTACACCAATTTCTCATAAATGAGGCCTGTGATGTTCTGTTGAGTAAGGAGTGGACAGTGACAGCATAGAAGACTTTGGAAAGTAGAACATTACAGGGTAAGGACATTTTCATTTTTGTATGGCACTGATAATTGATATTCCTCTGGCCCCCTTCAACTTTCTTGATTTTAGGGATGCACTTGGTGGGGTCCAGTGGGGACTGGAGTGGGTTCCCCTGGATAGCTGATGAGCTGCAGGGCAGAGATAGAGGATCCGTTGTCAGAATGCCCTCAGAAGCTGGTGATGTGCCCAAAGCACCTTCTGGCTTGATGAGGCTTATTTAGGTGCAAAACATACCAACAAGAGCAGTGATTTGGCCTGAGTAGAGAGGCGAAGGAGTAGAAGGAGTACATAAGAATACCACAAGGCAGTTTTAGGGTCTGTATAGATTAGCTTGCTGTGGCCTGGCCCAGTCTGAAGATTGGTGGAACCTGTGGGGCTGCAACTAGTATATCATTTATTGCTACATGGGTCTGCCTAAGGGTCGAGCCCACCCACGGACACCAACGATGGGTAGTGGTTGATGAATGAATCAGTGCCAACAAAATCAACTGGAGAAATGTGCTTTTTTATGATGCCCATCCTAGAAGAGAAAGAAGTAGCATTGGTTAGGGCACCCAAGATTGGTCACATGAAGGATGTTCAGGTCAGAGTGTCATTTGCTCTGTGCATGAGCCAGAAGTGGCTAAAAGACCATAATTTGAGTTAGTCATTCAGATACTGATTGTGGATTTTCTTAAGTGCAGGAGCCTGTCAAAGTCTTTACCATTGAAAGGGTTGACCATGCACCAGTCACTTCACCAAAGCTGGGGGCTCAACCTAGAGCCATAGCACCTGTCTACTTAACTTCGGGGACAGATACCATACGGCAGGCAAGTCAAAAACGTTAACTTTTTCAGTTGCATAATTCCAACATTCTTATCTTATCAAGCTTCATGCAAGCAGTGTAATGCCCAAGACAGTCCTTGATGCTATTAAAAGGGAACTCTGAATCCAAGGCATCCAATAAATGATGCTATTCCTAACCAGACTATGCATCCTGGTAGGGTGTGGAATGTGCCATTTTACTTCAGCGAATAATAGAGGGCCTGGCTGGAGAGGGTCCAAGCGGTAATGGGCCTGGGTGGTTCCCACTTTAGAACCAGGCACAACCAATGAGATAATTTAATTATTTATTTATTTTTGGGATCTTATAAAGCGCATGGCTACCCAAGTACAGGCTTCCCGGTGCTAACAGGAGACCCAAGGAATGACAGACTAGGTCAAGAGAACAGATACGTTTTCAATTGCTTCCTGAATCTAAGCAAATTGTTATCGGCTCTTATCCAGAGCCTGGGTGGCAGATAAGCAAAGGAACACCCTCTGCTTTTGGCCCTTTTTATTCTTGGCATTGCCAGAAGGAATGGGCTATTTAACTGTAGGGCATGTGCTTTGTAGAGAGGAACAATAAATTGCTTCACAATGTGTGGTCACTGAGCATGCATTACTTTGTGAATGGTAAGTGATAAGGTGATTGGTAGTGAACAGGTTGAGATGCATGAGGCGCAATGGCATGAACAAAGCATGATGGAGTTCACACAAAGCCACCTGACAAGAATGCCTTTCGGATAACAGCCACAATTGTCTGTGAAATAGGCAGTTTTGAACTGGTGGCACAGAGTTGTGGGGAGGGTGATGATTGGATGGATTGCCTTTTCTCTTTATCTTTCTATCTTTCTATGTTTGGTTGAGAGCATTGTTTGCTTGTTTGGTGCTGCATGATGGTATGAGCCTTAGAAATGAGGCACCTAGTGTTAACAGCTTTGATGAGTTATTGAATGAGTGCATTACAGCTATGATGAGTGCATGATAAAGCAAGCTTAAACGTATCTTTTGGAATGTTTGACTATTTTTTCATGCTTGGGGCCAATCTACATTGATTTTCAGATAGCAAATTCTTGGCAAGGGGATTTCTCACCACTCTGCACTATGTGCAATGTTTAGTGCCAACTGACTGGGTGGATACAACTGTAGAGGGTAGAGTGCAGTTAGCTAAACATCATTCCTTTTTCAATAGTTTTGGCATGGTGAAGTCAGAGGTCACAGTTTGGGAGGTGTAAAAAGTAGTGATCAGAGGCATACAACATCTAGCATGAAAGTTTAAAAAATTGAGAAACTATATGCTGCTGCTAGGTATCTTTGGGAGATCTGGAAGATACTTCAGCTTTAGTGCCAGTTGGACTAAATCAGTCTTAAATCAATACTTTAACCATTTCACTTGTCGCATTCTTCCACCATGGCTGAGAAAGAACTACGGGAACTCATGCCGGCTATGTGGAGTCGGAAAGGAGGACATTGAACACATAATATGCTCCTGTGCAAAGCTTAATAAGGAAAGAGTTGGCCTGCTAAAAACTTATTTTAACGAACGAGGCATACGCACTCGGAGACAAGCAGTTCTCGCATACTTCAACCCACCAGATCCACAACTGAATAGGAAGCTTGTCAAGTTCCTATCTTTAGTAACATCCAAGCAAAAGATGCTCGATACTACAACTAGTGTATAATTTTTCACAGGCTCGCAGCAAAAAGATACTGGACACTCTGTACTTTTAATTCATGCACATGTGCACCAACACTTAAAACACCTTTTAATAGAGCATTGATCGAAAAGTTATTTTATCAAAACATTTTAATTGAATGTATTTTTTGTAATGTTTTTAATTAATCAAATAAAATACATTTTTTACTTACTTACTTGTCGCATTCAGGCCAACGTTCCAATGCTCGGTTAAATTTAAGTATCTCCACATATAAGTCACTGGAGACAAGGGAGAATTTTTCTCACTTGGATTGTGTGACCATATACTAGATGAGAACACTGCATAACTTCTATATGTACTCATAGGTTGGGTGCTGGAAGAAATTTGTAAACAACTAGACATGTAATTTCACCTGTTACTCTAGGATGATGCCCCTGCGTTGCCTTCCCTACAAACACTCTGTTGTGTCGTGTATGAAGGAAGTATACTGCTAAAAGAGGCCTGTTAGTATTACTCAGAATATCAGTTAATGGTGGCTTGTGAATGGGCCTTTTACCCCCAGGAATAGCATCCCTGCAGGTGAATGGCAATGTGATTGGTACCCTAAGCTATTTAGTGGTCAAATGTGGTACACATGTTGTCAGTGGTGTAACAGGCTATGAATACCTATCTTGGCTGGAATAAAATATTGCACAATAAACACACGTGGCTTATCGACATTGTCTGAAAGTTGTACCCTTTGGCATATTTTGTTAGGTAGGACTTGTTAGATTTTTCCTTATTGAGTAATGCCTGGGGATGAGGAAGGATGAAATCTTTCAATCAATTGCAACATGAATATAGTTTGATGAGTACCATGATGATCTGCTATCTACAGCTCAAAAACATTTGCTAAAGCTTCTTCTGACCTATGTTTTTCGAAGGTGGGAACAGGTGGGAGACTTTTTCCACATTTATTGGTTGTGACCTAGGTTGTGACCCTTTTAGGGCAGGATTTGTGATTATTCGTCCCAGGCCATAAAATTCCATGTAAAGGAATAGCCAAAACTATTAGGCGTCTGTAATCCTAGCACTCCATCACAACCTCTATGTGAATTGTACCTGATAGCTACTAGACATAATTTTTCCCATGAAATGGGAGAAGTTGACGCCCTAGAATACACAAATTGATATCTGACATCAACTGGTGTATAGCAGCAATGACATTGTGTATTAAGGGGTGTCTTTAAATTTGTGATAAGATATGCATTTTCTTGGGAAAATTTTAGAGGCCATTCTTGATTCTAAGACTTTCTGATGTAAGATGTGATTTCCATATCATCCATATCATGAGGCATGTTCAAAGAGTCTGGAGTATGATTCTCAGTGGCGGCTCCTCCGCTAAGGCTGAAGAGTGTCACCCCGCTGCTGGGCAGCAGCGATATAAAGGAAAAATAAAATAAAATGATAATAACTCAAGGTTTTTATCATTTTATTTTGTCCTGCTGCAGCAACTCTGCAGGGCGGGGTGGGCTGCTCTGAAACAGGAGCAGGATGAATGGCGAGCACACTTTGCAAGTGCATATGAATGCTTGGCCTGCTGCCTGGGGCCAGCCAAACATTCATGCACAATTACCATGTTCTCCACCCAGGCTGCATTAGAGCCTTGGTGGAGAACATGCCAAGGCTCCCATTCCTTATCTGAGCGACGAATTGTGGTATTCAGACCAATCACAACAGAGCCTGGGTGCTTACGCATCACAAACCAGCATTGCAGCATTGTAATTGTCTTAGGTAGCCTGGGTGTGCTTCCTGTTCTGTTCTGGTGGTGCTGAGTGACGAGTAAGAGAGACGGCCGAGAGACGCGGCGGTATGGTAAGATTTTTTTATTACTATATTTTACATTATTTTCATCCTCCTTAATGCCCCGCCACCCCCGATCAGTGTGGGCTGCGACTCTGATTGGGAAACTGTCTGATGCTGCGCTTTACATTTCTAAAATTCTACACTTTGTTGTCTTCTGCTTGTGACTTACTTTCTTTGCAGTCACACTGTTGTGCAATTATGTGATGTCTGTAACAAATCAATAAAATGTTTACAAAAAATTAGGCCTGAATTTTCAGTGCAGCATGCAGAGAGTTATCTCTCTCCAAGTTTTGAAACCATTCAATTATGATGCAAATGTTTAGGCATGCATTGGCAAACACAATAGGTCTCATCATATTGACCTGTTGGCTTTGCAGTTGCTTTATGCTGACACTATGCTGTATCAGTAAAAATGAAAATATAGAAAAGGCTGCATCTTACTTCAAGCATGCGCATGCAGGGTGACGTGCGTATGTATATCTCTGCACACATGCACATGCCTATAGAATGATACAGGAGCCATTTTAGTTACTTTTATTTACTGATGGCAGATGTCACTTTGATCAGTAATCCAAACACAATTGACTTGTGTGAATGCTCATTTTAGAATGGAGAGGGATGGTGGGGCAATGGAGGATCTGGTGTGGTGGATTGGGTGGTACGGCAGCAATAGGTGTAGTGGGAGAAAAATTAAAAAGAGTAAATTAAGACCTGTGGTGGGGGAGGAGGGAGCAACACAGTGCATGGTTTGGGGCCAGCTATAGCAGTAGAAGCAGTAAATACCGAAGACAGAAAGTGGGAATTGATGGTAGTAACTTGGTTGAACAGATCAGGTATTAGGGGGATCAGCAGACAAGAGAGCGAGAGAGGAACCAAACACATGCACTCAGGTCATGGGACATTATAAGTGTTTAGCTACGCAGCACCTTTTCCTGGGTGCAGTGCAGCCAGGTATTGAAAAGCTACATATTATGCTACACTGGGTCGTGCAGTCTGATTCAGGAATACATGCTTGCCTCAGGAAACATTTATGGATGTATTTCAAAGCTTTCCAACTCAAAGACAGAAAGTTAAGTGCTAGATGCAAATCAACAACGCTATAATATCCTGTGTGGGACTGCATCACTCCAGTATTGACCAGCAAATGTGAAAAGGCAGTGAAGTACTTTCCAATAGCGGAAACTTCGCAGGCCTCTATTCACCAGGTGCCATTCACAAGAGTTTTCCTTCTAGTACCAGCAAACCCTCAGCCCTGCCCTCTGTCTTAGCCCCCTGGGTCTAGGAGCGTTGGACATAGCAAAAACAACAAAATTCTCCAATTTGTCAGGTAAAGGCGAAATAATGAATAAACAGGGATGGCATCGGCATGACTTAAACTCTGGGCACCAAAAAACAAAAAAATTAAACTGACCTTTCGTAATGTAACTGGTGCTTTTGTAAAGTGCTCCAATACCTTTGGGTCAGTTGAGTTCGCACTCTATAAAAAAGGCCCCAGAATGTAATCTGACCTTGTGCAATGTAACTATCGCTCATGTAAAGCGCTCCAAGATCTTCAGATTGCTTGAGTTCACATTATATAATAAAAAAATGCCTCACAGTCCCTGGGGAGCTGCCATGAATGTACTTCAAAATGAGAGCTCTGAGAGGAGGAGGACTACTGTACGAGGCATGCAGCGACATGGGAGGAGGTGAGAGGGACGAATGCTGCTCCCATTTGTCATGTAGAGGAGAAATAATGAATAAAGAGGGGCAGCATCAGCATCACATAATCCCCGCAAAGAATTAACCTGAACTTGTGTAATGTAACCGGTGCTTTTGTAAAGCACTTCAATACCTTTGGGTCAGTCAAGGTCGCACTCTAATAATATGCCCCCCAAAAATAATCTAACATTGTGTAATGGAACTAGCGCTCATGTAAAGTGATCCAACACCTTCGGGTCACTTGAGTTCACATTATATACAAAAGCGTCAGAGAAAATGCGATGAGAGTAGCCCAAGCCCTGCCCTTAACTGTGCTGCAAGGTTGGGCTTCTGAAGGTCAGGTGACTGAGGCTAGCTAAAGCAACAAGCAGTGAAGCGGGAGGAGTTTGCAGGAAATTCTCATTCTAAAGTCAGAGAAAATTAAAGACGCACCCTCGAAAACAGCGTCTGATGCGTCCGAAATTTCATTTTGGCATTTGAACGGGATTTGGAGATTAAGTGACGGGCGCCAAAGCTGAACTACCGAATATGGGCAAACAGTGACACAAGCAGAAATCAAAGAAAAAACAGTCCCCCAAATAAACACAGAAGCATGATGTTAACAGTAATCGGGCAGTGCTCTGTGGGACGAAACCAAACACAAAGAGATTTGACAGAGGAAGGATTAACTACTAGCAAGCAAGCATTTTTGAATGACAATAGAAGGGATCAATAAAAAGGCAATGGGAGGGCTGGAAGCCCACAGATTGAATACAGCATGTCTTGAAGAGACAGCATATGTGCTGCCTAGGCTCAACCTAAAAAGCAGTTCCCTAAATGTGAGCAGTAGAAAGACACACGTACTTTCATAATTCCCTGTGTATAAAGAAAGTTTGAAACGTTGCTACATCAAACATATGGTACAATCATAAAACCATGCTTTCAACAAGAAACTTAGCATCATATCTTATTTTATCAATGTCAATAAGAATTACAGAACTTCATTGGTTATGAGGGATCGTTTAAAAACTATGTGGATGATGTCTCTGAATCGATTGCCTCACATAGGTAGAAAGACCTGAAATAGTGGAGCGGGGTTTTAAGTATGCTTGTATTTTTGGAAATAATTTGAAATCATTAAAAGTGGAAATGTAGCATAAACAAATATGCTATATTGCTCTGTTAAAACTGAAATATTTTTATTAAGAGAAAACAAAATTTGATATTTACACCCAGTGCTTAATCAGCTTTACTGACATAATCTTTAATAAGAACCTTTAAAGTATTTGAAAATTGTCACTGTGGTAAGCTTAAATAATGCATTTGGATAAATGCACTGTTTTTCAACAACACAGAGCCTAACGTTGCTCTTTCAGAGTCACTAAATAGCCCTGTTTTTGATAGATTTTAAATTGTACCTAGAACTAAGATATTTAAGAATTTTCTGTAGCCAGTACTGCTGCACTAATTAGCTCCCAAGAGGTGAGAGATTTTGTTCCGGCCTCAGCTTTGAAAGCTAAGCCAGTTTCATGTCCCACATTGGCATTCAAGGAGGATAAAGCTAAAATCCAAATGCTCATAAAAGATTAATGCCCTATTTGTAGGAAAGGGCATTTTGTACCCTTGCCACGTGTGAATTATTTCACTCCAAATGCCTCTGCTGCTAGAATGCATTCTTGATGCTCTTTTCATTATTTGCTCTCATGTTCATCAAATAAACACAGTAAAGGCTGAAATGACCGCTGCATACTGATCCAAGATGGTGACAAAAACCTATTTTTCTTGATGACACATAGACACTTTCAACATTTTCAATGACAAAAGTATTGAGACGTGTGTTTCTCAATTATTATTATTTGGAATATTTACTTTGTGGAATACATTTTAGGTCAGGCATTAGGCACCAGCTCTCTCTATTTACTGGGCTGCTGTTGGGTTGTTCACACTTTTCTTCCACTCCCACCACAACAAGCAACAATGTTTCAGCCCACTTCAGCCACTGATCCACTCTTCACTGTTGGTGACCGCATCCTTCTCATTCACAAAAGCACATCCACACACAAAGTAGTACCCTTCGGTGTCGGAGACTACTATGGCAATGTGTGTTTTTGTAGACCTAAAAATACATATTGTTGCTTTTAGCCAATTGTTTTAAATTGGCAAAGGACCAGCAGCTCTAGTGTTAATAAAGTTTTATTAAGAAAATGGCAAAAGCGTTCACAAAGCCAATGGGATAGCAGCCAAAAGCAAACATATTGGCATTGCTCGTGCTTGTTATTCTATGAAATGTGGTGTTAAATGCACTCTGAGTTGATAACATCTTTTGCAACAATGTTGCAATTTAGACCTCATTCACAATTTCACAAAACAATTGAGATACATGTGACTAATTTATGCAAGTGGCAAATCATTCACATAAGGGCTTGGAAATCAGAAAATTTTGATATATGCTCGTTTTCCTATCCCTATGGTTGCATTCAGCGTACCCCAACAGGATCAGAATATTTAAAAAATTTCAAAGTCATCTTCTGATTTGTTTTGGATTGTTTTTTAACCAATTCATAACACTTGTGCCTTCTATGTCTCCCTTACAGGTCCACCTTTAAAAACATATAACTGAGGCCCAGATGTATGTTTTGATTGATTAATATTTATTGGTTTCTTTTCAATTATAGTGTATTTCGTGAATTGCTGTAATAATTATTTGTGGTAAAATCACAGAAAGATGTTGCTAGTTCCTGTGGAATACACATAGTTAAAACACTAGTGTGTAGCGGAGAAATGTTTTCCCATATGCACTACTGTTCATAACCAGAACTGAGATAAGTAACTGTGCATAATCATTTCTGGACTTTTATGCCTGAGGTGGGTTTAACTTGTGTTGCTGCACATCCAGGGCCTGTTTCACAAAGGTAAACATATACCTTTGAGTAAGTTTACTTTTTATGTGTATTCACAAACTTTGAGGTAACAGTATGTTTATGACTGCAGAGACTCTGCAGTTGGGGTGGAGAACTCCACATATAAAAAGATCGGACCGATTGAGGAGCCTCAACATTAATAACCTTACTTTTAACTCATAGTTTGTGAATCCAAGATAAAACCCGGTAAACATACAAAAAGTGTAACTTTACCTTAGTGAATCAGGCCCTTATTGTTCTCACAATGATGCATGATGTTAGACCTGACAGCTTTAGCGTGGTTTTCACCACAACTGTTTGCCTTCCTCCTCTTTTCACATCCTTTTTTGCTGGCTTTAGGACTCTGTTCACTTTACAGCTGCTAACCAGTGCTACAATGCCTGTGCTCTCTCCCCTAAACATGGTAGTATTGGTTCATCCCCAGTTGGCATATTTAATTTACTTCTAAGTCCCTAGCAAATGTATACGCTTCGTACCCAGGGCCTGTAAATGAAATGCTACTAGTGGGCTTGCAGCACAGATTCTGCCACCCACTTAAGTATCCATTTAACCATGTCCCAGGCCTGCCATTGCAGTGCCTGTGTGTGCAGTTTACACTGCCATGTCAACCAGGCAAAACAACCCTTTTGCAGGGCCCAAAAATCCCCTTTTCATACATATAAGTCGCACCTACGTTAGCCCTGTATAACCCATGGGGCAGGGTGCAATGTATTTTAAAGGAAGAACATAAACCTGATAGTGAAAAACTCCCAAAGTTGTTTTTCACTATTGCAAGGCCTATCTCTCCCATAGGATAACATTGAAATTACTTTATTACATGTTATAATTGTAATTTCCAATTGGGAAGAGAAAGGACCCCCAAGTCAGGTGTGTCTGGAATCACAATTTAAAATCACAATGTACAGTGAAGTCGGATTTTAAATTGCAATTCTGCATTTTCTTACTTTTGCCATTTCGTGCCTGCTGCATGTCTCTGTTCAGACTGGATTGGGTGACAGCTGGGCTGTGTGTATTCACTCTAGACAGCCACACACAAAGAAAGCTTAGGTGTGACCTGATGGGCCATCCTGGGAGATGGGATGGAGGAGCTGGGCACAGTCTCATACCTACCCCTGAATAGGCTGTGTCCTGTCCCCACACAAAGGACAGCATACTCCCTGTAGTAGGCCTGGAAACAGGGCAGAGAGGGAGAACCTCTATGCACTTCAAAGTCCTCTATCAAGTCTCTCCCACTTCAAAGGCCCAACTGGGTATGAGCACTGGACCGCTGAGAACATGACTTCAGTATACTTCTAGACCTGTGAGACTCTACCAGGGAGAATAGATACAGTGTTTCTTAAGGACGTCCACTTTGCTGTGCTGCCATGTTGCCTGTTGTTCCCAAACCTGAGTTAGATGGGCTGAACCTGTTTCACTTGAACAGTGAGACCAAGGGCTGGCTGGCTTGCCTCCTGATTTGAAGAATCAAGGACTTAAAAGACTTCCATCTATCCTGCTCCTACACCTGGACTCTGCAATCTGTGAGTTTGCCCTGCTGAGTGGTGCCACCCTAGCCCTGAAACTTTGAAAGTGGCCTTAGATGTTTGCTCCCGCGGAACCGATGCATCCTCTGCTGCATGAGCAAAATTGACGCATTACTGCTGTTGCGGGAACATGACCAGTGCATTGCCCTTATAACCACAGCATCGCCTTCCTAACCACCGTTGCTGAAACAACGCATCACCACCACTGTGTGGAAAAGATCAGCGCTTCACCTTTAGAACTGTCGCATCTCAGGACCAGTGTATTGCCTCCTGAACCGTTGCATCGCTACCATTGTGTGGAAAAAATTGACACATCACCTCAACTGCGAGGGGAACACTGATGCATCACTCAGCTACACCCCGCATCTTCGTCGACGCAAACCAGGATTAAGGTACTTTTGTTCTGTGGGCCTCATTGGGACCCTGTATCCAGCCCGTGCTCTATCGCAGTTTGCCTGAACTTTTGACTTTGTCCTGGTCCGGCGCAACCAGATAACCCAAGTAAGTTTTTATTGCTTCTAAGCGCTATTTTACAGTTTGTTCTTTAAAAATTCATATCCCAAGTTCTACTAATTGGAATTTTGTCATGTTGGTCTTGTTTTATTTATAAAATGTAAGCTTTATTGTCTGACCTGCTGAGTAGTCTTTTTGTGGTGTTTTCACTCTGTTATTGTTTGAAGTGTTGCAAGAAATATTTTACACATTGCCTATAAAGTTAAGCCTGACTGCTTTGTGCCAATTTACCAGAGGGTGAGCACAGGTTAATTTAGTGTGTGTTTGTGACTTGCCCTGACTAGGATTGTGGTTCCTGCTTGGACAGGTTGCATACCTCTGCCAACGAGAAACCCAATTTTGAACACATGCTATTGTACTATTAGGTAACAAGCTCATGTTCCCTTTATTTGTTCATGAAGCAATAAGTATTCTCTAGCTGAAGAACTTGTGAATTTTGCAGTTATATTGAATAAATCCTTTGTAACTTGCTGCTTGTTTCATAAAAATGAGTTTCGAGCTGTATGTGAATGACATCTTGTTACATTAATAGATGTTTTGTGTACATTAATGAACATACATATTATTTTGTGATGTGTGTTTTTGTCACACATTTTTTTGCTGCTCATGAGATTTGCCCCAAAATAGTTTGTTACTCTTTTTTATAAGAATATTAAAATGTAGCAAATATCAGAAAAGGCATGCTACGTTTTAAGTCATGAATTCGTCATTCTCTTGAAGGTATCTTGACGTGTCTACCTCAGTCATTTACCTCAATTTGCCTCAGCATATCTTCAAACGCTATTTTCAAAGAGGTTAACATGGGACAAAAGAATAAATAAGTCAAGGAAAGTTGGGATCTACTACCAGGGGACTTGATGAGTTTCACATGACTACTTGGATTTGATACCCATAGAAGAATGGGTCCTCACTACCAGGGATATTGACAGCATTAACAGGTGTTGACACATCTTCAAACTTTCCCGGAGGTAAGTAGCTTTTAGAATTTCTGCAGTTGATTAAGGTTTGGCATAATTTCACAAGAATCTCAATGATTTAAAACTTTACCATGCCGTTGTTACAACCTTTTTAATAATACATGCGTCTTCATGAGTGGGAATTTGCTGATTTTGTCAATCCACCTGGGTGCATTTCAGTATAGAGTGCAATGTCTCTGGTACTACCAGGGAACTTTACTTTGTGAGATTGGGACCCTCATCTCTATGTTATGACCACAGCCAGACTGGGAATGCAAACCAGACCTGGCAATCAACTCAGCCCGGCCCCCAGGCTGCTGGTGGAAACACTGCTGCTACGCTGCTGCTGCTTTTGTTACAGGGGGCTGATATTGCAGTGCTGCTGCAAAACTGGCCTCCAGTAACAAAAATAGGTGCCACCTGTCCAAAACTGGTCTCCACTCTTCCGGCCTACTCGGAAAACTCCTGGTGCCCACTTTGGCCAGTCCGGCCCTGATTATGACACAAGGTGCATCTGATTGATATGCTTGATGCACTCGCCTATTACTTAATATGTACCGCATACTACCACTCTAAACATTTGATCATGTATTTACTGAAAAAACGAATGATTTAAAATGTATTTAATTTCCCTGTGGTTTTGCCCTTCAGAGAAAAAGACACTCAAGAACTAAAGCGATAGCTCCAGATTACATTGTGGAAAAAGTGACACAGAATGCACAAATGAAAATAGAACCCCAGAGGGAAAGTTGCTGCTTTCACAACACCTTCTTCCTCTTATTGCACAAACTGTTTACAAATATTCCCCCTGCCGATGTACTAACCCCTTCGCTGCTGCGGACATTCCGCTGCAGCGCTGGGGGGGGCAGGGGGGCAGCGCGGTGGGCCTGTGCTCATGACGGAGCCGCTCCGTCATGAGCCACAGTTGAGCTGTGCTCATGACGGAACGGTTCCGTCATGACTCCGCCCATTTGCGTTGTCGCCCCGCACAGGCGGGGAAACAGCGCCGCGCAGGCGGAGCGGCCGCCAACAGGATTGTCATGACGGAACCGTTCCGTCATGAGCACACGCCAACCGTGGCTCATGACGGAACGGTTCCGTCATGAGCGGGGAAGGGGCTAAAGGCACTGAGGGACAATATTCCAGGGAGTTGTATACATTAAATGTTGGATGCAAAACAATGGCCTTTGTCTTAACAGTTGAAAAACTAATTTCTCTTTGCAACAGGTGTCATTGACTTAAACTGTACTACTCTTCATTTTGTGGTACAAAATACATAATTGGTTTATTTGCAAGCATTGAAGATAAAAGGTTGCCATTATTGTAATGTGCACACATGTTCATATGCTTTGTCACACACAACCACCCTTGCTGAAATCTGTGTCTAAAATATGCGTGGGTATTCTCCAAGGGGGACACAATGTTATGTGATTTGGTATCACCATACAATATTTGAATTAGGAACTTTGGGTCTGATTATGAGTTTGGCGGTCCGATTGACCACCAAACCCACGGTGGCGGTGTAGCTGTCTCCGCACTGGCAGTCCAACCACCGTATTTCAAGATGGGCGGTCAGATCGTCATGGGACAGCTTCTGCTGCCAGAGATCCACAATCACTGGCGGTGTTGCAGCTGTCTGAGGCACGAAATATGCTGCGGTGGTGCTGCAGCACCACAAACATATTACCAGTTTACTCACCGCCACAGTTTTCATGGCGGTTAGTCTGTAATGAAAACTGTTGGGGTACAGGGTGAGCCCTCCTGTTTGAATGCAATTCCGTTCCTGCACACCCTGGACTGCACCAGTCCATGTCATGCAGGAACGGGCTTTGAGGTTCCCATTGTGGTGCCTTTTAAAGGCTCACCACCTGGGACCGCCAAAGCACCACTCGTTGGACCATGAGAAAGCTCCCAATCTGATGGATGGTCGAGTTTGGCTGTGTTGGAGCAGGGTGCTGGCATGGCAGCCTGCTCCCAGACCGCTAAACTCATAATCAGGCACTAAGTATGGTCTAAAGTCTCAAAATTGAACAAAATGGAAAAGGATGCTCTAAAATATTTGCAGTTCACTTTGAGCCCTATATCATGGTAGGAATTGCAGGAGTTTCAGGAGTCACAACCCACTCCCTCAGTCTTTGACATTTTAAATAAATGAGTACTTGATGGAAAAGATTTTCCCACTTAGTAGTGAGGACTCTTTAATATTAATTTCAAATCCTGCAGGGTAGGGAATGGCTCACTGGCTGAGGTCCTTATGTTGAAGTGTATAAAACATAGTTAAGGAAGAAATCCCCCTTCCTAACATTTCATGTATTAAGTTGTTTATGCCCCGTAAGCGAATGCAAGAGCAATGAGAGCAGTACCACCTTCTAGTGTTTTTTTCCATTTCTACAATATTTGAATTAGGACTTTGGGTCTGATTATAAGTTCGGCGGTCCGATTGACCACCAAACCCACGGTGGCGGTGTAGCTGTCTCTGCACTGGCAGTCCAACCACCGTATTTCAAGGTGGGCAGTCAGATCGTCATGGGACAGCTTTTGCTGCCAGAGATCCACAATCACTGGCGGTGTTGCAGCTGTCTGAGGCACGAAATATGCTGCGGTGGCACTGCGGCACCACAAACATATAACTAGTTTCTTCACCGCCACAGTTTTCATGGTGGTTAGTCTGTAATGAAAACTGTTGCCTCAGTGCCATGGCATGCATGCATGGGGGCACATGGTGAGCCCTCCTGTTTGCATGCAATTCCGTTCCTGCTCACCATGGACTGCACCAGTCTATGCCATGCAGGAACGGGCTTTGAGGTTCCCATTGTGGTGCCTTTTAAAGCTCACCACCTGGGACCGCCAAAGCACCACCCTTCGGACCAGGAAAAAGCTCCCAATCTGGTGGATGGTTGAGTTTGGCTGTGTTGTAGAAGGGTGCTGGCATGGCAGCCTCCTCCCAGACCGCTAAACTCATAATCAGGCACTAAGTGTGGTCTAAAGTCTCAAAATTGAACAAAATGGAAAAGGATGCTCTAAAATATTTGCAGTTCACTTTGAGCCCTACATCATGGTAGGAATTGCAGGAGTTTCAGGAGTCACAACCCTCAGTCTTTGACATTTTAAATAAATGAGTACTTGATGGAAAAGAGTTTCCCCACTTAGTAGTGAGGACTCTTTAATATTAATTTCAAACCCTTCAGGGTAGGGAATGGCTCACTGGCTGAGGTCCTTATGTTGAAGTGTATAAAACATAGTGAAGGAAGAAATCCCACTTCGTTGCAGTTCATGTTTTAAGTTGTTTATGCTCCATAAGCGAATACAAGGGCAATGAGAGCAGTACCACCTTCTAGTGTTATTTACATTTCTACTTTCAGTGTCTATGAACCTTCTCCATGATATGGACATTGTTGATCACTTTTTCACCAACCAGGCTGCGCCCAGAAGGTGGTTCTATCCAGGAGTTGCCCTGGCTTGAGTGTCAATACAGACAACTGATTAAAGAGAAAAAAGTCTCTTTCTATCACAGCAAGTGGGATGAGATGCAGAAGATCATTCAATCAGGGGATCAATGAGAGCCCTGGGCAAAAGTAAATGAATCCAGTGGCCCTCAAGGGAGACACTAACATGCATGATTCCTGAGGATGCACGGGCAGCGTACCTGGCAGATTTTTCTGGTAGCCTTTCTACCTTAGTCAGACTCATATGTACTGCTGATGAGAATCTTCCCCGTACCTGGGTCTCATTAAAAGAGTGATAATTGGGTACAGGTTGAGATAGACAAAACAGGCAGGCTATCTCAAAACATGTCCATCAAGAATGGCCTATGGCAGCTGTGCTTCTTAGCCCCCTTGCTTTTTAGCTTATTCCTAACTGACCTTCCTACATCTATAACTCAAGCAAAGTAATTTTCCCCTAAACTTATGAATCAGAATATCAGACTATTTACAGATGATCTGGTTCTGCTGGATTACACCCCAATCGACCTGCAGAGAAAATAAGACTCCCTTGAAACATAAAGTAAGCAGAACTTGTTGAAAATGAATCTGGAAAAGACAAACGTTTTGGTCTTTGGGAAAAGGGTAAAAAGCTTTAAATGGTACCTGTATACTCGAGAGGTGGAAATAGTGAATTTCCCGAAATACCTAGGATTGTCCTTCAACAAGAATTTAAAATGGGCCACACATATGAGTTGTATCAAGCAGAGTTCCATGTTGCAAGCTAGTTGCCTGGTTAGATTCAAGTGGAAGTACAGAGTTGTGACCCTGACTCCCTTATTGAATGCTTACAAAGGGGAAATACCCCTTTTGGGTCTGTATAGAGCTGAGGTACTTGCCCTTTATCCTTCCCTGTTGGAGGGAGCGGTTCTTAGAAGGCTCCTTTTGCTGCCACCAGGTGCCATGGTCCAGAGTATAAGGAGGGAACTGAATCTAACTTCCTGGAACCTGATGGAGTTTTCTCTGGCCCTAAAATTTCAAAATTTGCTTTTGGTGGGTAGCAAAGCTTCAAAGGTGTCCAAACTGTGTTGGGGTGAGATCCAAGGCTGGGAAAGAAGGCTGGCAAGGAAAGTAAGGAAAAAATTAAGGGATCTTGAAAACAACCATTCCAGGTGGGGTAGAATCGTAGCTTGGTCCCCTTTTCCTAGTAAACAAATACTGAAATAATCTATGGAAAAGGTTGCCTAGTCTCTTGAATTGGTTTATCTGAGAAAGAACCATCTATCAATTTCTCACTAAATACACTTAGACTCAACACTGTTTTACCCTACCTGGATCAGATACCTGATCATAGATTGTGTATGAAATTTTAAGGCTGAGAGTGGGACATAACAAAATTTACTCATCCCAGAATCAATGTACTTTGATTCGGGATGGCAATGGTCTTTGTCCCTGCCCCCTGAATGTAAAATGCTCTTTGTTGCAGGAACTTCTGGATTGTGTTCTTTACATTTCCATCCATGTCATGTTTTTAAGACCCTTGTTTTTAAAAATATAGAACATTACAAAGGTTGAAGGCGATAGAGCTGTTGTCCGAAATATGCTATCTTGACAGTGCAGTATGAATTTCTCATTTTATACCTACTGTCAAACAGAGTTTCAAGGATGGGCTTCGGCAGGGTACAATATTTGTGGGAGGGGCAGGTGGATTTTAGGTCAACTTGATATTGTACAGATGTTTTGATTGTCCTAATAAACTCGTTGTTCTACCTACCTTTCTACCTTTTTCACCAAAGTCAGAAGGACTCTAAAAGGAGAAGGATGTAGCTTGTTTTGTTTAGAAATTTTGTATATCTGCCACATGTTAAACAGTGACTAATGTTAGCTTTTTTTAAAGTTCAGGGAAATAGTTCTGTGAACTATGTAGCTATTTTCTTTACTTCAAATATCGGAAACATACGACATTTTTATGAACGAAGTTTGTAAGAGTGTCTTCACAGTTTCATTGTATGCATTGCAAAAAATACAATATATTGACGGACACAACTAAAACCTGGTGTATCTCAGAGTAACTATTCCTTGGGAATGTAAACTGATGTAGAATAAATATTGCTCAAAATAATTTTGTAGAATAGAAGTTGAAGTTTAGCGTGTGATTGATAAAAATGAATACAATACAATATAGGACATTTTCATAAAACATAAGAAAACGTTTTTAAAAAGCAATGGCTTAAAGTGCAAATTTAATTAGCAGCCTTTTACAAGTTGTCCAATTCACATGTCTTGTTTACTCCCCGCCCTCCCTCCCGTTGTCTGTGCCTTCTCCCTCCCCGCCCCGCCCTCCTGTTGTCCGTGTTGCCTACCATTTGCAATGCAATAAGTCTCGCATTTACGCAAGTTTGAGCTATTGGTATTGTAAATGACAATGCCTTTTATTCATGTTTTGGATTTTTAAACATAAATAAAACGCATTGTCATTTACAATGCCAATAGCTTAAAGTCGGGTAAATGCGAGACCTATTGCATTGCAAATGCTTGTTCTTTAAGGTTGCAAATAGAAAGCTAAAAATAATTCTGAAAGAGCTTGCTTCATACTTCAGTGCCTTCCATTTGTTCCTTGTCCATATGAATTGTGTCTGTACCATGACTGTCTGTCCGTTATAGGCCTGGAGACTACCTCAACTCACACCACAAGAATGTAAAAGTCTAAATCAACACTTTAGTAAGTTAAAAGTTAATTTAATCATAGTTTGCCTTTCTGTGTGCAACTGATTCTAGTTTTACTCGACAACAGTATATGGGTGATGGAGGGATGTTAGAATCCTTGGATCTATTTGTTAAAACCCATCATTGTAAAACACAAACAGATGATTTGTTTTGATCATTGACAAAAGGTAACAGATCACAATAGGAAACCCACTACACACATAAGTGTAAATTACAGACAGTAAGAGTAAACTACTTAGTTGTAGCCCTGCAATCCTTGACTATACACAGTACTTAAACACTTCTCCCAATCAGCCCTATTATGGTGCTTCAAAATACTGATTCCAGGTAAATGCATGCACAACTTTTCAGAGGAATCAAATCAGATCCGCATTGAAACATTAATGACATATGTATTACTCAAATTACCAGTGGCCGCAAGTCCACCTTGATGTTGGCATGCTAAACTGTAAAATTAATTAGACTTGGGTGGATTGAGGGAAACTTGGGTACAAATTCCTAGATCACTAATATATGCATGTCAAACTATTTACATGGTGACAATAGGTCAGAATAGCTGATTGCATTCCATAGGGGGCAAAATGCATTTGTGAGTACAATCAATTGCACCCACCACCCGGTGGAGAAAGGCTGTTTGACATCATTTAACTCAAGTATAAGAAATCTTATGCATGGGGCGAGTCAATCATCTTAGCTTCCAATGCATAAATGAAGATTCAAGGAAATGGAGGTTATGGATTACCTGCTGCAATTGCCACCATGTCCTGAGGGATCCACCTGGGCAGAGGTATAGGGCAGACAGCAGCTTCACTGTAGCTGATAGTGTAGACTGGATGTTCATACTTGGATCCAGCTTCACCTTGATGTGTTCAAGGATGTCATTGATGGATTGTTCTTCTAATGGGTAGCTTTTTAATACTTGCTCTGAACTTCTATCAAACATATTTACCCTTGAACGCTAAGTACAGTCCTTTGTCCTTCGTGGAACCTCGGCACCTGCATCTTGGGTTACAGGAACTGTTTTCCCACTACTCCATGTTTTGATGCACAAAACCACTCTAGTTGATGATATTTTGCCTGGTTACTAGGCTCTGAATAAAAACAGCAAACACAAGGAGACGATGGACAGAGCGCTGAAACTTTTCAGACACTTACCCCCAGTCACAGATCTGGGTTGAATCCATCATCGTTCTTTAGCTCACTTCGCCACCCCAGTTCAGACCCAGCAATATGCAAATAAATCTTGACCCTGTTTTGTTTTACCGCTAAATATGTATTCCTTAAACCTAAACGTAACATGTACATTCATAGTGACACATAAATAAGTGCTAAATATATTTCATCATTGTAGTGGAGACAATGAATTCATTAAACACAAAACAATTGTTAAAAGAGAGCAAAGTTTCGATATGCTCCTTATCTCCTAAGTAACATAACAAGGTAATTCCATCGCACTGGAAGGTGCACTGCCACTGTATTTCATGAAATATTTCACTACAATGATATCTCTTCCACTACATCCTCATACTGCTATATGTCAAAGTATAGGTAAGAACAAATGGCAATTATTTTTTAATAATTATGGGGAGAAGATATAAAGGTAAAAGTAGTAAAAATAAACTTTCCTTTATGATGTAGTGTTAGGCTGGTAGGTAATGTAGTGAAAGGGATATCATTTTTGGTCAATATTACAAATCTCTCTACTTTGTCATACAACCCATTACTAACACCCAGTGTGTTTAGGAGAACAAAAAGCAGTGCAACATCAAAATACATCAAAACATACATCTTCTTCACCACATTTGCATAGGGCTTCACTGACTACTCCTCTGACTCTGGCCATTCACTGCTTACTGGTGTAAATTAGGATGGAAACAGAGGACCCCTCCACAACGATTGTACTCTAACTTGCCCTTTTAGTAGTTCTGCCTGGATGTTTAGAGTGGGCCTTCCCTATAAGGATCTATACATTGTTATCACATGTAATAGCTAGCATATGTGTAGTCAGAATCTGTTTTCCCTCTAATCTTTGAGGGTGCAGCTGAAAACAGTATCTGCCTCCCGGAATAGAAAACAGTGTTAATAACGTTTCTTCACTTTTAACACACAATAATGTTAGTTAATTTTCAAAACAATAGGGCATATTTACAAGCCCCTATCACCATCACAATGCCACTTTCAGTGACGTTGTGATGGCAATAGGGGCTTTGCCTTATTTACAAGGCACCTTCCTGCACATAAACAACCGCCCCCTGCACGCAGACTCCCTTGCACTATGGTGCAAGTGGGCCTACGTTGGTGCTAGGCTCCTAAGTGTAGTGCCAGCGCAGGGGGAAATGCAGGGCAGAACCATATTCTTGTAAATATGGTGCAGCCCTGCGTTTCTGAAGTGGCGGAGTGAGGCGTTAAGCCAGGAAGGCTAACGCCTCACTCCGCCACTTCCCTTGTAAATTTACACCAATGTTTTTCTCTTTTTCTTAGCAGGGTTTCAGTAAATTTTCTGCTTGTATCATTTCCATATATCTTCCTCAAAGTCAACGAAACAATGGTAAAGAGAGGTTACTGAGTGAACAAGAGGATGATTTATTGAAACGTGCTTGTATATGACCCACAGTATTTTGGTAGATTTTCGTGTGTAAACTGTAGGATGAAATCATTGCCAGTAAAATTTTTTGAACCCCTCAATTCATAAGGATATTCCACTAGTGATATGCATTACTACCAATATCTACTTTATAGTTTGGAGCTTGAAAATGACGTCTTATATTTACAGAAGAGAAATCATTTCAAACAAATACGCTGGATATATTAACATTGTGATGTAGAACAGCAGTTGTAGAGTGGTGGATTGCACACACAATTGGTGTTGTTACATGGTTCATGAGAAGTTAAATAGCATCTTGGAACTAAGAATTAAGGGCCATGCTTAATATTGTTTCAACCAAGCACAGCAAGACACCTTGCTGTGCTGCACTGTGATGAAGCGGAAAATTATCTTTATTTGAAGGGGTGCATTATATTCACGTATAGAACGCAACCGAACATAATCTTACAAAAATATGTAAACATGAAGTGTTAGATTTTTTAATGTATTAACATAAATAAGTGCCTTATGTTAGGCTATTGGCAAAAAGCACGGAGAATTAATGTGGAAAATTAAATGCAACAAGCAGAAACGTTAACATGGAAAACTCGTGTTGAGAAACTGACGAATAATGATATACTAACTGAGTTTATTAATAATGATATTTCATACATAGGTAACTGCATTAGTTGAAATTGCATTAATGTTTATGTGACTTCGTAAAAGCGTAACATGATGCATTCTCATGTTAGCTAAAATCAGAGGCCTGAAATGCAAGTCTCTGAAAACTCTCACTTTAGGTTTAATATTTGAATTTCATGTGCAATGCAGAATTTGTTCTTTCTCACATTTCTATTGGAGGTGGAGATGCATTCTTTAGGAAAAGTAATGTATTTGTTTTAGTAGCTAGACAAGGAGAGAAGAAGTAACAATTACATGAGTTAGATGTGATAAAGATAGAGACAGTGTCACACGGGAGAAGGCATGGAAGCCAAGGACAAACTGTTGCGAAGAAGGTACATTGGCAACACAGTGGAAAAGTACACCTGGAACTGCACCTAGAGTGGATGGCGTGATGCGAGGTGCATCATGGGAAGGTTACCTGTGTATAAGTGATTTATGGAATTGGTTAAAGTTCCCACTTCTTTCTTGCCTTCAGAGAGAGAGCATCTCGGAACAAGCTCTTTCTAAGGCTAGTGTCTTTAAGCTACTTGACTCATTGATGGTGGAGAGACTTCCTAGGAAGACTCCATGCACTGACACCTTTTTCTCCTGTCCACTGAAAATGTTTATGTAGTGGTGTCACACTAGAGTAGGGATGGATGTAATGCTTTTTATTCATCAACCCTCAATGCAGGGAAAATTAGACACATGCTTCCTGATTTTCTGTATCCTATTTCTTGAATTAATTGTCGTGCTTATGCTGCACCGTCTAAATTGGATGCGCCGATTTGGCTTCATGCTAACTCCATTGAATTTCTACACTCCCGTGTTGAGGTGTCTTTATGTCCAGTTATTTTTGGCTTTGTAATAAACTAACTAACCTTAAGTAGTAGTCCGTGAGTTATTTTGTATCAAGGAGAGTTGCTGGCTAATTGACTATTTCATAATGACTTTTCTCCCCTGCACGATTACATGCTGCGAAAAAGAACCATCAGAGTGTGACTCTAGAACAGGCCTTGAACTAACGGGCCTGGCCCTTTCAGCTGCGTGAAAGGGAGAGGGTAGGAATGCACCATCTCTATCAAGATATGGCACATTACTGCTCACTGCTTGCGCTGGTGCACTTTTGGATGTCTAACGTCAATGCAGGTACTCTTGTATCATAGACAAACAATTTTTTCTCGCTAAGTGGATGCATTTAGTCATGGATACACGCAACTACTTGCTACACAAGAATTGTATTATTTTTTTTTTATTAAAGCTTCCGCCACATCCTTTTTTTCTGTCTCCATCCACAGACAGGTCATTCCTTTCCCAAACTGTCTGCCTCAAGGTAACTATTTTGTTTACTAAAGTTCTGTACTGCACTGTAGCAGGTAGATAGGGTGTGTCTCATGTTCTTCTGGAAGCCACGTAGCTTGCTTTAATTGGTGCTGGGCAGTTGTAGTATCATGTTTCCTGGCCTACTTGAGTTAACACATGATTTATATCCTCCTTGGGCTTGGCGCGGGGCTCTGATTGAGCATGATGTAGGGATGTCGCCAACCATGTCCCTGTCCCATTATTTAAATGGCTTCCTATATCTGGTGCTCGAACCTTAGCCCAAGCTGTTTGGTTCGGGCTTGAAGATACTTTCCCAAGCCTTTCCCAATCAGATGTGTCAATGCTGCGGGTGACTTGGTAATTGCTCTTGCTCTGCATTGTTGTTCAAACGGGGGTGAGATGTTTGGGATTCGCCTGGTAGGACAATTGTCCCACTGGTTCCCTGTTTCTCTGTATTGCATTTGTGGTCTCCCCACAGTAACCATTTCAGCTACCCTCCACTCTGGATACTTAAAGGACTAAGAGGCCTATTTATGGGTAAGTTATGCAGTGCAGCACAGCAATTTACCTTGTTGCACTGCATGACAGGAAAAGGGGAGGAATGAGCCGTATTTAAAGAAATACATCAAATTCCTCTCCTTTCCCCTGCGCTTATGTTTTTGGCTGCCTATTGCCAATACAGGCACCCTTGCACCATGGTGCAAGGGTGCCTGTGGTGCATGCAGGATTGTTGTTTGCAGAAAGGGACACCTTTCTGCACAAAAACAATCCTGGGAGGTATAGTCCACTTTTTATGTGTGCCTCAGGATGCAGCACACATAGACAGAGAAGGAAATGAGGAGAAATAGAGATATTTCTCCTCGTTATGCCCCCTGTGAGAAGCTGTAAGAGTTTGCTGCATTCCTAGGTCTGAAAGTTTGTGTAAATCTGGGAATGCATCAATAACCATGTGGGTTGCGTGGGAACATCCATGCAACGCCCATAGAATGCCTACCCAGAGTAGATTTGCACTGTGTTCCTTTAATCCAGATTTTGGGTGGCACTCACAACCACTTAAAGGGCCTTTGCGTGACTTCTGAAATCTGTCGAAAGGTTTTCGTCTGTCGTGTACCACATTGTGTGATGCACGAGCAATGCAAACAGCCTCATAAATACGTCTCTAAGGGCTTATAATGGTGGACTGTGTTTGATGCAGGGTCCTGTAATGCAAGTCATGTCCCTGGGATGGTAATCAGGCAGAATATTGAGTTGTAAATGTCAATTTACACAAATATCGAGTTGGAAATATTGTGACACAGAAATATCAAAAAATCAACAAGAGAGGAAGGGATCTACACGGCTAGTCCCCTCAATAGTTTATTCAAAATCAACAAAGCCAGTGTACATTACATCAATAAAAGGGGCACTGTTAGTCGAAAGAGCACTGGTCCACAGGTTCCAGACAAACCGGTATGTTTAAGAAAAGAAAGTAGACCTCTATGAAACAATACCCAGTTGGTATTAAAAGCCCTCACTCGCCAACCTGGTTGGTGACATGCTTCATCATCGGGCTCCACTGGGATGACCGAATGTCATCCCAGTGTGCTGCAACGCCAGGTTACTGCGGAGCGGGGTTCTTGTGTGGGGATAGTGAATTTAAAATCTCCAATTAAGTCAAAAAATAAATCTTTAATAATTTTGCTAATTGGAAAAGAATAAAAGGGAGTGAGGGTCAAAAAAATAGAAGACCTGGTTCACTCCGCGGCGGTCAACATGTTTCTGCCTCTATGAGTGTTAGTCGGGCATTCTTCAGGACCAGAGTGGATGTGCGGAGCCCCGGTGGTATGAACGCGCTAAGGTTCACCCTACCGTGGACTACATGTGTGAAAATGTATTAATTACAGTGAAAAATCCGCCAAAATATATGGGGAGAGGAACGAGTTTATTCTGACATTACAAAGGACAAACAAACAGAAAGACAAAACATGAGAAGAATTATCAGTGTTTGTCGCAAACTCGTGCTCTAAAACTCATGAGTTAAGAACAGTCGTGCTCAGAGGACAAATGAGTGCCACTAGATCTACCTCAGGTGCAAAAAGGTGAAGATATGTGCACCTAGGTATATCCAAGTATCGGTGTTTGATAAAGCCAATGGCTCGATATCATATCGGTTGTGACTAATAGTCAAATATCGGAACGCACGTGAAATATATGCGGCGTGCCACTCAAAATGCGCAGAAATGGGGAGGGCTAGGGAATGATTCAACTGCCCCCGATGCTCAATATGCACGTATTAGGGTAAAATCTTACAGAGAGGCCAATCCGTTTACTGCCTCATGGATCCCGGGAGGGGGGTGGGAGCAAATTGGCACACCCTGCATCATGGAAAAGGAAAGACAAAGACAAAAGGGAGTCCGGGTCACTAACTCGAATAGAGAAGAGCGATCCCGCTTACCTTCTAGGGCGGGGAGCAGTATGAATTACTTACGCCCTTGCTGCTCAGCACCCGTGGTCAACCTACACAGCCTCTTGCTGCCGGGTCCGGATGGTGGAGATCCGGGACCGGAGGTGCGTATAAGAAGACAGTCGGAGAGTCCCCGGTTGGGCTCACAGAGAGAGCTTCAACGTGATTGGGTAGAATCACCCAACTCCGTTACTGATTGGATGTGAGGATATCCAATAGGAGTAAGGAAAGGAAAATGAAAAGGAGTCGTTCATCGTGCTGAACGACGCGTTTAAATAGAAAAAAAGGGGGGGAAAAGGGGAGGCACAACGCTTTATTGACAGGTTCCAAAATGGACACAGAGCAAACTAACACAGACCACACGTAGAATGTGCAAAGGGACCTGATATTAGGACCAGACCACAAATAGGTGAAGGCAAAGTGTTATGCATGCGCTGATATTGGTTCTGCTTGAAGTGACCGGTCGACAGACTCGCGTATTCAAGCGGTGCCTAGCTATGCATAGGGGGTATGGGGCCGGTGATATAACCCCAGCTGTCTTAGATGTAATATATGATATATCATATATAATAATAGTGTATCGTAATGGCTGGGAACGTAGATTCTTCAAAATGACATTATTCAGTCATAGCAGCTAGAGTCTCCTAGTCGCAGGAGTACATAGGGTATCAAAGGTAGCCACTGCCCCTCCTGTTGACCGTAAGTAGATTACAGAACATTAGTCCAAGGTACATTATCATTTAACCCATGGAGGTTGGTCCCCAGGCGATAGACCCATCTCTGCCCCTTTTCAAAGAGTGCTTTGTCCCTGGGATGGTAATCAGGCAGAATATTGAGTTGTAAATGTCAATTTACACAAATATCGAGTTGGAAATATTGTGACACAGAAATATCAACATCAAGAATAATATCGTTTGTTATCGTATATTTGTTACATTTTTTAGTAGTTATCAATTTTATTTTAATTACATTTTGCGTTTTTTAGTTTAGTAGTGGGTTGGGGGTTTATAGGGGAATAGGTGGGAAGTAGTTTAATTATAATAAATTAATGATAATTTTTTATTTATTAATAATTAATTGAGATTTCATAGTGTTAATTGTGGTAAGTAATTTATTGGTAATTAATTATTAATTGGTTGTTAATGATTATTAATTAAAAAATGCTGCTTGATGCTTTTATGATACAAGTTATCGAAATAAAGCAAATGATGATGATGATGATGATGATAATTAATTATAGTAATTGTGTAATTACTTTTAGGTGTGGGTTGTGGGGTTTATACGGGTAAAAGGTGGGAAGTCGTTTATTTTTGATCAATTAATAATTAGTTGTTAATTTAAATTAATTAATTGATTGAAAATTAGTCATGAAAATTGAGTAATTAATTTTAGGTGCGGGTTGGAGGGTTTATAGGGGTAAAGGGTGGGAAGTGATTTATATTTCATTAATTAATAATTAGTTGATCATTTAGATTAATTAATTTATTTTAAATTAATTATGGAAATTTGTGTAGTTAATTTTGGGTGCTGGTTGTGGGTGATCGTTTATATTTTTTTGTGTCTGGGTTTTACTTTTATAGGGGTAAAGGGTGGGATTATAGTTCATGTTCCTGTGCCTGCACATTAGATACCATTTGGAAAGGCTGCTTGCCCTGATCAAGGGCAGTACTCAGCACTGTAGGTCTCTACTCTGGTGTCAGGGGTTCTGGCTTCGGAGAAGAAAAAGAGTCTCTTCAGGGACATGCCTTTCTGCTGTTTATCTAAAAAACGTGTGTCTTTTTAGATGTATTTTAGTCACTTCATCTGATAAGGTTTCACTTCTCCCTGACAGCTTGGGCCATAATGGTTTCCTGTGTTCTGGTCCATGGCCATCTGCTGCCTTTGGTTTTAGGCTAGAATGTATTGTGCCCTTGAGATCGATTGCACATCCTGCTTTTTCCATTGGCAGACTGTGCCTGACTTATCAAGGTCAATTCTCAAATGCCTACCTCGCTGCACTTAATAGTACTCCATAGGTCCACAGTACCTCTCTGAAGTTACCACATTTTATTTTCCATATTTAACCATACCGACTGGGGCATTTACTAACGTAACAGTTGCTACCAGCCAGATATTTTTAACAGAACCTTCCCCCCATCTTCCATATAATCTGATATTATTCAGTTCACCCGTGTAACCTCACTTATCGCAGCACGCCTGTTCCAAAGCAGAATGGGAAGGAAACTCAATTATGAAGTAGGCCACCAAGGGGACACCCTGGTGGGTGAAGATTATATAAAAAATGCATACATTGGCATGATATAGCAGGGCCATCTAATGTGTGCATAGCTTGAGTTTGGGAAGGGTGAGCCCTCCTCTGTTGTCCCTCTTATCTTCCCCTAATTTGTAGTATAATATGTTCAAAACATGTCTGCATATCTGGTCTGCCAGTTGGGGTTCGGAGCTCACTGGTCATTGCCATGTGTACATTTAGGTTGGGTGCAGAGTCAGAATTCATTGATTCTTGGGTTGTGCATGCCTAAGGCATTTATTTTGTATTCTCCTTAATGTTCTGGGGTGGTGGTACATATATGCTGTTCAATTGCTGCCAGCTCCCTGGCTACTCTGTTCTGTGTGTTTTTGGGTGCTTGTTCTGGTTTTCACATTGGGTTTGACATTGTCTCAGGTATGTTTCGTATGCATCCCTGGTGTCATGTGCCTCAATCTCTTTGAAGCAGTTTGCCATTCTCCTTCACTTATGCTAAACTTGTTTTTTTTTGCGATCCAAACAATTCTGCAAACTTTAGGCGTATCTCTATGCTGCCTTATATTTCAAAACTCAATGAAAGTATAGTTACGGTGAAGTTCAAAACTGTTTCATTGTAATCATTTACAAGATCCTTCCTAATGCAATTTCCAGCCTGGCTTATGAACAGAGCAATTAATTCAATCTTAGACAACATGCAGCTCCAGGCAGGCAGCAGCAGTACTAGGACCCCCATCCTCCTGGATTTATCTGTGTTTCACCACTGTCAACTACAGCATCTTGCTTTCCTGTCTATCTAACCTTACTATCAGTGGGCCATCCTACGGCTTGTACAAGTCTTTCCTGCTAGACTGCATCATGAGAGTGCAACAGGATCCCTTTTATTCAGAACTATAAATTGACACCTAAGTGTGTCCCACAGGGTTCAACCTTGTCACCCCTTATCTTCAATATCCAGATGTGGCATTTGGTGATCTCACTAGAACAGGTGGGTTTAACTTTTGTAATGTTCACTGATGACACCCACATTTTTGTTGACATTTATCAAGGAACCTCCCAAGGGACCATGTTACTCCCTCAAACACTGGGTCTTATTAAAAACTGGATGGCGCAAATGTTCCTAAATTTTCCAAGATGGAGTTATTATTAACTCATACAGCAGTTATTATTTAGAGGCATCTATAAATTGGCCTTAAAGTATGGGTGACTGCCCCACACAGTACCCAACTGTTAAAAAAAACCTCTGAGTTCTCCTAGATCTCCAATATTCTTTTGATCGGTTAAGCCTAAGTCATGTTACTTTTAGTTAAATATGTTAAAAAAGAATATGAGTTTCTTTTCCAGTCACATAAGATCATTATAAAAATGTATCCATGCTAGAATAGATGTATGTAATCTAATGCACTACTATAATCATAATGAACAATTAACTATTTCGGAAATGTTAAGCTCCCTCCACCAGCAGCCAGTGGGAAAACACATTATTTTAGAACAATTTGGCTTGTTTACAAAATGTATTATTCTTTTCAACCATCTTAACTAGCTGTGAAATTTCAAGATATATCATCCAGCTCAATCTTTGAAATTATTTTATCGTTTTCTTCTGTCAATCATTTAATCCAGCAAATCATCTTCGGAAGGTAACTCCTTCAGTGCCCTAAGTGGTAGATAAGTTACCATTATATCTCCCAAATATGAATCATCTATTTTCAAGTTCCAAAAACCTCTTAGTGCCAGTTAATTATTTCCATCTTTGCAATTATCCATTCACTTAGTGGTTACCTAGTCCCACAGCACTAAGAGACCTCTCATAGAATGTATTTTTCATGCTTTACAAAATAATAGATACATACATAGCCCAATAGATAGATAGATAGATAGATAGATAGATAGATAGATAGATAGATAGATAGATAGATAGATAGATAGATAGATAGATAGATAGGTAGATAGATAGATAGATAGATAGATAGATAGATAGATAGATAGATAGATAGATAGATAGATAGATAGATAGATAGATAGATAGATAGATAGATAGATAGATAGATAGATAGATAGATAGATAGATAGATAGATAGATAGATAGATAGATAGATAGATAGATAGATAGATAGATAGATAGATAGATAGATAGATAGATAGATAGGTTAGATAGGTTAGACAGATAGATTGTTTTATAGATATCTGTTGAACTTGATTCTTCATTCTAATTTTGGAATGCTTGCTCTTCTGTTCCTCTTTCTGGCCAGTCACCAGGTTTTTGGGGTGCCCATCAGTGGCTTGGATTCACCTGTTGCCCTTGGCCAGGGGCCAAAGTGTCTTTTAAGCCCTGTGTTAGGTTTCTCTTTGCTCTCTCAGCAATGGCTATTTTAGTTACCGCTGACACCAGGTGTCAGGTTTTTGTTCTTTGCCGTATTTGCTTGATCCTGTCCCTGCCACCTACTGTGCTCCTTCCTGTCTTTCTTGGCTTTTGTCCGGCTTCTGGCATCAAGGCAGCTGCCTAGGGATCCTTGGTGTCCACTTGTCTGTCTGTGTCCTGTATTCTTTCGGCCATGATAGGTCCTTTTACTGGTAGCTGTAGATTTCTTTCTTGATTTATTGTGTTAGTGATTTGTGCCCTTCAACATATTGGTGATTTGGCATCTTCCTGGCATCTTTTTTTGTGATCATGCTTCTCATTATGGTTGTCCCCGAGATCCTGGTGGTCCTATTCATACTCTTTTTTTTTACTTGTTCCTACACAAAGGCTTCTGTTTGTTTCTGGGGCTTTGTGTCTTTGTGGGAATGCTGAGTAGATTCTCTTGGGTTCCCTGGCTATGTGTGCTAATCTGCCTTTTCTCTGCCATCCTTTTTGGTCTGCTGGAGTCAGTTGGTGCATCCAGTCTCTGCTCCATGCAGTTCCTTCTGCAGAGGATGATTGTGTGCCCTTTTACTTGTGAACTTCAGGGCTCTGAGGGCATGGTGGAATACTAAGGCGCTTGCTACATTCTCATAGCAGAATGACTATTACAAAGAAGGTCATAGAGTAGCTAATGGCCAAACTAGTTACAAGTAATTATCAGTGTTCTAAGTCTTAGTTTTCCTCATCATAGTCCTACAACCCTCCTTCCCATCCCACTTGGTTGTCCTTCAACCATGTTTTCACAGGCTTGTGATTGCATAGGATGTGGATAGAGTGCCCTTAAATGTCCATAAAAGTTGAAGTTTGTGCCCTTGGATAGCCATAAAAGTTGAAGCTTGACATAAAACAATTAAAAATAAATACAAAATTATGATTAGCAATGTAGTTGCCTATCTCCTTTCTGATTTTTTACCTCATAGCTTAGTGTTCTTGGGAACCCCACACAATTGTTTTCTTTCTTCAACTCCCTGTGTCTCTGTGTCCTGCAGCTAATTTGTCTCTCTCTTTCAACACACACACACACACACACACAACCAAACACACACACACCCGCACACGCATACAGACAGATTGCACTTACAGGTTTGCAATTACCTCTTACAAAATACTAAAGTCATTCTTTTAGCATGTATATGTAAGTGACAAAAGTTTCTTGAGACTAGTGAAATGTGTGGTGGCCCTATTGTGTCTAATATTAAGGGCGATCCACAAAGACATTTTGGAGAATTTAAAAGTAGTACACCTGCTGTATTCTTAAACACACTCTGACATGCTTTTGTGAATCAGCACTGAAATGTTTCAACATCCTATTAATAAAAGTGCAAAGAGGGCATGGGCCATTCTAATTTGTGCCCTTAGTATATGAATATTCACTGAAAAGTCCCATTGTTGTAGATGTTTTGGGGGCAAATTCACAAATGCAAGTAAGAGTGCATATTACAAAACCTACCACAAAATGTTATTCGCAATCCCACCACCAGAGATCTCCCCATCTCCTATCTTTTTGTGTGTATATTTCTGTCAAGGTTGCGGGAATCCCCTCACACATAAGTATATTTATTTGTAGTACATGTGGGAGAGACAATAGAAAGTAGATGGAAAATGTGAATTACTTATTAGTAAATGGGAGACGCTTAGGGAAATTTAAGGAAGTGTTTAGGGAACAGGTTCAAATGTACTGCACCACTACCTTGGAGTAAGTCTAACTCCACATATGGCCACTCATGGATGCTGCAACACATTTCTTTAGAAAAACAATGGAGGAAAGGGATTAAAATACCATTCAATATGAACTAATGTTAAAATAAAGATTTTTTTACATGGATTTGGTATATTCTACCTACTATGTCTGGTAAATAGATGTTCATTGTAGAAATGGGGTGCGTGTGCAGGATTACTGGCTGCCCACTTGAAGTGATTTTTGGAGCAGTGGGTGCAGCAGAGCCTGAAGCCTTTGGGCCTATCCGACATTTTTGTGATTGAGAGTGCATACAGAGCTCTTTTTCCACCCCCTCCACCAGGAGCTACCCCAGGGTCTTTATTGTGAAAATCCTGAACTATAGGGACAGAGACTGCATCATCCATGTGGCTAGGGAATGTGCCACACTAAACTATGAGAATCATAGCCATCTTCCCCAATTATACCAAGAAGTTTTCTGGAACAGCAAAATTCATTCCTTGAAGCGAAACAGAAGTTGCGTGCACTGAACCGTAAGTATATGTTCCTTTATGTCTCCAAATGTAGGGTACTCTCGGGTAGAAGGGTACACTTCATTGAGTGCCTGAAGGAGGTTTGGGACTGGCTGGAGATGTGGGAGAAGGCCCTAAATCAGCAGATGGGGATAGGTGGCCGACGTGTGGGGCCCCGTGGAGCATGACTGTACCACCCTGGGCGGCGTGGATCTGGTGGAACCAAAGCAGAAGTGCACAGGGTCATAATACAGGATGACGGCACTATGCTGGTGGTAGTGCAGGCAGTGATGTAGCCACCTGGAATGGGCCAACTTGATTCAGCCGGGACAGTCTGGTCCCAGATACTCACACCCCATGTGTTGTTGCAGTCCAGAGCACAACTCTTACTGTGGAGTGACAATGTTGTTTGTGCCATCCTGTTATTGTTCTAGAGTGTCTTTTGTGCTGAATTAGAGGAAGGAAGGGTGAGGGTGAGTTGGGGATGGTTATTGGATATGGATTGCAGCTTCTTCTGGATGCCGATGGGTCTTTGGCCATTGTTGCTCTCTCCAGGGGCTTCTCTGCTTGGAGTCTGTGTGCTGTCTGATGAGGTGGCCTGTGCTGCATTTGCTGGTCCTCCTTCATACAAAATGAGGTGGTTCCTTCTCGGTGGCCATGACCCACAAACTGCTCAAGGTATTTCTGGAGGCCGGTGCAATGGGTGTCCTCCTGCCGAGTATGAGAGATGGTCTCATCTGTATGATGCTGATGCTGTGGGGGATGTATTGAGCTTGGTGTTATACTGCGCACTTACGATAATCTGCTCTGATGTAAAGGTCCTGTGTATGTTGTAGGTCAATCGTTTGTGCCTGATAATGACCAATCTGGTAAATGTTGATCAGTGCGGTTTCATCAGTAGGTGTAGGACAACCATGAATCTGCAGAGAATAACACATATATTACATGAGGTGGAGAATAGCGAAGAGGAAGTGGCCTAGGCTTCTATAGACATAGAGAAGGCCCTTGACACTGTGGAATGGGGGTATCTCCTGGGTGTGATGAAGGTCATGGGATTTGGTCCTCGGTTTCGGGCTCCGGATATTCCTACTGTACACTGATCCATGTGGGACAGTTCTGTTCTGCACAGTGGGAGATTGAGGGAGAGACTAGGCAGGGCTGTCCATTGTCTCCCCATTTGTTCGCACTGGCAATGGTGCCACTGGTTATTCAGGCTCGATGGGTGTTGTGTGACTGGGGAATAAAGATGGGTCCGAGAGCTAATCCCTGTCTTTTCTGTTGCGATTGTTGGATGTCTGGTCATCAGATCAATTGGAAAAAGTATTTCTGGTGGCGCTGGTAGCAGTCCCTGAGGAGCAGCTCTCAAACCTGGGTTTGCAGTAAGAAATTGATCACTTTCGATATCTGGGGGTGGTGATGACCCACTCTGGGAAAGGGCAATGGAACTGCAATATGGAAGGGTACTTGATTCCCTCCAGACTTCTGTGCAGATTTAGAATACCCTGCAGACATCCCTTAGTGCTAGGATAGCGGTAGCTAAGATGGTGATGCTACCCCATTGTCTATACACTATCCAGAATTTGTTGTGCCCCTTACGGGTTGGTGTTTTTCATCGGTTAAATGTGCTCCCTGCCTCGCATATTTGGAAGGAAGAGGAGCAGAGTGGCTCACCTGACAAGCATGTGGGGGTTATCCTTGGGCTCAAAGCTTCATTTAGTCACCCTGATGTATAAAGCCCTGTAGGCTGACATGGTACCTGGTCAGTCGTGTGTCGATATCGACTAGGAGGCTGGCCTGGCAGCCCCTGTATCCGGGAGCGCAAGTTTTAAGTTGAGCCATTTAAACTTTGTGCACTGTACTTATATGACCCCGGTGAAATTACATACAATTAGCTCAGAGCGCTCGGTGGATTGCCTACAATATGGAGTTGTAAGACCAGACTTTCTGTATATGGAGTGGATCAGTCTGCGGTTCGGGACATTTTGGTCTGGAGTGGGGGCACGACTGTGGTGCACTGTTGCCTTAGCATGTGAACTAGCCCCGCAGCGCTGTTTGTTGGGGAATATTGCACGGCCTAAGATGGAGTACCACTTCTTACAGTTGGCCCTGGTTCTATTGATGTTTTGGAAAATTGATAAATAAAGATTTTAAAAAATAATTCATATTATTTATTAATTTACACATGTATTATAGATTGAATAATAATAAAAAATAATCAACCTCAATAATGTTCCCTATATTTCCACCTAGGGAGATCTTGAGCACAGTGGTAGGGATATTCATCTACCGTGCAAAGTTTGGAGATCTCCACCACAGTAGTAGGGATCTTCATCTACTTGTGCAAAGTCACTAGTAGTAACTTTACACTCATAAATCCTATTGTATGAGGCTCCACCACCTGATTTGAGGGGGGAGGTATGCAAGTCTACATCTAGATGTAACTCTACATATGGAAATGGCAAATAGCGAAAATGTGTAGTGTTCACTTAAGTGGAATAGTAAATATATACATCATTTAAATACACATGTGTAAATTCACCTTTGTAAATCAGGCCTATAATGTTTGATTGCAAATATTCACCAATGATCCCACTGCTGTGGCTTCTGCTTTAATAACTCAGATTTAGGGGTAGGATAGCGGTAGATAAGATGGTGATGCTACCCCATTGTCTATACACTATCCAGAATTTGTTATGCCCCTTACGGGTTGGTGTTTTTCATTGGTTAAATGTGCTCCCCACCTCGCTCATTTGGGCAGGAAGAGGAGCAGAGTGGATCACCTGAGAATAATGTGGGGGTTATTCATGGGCTCAAGGCTTCATTTAGTCACCTTGATGTATAAAGCCCTGCAGGCTGAGACAGTACCTGGTCAGTTGCGTGTCCATATCGACTGGGAGGCAGGCGTTGGAGCCCCTGTATCTGGAAGCACACGTTTTAAGTTGATCCATTTTAACTTTGTGCACTGTACATTTATGACCCCGGTGGAATGACATAGAATTAGCTTGGTGCGCTCAGTTGATTGTCTGTGGTGTGGTGTTGTAATTACAGACTTTCTGTATATGGCATGGATGTGTCTGAAGTTCGGGACCTTTTGGTCGGGAGTGTGACGCGGCTGCGGTGCACTTCTACCCTGGCGTGTGAACTAGCCCTGCAGCACTGCTTGTTGGGCAATGTTGCACAGCCTAAGAAGCAAAAGGTGGTGTACCACTTCCTACAGTTGGCCCTGGTGCTATTGTTGTTGTGGAAAACTGATAAATAAAGGTTGAAAAAAATTATTGATATTATTAATTAATTTACATATATATTATAGATTGAATAATAATAAAAAATAATCAACCTCAATAATGTTCCTTATATTTCCATACAGGGAGATCTCCAACACAGAGGTAGGGATCTTCATCTACTTGTGCAAAGTTAGGGAGATCTCCACCATGGTGGTAGGATCATCATCTACCTGTGCAAAGTTACTAGTAGTAACTTTACACTCATAAATCCTATTGTATGAGGCTCCACCACCTGATTTGAGGGGCGGAGGTATGCAAGTCAACATCTAGATGAAACTCTACATATGGAAATGGCAAATAGCGAAAATGTGTAGAGTTCACTTAAGTGGAATATTAAATATATACATCATTTAAATACACATGTGTAAATTCACCTTTGTAAATCAGGCCTATAATGTTTGATTGCAAATATTCACCAATGATCCCACTGCTGTGGCTTCTGCTTTAATAACTCTTGGGCTCGACCAAAGAACAATGGATTATCTTTTTCCATCTAGAAAGTGGCTTGTTGCACATTTTCTGTGTAAATTCTAAAGCCTGCAGATGTAATTTGTCGCTACTTGTTTGTAGTGCTGTCATAAATCAGCCTTTCCTTTTTGATCTCAGACTTTTACAGGGCTAAGTATTAATTTCAAATGTATTGCTTTTCTCACTAGAAAATGCCTCTTCTAAAATATACAGTGTACAATTTCTATTTTACAGTGTTAGGGTTATGGAAATTACATACATAATTTCAATAAATATTAATATGTTTTCTCTTCTGTTCTAATATGATTAATGCTCCTCTGTGTCAATTGCAATTTCATACCAGTCCAATTTGGCACTTGAGATGCTCCACGGCTCATATTTATGGGCATTATTATAAGCTGTATTATTGGAGGTGTTATAAAAGTCTGAGCTCGCAGCAGGTGCATCGATTATTTCCACTGTTGCGTTTATGTTGGTCTCACAGAGTGTGGAACAGACTTATGACTGACAAACTAAATTTTTGCAAGAACACAGCGTTTTTCTTCTTAGCACGTGTTGTATACAAATTTTAGAGCCAGATTAGCAAAATGTTTAAGAAATATAAAAATAAGGATATTAAATATTAAAGGATGATGTGCGAAGAGGATACCTGCTGTAATAAAATCGGTATTTTAAAACAGTTTGTGGCATGCAGAAAGGTTCAGTGAAAGCATGAGTTGTCTGCTATTTGCGAAATTACTTTTGTCTTTGGGGATTATTAGACCTGAGAGCCTTAGGGTGGTTTTCCCTACAACTATTTGCCTTTTTGCCTCCAATTTTGCTGTATTCTTTTGTCGGACCTGCGACTCTGATCACTTTACCACTAGCAACTAGTGCTAAAGTGCATGTGCTTCTCCACTAAACATGGTTTGATTGACTTATCTACAATTGTCCTGTTTAATTTATCTGTAAATTCTTGGTAGGGTGCACTACATGTGTCCAGGGCCTGTAAATTAAATGCTACTAGTAGGTTTGCAGCACTAATTATGCCACGCACACAGGTAGCACTTTAAAACATGTCTCAGGCCTGCTACCGCAGAGCCTGTGTGTGCAGTTTACACTGACATGTCGACTTGGCATTTAAATCCCTCGCAAAGCCTTAAGCCTTATAACTCCACTTTTATTACATATAGGTCACCCCTAAGGTAGGCCCTAGGTAGCCCATAGGGCAGGGTGCTGTGTAATTATTAGGTAGGACATGCACTTATAGGTTGTGCATGTCCTCGTAGTCAAAAACACCCAGACTCGTTTTTCACTATGTGAGACCTACCCTTCTGACAGGTTAACATTGGGAATTCATGATTACACTTATAAGCTGTAATTCCTGATTGACAAGGAGTGGCTCTATCTTGTTTCATGTGATTGAAATGATAAAGATAAATCCTGTTTGCTGGCAAAAATGAATTTATCATTACTGTTTTAGAAATGGCACCATTACAAAATGTCACTTCTGTGCTCTCAGCTCTGTGTGCATACAACCTGTATCCTATACACGTCAGCGGTGAGTGACAGCTAGACTTTGTGCATTCTCTCTAGACGGCTACACACAAAGGAAGGTTAGGTGTGACTGAGTGGCCATCCACATCCTGATGGGTCATCCTGGGCAGGATTAGAGGGAGGAGCTGACACTTATACCCGAATAGGCACAGTCCTGCCCCACACAAAGGGCTGCAACCCCCCTTTAGTGAGTCTAGAGCCAGAGCTGGGAGAGAGGACATCTGTGGACTTCAAAGCCCCTCTTTGAAGTCACCTTGACTTCAACGGCACAACTGGGTATAAGAACTGGGCCTCTGACCCCAACAAATCAGACACGACTGGATCTGTGAAGAGACAGTGGCTTTGAAGTGCATGGAATTCCCTGCCTCCCATGCCCTGGCTCCAAGCTGGCTGAAGTGACAATGCAGGGTTGTTAGGCCCTTTATGTGAAGGCAGAGCACAGGCAATTCAGTTGTAAGTGGGGCTGAGCTCATCTCTGGGCCCCAGCCAGTCAGCAAATGGCCTTTTAAGGCACATCTAATCCCATTATTGTGTGTCTGTCTGCGAGGAATTCACATAGTCTAACTGTCAGTTACACACCATTATGTGACCCAAGACAGTCTACCACCACATAAGGGCTAAGGATAGGAAAATGCCAACCTTTTAAAAGTGCCATTTTTCAAATTTTAATGACAAATCCAACTTTACCATTAAAGAGGGCTTATCATTATAATTTCATTGACACCAAACATAACATGGCCACCAACTCCCAATTGGAAATTACAGTTAATTAAATGTAATAAAGAGTCCCCAATGTTATCCCATGGTAGGGGTAGGCCTCACAGTAGTGAAAAACAAATTTATGAGTTTTCACTACCAGGACATATAAAACTTAAGAGTACACGCCCAACCTTTTCATTACTTTTAATTGCACTGCACCTTGCCCTATGGGCTAACCAGACCCTACCTTAGGGGAGGCTTATATGTAATAAAAGGGGAGGTTAATGCTTGGGAAGGGGATTTCAATGCTAAGTCAACATGGCAGTTTAAAACTCCATTCAGGCTGCAGCAGCAGACCTGGGACATGCTTTAAGGTGCTACTTAAGTGGGTCGCACAACCAGTGCTGCAGGCCCACTAGTAGCATTTACTTTACAGGCCCTAGGCACATGCAATGCCAATTTACTACGGACTTACAAATATATTGAATATGTCAATTGGTATAAGCCAATTTAACATGTTTTTGGCAAAGAGCACAAGCACGTTAGCACTGGTTTGCAGTGGTAAAGTGCACAGAAGGCCAAAGAATAAATGAGGTAGCAAAAAGTGTAGGGTAAAAGACAAAGGTTCTGCGGATGACCCTGCAGAAAGGGCCAGAGCCAACACTGCTCATGAATCCAGTCAACCTATACACTTTCCTTACTGCTAGGCCAGAGTCAATGAGAGCTTTATTTTTTCCTTCGGAACCTGGATGTGCAATTTGACAGCAAACCCTCCTTTACCTCCCAAGTTAATGCTCTGTCCTGATCAACTTTCCACCTCTTGCATCTGCTAGAGAAGAGCGCTGCTACTCCTCATCTCTCTTAGAAGATTCCATTAGTTCCAAGTGTGACAATATCCTTCCTGGATTACTGCAATAGCATCTATGTAAAACTTCTAAAAACACTTTAAAAACTCCAGTCACTACAGAACCATGCTGCCTGTCTCCTGTTTGGCTTGAAAGACTGTGATCACATCACACCAGCACTGAGACTCTCCTACTGGACCAAGTGGAAGGAAGTTTGCAGAACCCTTTACTTCATCCATAAGACGTTACATGGTCACTCTCCTCGCTAACTTACTCCTTTATTCCTTATCATTCAAGTCTAAGTACTATGACATGGAAGATACAAGGCATTCGAAGGACAATTTCTCCATGTGCAGGCTCTTTCTCTACAGAACAACGTATGTCACAACTTAGTCTCAAAACAGTTCAGCTAGTCCCTAAAAAACAATTTATGCAGGCCTTTGCAGAAACTTAATTGGTCCATAACCTGTACACTGGTTGACTTTTGCTGTAAGGCAACCCATCATCCCAATGACCCTATTAGTACATAATTTGTTTTCCTGCAGGCCAGATACTTAAGACTGTCTACTACCTTCACTATTATTGACTACTAAGGATTTTGTGGGTTTAACACTAAGGCCATGAATAGAACTTTTGCACTTTCGTGGGTGTAAAATGTGCACGCAATGTAGACTATTGTTAATGATTTGTACAGAATTTACAAAATGTCCAATCTGCACCCAGTTCCGAATTTTGGAATTTTGTGCAAACTGTGTGTGGTTTCACCTGTACTGAAGTGCATAAATTGACATTTAGTGTTATTTGCCTCACAATTCTCACCCAGTTTTATGAATCTGTATAGTAGACATTTGCAGGAGGCACAATTGCATCCATCTTTTATTGTTGTATCACCCACCAGTAATTGGTAATCATTTCTGCCTCTGTAGGAAGTTGTCTCTCTATATAGTGCACCAAAACGTGTACACTATACAGAGTTCAGGCGACCCCTATTGGTTTACAGAGGCACAAGTAATAATCCCAAATACTCTCTTTTGTGGTAGTGTGGGTGATCAGTCTAGGCTTATCAGAGGGTAGTGCTAAGCATTTGTTGAACTCACGGAGGCAATAAATGAGACACACACTCAAGAATAAATCTGAGACTAATTTAGAAAAATAAGAAGTATTTTTACATACATTTCAACACCACAAACTTTGTGATCATGTAAGTACCTTTCGAGTTATCGATTTTGACAGCTAAGTAAAATTTTCACTTAAATGCGTCTTTAGGCTTTAATGTTTTCCTATGGGAAAAAAGTATATACTGCATACTGTTACTTGCAATGAGTGTCTGGGGGTCCGCTACAGGACCTCTGGTGGGAGGAGGCCAGGGTTCAAAGAACCACCAGCAGTTAGTCTTTACCTGCCCTGGAGTGTACGGGTGCAGAGGTGCGTGTTGTTAGCTTTGCTCGTTATACCAAAGGAAAGTGGGGGGGCACCTAGAACCAGGCTGCACTAGGGGGAAAAGTCTAGGAGGTCCCAAAGTGGGGTTCGGTTTGTGAGGGTCCTGTGAGCAAGCAAGTACAGTCAGTTCTTGGGAACTCAGGCTGCTGCACTCACAAGCAGAGTGAATAGTTCGGCTATGCTTGTGGGTCGCAGGTGCTCAAGGTTGTCAGTCTTGTCAGTTGAGTAGACAAAAACAGGACAGCTGTACTACTCTCAAAGTGGGTCTCTGCAGCGCTGATGTGTCTCAATGGCTGCTCCGTCTTAGAGTTGTTAAAGTGTGGCTTGGACTCAAACAGGCTTTGGTTGCTGCAAGGGGTCTGGTACGCCAGGTATTGGCTCTGTGCTGCTCTCGCTGGTCCTGGTGTCTTCTCACTTTGTGGGGAGATGGATCTGACCTTTTGGAGCACAGTGACCCTCTCCTGGGTGGCTGCTGCATTGGGGGGCCAGGGGACGGCAAAACAGTGGTCTGGACTTTTCTACTTGGTGTCTACAAGCTGCAGGGGAGTAGCTCTTCTACTACAAGGGAGATTGCTGGCAATTTGCAAAGTGATGACAGTCCCCCCGGGTACTTGGCAGATGCACAGTGGCAGGACAAGTTGGTTTGTAGTGAGTGACTGGACAAGTGCAGGTAGACAGGGTTTGGTGCCAAAAAGTCCACAGCTTGTTCTCAGTTCTCACTTTTTCGCTCTTCTTTATCCTCTTCTCCCTCTGTTTGTTGAATCTGAGTTCCTAGTGTCAAAGGTGCCACTTAAATACTCAATTTAGGGGTGTTAAGGAGAGAGTAAGGTAGTAGCAAATGGGCTACTTACCCTTGAGGTGCCCACACCCCCATGATGACTACTTCCTGTGGGAGTGGGCATAACCTTGGCCCAGTTTATCCAATTTCACCCAAAACCAAGCTGGTGGAATTCTACTTTTTGTGTTCACTTCAGATAGCCCACCTTAGGGGTGCAACTAGTCTGATAGTGAACACGCCTCCTGACTAGATAATTTTCAAAGTAACTAGGGCAATCAGGGAATGGTCATTCACCTGTGCCGCAGGGGCCGAGAGGTAGTCAGCTTTCTGCCCTTAGAGAATATACGTAGAATAGGGAAATTCCCTTCTAATCCTAACCAGGGAGGATATCCCTCATTTTCCCTGATGAAAGTCCAGGACCTTTTGGCCAATAAGGACTGAAATATGTTGGCACTAGGGTCATAGGAACATAAAATTCCCATTGACACCCCCCTTTTGATAAGCATTTTAATATCCCTAGCAGATCCACGAATAAAGGGATACTGGGATTTGCTGGCAGATTTTTAATCTTTAGTTCCCCCTGGCTGTTTTTCACCAAGAGCTCCCAGGAATACGGTCGTGCCCACCGTGACTTATTGGGGTCGGGGTGACCCTATCATGAAGCATGGCACTACTAGGGTGTTTGAGGGTAATATAAACAAAAGGACGTTTTTCTTTTCCTACTCTCTAGGAGGCACCAACTAATACGCTTCATATAGGATCTTCCCATATTCAACCATCTAGAATTAGGTATTAGAACCAGTGAACATCGTTAACTTGATCGTGGGTTACTTGTTGTGGATTAGGACTTAACACTGGAGGACGTACTCCCACTTGTGACTACCTCTTGTCCCCTGTGGCACAGTTGAATGACCAGTCCCTGGTTGCCCTAGTTACTTTGTGAATTGAGCAGCGTACAGCTGTGGGGTTTCTTGTAAAATTTCCAAACCTAACCAAAAGAATTTTTAGCACTAAAAGCTCTCTCTTTTTTGTCACTCACTCACTACCCTGTGCACTATCGTTACTTACACTACCTGAATACCGTTACACTAACAACAATGGCTGAAGCCCTTGGAATAGAGTATACAGATGAGATGGCATCTGAAATCCTAGCTGCCCCATCATTACTACCTGACACGAATATAAACCAAAGCCTTAACTAAGCCCAAAATTGGGATGAATGGAAAGAATTAAAACGCTTGCAAATGAAAATACTGCTACATGGGTCCATTATGATGGAGTACTTGCGTGGTAATGCAGCCCCCCCTGGCTTACTGGTCACTATGGCCCCACGGATCTTTTTGGAAGATCCACAGTTCAAAAAGGAGTGGTCACTGATCGCGTGGAATTGCACACGCGATTGGCTGATCCTCATCATAAATTCAGCCAAGCGCCTCTCAGAAGACCTCTTGATTAAGATGCACTCATGACTGAGATAAAGATTTCCATCTTCAAAAAGAAACTTGAGGAAGTTAATAAAGAAATTGGAGAGCATAAGGATGACCTTATGCAAAGTAAAATAAATAAACTCCAAAAAGACCTAAAAAATGTGCATATGAGAAAGTTTATCCATACACCAAGGATGACTATAAAGGTCACAATAACTCCGATTCTGGATCTTCATATCAGGAAGGTTGGGATTCATCCAATTCAGGACAAGATGAATGGTCCAGCAACAGTTCAACTAAAAGCTGGAGAGGCAAATCTAGAAGACCACGAAGAGGTGGATACAACCAGAGGTATCCATCACAACAAATGTACCCCTGGCCAGGGCACTTCGGACCGATTCCTTTCCAAGGACCTCCTTAATACCAGACAACTCCCTTTTTCCATCCCGACTTCAACCAGAACCGTTTTTAGGCCAGGTTGGAAGGAGACGAAGTCGTGGAAGGAGAGGGAACAGAAGGGTCTAATGGGAAACCGACAGGACACCTGTGAACACCAGGAGCCAGACCAAGGGCCAACATCTCAGCACAAGTGCATCGAGGGACTAGTCGTCAACCTCACCGACATACCATTAAATCCGGATGAGCTTGCAGTCCTCAATAAAGGCTTGGGGTTTGTCCCGACAGCCTTCTTGGATACATTTCAACTAAGATGTGAACTCAGCGAATTGTTTCGCAAATTTTGAATAAAGACATTCTTTCTGGACAAAGACAAATCTGACGAGGACAACGGGTTTACTACTCTTCGTCCAAAGTCTACCTTCATTCTACCTACTTCAATGATGCCCCCGGAAGTTATTGCTTTTGAGGAAGGAGTATCGAATGAGATTGGACAACTACAGCCTAAAAGGGACACTTTTAACAACTTGAGCAAAAAGGAACGTGAGGGCCTAAAAGCATTGAGTACTAGGGCTGACATAATCATCAAACAGGCGGATAAAGGCAGGGCGACCATTATTCAGAGCACCAGCGCCTACAGGACAGCATGTCTGAACCTCTTGGCCGAAGAGAAATACTATAAAAAGATCAACAGAGACGCCACTACACACATCAGAAAGACAGTTGAGACACTTACTGCAGATGCATTGAAAAATGGCTGGATAACAAAATAAGAACACGACTTTCTAAACACTGATGATCCCAAGGTGCCACGGTTCTACACAATACCGAAGATACATAAGGGCAAAATTCCTCCCCCCGGGAGACCCATTGTATCGGGCATAGGGTTATTACTTGAACCCCTATCCAAATATACAGATTGGTTTCTCAGACCACTGGTAACGCAGATAAAATCCTATGTACAAGATACCAAACACCTGCTGAATATGCTCATAGACTTGGAATACAACCCAGAGGAAAACATCATGATCTGTTTTGGATGTTGAGGCGCTGTATACCAGGATTCCACAGGAAGAAAGCCTCCTGGTCATTGAAGATCTCTTACAAAAGGAGGACTGGCAATGGGAGGCACCAGTGAAGTGGATCATCACACTGATGCGCCTAGCACTCACGGAGAACTTCTTCAAGTTCGAAGCCCAAATGTATCTCCAAGTCCATGGCACTTCAATGGGCTGCACATTCGCGCGGAGTGTAGCGTGTCTGTTTATGAGCCTGTATGAAGAACAAATATCTGGCCTGTGAACCCTTTCTCAGAGAACATCTGCAGATGGTATAGATACATAGATGACCTCCTCATCATTTGGAAAGGAGACAAGTTCAAGATGATGAATTTCTCAGGGTGGATTAACCAGCTTAACCCACACCTATTGTTCACCATGACCTCAAATAACCAGATGGTCTCTTTCCTTGACATAACACTTACAGCAAGGGGTGGATCCCTGGTTAGTTCACTATATACTAAACTTACAGACAAAAATAGTCTGTTGCGCTTGATAGCGCACAGCCACTTTTTTTGATAGAAAATGTACCTGTGGGCCAGTTCCTGAGGATCCACAGGAGCTGTGCAGACCTGGCCGACTACAAGAAAGAGGCAGCGATACTAACTGTTAAGCTACAGCGAAAAGCCTATCCAAGGGCAATCATGGACAAATTGAAAAAACAATCACGCAACACACCGAGGGCAGCGCTATTAGAAACCTACCCAAGACCAGAGCCGAATGCATTGACTTGTGTTAGTACTTTCAATTCTTCATCGAACGAGGTAAAGAAAATCATAAATACATTTTTTTTCCATTTTAACATCAAATTATTTGACTTTTAAAAAACCCATGTTCTCTTTTCGAAAAAACAAGAGTCTAAGAGATACAATGGTACATACAGACACATATAGACCCAACATAACCAATCAATCCACTCTATGGAACCAAACACCGGTAATGGGTCATTACCCATGCGGATCCTGTGTGATATGCCCTTTATTGAGTATACAAAACCGATTGACCTGGGACTGACTTCCCCGTGGGAACAATGGACCCACACAAATTGCAACAGCGACAATGTTGTTTGCATGATTAAATGTCCTTGTCAATTGATGTACATAGGGATGACGAGCAGAAAAGTAAAGGTCCGCATGAGTGAACACCGTAGCACTATAAGGCGAGCAATAACAGCAACTAAACTTACTGTACACTACCTGGAGAAAGGTCATACTGACAAAGACATCAAATGGACCATTATTGAGAAAATAAAAAGCACTGGGAATCTGACCAGGAGATTATTGGAGTGTGAACAGCGTTAGGTCTACCGTCTAAAGACCCATGAGAATGGGCTCAATGAGTCCATCCCATGGAATCATTTACATCAGAAATGAACTATATTTAGGATGCAGTTCTGAATCTACAAATAATGTAGAGGATGCCTTCATGAATAACATCTAAGACAATCATTCTTAATGGTGACAGGTCCAATATATGAACTATCCACTTGACACGTAAAACTAATCACCCCACATCGTAACGTAGGTTCATCAGTCAAGACTGAGACATGTCCGTTATGTAGTTCACTAACCATTCATATTAAGATAACTCATTATATTAATAATTGTACTACATTCTGGTTGGAGAACTGCACTACCTAACACTGGTATCCCCATTACGTATCTCCGTGTAGAAGAAGAACCCGAACTGAGTGAATCACTATGAGCAAATCAATAAAGTTATTTCCCCTCGTTTTCGAAAAAAAAACAACAGCAAACATTTTTTTAAGAGAGAACAACCCCGCATATCACTTGCCAGAATTATAGGTGAACACCCATCAGCAACAATATTCTTTTACTTGGGGGGGTTGCCTATCAATAATTGTTCCCACACTTTAACTGCTTTTTAAACATTGGGTTCGATATACTTTTTCGACCGGCATACACGGGACTTCAATTCTCATGATGCTATCGCATTATTGCAGGCGCGCTCTCACGTTGGTGTCCACACGTGATGACGCGCAAGCCACCAAAGTTGTATTTCACCAATTGAGTTCATGGGACGACATATCCCATGATTCAAATATGTTAAGTGAGACACGGTGCAGATGCTGGTGGTCACGTTTTCGGACACACCTGAATGGGAGTGCCAGATTTCTGTTTACCCGCGAAAGCACCGGCTATTTAATCCGTGACTTCCCGGGAATCGAAGCACAAGCTCAAGGACTCAGATACTATAGGTAATAACGCGGGGCAGGACCCTTGATGGTGTAGGTATATGTGACCACTAGCAACTTAACCCTCAACATAGGTACGGCTTGCTCTAACTCTAAATTACAAGCCAATGCATTCCTGCCATTTTTTGTATGCCGCTTCGTTTTTTCTCCCATGCCTACACCGATCACGTTTTACTTTGGGGTATGTCTTGAACACCAACAGAGTTTGACTATAGGGCTACCCCTCTTGATCCTGGAGCCCTCTGTGATGAACATACTCTTTCAAAGAAGGGTAAGGGAGCACGTTGTGCATGAAGTGTATGATTGAATAACCATAAAGATTGATTTTAGCATGGTGTGGTTTGTTTCGGAGTGACACAAGAGTGAGTTTCTTATGTGACTACACATGCACTGAAGTGTGAGTACTGACAGATTGCAATTTTTATCGCCACATCACTATACATACCACCTAGTTATGTGTGGTATTGTTATATGCTACTGGAAACACACACTGGTTGGGTAAATTGAGTGATGTCACTGGCACACACTATTACCCTGCAGACACGGGTGTTACCACTAGCACATGATATATGGAAGAGTTGAGCTGGTATTATACCAATGAAATATTATACCATGCTCTCCTCTTTTTCTTTGATTTACAGATGGAGTGAAAAAATATCTTTCAACAAAGACTAATTGGTCGGTTCATTCTAAGGAGCAGCTTTCTGCCCTTAGAGAATATACGTAGAATATGGAAATTCCCTTCTAATCCTAACCAGGGAGGATATCCCTCATTTGCCCTGATGAAAGTGCAGGACCTTTTGGCCAATAAGGACTGAAACATGTTGGCACTAGGGTCATAGGACCATAAAAATCCCATTGACCCCCCTTTGTTAAGCATTTTAATATCCCTAGCAGATCAGTGAATAAAGGGATACCAGGATTTGCTGGCGGATTTTTTATATTTAGTTCCCCCTGGCTGTATTTCACCAAGAGCTCCCTGGAATACGGCCGAGCCCACCCTGACTTATTGGGGTCGGGTGACCCGATCATGAAGCATGACACCACTAGGGTGTGTGAGGGTAATTTAAACAAAAGGAAGTTTTTCCTTTCCCACTCTCTAGGAGGCAACAACTAAAACGCTTCACATAGGATCTTCCCATATTCAACCGTCTAGAGTTAAGTATTAGAACCAGTGAACATTGTTCACTTGATCGTGGATTACTGGTTGTGAAGTAGCAGATCATTTTCCCACCTATCCTGGTGCCAAATTGGCCCTGGGTAGGGGCTGCCATATCCCCTGTCTGGGGGAAACCAGGGTCATATATCAAAGGTGGCAGAGGTCTTTGAAGCTTCTTGTCTTGATATGCTGATTACTAGCCATCCTGCTTGGAGGACTTGACAACATCTGTGGCCAGAGCAGAAATTGTTGCTGACCTCAGAGAGCCCTGGCTCTCACCTCCAGTCAGTCAGAAATACATGTGTGGTGGCAGGCTGGTCAATACCAGTCAGTCAGCACACTAGAGGTTGGTAGGTTTTCAGGAGGCACCTCTAACGTGCCCTCTGGGTGCATATCACAATTGATCTACTACTGGCATTAGTACAGATTTATTAAAACGAGGTGGTTGATACCAAACACCATAGGTGTCAGTGAAACCATCATGCAGATGGGGAAATAATAATGACCAGTGCCCAGTACAGCTACTCGATATTGCTTCCCTGTTCACTTCTACCATCTAGAAATAAGACTAGACAGCACAGGGGCATATCTACCCATGCAAATATGTCCTCACATGTAATATAATACACCCTGCCTTAGGGCTGTAAGGTCTGCTGTAGGGCGACTTACAAACATTGCATGCAGTGCCAGTGGACATGGCACACAAGGTGTGCGCCATGTCATGCTTTCACTTTTGTGCGTACCATTTCACACAGCCTGCCATGGCAGTCTGAATAAGTGTGGAGTTGAGTCCCTTAGAGTGTCACAATACATGCTGAATCTCTTAGGGACCCTTTATAGTACCCATGCCCTAGGTGGAAGGGGTACCATTTGTTAGGGATTTAAAGAGGTGCCAAAGGCCTTGCCAATTCAGGGACAATTGAACAGCTACCTTGTGTTTGGGAAAGAACACTGGAACTGGGGACCTGGTTAGCAGGAACCCGGTGCACTTCTGTCAAAGTCACATCAAATACCAGGCAACAAATTCAGGTGACCATGCCAAAAAGGGGCACTTTCATACATCCTCCCGTATATATTCCTATTCCAAAGCACACTGAGGGTTCCACAAGGTGGTATGCAGAGCTTTACAAATTCCACCAACGCAGAAAATGTAAGCATATTTAATACAGTACAAATCTGTTTCAATTTAGGTTAAAAAAGAAATAGCAAATTTCAGCCTAAGAAAATGCATATTATATTTTCTATATACACTTTGGTGTTTCCCGTTGTGAATTCACTGAGATAGTAGGAATAATTTACATTGATCGCCTTCTGCTCATAGCTGATGGAGGTAAGATATTGCTGCCTGAGATAAAAGGGGAGTTTTTTCCTCTCACCTGCTGGGAAGGCGTACAGATGCTGGCATGCAGCAGCGAGAAGTTCCTCTGAAGTCCTCTCACAGCTCTCTCTGGGCTACGCTGCTCAACGGGAACTATGTTTAGTGTGACGTTTTCTAATTCGTTTTTTTGTCAGCTATCTCTGCTACCTAAGCCAGGGTCTGGAACATGAAAAGAATCGCCGAAAATAGCTGGATCTATTAGAATAACTTAGCGAACTAATGTGTATGTCTGCGGTGGGGGCAGAGTTGCTCTTTTTAACAATGTTGGTTAGGGATGTCAAAGAATCACACTGAGTGCACGGTAGAAGTCACATTTTGTGCAACACATTTTGTCTATTTTCATCATCATTTATTTAAAAAGGGGTTTTAATTGTTCAGTCTAAAATACGAAATTGTATCCACTGTAGGGCCTTCTGATGAAGCATGGAAGGACTGCAAGTAAGTGCACTCTTCAAGCATGGGGATTGTCTTTTATGGCTCTCTTTGAAAGTGCAGCTCTGTTTTTTCTTATTGCAAGTTGTCATGGAGACTGTTGAAGTCCAATCTGAGCCCTTAAGGCTCAAATGCAACCAGCCACGAATGAGAAATCACTCGCCCAATAATGGACTTTTCTCTTTCATGGCGTGGATGCATTCTAACAAAAACCCAAATACTCATGTAACAGAAATTATTTCCAACCTCCGAATCACTCTTTTTCTTACCCTTCCCATCTCCTCAGTCGATAAACATAGGTGTAACTATCAATAGTGCAGCAGGTGCAGCTGCACCAGGCACCAGGTCTGTGAGGGGTCCATTTCACCCCAATTGTGGTTGTATTTTTTACTGTAAAATGAGGAGGGAGTGCATTTTCCTTGCTTGTTTTAGGACTTCTGACACCCTTGCTTACAGAGATGCAAACATCTATGCTTTAGGTTAAATATTTCAGATATATGGAGATTGCGTATACAATAGAAATTGATAACTTTTAAATACATTTAAAAGTGATATGTGGTGGTTAAAGCAACAGGCAAGAAATGTGACTCATGACGAGCTGGGTTCGTCGTGAGCATGGAAGGGGTTAATTCGGCTTGTGTTATCTGGAATTAGGCAGGCTGAGACCTACCGGGGAGGGTCGGTTTACCTGATTTGTCTATTATAACGTATTGGAAGATGGGGAAAAGAAAATGTATGGAGGGTAGTGGGAGTAGTGGGGGAAGTAAGAGAAGCCTTAATGGGAGGCCTGATAAAAGTAAAAAGGCCAGGAAGGCACAGAAACATCCCGGTAGTAACTGTGTCCTAGACCGAATAGACACCTTAATTAGCGAATGTGAAAACATTCTTGAGGCTGACCCACCTGTACGCCCGAGTCCTGAAACAATACCCCACCAGCCCTCCCTTCCAACAAAGCTTAAAGCTCGGAGCAACCCCATCATCCACACAATATTCCAGAAACCACCTAGAAAAGGGCCACCCATACTTGGATGAGGTGTGGCACCGCGGCCAGGACAACTGACACTGGAATCTGGGGCCCACAGTTCGATCCCCGGCACCGGCGGCAGGTCAGCCCAGCACCATGTGACTCTGGGCAATAGCTTGCTTAGTATTCCCACTGGCCCCCAGCACCGGGATGCCTCCGGGTAACTGTTCGCGCTTTACAAATACTGGATTTACATTTACTTAACACTGAGTCTATTCCTGAAGGTGAGGGAAATTGCCACCCCCCTATTATTCGCCCAGATACTGACCTGAATCAGTTGGGACCCGTAATTCCATGCATCAATAGGTTTCAACCTTTATCTGATATGCAGGATGCTGATAGGGAAAACATGACGGAGCAATCCATGAAGTCTAAGGGTTAGGCTCAGGGCCTAGATTAGAATCTGAGGAACCCTATAATCTCATTGATTCCCTCAGGCTTTAAATAGGGTCTATGAAACTGATGAACGTGAATCTCACTTCCTTGGTTAACTGTCTGGTCCAAAAAGGCGACCCAGGGTTCATGGCCTCAACTATTAATAAAGCAAGTCCCATTGTAGAACAGTCCCGGTAAGGCAATCATATTAGATCTAAGGCAACCTCGCAGGATAAAAATACCTGTCCAAATGGCTTTAACCCACCATCTAATGAGGTATTACCTTCCAAATTAACTTCTCACCCTATGGAGGGTAAGAGCCCAAACAACCACAGTGTTACTCATAGGAACATTAATCCTATCATACCTTTGACTTAGAGACAACCTGCACACCTTGGGCCAACATGTACCTTATGTACCACATTTTTCCCGCACCACACAACATAGGCCCATCAGGCCAATAACTACTAGCCTGGCAGAAGCACCTAAAATCTATATGGTCAACGTACCAAAGCTTAACTCTCGGAACAGATCTGAAAATGTAGATTCCCTGATTAATGAGGTCACCCACTGGATTCGGAAAGTCCGGGGTTGTCACTCGGTTATACGAGATGACATAATCAGGGCTCGGAGGTTTTCTTCGCCTGTAGAACCATTGGATTACATTGAGCTCTCCCTAACTGGTGTAGACCTGGCAGAAAACCTCCTTGCCCTGAAATTTCGCACTTGTCCGCCCGGTAACTCTTCAATCCAGTTTAGATGATTTCCATTGGTCTGCCAGGGTAATCACGCCGACAGGCAATCGCACACACATCTATTCGGAAGGTAGTGCCTCACTGGACGTAAATGACCGACTACTGCCTGACCCCTACATTGTCCCAGAGACTGTTAGCGTCTCCATATTACATGATCCCCCAACCACCCTGGAGCCTGTCATCATCCCTGTAATTCCTATAGCCCCCACTTTCAGCCACCACGCTCTGTCTAGTGGCATGGTTGGGAAGAGTAGAACTTCTTTAGACAACCCAATTTCAGAGGAAGTAAAGCAGAACTCCAGCGGTATGGCACATAGTACCATAGTTAGGGATCTAGCATCAGTATCAGGTCTTGCATCACAAAAACTAGCTGTAATATCCTGGAATATTGCTGGGCTAAGGACAGATCACCTCTCCCGATTGGCTAACATTCATTGACAGTCATGACATATGCCTTTTCCAGGAAACGTGGCTACTGGAGCCCCTCTATCTGACAGGTTATTTAAATTACCACTCCCCAGCTATTAGTGGGGGGAAAGGTTATCCATCAGGAGGACTGACGATTTGGGTTCGCCAAGAGATAGGTTATAACATTCAGGTGCTTCCATCTCAGAGCAGGGACATCCTTGCGATTAGATTGAAATTGGGCGCAAAGGGACACATTGATATCTATTATGTCAATGCACGAGGCACGAATAGAGGGAAAAAGTCGGAAGTTTTGGCGACTCTTGACGATCTCTTAGATTTGTATTCTAGAGATTCCCTAATTTTAATAGCAGGTGACCTAAACTCGACATTTGAGCCCCTCGTCACTGGTGACACGATTCGGCCTGGCAGGAAGACGCCCAGTGGGGCATTCCAAAATTGGAACCTGCTACCATAAAAAAGTGGTCATATGTAGCTATTCAAATCAATGCTATGTGTTTGGAAAATGGTCTACGGTCTGCAAATGGGAGATCCGCCTCAGATAGGCATGGTGCATGCACATTCAATAATGGTCGCAGCACTAGTCGCATAGACTGTCTTCTAATTAATTTACAATTGTGGGACGCCTTTGAGGATATGTTAGTGAAGGACCGGGTTGAGAGTGACCACAATCCTTTATGTGCGACTTTTGACTTGCTCCCAGAGAGGGAACCCACCCGACCATGTAGTATGGTGACCATCCTTGAGGTGGTCCCCACTAATGTCATGCGAAGACTGAAGTGGGTACAGATAATAGGAAAGCCCGAAACCATCGCAGCCATTAATGCAGGCATAGATGGGACATTATCCGAGTTAGAGGCTTGTGCAGCTAAGTCTGAGGTCCCTGGGAACATTATCGACATTCATAATAAATGTTTTGTCCATTCACGCTCACACTTTCCCAGGCACCATAAGAGTAATAATTCACAACGGACTAAAGGAACCTCTTGGTTCAATGAGGAATGCACTTAGGCTCGCAGGTTTTTTATGGGATATGATTAAGGCTGGTGATCCGGCCATAGTACGAGTAGCTAGATCAAAATATAGAAGGGTCCAGGAGCAGGCAAAGAAAGCGTGGGATGAAAGCAGATGGCAGGACCTCAGACTAGCTTGCGCTATTAACAATTCCAAGCAGTTCTGGAATATAGTGAAATGGGGCAGAGGAGGCCACCCGATTACACCGCAGAATCATGTAACCCAGGAGCAATGGGTCAATCACTTCAAACCTCAATATGCGAGTAGTATAACTGAGGGTAACAAAGCGGACCTACTACATTCATTTTATCAAGGCACTCCGTTTGTAGAGGCTGATGTTATTACTGCTCTAGGCGCAGTAACGGGTCGAAGAGCTCCAGGTCCAGATGGTATCCCGGCTGATATATATCTTCATGATAAGCAAAAATGGTTCCTGAAAGGGGTGGATATCATACCAGTTTTTTAAAAAGGGGACAAATCGCTCCCAGGCAATTACAGACCCATCAGCCTGATAGACTCCCTGCAAAAAATAATGGGGCGGTTAGTCTTAAATAAAGTCCAAGAGAGGATTGAAGAGCTGTCCATCTTGTCTCCACTGCAGGTTGGGTTTAGATCACACATCAGCACAATTGATAAGGTGTTTAGGTTCCAATTAGTATACTGGAGATCAGTGGTCCTAGGCAAGGGCAGCTTATATGTTGCCTTTCTCGATCTCCAATCAGCCTTTGATCTAGTGCCCCACAGGAAATTATGGATAGGGCTGCAAGAGATGGGGATGCTACCTGAATTGCTTTCCCTCATTGTCAGACTCCATGAGGATAACTTCACCCACATTCGTTGGGGCGTTCAGGGCAATGTAACCAACTGCTTCCCTGTAGAGAATGGTGTGCACCAAGGTTGCGTTATGGCGCCCACATTGTTTTCTCTGTTTATCGACGGAATCGCAAAGTTCACCCCAACTGATACCCCTGTTCTCGCAGGTGTAAAACTCCCAATTTTATTGTTCGCTGACAATACATTAATTATTTCAAAAACTGCAAATGGTCTACAGCGAGCATTGAAACTTTTAGAGGAGTTTTGCTTACTACGGGGTTTGGAAGTTAATGTCTCTAAAACAAAATTCATGGCGTTCAACCCACATAAGGGATTTAGAGGAGGTTTACTTATGAACGGCCGCCCCTTAGAACAGATTAGTTCCTTTACATACCTGGGGGTCATACAACAGAACGACATGAGATGGGATCGACATCTTGACATGGCCACATTAAAGCACCGGCAGCTATCTGGAGTTTTACTAACTGAATATAACACCTCTTTAAAAAAAACAGTTAGCCCGGTGCTTTAAATATACAACATGAAAGTGGTCAGTTCTGCCTTATATGGAGCGAAACGTTGGGGGTTTGAAAAGATGCTAAAGTTAACTGTAGTTGAAAATAGGTTTTTCCGAAAGATCACGAGCCTCCCGCAAAGTACCCCTGTACGCCCATTGCTATATGCAGCAAGACTCCGCCCTATATTATACTGGCGAAGAATCTGGTCAACCCCCGAACTGGCAACTTATGCTGCAGGTCTAAAAGGCCTAATCAGTGCCAACCGCTTCCATAAAATCAAATGGCTCAGGGAGGTTAGAGCTATCCTAGTAAGTATGGACTTGGAAACGCTCTGGGAAAATCCCTCAGATATGCTTTTTCCCTTAAAGGAGACCCTAAAAGGGAAATATTGGGCCACAATTATTTATAACACATACAGAAATGCGGACATGTCCTCTCTCTCGGGCTGTTTTATGGACTTTAAACCATCCCCACGCCTGGAGCAGTACTGGGACATAATAACAAAACCTCATGAATGGAAATTATATTTTCAGTTCAGGGTAGGCTCACTTCCCATTAGATCCTACACAGCAAGATGGGTAACAGAAGGTGACAGAGTTTGTCCTACGTGTATGGCCCAGACAGAGACAATGGCCCAATTGCTGTTCACCTGCCCCGCATATGAAGGTCCGCATCGCGCATGGTTGGCACCAATCTGTAGGACAATGGGCACTAGATTGAGTGGAGAGGCACAAAGAATACTGCGTACAAACATGTCAGCTCCCATCATCATTGCAGTGGCAAAAGTCCTTGGATAGTCTTGGGCCATTAGATTGAAGGTACTTTAAGCACTTTGAAGGGTTCTTTTAGGTCCATTTTATAAGGTCTAGAATAATATCCAGTATTATGAACTGTATTTTATGTACTGCAATTCCACTATATATCCCAGGCCCTAATGTTTGAAATGAACTCTTATTGATCCTAGGCGCCAGGACGTTATAGTAATTTAAAAAAATGTTTTACTCCTTATATGGAACTGTCAACGACTCGAAGTACCAATCCTTGGTTTTAAATATGCAGATATATTGTATTTCATGGAGTTTTAATGTGTATGTATGCACTGTGCTTTTATGACTTGACGTCGTATAAAGCTTGTTGGAATGGATTGCAGTACCACTAGTGGGAACATTACCCAACACCACCAAATAAAAAAAAAAGGATTACAGCATGGCCATTCCAACAGACGGCATGAGTGCTTCATGATGATGTATACGATCTAACTGGGCTCCTAGTGAAGCTTCCTCCATTAAGAGCAGCCTCATTAAACTGGATAACTTTCAGGGCAAGTGAATAAGGATCAGGGCATTAGGAAGAGGAGGAACATCTTTTCTTGGAGCCCTTTCTTTATATAAATAGTTGATCTGACTTATAGTCCCTATCATGCTTACTCATAGCATAATAATGTGTTTGATTCATTTAACAGGTATCTGTTCACCTCTCACACTTCCTTTTGTTTCCTTTAACCTTTACCTCTTCTCTTCTACCTATCCGCCGAACGCCTTTGTTCGTTTTGTTATTGTGGCAGCAAGCAACCTCTACCTTAGCCCTGTTTTAGTTTTCTTCTCTGACTTCCCCTTTTCTCCCTTACTCCTTGTTACCCAGTTCCTCAGCTAGTCATCTACCCCACGTTTAAATGTTTTTTCTAAAGTTGAATTTTTCACTAATTTGAGTTTTTAAACACATAAATAAAGCTTTCAAAGTGATACGTTGGTAAGCAATAACTTGAAATTCTTCTGATATTTTTTACTTGTACAAATAGTGTGAGTGGTAGTGATGGTAACCAAATAAGTGTCTTTTTTCTAGACCTTTGATCAACTCACAAGGAGGATGACAAAAGGGCTGTTGGAGGTAATTGTAAGTCCAGACCATTTATTAAAGATGACTGCTTGACTGCTGAATTTGTCAACCCTAACAAAGTATTCCTTCCTAGCTGGTCAGTTCAGTCAATAACCACTTTTTTTAGTTAGCTGCTTTATTATGTTTGTATCTCTGCCTCTCGGCCCTTCAAGTGAATGGATAGAAGGGGTGTTGCCGACTAAAACCTATTACCTGCTGCCCAACCCCATCCTGGCACAAGCAACATTTCTCCCATGACCTCTTCCTAAATGTATTCTTATTCTGAGGCACTATGACCATTTGCATACCAAGAATATGCAAATTGCACACCAGCTGCTGTGAAACTATGAGTCCAATTACGATGTAACCTATGTTTTAACAGATAACAGTGCAAGTTGTAGATTCAAATGGGGACACAAAATGACCTGCAAAATTTTCTTTAGTTAGGTCACAATTTGAGACCCCTCCCTGTAATTGGTTATAAATGCAGGAATGAGAACCCGTAGGAGACAGTAGATCACCATCTTGACATTTGGATTCTCAAATGTGATTTTAAAAACCCACAAAAAACAGCCCTTATCCACAAATAGAGTTGCCACCCTTTATTGAGAAAAATACTGGTCATTTGTTCACGTTTTATGAATCAGCATTGTATAAAAGCATCTGTATTAATTTTCAACACAGCCTGTCTCTCTTTGTTTACTTTAATCATTAGTCAGGGATCATCAAGGCAGTTCTAGAAATTGTTTTAACTTGCTTTCTTGTACATATACTGTTTTAAGTATGTACTGATAAAGGGAGGAAATACTGGCCTTTAGTAAGTTTCCTGATTTGTGTATTGGCTAGGACATTAAAATATTGGTCATGCTGGTAAACAAAACATCCAGGTGGCAATGCTATCCTCAAAGAAGATTTTTAAAAACAAAATCATTCCCATTTAAGAACCCCTAAATGAGCCAGAGCCTGGCACCAAGCCCATTCCCCCACACCCAAGGCCTCTACCAAGATTTCCAAAGGAGAATCTCTCCCTCAGGGACAGGTTCTCCGTTATGAATCAGTTATCACCGTCAATTGACTGTTCTCAATGGATGTATGGTTTGTTAACGCAATTAGTATCACAAACCGTTGAGAGTTCTACTGTGAATTCCAGTAGGTTAGAGTGCATCTTTCAGTGTTACAAGTTAGAATCTCTTTGTTCATGTAGGGCTAAGAAATGATGAGGGTGAAGCAATGTTGTGACATCTGTAGTGGGAAAAAGCTGTACATCATAAAAATAATTCTTCAGTGTGACTTCCAGATTAGTATTGAAACATGCGGTTTGTAGAGCCCATTTCTCAAGCTGGGGGAGTCTTCGCCTCTGTAAATGTATTGCTTATTCGTACATGTGGGCAGGGACATGGGAAGTTATGGTAAAATTGGGAATATTTACTACAAAATTGGGGTAGTCTAGGGACAAGTAAGAAGGGGTTTAGAGAGGGAAAGGTTACTACAAACACCCAATCACAAAAGAGAAAGCATATCGCTATTCATAAACTACACTTCTACAGTTACTATCGCTCTAAAGGTGACAAAAGAATAGTAACTATACTCCAGCCCAGACTTGGCATAAGTCAGGCACTACACATGGCCACTCTGGGGTACTGCAACACACGCTCATAAAAAATAATGAAGGCAGGGGCTTAAAATAACACCTCATAGGAAATAATGTTAAATAAAGCAAAATGTACAAATATTTTTTAATGTTAAACAATTGCATATAGTAATGAATTAACTAATGTATTACTGTTAAATGTAATATTAAACTCAAATTAAAAAAACAATTAAAATACATGTTTAAGATTCTGTTAAAAAATAACTCAACACATATTTGTTTTTAAAAATTAAGGCATATTTAATAAAAATAAAAATACATCTGTGGCTGAGAATGTTATAGTTATTCATTAAGAAATAGGTAATATACAAAAAATACATATATATTTAAATGAATTAGTTCTTTAATACACTTGTAATTGAATGAGGTAATGTGTGGTTCAATTTTGTTGCATTATTTCTATATTAATAATAAATATTGTAAATTATTTACCAAATTATTTTACACTTCAATGATTTTCCCTATACTTTCTCACATGGAGATCTCCGTCACAGTGTCAGACATCTCCACCTACATGTGGAAAGTTACTAGTTACAAATTTACACTCAAAATTCAGACTTAGATGTCTCCACCCTGATGGGTTGGGATATGTAAATCTACACTTAAAAATGGTAAATAGAACACAAGTGTGGATTTACACCAAGGAGCAGGAGTAGATTTACGTGTGTAAATGTACCTTTGGAAATATGCCCATAGGGCACAATTCACCAAAATAAATATAAAAGTAAAGTATAATCAGAGATTGAAAGATCCACCTTTCACAACTTTTGATATTTACAAAGATTCCCACAAGTATGCCTGGAAAGCTCCGTCAAGCCCAGGTTTTAAGGCATACTAGTAAAAATTGTATTTGATTATTCCATCGAGATCTTCTACAATCCCTGCAAATCTGTACGATTCATTCCTTACTCCCATCCTCCAATGAGTATTACTCCATTCCTTGGCTGGAGTAAATCCTTGACCACTTCCAAAGAGGAAAGAAGTAAGAGAGGAGTTTGGGAACACGAGAAATCTAAAACAGTAAATGCACATAGGCCTGCTAGGAATCCATTTGTGAACTTCTGGCTGGCATATTTTGGTATTTTTGACCATAAACCTAAATTGTGGTAAGAAAGTACCTTTGTGAACAAGCTCCACTTTGTTTACTATTTGAAGTATTGGCGCTAGGTTTATCTCCTACCTGGCACATATCACCCTCTGCTACCATTTTGTCTGTGATATATAATATAAAGGTCAATGTTAAAATAAATAACTAGAAACATGTCCGCTATCCTCATCCTACCTTCCAAACTACCCTATCATGAGTAGACCTTGGTAGAGGCTCAAGTGCCTCCAACAAGAAAAGGGGGTATGTAATGAACATTCACCTCAGGACTCTATGTCAATTTCCCACCATCACTTTTAAGACTATCAAGGAAAAAGCAAGTCATCTCTGTTCAAGAGGAGATATAAAACTTGACTCTCCTCAACTAATTTACGTGAGCAGGGACCCAGAGGACTAAACATATGCGTTTAAAAGATCACATCGTACCGCATCATACTGCATGGAGTTACTGCTGTCTGGTATGACAAACAGTACTTAGATCTGGAAAAAGTAGAATGAATTAATTGTCTACGTGTATTTTGTTTTTTAAGATTGATGCCTCTCTCAAAATAGTGTCACGAAGGGCTGAATCCCTTAATATCTGTGCACTGGTACTGTCACAGCTTGCACCAGTTGTTGTAGTGCCAGTGGTGCCAGAGTTGCACTGCATGTTACTTTAGATGAAACAAGTCTTGAAAAACTTTTCATGACCCTTTGAGTTTTTCCATCTATATGACTCCTGTGGCTTGGCTCTCTGAGTCCTTGCAAAGAGGAAGTGGAATTAAATTATTTTCTGAATTTGTGGTTGACGCATGTTGAAAGCTCTGTTCAAGCTGTGAAACTGGACCAGGTCACAGGCCCCAACTGGGATCAAGTCCAAGAACCTGAAATCAAGAAAAGGAGAAAAAGAAGAGAATGTTAAGCTATTATAAGATTAGTGACTTATCTATAGGAACCTCAAAAAACCACAGTGTAAGATAACTCAACTGATCATGTGGTAAAGTGTGAACTAGCCACACAAGGTTAAAATTTAACTTGATGTTCAAGTGAATTGTGTTTTGAATTTGACAGCAATTATTTTGTAAAGAAGACAACAACAAGATCTTTGTCCTTGACAAATGCTGACAGCTAAACGTTTGAGTAAGTTTTAGCCAAAGACTAAACAGTTGTCAATTCAGTGCATATCCAATGAGCCTAATTAGATGATACTAGTAAAATGTTTAATTCTTGCAAGAAGAATTTTGACAAATCAAGCAGAGAATTTTCAAAAGAACTTCAATTCATAGAAAACTCCAATTTGGGTGATAAGATCTGTGTATTGATTATTATTATTAATGTATTATAGAAGTATAAGGAATCTGATTGGGGGACTCGCAATAAAGAGCCAACTGCAGTCAAGAAAAAGGTGTTTGACACCTGGAAAACTGCCAGTGGAGTGAAGACTAATTTTGTAATTCTCTCCAAGTCTTTGAAATATCTCCTTCAAAACATCTTATTCCTTTCCCTCACCTATCGATTTGCATACACACATCTGTTATACTATGATTGGTGTGGTAAAGTCGGAGAGGTATAGGCAGGATTTACATTCCTCAAGCAGCTTCCAGTGGAGCCAAAGTAAGTGATTCGTTATGAGCCCCACAACTTATATCAGCCAATCATTATGTATCACTGTGTTCAGAGGGATCAATGGTTCCACAAATAAACTGCATATGAATTCTATTACTGACTCACCCTTAGAACACATCAGACATCCAAAGACATGAAAGAGAATTGCTCGCCACAGATGTTTCAACATCTCCAAATTGTTATCATGTTGAACCCAGACCCTTGGCACATCACCCTAGAAACTGGCTTTTTTGGCCAGTCACTCCTTTGCCTGTTGAACCAGAGCAAAACGTATTCTACCTCCATGCCTAACACCATGAAACTTTTTTTTACAGAGTTTTATATAGCGCAAACTTGACCCGAATTGGGTATCAGAGCACTTTACAGAGCACCAGTTGCATTTTACATGAGAACACATTTATTTTTTTGTGAGCCACGGGGAGATTAAGTGATTTGCCCAGAATCAGAGGATGTTCAGCGTCATTGCCGAGACTCAAACCCAGTTCCCCAAATTCGCGGTTGACCGCCCTAGCTGTTAGGCCAACTCCTCTCCCCACCATGTAGTCCAGAAGGGATTCAACTGCTATATTAGACTTCTATATCCTCTCCAGTTTGTTCAGTATTTTCCACAATGTAGCCACCATCTCCTCCTGATCCTATGCAAAATGACTAATGCTCACAGCATCGCTACAGTATGTAGGTGAACAACATTCACTTTTATAAAGTATGCATCCCCTCGAGAGAAGTTACTGTTTGTGTTTTCATTATCACTTTCCAGATACTGCTTGATTCTAAGTTATGCAATCTGAGTTATGTATCAAAAAGGAATGAACTTTTATTTCTGGATATTTTTAGCCGAGTTATATGAAAACTGGTCACCAAATGTCTTCTCTTCTTCTGCGAATTGTTATATCTGCTGATTATTGATGTATATCTACATTCCCACTTTTCCAAAGAATACATGTTAATTATTGTTTAGGATTATATTCCCTTTCAGAATTTAAACCTGGTTAGCTCCTCCAAGTTGCATGATTAGGGGCCAGATGTACTAACAGGCAGGCTGCAAATAGTGGGCGCAAACTGCACACCAACTTTATGCAACCTTGCAGTAATTTTGCGATACAGCCTATGTACTAATAATATCTCACATCCAAAATGCCCATGTGCAGGGCATCACTGAAAGACCTGCATTAGGTTACTAATTAAGCATGTTACCATTTGTGATCTCATGTTATTTTCATGTATCTGCCTTCAGATTCTGAAAAATCTGCATTAGAGGAGCTGATGCTGCTTTTATAGAAATGTTTTCCCTTTGGAAAGACATCAAGGGGAGCAGGCAGTGGACATGTGGACCACTGCCATGCCTCCCACTACCAGGTCAGCAAACTCAGTTCTTAAAATAGATGTAGCAAATGAATTAGTGACATGTTTATGCCCCTCCTAATTGAGCTGCAAAAGTCTTTTTGCAATTTAAATTGATTTCTGAATTGCCAAGGGGGGTTCAGTGCATTGTATAATGATTGTGTGGTTGCAAATCATTTAATTTTGAGATTCTCAGGGTTTACGACTGCAAAATGATTTAATACATTGGCTCCCTGATATATAGATTCTACAGCTTCAGTTTACAATTTAATTATCTTTACTAAGCTGTACTAAGCTTGGAATTCTTTTTTTACTTTCTTCAATTAGAAGAAATTCTTGCACACAAGCTGTAATTTGTCCTTACTGTCATAGATAATATTTACAATTCATAATTATCTTCTAAGGATTGTTATTGGTCAATAATTTAGAAACAGAACACTAATTCTAACCAGAACCTGTACATTTCTGCCTAATGAATCAAAATGTTGATGGTGTGTTCAGTAAATGGTGCTAATTATTGGTTACTACCCTTTGTCAATTTATATTGTTGTTTGTGGATATGTGTGTGTCTTCCTTACTCTGCAAAATAAATTAATCATTGTGAGAGCTGCACAACTCAAATATTATTATGCTTGTAAAACATATAATATACAACAAAACATTGGTTTGCAGTGAACGAAAAAATAGATATTCAATACAAAATAACAACCCTTTAGTCACTCTGTTTGGAAAAATCACTTAAAGTATCGTTTATTCTGGACTATATTTTAGGTGGCGTTAGGACTCTGCACTGTGACACTATGTAATGCCTCAGTATTTGTGCTCTGGCCCTAAAGGTACTGGTCAAATTTGTGTCATCCAATAAGTCTATTTAACTTTCCTGAAAGGCCATAGTAGATGGCACAGAAAATGCAGCAATGGTACAGGAGGTAAATGTCAATGCAGTGTATATTTTACAGCTACCACATAATTTTAGATACGTTAAGTAGAAAAGTCACATTATAAATCTCTACTTTTGGGCTGTCTGAGCCAGAACTGCATTAAAACAAGTCTCCCACTCATACCTTAAGTGCTGGAATAAACATCATGACTCAGAAGACAATGGCCTGCCTCAGAGTTTTGAAAGAACAGGAACATCTTATCTGCTGATGACTTAGTAAGGGTTAAGTATCTAAGAGTGGACAGTAACAGTTGACCGAACAAAGGAAAGGCTCAGCACTTCTTTTGATATTTCCTCTTTTGACTTGGAGATGCAAGATATTGAAACAGGGGGACCTGTGTACATTTATAGTAAAGTAAAGAAGAAGTGGTAGAGAAAGGAGTTAGGGTACTGCAAGAAAATAGCAAGGATTTGGTGACAGAACTTCTCAAATCACAATCACTGGTTAGAAAGAAGGATAACTCTGCCACCTCAACTACCTCCTCAGAACATTCCTTGATCTGGAAAGCCCTCACCTGAAGAAGAAGGCCATGCTTTAGGTCTCACACAAAAACTCAAGGACTGCTCCCCAAGTGTCAAGTGACTGCCTCCTGTTTGCCTGTTTCAGGGACACAAAAAGTAGAAGTACCTCTGATTCTTAGGGGGTCCAACTGGCCACAGGCGTTTCAACCCGGCAGAAGACCTGGCTGGATAGAGACCTGGTGACTAGATGCCTGCCCTAAAGAGATAGGGGCTGCAGGATTGACCATATAGAATGTTTCTGCAGTTGGAGACTTTTTTTTTCTTCCTGTAAAGGACAGTCACGGGGGCTGAGGCATCCCTAAGAAGGTCACATCTTAAGCAAGCAAAAGAACAAGGCTCTTCCCACTCAGAATTTTTTGCTGCCCTGAAACTAGGTTTGAGAAAGCAAAAGACACACAGATGATGGAAAGAATGCAGAGCAAATCAAACATTCACCCCCAGTCAATTGATCTGGGTTAAATCCATTGTTCTTTTGCTCACTATGCCACCCCAGTTTAGACTCAGCTATATGCAAATCAGTCTTTAATTGGTGCCTCATGGGAACAGTTCAGCGTGAACTACTAAGCCATCTCCTTGTGTTTACTTTGTTCGCCTGAAGTTGGCAGGGAATGCCCAGAGGTGAGTCTCTTGCTCACTTTGCCACTTTTTTTTAAAGTAGGCATTTTCTTGTTTAACCATTCTGTGTGCCGCTGCCTGTTTGTGTATTGACCGTCTGGTTTTGGAGTGACAGGGGCTGGGGATGTGCATTCACTGTAGACAGCCACTGTGGGGGTTGGGGTGTGCCTGGCCCTTCCTGGATGACTCAAAGCTGGAAACGCTTGTTCAGTGGGAGTAGTGGGAGGAGATTCCCTTCCACCTGAAAGGGCCTGTTCCCCTTGTACAATGCAAGGGAGAAACCACCTGTGGTCATACTGCAACAGTGAGGACAGAACTGGTTTGGACTGGGCTCAGAGACCACTGCACAAAGAGAACAAAGATATTTTGGGGTATAAGTATAAGGCCTAAAACTCCAGAACTTTAGACTTCTGGAATCAAGAGGAATCTTTGCCAAGGAGAAGAGCTGGAGAAACTGGAGGAGGAGTACAGCCCCTTTGCTGTGTGCTGTCTGGGGTTGGCCTGAAGTAGCTGTTTCTGCCAAGGAAAAAGGACAAGGACTTTGCTGTGCACGTTGTCCCCCTGCTTGAGGAAGATCTCCAAGGGCTTGAGTAGAGCTTTTCTCCTGTTCTGAAGTCTCAGGGACACAAATACTTCACCCAAGCTCCCCTGATCTTCCTTGGTGGGAGTTATGACCTGCCAAGAGGTGCCTGTGACTGTGTTGAGCCTCTGGAGGTTCCTGCTGTTGAGAGCTGGAAAAGCAAAGCAACTACAAGAAAATCAATGCGGCTGTTTTTCCGACGCAGCACCACTGTGCGAGAAGAATCTCCATGCCTCACCGCACCACTGCCGAAACCGACAAAGTGCCTGTCACCGCTGTAGGAACCAACGCATCAATGGATTGCAGCTGAAGAAACTGACACAGCGTCACTTGACGCTGCCGCACCAATAGCCGACGCATCCCAGTTTTCCACGCAACGTACCTGTGCGGCAAGTGTTCCCGATGCATCACCGCGGACGAGAACGGTCTCAGAATCGCCGCATCATTTCCCCTTACAGACCAGATTCAATGCTTCCCTTCTACATGCAGCAGAACTGTCGCATCGCCTCCCCATGGTCTCAAGAACTGGTGTATCTCTTTGTTTTTTGGCACTTCCCATCTCTGCGGCTGTTTGGCCTTGTGAATTTTGTTGCAACTACAGGTACTTTGAGAGAAATCACGCATCCATAGTCTTCAATGGACTAAGTTGATTGAAACCTTTTTAATGTCATGTTCTTACATGTATGTTGGATTTTTGTCTTTTTGGTCTTGTTGAGTTTAGATAAATATGCTTTCTTTTTCTAAACTGGTGTGGTGTCCATTTGTGGTGTAATCACTCTATTACTGTGTGTTTTGTGAACAAATACTTTTCACATTGCCTTTGGGATAAGTCTGTCTGCTTGTGCCAAGCTACGGAGGGGTGAGCAGGGGTTATCTAAAGTGTGTATCCCCCTTAGTCTGACTAGAAGCAAGGGTCCCTATTTGGCAAAGGTACCTAACTATGCCAACTAGAGACCCCCAATTCTAACACTGGGTCTGCACTGGGGTGGCGAAGTGAGCTAAAGAACAATGATGGATTCAACCCAGATCTTTGATTTCGGGTGAGTGTCTGAAAAGTTTCAGGGCTCCACCCATCATCTCCTTGCGTTTGCTTTGTTTACACTAAGTTGGAAGGGTCTGCCCAGACATGGGTCCCTTGCTCACTTTGCCACCGGATTCAAGCTAGCCTGGCTGATTAGGGGTGTTACCCCAAAACCTGCCCCAGGATGCTTGTTTCCGGCCCAGGGAAGGCCTGGCTTGGCAGTTCGGGCTGGACTGTTCCCATGAGGAACAGGGTCTAGACTGATTTGCATATGGCTGGGTCTAAACTGGAGTGGCAAAGTGAGCTAAAGAACAATGATAGATTCAACCAAGATCTTTGACTGGGGGTGAGTGTGAAAAGTTTCAGTGCTCCATCCATCATCTCCTTGTGTTTGCTTTGCTCGCCCCAAATTGGAAGGGTATGCCCAGACGTGGGTCCCTTGCTCACTTTTCCACTGGATTCAAGCTAGCCTGGCTGATGTGGGGTGTTACCTCGAAACCGGTCCCAGGATGCTTGTTTCCGTTCCAGGGAAGACCTGGCTTGGCTGTTCAGGCTGGACTGTTCCCATGAGGAACAGTCTCAAGACTGATTTGTATATGACTGGAGTAGCGAAGTGAGCTGAAGAAAAATTATGGATTCAACCCAGATCTGTGACTGTTGTGTTTGCGCTGAAACTAGGTTGAGCAGAACATTGCGTGAAAAGTATCAGGCCTCGTGGAGTCCTGTCAAGCTATACATTTCAAGCCTTGTCCCTTGGAGGATTTGACTTTCAAAAAATGTTACTTCCATTTCAGAGACTGAAAGAGGTGGAAGGTAAAAACTTTGATTGAGATGACCCACTTCATGCATATGACTTCTGCTCCCTTGAAGTTGACCTGAAATTGTGCATAGGTCATGGTCAACCACAAAACTTTGTTTTTCAACTGCTCTTTATTTTTTCAAGGAGATTTTTCCTTCAATAAAAACAAAAAATCATATTACCTTTTATCTTTAACCCATTGGAATGAGCCTGGTGCATTTCTGCTTAGTACATCTGTTATATGTCTGAGGTAGGCCCCCCCCCCCAAAACCAACTCCATCTTTTATCATGGACACGTTTCACGTTTTCTTAGGTTGCCTTTCTTTTCACACGATAAGCTTTGACACACATGTTCATGCTTGACAAGGTTGGATTAGTTTCTCTGAAACTACTTCGCTTACAGATTCTGTTTTGCCTAACATCATCACAATTCCTTGAACATCACGTAGGCCTCGACACACATTGGGCAAATGTTGTTCTATTTTTCAGCCATGGGATGACATGCCTATCTATAGACCAAAAAATACTAGCTTGCACTGGACACGAAGGGATGCTTTTAATTATAAATGAACAAGCATTTCCAGGTTTTAGTTAGAAGAGTGCTGTGCTTATACTGGTGAAGTTTCTCCATGCTAAAGCTTCGGCCCAGCAGCTTGCTGACTTCTTCCTGCAAGGGTGTCCAGATTGTGACTAAGACTGGGACTTACATTCTTTCCCATTAGGTAACCCGGGTTGGATCATCCAGTATGGGGACTCTTGGATGTACATACCCACACTAGTCCTAGACACTTAGGTTAGGGACTGCATAGTAGGAGTATGACCAATTCTCTATATTGTATTTTATGCCTGCATATATACAATGTTTTACCACCATGTGGAGCTTTTTATTCTGTTCACCATTCTGGTGCTATTATAACTTTCATTTGCTTCTGTCTATTGATCATTGAAGCACAAATCTTCCATACAAGAATCACGCTGTTTCAATAAAATATTGAAAGCATTCCTTTGTGTGTTTCTTGTATATTTCTCTGAGATTACAAGTGCACCAGTGACTGAGCAAAATGGTTCTAGATCTGTTACTATGATTCCTGGGGGACCAGGGTTGTCATGTTCAGTGGTTGCCAGGAACCCTTTGTTGCCCAACTAGGTTTAGTGGGGCTTATGGTGGCACTGAAAGCTAGCTGGTCTATAGGACAGCATATCATGAGGGGGTGCATAGAATCAATCTGGCACCATCCCCGTGTATCTGCTGTCCACTCACACACAGTTCCTACCTTGAGGTGGAAACTACACAACACATCTTTACTGTTTTTCTAAATTGATTTGGATACCTTATTGTGTTGTGCTTTACTTTACAATTGTTGCTACTGCTTCAACTTAACATGCAAGTCTCTGGGGATTGCTTTCTATTTGTGCCACAATTACCAAGGGTTTAACAGACATTCTTTCAGAAATGTGTTATGCCCTAAACAGATTGTGTTTATTACGTTGGTGGGGGTCACTCCTGTCTACATTAATAACCCAGTTTCTGACAGGCGTAACAAGAGCTTCCAGGCTGATACCACTTCTCTTCTTCCTTCCAAGTTACCTCCCCCCCCCCCCCCCACAGTAGGCTGCATAGAGGCTTAAGGAGCAGAGAGTGCAGATGATGCAAATTTGTTGATTAAGTGTAGGTCAGAAACTTTCTGCAAGCAGCCAAGTTCTTGCATACTGCTGCATTTGCTATGCATCAATCTTAAGCAAATTCCCTATTGTGAGGACTGCTAACTGTTGATAAGCATGTTTCTCATTGTATTTGTAGTCCTAAAAGAAGGATGTATGAGGGAAACAAAATCAAATCACCCATTAGTGGCCAGCTGCTTCGGTCTGCTCACACGTGTATGCCAGTACTTGAATACCACACAATTTATACAATGATTCAGGTTCATAATGGAGGGCTTTCATAGATGACAAGAACACCAACAAACTACTACCATAGTATGAGTCTTGATGTCAATTAATCATTAAATCCCCTGGAGAGCCTACATACTGTCAAGATTTGCAAGAGAGATATATGCACTGTCATGTTTGTTATAATTATTTACACCATTACACATACAAATACTAGCTCAGGCACACACAAAAAAACAAGCCAGTACCTAAAGGACGTATGCAGCTAGGGAGAAACTCAGTTTTTGTCTTTAAAACTAACTAAAAGAATTGAACTTCAGATATGTAAACCCCTAGAAAAGAGCCCACGTGCAATTGTCTGAGCAGGACCAAAATAGGATGAGCAATCCTATTTGTGTTTGCGGCCAAAATAGATTGCCGGCTGCATCTTGACCTCATTGTGAAAGCTCGGGAAGCAAAGGAAGGATCCATCAGAGGTAATACACTCTAATAGGGCTTATTTACCAAAGCTAACACAATGCAAGGCTTCGTATTTTGCCTTGACTGGAAACAGAGACACACAGTGAAGGTCTCGGAATCGATTCTCTGCCAGACCTAGACTTTTGATCTATAATTCTGTCTTGATATCATTAAAAGGGAAACAATTTGTATTCTTCAAAGTCCAAATTCGTGGCAAAATATTTGTAGGGCATGACTCGTATATTTGACCCACTGTGTCCTGTTCTCTAGGAATTGTGGGTACCCGCACCACAGTGTCAAAGTGAACAACTAAGAAATTGTGTTACAACCCCATCAAAGAAATGTCTGACTTTTATCAAGGCAGTAAGAGGTATCACCCCAAAAATACTTATGTTCTATGTGTGAAAATTCACTAGGATGCACATTGGGTTTCACTGGTCTGACATCACTCATATTGGGATAGCGCGGGGTTTCTGCCATGTTTGTGCTTTCACTGTATGACACCTGGTCATTGGGAAATGCAGCACATATAGAAACAGCAAAACCGAGGAGAAATAAACATTTCTTCTCATTGCGCCTGTTTAAGACCAGGTTTTCCTTGGTCTTAATCTTGGTACTGCCCCATATTTTTGCTGCCCTTGTAAATATGCAGCAGCGTCAAAATCAATGGGTGTTGCAGTGGAACGCCCACAACAACACCCATTGCCCTCCCTTTTCATGCTAATCATAGCGTGAAAGCGTGCCTTATTTACAAGGCAGAGTAAAGCCAAGTTAAGTGGCTTAACACTGCCTTGTAAATAAGGCGAAGCCCCTTTCGCCACCACAACGTCCTGAAAAGTGAATTTGTGGTTGCAATAGGGGCTCATAAATATGCCCCAGAGTTGGGCTTGGTGATAGGTAGCTGTTGCAGCAGTGAAGGCTCTGCACATGCATAACAATGGGTCCCTATTGGCAGTAGGAAGTCATTACCTAATCTTTGCTGTTTCCCCACTATGTCAACTTTACAATCGCATACTGCTAGAAAACAAAGATGGCATTTTTAAATGCTGAAAGATGGCAGCTATCAGCATCTCCTACTTCCTCTCATATAGCCTTGCTGGTGCTATTCATAGCAGTCTACCAGTGTCTCGTTAGACTGCAACACTTCTGTCTCTCTTTTGTGCAGGTTTGTTGTCATCTCCTCTGCTGCTATTTTGTCTGCGGTTTTTCTGTAATTCGTTTTCGCTGGTGCTCCTGTATCTGTTACACTTCAGACTTCAAGGTCATCGCCTTCTTTTTAACAATATTTCCCGCAGTCCCTTACTCTGGATTTACACATGATCTTCGCCTATCACACCAGCCTTACAGCTTTGTTTTGCAAATAGCGGCTCAGTTTAGGTTACAACCATATCATTCAGGTATTAGTTAACCCTGTGAACCTTTGGACTATACTATAAAGTTAAATGGTTATTGCCTAAGAACGTCCTTAAACTCAGGTGCTCTCCGGACATCCATGAAGCCTGGATAGTCCGAGTGTACTCAAACATAAACCCACCAAAACCAAGGAGGATATGTACAAGAAAATCTAAGAGTACGGTGTAACGCCAAATTTGGTAACGCCGTATTCTGACAAACTGCAGGGATGCGCCATAATTAAAAACATACTGCACACTCCTGCATTTAGCCTAGCGCCAGCGTTGAAAAAGTTGCCTAGCGCCAGGGCAGGCACCCTTGCTTCATGTTGCAAGGGTGCCTGTGCTGCAGGGGCGATTGTTTATGTGCAGGAAGGGACACCTTCCTGCACATAAACAATCTTTAAAGGCGATTTTCTTTTTGTATGTGTGCTGCAAAATGCAGCACACATTGAGCAAAATACGAGGAGAAATTAATAATTTATCTTCATATCGCCAACCTAAGACCAGGTTTTACAAGGTCTTCGTTTTTGCCGCTGCCCCAGCCTTGTAAATCTGTGGCAGCGTCAAAAAGCAATGGGTGTTGAGGTGACACACCCACAGCAACACTCATTGCCCGCCCCCAAAGCAACACCCATTGCCCGCCTCTTTGCTACAGTGAACTGCTGCAGTAAGGGGTCTATTTACAAGGTGGTGTCAATCCACGTTAAGTGACTTAAAGCTGCCTTGTAAATATGGGGTAGAGAGCAATGCCACCGGAGCATCAGAAAAAGTGACGATCCAGTGGTGTTAGTGGCTTGCAAATATGCCCCCTAGTTTGTCCTCTAAAATAAAGGAACCACTGAGCCCTTCATCCAAGAGTGGATCTAAAGACTTATTCCACCAGCTTTTCATCCTGTGAAGAATCCCTATATTTTTTTTTTCAACATTTTTGTCCTTCAGTGACTGTAGCAAGAAAAGGGCTCAAACAGCATGGTCCCTTTCGTTTGACAGACGGAGAGATAAAGGATTGTGCTCTTAACAAGTCTCCATGCAGTTGAGCAGGCTCCCACAGGGCTTCCAGTAGTAAAAGTAAAATGAAATGAAAAAAAAAAACCTGCAAAGTTATGGTGAACTGGCAGGTAAGTGTCTGGAACAAAGAAAATGCTGGTAGGAGTTTGGATAAGACAACCACAGAACGTGCTTGGTCTTTTCAATTCTATACCCACTGTGAATACTATCCAGGGCATTCAATCAATGTTGTTCTCTGCTTACAAAGGTTGCTATTTGACATTCAGTGAATATATCTGTGCAGCTCATGCTCTTGTGTTCTGAAAAACAGATTAGTACGAAAGAATTGATTGCCTTATGAACAGGGAACTTTCTTTAAATCAGAAGGTATTCTGAAGCATGTAATGTAAAATTATTGGCCCCACAGAATGTGAAACATGGCTCTTTAATCTCCCATATCTCACAGATATTCATTGGCCCTGAGCTGAATGAGGGTCCCCTGAAGGGTTGGGGGGGCCCTGAAAAGTTGCCCCCCCAGCTCTACAGAAGCTGTATGGGCTTCTGTTACGTCCCTGGTATTCTGTGACTCTAACTTACCAAGTACAAAGCCATATCAGTGTGACAGGCTGCACTGTCAATTAAACACCACCAACATGGTGACCAATCCACGCCCACTGTTTGCGTTATTGATCTTTTGCTTTACAGTTCAGTCCAAAGCTATAGGACAATGAAAGCAATACCAGCTTCTACCAATGGCAGAATATTACAAAAATATCAGTGAGCCTGGACTATTTTACATGAATGGAAAAAGCATAATGAAAGCCAAAGATGAGACAATTTTATGGTGAAAAACCACTGTGGAACAATATGTTAATGACAGAAAAAACATAAATTATAAAGAAAACAGTGAGTTCGGTGGAACAGTAAATCAAAGAGTCAGCTAATCGCATTATATTTCCCTATGTGCAGTTAGCAAGAAGAAGAGGTATTTAATTGTTGGAAGCTAATCAGGCTAGGTAGTCAAAGAACTATTCATCTTTCTACGTCAAGAGGCACTCTGTGATTTTTTGAGAGTAAGACATGCTTTTATATACTGTCTGGATGGAAAGGGAGATTGATGGTGGAATGGTGATTAAGCATGAATAAATTGAGAAAAGCTGGAGTCCGTTCAAGAGAAGTTGAAGATGAGGTGTGATTTAAGAAGAATGTCTATGATTTGTTCTGTGTTTGTTGAAGATTAGATTAATGTCAAAGATTCCATTTATTGTACAAAAATCTAGGACCCACTTTCGAGTTTAGCAGAGGCGATGGAATACCCTCTCCGGCAAACTCTCAGTCTGCCCGCCCGACATTGAGTTGGACATACTGGCAGGTTTATGCCAATGGAGTAAAATTTACTGCGTCGGTATAAACCTTCCTCCAATGGTCTGATGGAGTGCGGGCCATCGGAGAAAGCACCAATCACTGTCTTACCTACTTAGGATGGATGGCTTTATGTTTTCTTTTTACTGTCCTTCACTGCCTGGTGGAACCTGAAGGTGAGGGATAGGTAAAAACAATAATGACCCTACAGCCATGGAAGAAAATGACCATGATGTGAGGGCATTTGTTTTTTATTTTTCAAAAACAAGCTCACACTTTGGGAGTTTGTTTTTGAAAAAAAAAAACATTATGGAAAAGTTTGATGCCTGGATGTTAATTTTGATGGAGCTGTCCGTCAAACTGTTGCAGCATTGACAAAAACGGCTATGACTGTGGATCGTACCAATATATAGAGATGTCCACAGGCCTATAGACATCTCTCTATTTGGCGGGCGGAGTATAAAGGCCAGGTGGCAGAAGTAAAGTCTGCCTTTACTCTATCCCTCAAACCCTAAATCAGGTCCTTAATCTAGATATATAGAGCCAGCAGACGTGGAACAAGCCAATGCAAGCACTGTTGATGTGTTGGATAATGTGTTGTGGACTATGGAGCGAGTGGTTTAAATTTTCGTCAAAGAATGTCATGCAAACAATCAGAAGGTTCTATCCATTTTGTTCCTTTTGTCTGCTCCATGTGTTTCTTCTGAGCTTCTTTTGTTTTTTGAGTGTGTGGGGAGAGAAGAGAGGATGTGTTCTATCTTTTGCGTAGTGTGCATGTTATGTGTTTGATTTATTATGATGTCGAGTCTTAGGCTTGAACCTAGGGAAATGGAGTTGCCGGGATTTGAAATCAGCTATCTCTGACTTTTTTTCTGTGGCTGTTGTCATGTGGGTTGTGTGTTCTGCGATAAACCTTTATCACTAATCAAAGTTCCTCAAGTTGCAGCATTTCATGGATTTTCATTACATCTAAATATCAAACGAAGAACAAGCATATGGTTTGTAGTGGCTGTTAGAAAACGGCCTCTATGAAGGGTCACCCCAAACCTTTTGCCTTCCTCCTCCTATTTTTCTGAACTTCTTTTTGTTAGCTTTAGGACTCTGAGCACTTTATCACTGCAAACCAGGGCTAAAGGGCATGCGCTTTTCCCCTAAACATGGTGGAATTGGTGTATACCTGATTGACACATTTAGTTTACCTGTAAGTCCCTTGTAAAGTAGCATATCATGTACCCAGGGCCTGTAAGCTAAATGCTATTAGTGGGCCAACAGCACTGATTGTGCCACCCACACAAGTAGTCCTTCAAACCTGTCTCATGCTTGCTATTGCAAGGCCTGTGTATGCAGTTTATTGACACTTCGACTTGGGATTTAAAACCACTTGCCAAGCCTTAAACTACCCTTTTTTACATAAGCCACCCCTAAGGTAGGCCCTAGGTATACCCCTCAGGGCAGGGTGCTGTCTAAAAGGTAGGATATGAACCTGGAAGTTTTGCATGTCCTGGTAGTGACAAACAATATAATTCTTTTTTCACTACTGTGAGGCCTACTCCTCTCATAGGCTAGCATTGGGAATTCCTTAAAATACCTTTAAGCTGTAATTACTGATTAGAAAGGAGTAGCTAAATCATGTTTCATATCTTTGGAATGGTAATGCTAAATCCTCTTTAGAGGTAATGTTGAATTTAACATTACTGTTTTAAAAATGCCACCTTTAGAATTTGGATAGTGCTCTTTTTGCTCCATGTGCCTTGCAGCCTGTCTCCGATACACCTCTGGGATGGGTGACAGCTACACTTTGCGCATTCCCTCTAGACAGCCACAAACACAGGAAGGGTGGGTGTGACCGAGAACTCATTTGCATTCATCTACATTCCATTAGCTTTTCCTGGGCACGAAAAGGGAGGGGGAGCTGACACTTACACCTCAATAGGCAGTGTCCTGTTCCCACACAAATGGCTGGTTACCCCTTACTGGTATCGTGCTGGACAGGGCTGCGATGAAAGGGGACCTCTGCACTTCAATGGCTTGCTTTGAAATCACCCAAACTGCAAAGGCAAATTTGGGAATACGAACTGGGGCTCTGACCCTACAAAGACAATACACTTCTTGGCCTGTAAAGCACTCTACCAGCAGTAACATCTGCTGTGCTACAATGATTTCCACTCTGCTTAACTAACTGTTCTGAAGGAACTGCATCTCTGCTTTTCTGAGCTGCCCTGCCGCTTGCTGATCTCTGCCGTGCCAAGGAAAGGACTGGACCCACCTCACTTGAACCCAGAGTGACTCTGAGGGCTTGATGACTTGCCCCCTTTTCTGAAGTCTCAGGGTCATCAAATACTTCCTTCACCTCTGCAACTGCACCTGGACTCCGCCATCTGTGAGTGCTGCCCTGCCCAGTCGTGCCAATTCAGTCCTGGGCCCTTGAAAGGAGATTTCTGGTGTCCAGAATCATTGACATTGAGACAGTAACGACTTTGCACCGATTGCAATTGAAGCATTGCTCTTCGCCACGGACACAGTACTCTATCAATTACATCTCCTCGGCGGATTGCACAGCTCAACCATGACAAACATTGCGGCTCGACAAAAATGCATCAACTGCATCATAAAGGGGTGTGTCGACGAAGCCTTGAAAATGGCGCAGTTTTGCTCCAATGCTTGCCTCCATCCACTGGATCAATGGTGACGAAGCGCCTCATCAACTTCTCGCCTTAAGTGCTCAATGTCAACACTTACTCCATCCAAGGTACTTTGTCAGAGGGACCTGTCTGAGTCCTGTAGCGAATCTGCCCTCCATCGCGAAACTATCCCGGTCTTGTGCGATCTCAAGTACCCACTTAGCACTATTGGCTTCTAATCACTATTTTGGTTTATTCTTTAAAACTTCAAAACACTGGCTCTACTTATTGGATTTTTGTGGTTTGGTCTTGTTTTATTCATAACATTATTCTCTATTTTTCTAAACTTCTATGGAGTATTTTTGTGGTGCTTCCATAGTGTTACTGTGTGTGTGCATCTAGCTTAAACTGACTATGATTGTGGTCCCTAAATGTACCAGGTGCATACATCTGCCAACTAAAGACTCAATCTGTAACACTGGTGATCGGTGGTGAGGATAAGACTTGTGTTTGTGCAATATCATCCAGTGATTCAATGTTCACTACTACTCCATACATAAGACCATGCCACATTTTAAATTCTTGTTTTTCTCTCAATTGGCCATTTGTTCTAAATTTGTCTCCTGCTTCACTGACATCAATTTGGGACTCTTTTTGTTGTTGCACTTGTAATACCTTACCAGGATGTCCATGGATCTCAACTGCCTATCAAACTACACTGGGAGTGACCTGAGGGAGCTGCTCTTCAAAGAGACGGGGCTGAATGTGGGCAGGAAAGCTTAACAGCAGACCTACAGATAACCCTCAGAGCCAATGAGGAAGTCACAAAGCTGTAAGCAACAACAGAGGATGAGAACCCTGAGCTGGGGGGAGGGTGCAGTTTACATACCGGGGCCTGACACATATGGTGTTGGACATCAACAACATTGAGCGCTACAGCAAGGCTGAGCTTAGAAGGTTGTGCAGAGAGAGGAGACTTAGAATTCCAATGGTGAACCAACGTTGGAGTACAAGATTGCCCCCAGAGCATGGGAGGACTTCCACAGAATTCAAACTGCACCACCAGAAGAGTCTATCGAGGACTACTTCAGTACTCTAAACAAGGTAGAACCTTGGTTGTACCTGACCTCAGAATCAGGGCCTCAAGAGGGCAGAGGTACTGAGAAGGAGGGATAGGAGCAGAAACATTACTGGGCAAAGACTCCAGAAGAGAGAAGGGAGCCCACAGAGAGGGAGTCTGTAGTATCCTGTCCATCTTAATGTTATGCCATTTACACCTCCTGCTCAGCCAGTGTGTTTGTGCTGTGTGCTCATGGAATGTTGGAGTGATGATGTGCTTCAGAATGTTGGGACAAAAGGGGGTGGTGATGGACGGAGCATCAGAACCAATCAAATACTCACACCCAGTCAAAAGATCTGGGTTTGATCCATCACCGTTCTTTAGCCCACTCTGCCACCCCAGTTCAGACATGGCCATATGCAAATCAGTCTGACCCTGTGCCTCATGGGAACAGTCCAGCCCGAACTACCAAGCCATGCCTTCCCTGGACCGGAAACAAGCTTCCTAGGACCGGTTTCTGGCATTTCAGCCGTCTTCAGCCAGGCTTGCTTGAATCCAGTGGCAAATTGAGCAAGGGACTCACGTCTGAGCATACCCTGCCAACTTATGGCGAACAAAGCGGTACAAAAGGGGGTGGTGATGGACGGAGCATCAGAACCAATCAAATACTCACACCCAGTCAAAAGATCTGGGTTTGATCCATCACCGTTCTTTAGCCCACTCTGCCCCCCCCCATTTCAGACATGGCCATATGCAAATCAGTCTGACCTTGTGCCTCATGGGAACAGTCCAGCCCGAACTGCCAAGCCATGCCTTCCCTGGACCGGAAACAAGCTTCCTAGGACCGGTTTCTGGCATTTCAGCCGTCTTCAGCCAGGCTTGCTTGAATCCAGTGGCAAATTGAGCAAGGGACTCACGTCTGAGCATACCCTGCCAACTTATGGCAAACAAAGCGGTACAAAAGGGGGTGGTGATGGACGGAGCATCAGAACCAATCAAATACTCACACCCAGTCAAAAGATCTGGGTTTGATCCATCACCGTTCTTTAGCCCACTCTGCCACCCCAGTTCAGACATGGCCATATGCAAATCAGTCTGACCCTGTGCCTCATGGGAACAGTCCAGCCCGAACTGCCAAGCCATGCCTTCCCTGGACCGGAAACAAGCTTCCTAGGACCGGTTTCTGGCATTTCAGCGATCTTCAGCCAGGCTTGCTTGAATCCAGTGGCAAATTGAGCAAGGGACTCACGTCTGAGCATACCCTGCCAACTTATGGCGAACAAAGCGGTACAAAAGGGGGTGGTGATGGACGGAGCATCAGAACCAATCAAATACTCACACCCATTCAAAAGATCTGGGTTTGATCCATCACCGTTCTTTAGCCCACTCTGCCTCCCCAGTTCAGACATGGCCATATGCAAATCAGTCTGACCCTGTGCCTCATGGGAACAGTCCAGCCCGAACTGCCAAGCCATGCCTTCCCTGGAACGGAAACAAGCTTCCTAGGACCGGTTTCTGGCATTTCAGCCGACTTCAGCCAGGCTTGCTTGAATCCAGTGGCAAAGTGAGCAAGGGACTCACGTCTGAGCATACCCTGCCAACTTATGGCGAACAAAGCGGTACAAAAGGGGGTGGTGATGGACGGAGCATCAGAACCAATCAAATACTCACACCCAGAATGTTGGGAGCCTGTATGGTGAAGTGACAGTTGAGAATGGGCTGAGCATCAGGCAGGTTCTACAGAACTAATCTACCTGCTGTACTGGATCTTATCTATATGTAACTATCTTCAATAAAACATCTTTAACTACATCCTGCTTGCGTGGACCTCCTTACTACATTTATTTGGCGATGAATTGGTGACTACCTACGTGATTCAAGCTGATCTCAGGAGCCTAGCGAACTAAGGAGGACCTGAAGATGAAACAAACAACGGAACAGACAGTCACAGACAACAAAAAGTACAAGAGGAGGTATCCACAGGAAAAGAAAAAATGCGAGGAAGATACAAGGGTGTTCTTCACAGAACAACAAAGACGTCTACATGACAGAAAGATTTTCCTCACAGAAAAGAAAAGAAGAAAACAAGATACAAGTAAAGATGAAGCACTACGCCTCTCAGACCCACCAGTGTCATCACCACCTGACAGATCTAGCTCTGGCATGCAGTGCTCTCCTGGATCAATTTCTTTGGACTTTGAATTTTACTACCAGACATCTAACACTACAACATACAGCTTGTCAACAAGGATGGGAAGAACGGCTTCTTCCAACAATCTTCCACAGCAAGTAACGCAGCGCAAATGAATCCTGTCTACAATATAGTGTTTGCTACTGACTACAACCTGCCTGGAGATGTCAAATATCTGCCTGTGGTAGGAAGACGTTTCAGGGGAAGAATTTGATGTATTCTACATTAGCGCAAGTTGTGTTATTACATGTCTCAATGAACCCAAGGAAATTTCATCTCAGTCTACGTCATGAAGAGGATCACCCAGTGAATGTCTTCACGTGACCTTCGTGAAGCGTGGAAAGCTTTTAATCAAGTTTGGCGTGTGGGTTTGTCTGTGGTCTCACCCCATATTCCATCGGCCTGGTGTTTGGAGTGTCTGGCTGTATGTGCCTTTGGTACATTGCAGATGACGTACTGTGTTGTACAAAACTTCCCTTGTGTGGCATTTTCTCACACACCGTTTACAATGTGTGCTTCTGTGCACATTCTCTTCACCTCTTTGTTGATCTGAAATCTGTAAAGACTGTGTTTGGCAGGAGTCGGGTTGCTTTTGCGGCATCTATTCACGCTTGACAGAGTTTCATCACCCTCTACTCATCGTTCGTGGTTAGTACCTTTACATTGTGTATTTTCCTCACAATGTCAATGTATGGCCTTTACTGCAAGCGTCTATAGCGTTTTTCAGTTGTTTATCTCTGCACGTGCCTCTCACCTTACTTGTAGTGCTGCGCTAATCTGCTCGTGGACATTGAGCTTCGGTGATGTCACGCCTCACCATTCTTCGTCGCGCGGAGCCTACAGCATCATTCCAGTTACTAGGCAGTTTCTGGAGCTGCTCTATGACGTTTTCCAGCACATGCGTGCCGGGAGCCACCCGACACTTCACATTTTACGTGCTGCCATGTTTTGTTTTCTTAAGTCATGGCTCACAGTGAACGGTGCCGACGAGAGGCACAATCACGTTTCAGCTGCATGCTGTGTGGTGAAAAGCAATGAAGAACACACAGAGGAGAATGTATGCTGCCAATTTGTTATGCAAGATTTAATCAGTTTCTAGAGACCGGTAGGATGAACAACACATTATTTTCTATGGCGTGTGATCTCCTTCCAACTGGCAGTGCACATGGGTACACAGCTTCATGGATCTTGATAGTGACCGTATTTCCCAGCATCCTTTAAGTTAAAAATCTACAGACTCCCTGTTTCGTCTTATGGTATTGATGTTCCTGTGTTTTACAAGGGCATTCCGGCTCAATTTCTTGTCTTTATCTTCCGTCATGGGAAATTTGAGCACTTCTCCTCGCTGAATGTATTATTACAGCCAGTCCCTTTTTTAAATTAATTTCACTTTCAATTGTAAGCAATGTATTGATTGTTAGCTGTTTTTTCTTCATGGTTGCTGGGGTCACTACACCCTTAGGGAATTACTCCGTACCTATGGTCCATATGTCTGGAGTATTGTTTAGTGGCAGCATGTGGGTGAGGGGTCTTTTAATGGTACTTAACCCTTTCTCTACTGAATCATTTACATGTGGGACCAGAATGTATTCCTTGTCTTTCATACTCTCCACCCTTCCCTCTAGGTACACACCTTCAGGGGATCATTGTTCATTTTACAAGTGTACTATTTACACTTTATTTTTCCCTACATAGGGATGGCAATGGGTACGAGCCCCATTCGCTCACAACACACTTGCCTACATGGGCTACTTACGGTTTCCACCCTCACACAGGGCATCGTTACATGGGTGTTAGTCCCATATACATTAGCTAACCATCCCTATGCTTTGGGAAAGGTAATGGGTTTAGTCCCATTTACGGTAGCTAACCTCCCTTACGTCTCGGTGTAGGTCATGGGTTTCAGTCCCATTTTCACTTACACTGGTACCCTCTCACAGGGTGTGTCTTATTGAGATCTTTCCCAATCACATTTGCTTATACCCTCTTGTCAGGGGTAAGTCATGGGTTTCAGTCCCATTTGCTGTTATTTTCTCGCAATTTTATTCTTATTTTATGTTACATTGTCGATTTGAAAATCCAACATTATGTTTATATTATTATTTTGTCTATTTGAAAATGGGGCAGGATGAGTTATACTCATTGTATTTGCTTCTCATCTTCTCTATTTTCTCTCTTGTCCAGTTCTCCTCTGGATGTCACATATTCTTTTCATCCTTGGTATCTGGACTACATTGGTTGTTAGACTTCCTTGTCCCCAGCCTTTCACTTATTGTAACTTCATTCTATTTCTTCACGGTTTAGGAGGAGATATGTCCTTCTCTTCTTTGTGTGTCTGTGTGTAAGGCTGGTGTTTAGGTCATGTCATGCCTTGTCTTTCCTTCCTTGCTTGCCTGCCTGGCCAGTGGGTGTGTTTGGGGGTAGTCTTTGGTGCATCTATGCCTTTCTGCTAACTTGTTGTAACTTTTGCCTTTTTACAGTTTTCTTCTCTTTTGCAATTCGCTGTTGGAGAGTATGGGTCATTTCCATTTGTGTATACTTACCCATTGTTTCCACTTAGTTTTTCTCCACTTATCTCTTCGCTCGTTCCTGTCTGTCCTCATCTTCATTTCTCCTTCTGTTGCTTCTGTGTTTCTCTCAGTTTTTCACTTATTGGGTTCTTATTGTTATTTCACATTCAGGTGTGGTCTATTGCTTCATTTGTTGTATAAGAAAGAGGGATATGTAGTATCCTGTCCATGTTAATGTTATGCCATTTACACCTCCTGCTCAGCCAGTGTGTTTGTGCTGTGTGCTCATGGAATGTTGGAGTGAGCTGAGTCTAAGGGAGCTGTAAATCAGAGACCTGCAGATCGGGCGCAGCAACAACAATATTGGTGGCAGCAACAAGACTGTGTCTAGTGCTGACAGCCCACATGCCCAGAGACTTGTTGCCTGACTACAAGAAGGTGGTGATATGCATCAGTGGTTTCAGGCATATGAGGTAGCTGTAGAGGTGCATAGGAACCCTGAGCAGGATTGGAGAGCAGGCATATGGAGTCATATTCCGGTTGGTGGGAGGGACGCCCTACTGGCCCTAGAATAGGGGGACAGGTTAAGATATACCCCCATGAAGGAGGTCCTGGTCTAGAAGTGTGGATTCACCCCAGAAGAATGTAGGCTGATATTCAGGGGCTGTCAGAAGCTGTCTCACCAGTCCTGGGAGGATTTTGTGGAATACCTTTGCAGGGCACTGGATGGTTGGTTGAAGGGTAGCATAGTAAACACTTTGGAAGGGCTGTACAATTTGATTGGAAGATAGCACATGTTCAGTTACTGAGGGTCAAACCAACACCTGGTTGAGTGTAAGTTATCTGACCCCAGGGAACTTTCAACGAAGGCAGACTTCTGCGTGAGTACCAAAGTATCTGAAAAGGCATTTGGAAGTGATCCTGAGGAGACCGTCTCAATTTCCCTCTAACTGAGGGCAGAGAAGGTTTGCAGTAACCCAGACAAGTCCTAGTAAAGTTAGGGGAGGAGGATAAAGCATCCCATGTCCCTTCTCAGAGTAGGAGAAGAGGTGGGGGTGGGCAGAGACCCTATTCCCAGCCCCAGAGCTTGACACATTCCCAGAGGGACAACCAGCAGGAGAGCCTAGTCCGTTCTGAGAGACTATCCACTGATTGGAACCCCACAGTGTCAGGAGAACATGGGGAAGGCAGCAGTTGCCACAAGCGCCCAACCAGTTCTGGTTTCTAGCAGTACCACTCCGCAGAGGAGGGTGCAGAAGCACAGATGGAGGGGTAAGAAATGGAAACATTCCACGGGGGCAAAGGATCAGGGGTTGTCAGCTCTGAGATCAGAGCACCCCAAGACTGACCCTGGTGAGGCCACTCCTGGCCTGGGGGAGCCTCCATGCACTGTCACAGAGAGAGAGGGCTGGAGACCTGAGTTGTGCAGACTCTTGCACAACACATGCAGTTTGTGTTTCCCTTAGGGGGTGTAGTTGTAGTCCCCTTCAATTCCCGTCTTGCCAGACACATGTCCAGCCTAAGGGTACAGACCCTGGGTTGAAGGGCCAGGTACAGGATGTTGGGAGAGTCCGCTGCCACATGCACCCGGCAGTTTTGTTTTCTGGGGTTACCACTCCCAGAAGGAGGACACAGAACCCCAGATGGAGGGGTAGGGGGAAGAAGGACTCACCGCAGAGTGATGTTCAAACTAAGGGTACACACCTTGGGTTGGAAGATCAGTTGAAGGCTATCATACCAGAACTAGTGGGAGTGAGAGTAGAGAAAGAATGCAAAGCACCTGTTGCTACTGCCCCCCACTCACTTTGAGAAACTACAGAGGACAGAGACCCCTGAATGGCCTGGGGCCTGGCTCTTGACACTGACAGCTGTCACTGGCCTCTGTTAGTTGCTGTCCTTGTGGACAGAGTTTTCCTTGAGTATTCCCAAGGGGTGGAATGGGCCACATCACTTTCTTGGCCATGGTGGTACTATCGGCCTACTGAGATTCATCTGTAAGCAAGTTAAAGTTAGGTGCTGCACAGATGGGTTCCACAGGTAAGGAGAAGGATTCCCCATGGGTTAGCTCAGTGGCCCATGAGAGGATAGACAGAGGGATTCAACTGGTTTGAGAGAGGTGTAGAACTGGCAAGGGACCATGCAGTAGTGGGCCAATGTCCAGGTTTTTTTGCCCTAAGCAGGGAAGTTCATCAAGGTATGGATTAGGCTAACCTGGCTTTAGGCTGGGGGGTTCATGTTGGGAAATGGCCCTTTCTGAAAGGTCGCCCCATTCCTCTTCCTCCTGTTTTTTCTGACCTTCTTTTTGTTGGCTTTAGGTCTTTGAACACTTTACCACTGCTAACTAGTGCTAAAGTGCATGTGATTCTTCCATAAACATGGTAACATTGGTGTATACCTGATTGACACATTTAATTTACTTGTAAATCCCTTGAAAAGTGGTATATTATGTACTCAGGGTCTGTAACCTAAATGCTACTAGTGGGCCTGCAGCACTGTTTGTGTCACTCACACAACTAAACCTTCAAACCTGTCTCAGGTCTGCCTTTGCAAGATCAGTGTGTGCCACTTCAATTTGGCATTTAAAACCACTTGCAAGCCTAAAACTCCCCCTATATTACACATAAGTCACCCCTAATTTGGGCCCTAGGTAGCCCAAAGGGCAGGGTGCTGAGCAACTAAAAGGTAGGACATGCACCTGGACATTTTACATGTCCCTTTAGTGACAACTAGCTAAATTAGTTTTTCACTACTGTGAGGCCTACTCCTCTCTTAGTCTAGCACTGGAAATTCCTTTAAACACTTTTAAGCTGTAATTCCTTATCATAAAGGAGTAGCTAAATCATGTTTCATATCTTTGAAATGGTAATGAGAAATCCTATTCAGTGGTAAAGTTGGATTTAACGTTGCTGTTTTGGAAATGGCACTTTTAGAAAGTGAACGTTTCTCTGCTCTGACTTCTCTGTGCACCATGCAGCCTGTCTCCAATATACATCTTGGATAGGTGACACCTATAATTTGTGCATTCCCTCTAGACAGCCAAAAACACAGGAAAGGTTGGTGTGACAGAGAATTAATCTGCATTCATCTAGATTCTGATTGCTGTTCCTGGGCAGGAAGAGGGCGGGGGAGCTAACACTTACACCTCAATAAGCAGTGCACTGTGTCCCACACAAAGGGCTGAATACCCCTCCACTGGTATCCTGGCAGACAGGGCTGGGATGAAAGGGGACATATGCACTTCTATGTCTGGCTTTGAAGTCACTCCCACTTTAAAGGCACATTTTGGGTATACGCTCTGAGGCTCTGACTCTACCAAGACAGTACACTACTGAACCTGTGAAGAACTCTGCCAAAGAGAAAAGACTACTGTGCTAAAGGGATTGCCACCCTGCTTCACTGATTGATCTGAAGGAACTGCTTCTCTGCTTTGCTGACCTGCTCTGCTGCCTGCTGATCTCTGCCCTGCTGAGGACAAGGACTGGATCCATCTCACTTGAACCTAGAGTGAATCCAAGGTATTGCTTGCTTGCAATCTGTTCTGAAGTCTTAGAGCCATCAAAGACTTTCTTCACCTCTGCAACAGCACCTGGACTCAGCCATCTGTCAGTGCCCTGCTAAGTGGTGCCAATCCAGCCATGATCCCTTGAAAGGAGATTTCTGCTGTTCAGAACCATTAACAATAACAAAGTGACAACTTTGCGCTGATTGGAATCAACACATTGCCCTTTGCCACTGATGCAGGAGCTGATTGATGACATTGCCTCGATGGACTGTATGGCTCAACAATTATGGATAGCGCATCTCAACAACGATGCAGCACCTGCATTGTAAAGAGGCTCGGTGCTGACACTCTTCTCTATCCTCCTCAACTCCTCGCTTTGAGTCCTAGATGTTGACACTTGCTCCATCCAAGGTACTTTGTCAGCAGGATCTGTCTGAGTCCCATAGCCAGCCTGCCCTCCATTGCGGTCAGCCTGAACTTTGGATTTACCCTAGTCTAGTGCGATCTCAAGTAACCCCTTATTGGTATTGACTTCTAAGCACCTTTTTTGGTTTATTTTTAAAAATTCATAATTCTGGTTCCAGCCGCGGTCCGTGCAGGTAACAGCAGTGGGGCGGTGGGGCCGGGTAAGGGGGGATTTCAAGGGACGATGCTGAGGGAAAATTAAATAAATAATAAATCTTCCCTCAGCATCGTCCCTCAAAATCACCCCTTACCCGGCCCACCACTATTACCTACAGGGACCGCGGCTGTCCGGTTCTATTTTTTGGAATTTCTTTGGGTTTTGTCTTGTTTTATTCATAAAATATTTTCTTTTGTCTTAAACCTGTGTGGAGTGTATTTGTGGTGTTTTCATTGTGTTACTGTGTGTGTTGCACAAATTCTTTGCACATTGTCTCTTAAGTTAAGCCTGCCTCCTCTATAACTAGCTACCAAGGGTGAGCACAGGTGTTTATGTACCTTTCACTGACTAGGATTGTGGTCCCTAGTTGGACAGGGTTACCTCTGCCAACTAGAAACCTAAGGACAATTGTACATTGGAATCAGCTACCAGAAATGAGCAAATAAGTTGCAGGGAGGCAAAATTAAAAATGGACAGGTTTCATGTCGGTGAGTGGGGGTTCCTTTCCAACATATATAAAACAGCTGAGCAATGTGTCATCGGTGAACATCCATTCGGTTTAATTTAGTTTAGAAGTATTCACCACAGCCATATTTATCTTACCAATTCTAGTTAATTTCACTCACATCCTCAGTATAGAAACCTTTGCACAGATAATGCTTCTAACAATGGTTACACATAACACTTAACATCAGAACAGCCACACGCTTTCCTACCTCCATATCACACACTACAGCATCCCTTATGAAAAAAAGACTCCGAATTTGCGTTGTGGCAGAACATGCATGTGTGCAGACTTCAAAGACCATCTGTGCAGATGATCTGGAGGGGAAACAGGGAGGGCCTTTTAGTCTGGTTTTAAAACTTCAAAAGAATAGTTCCATAGTCGTCAAGGCTTTCCCTGTCAGGAAGGCAGTACATCGTCCTGATAGATCATTCTCAAGAAGCATTTGGTAGAGATCTTTGATCAGTCAGTCAAGATTCCTAAAGGGACTACGGTCTGTCTTTTTTTTTTCCATCGACAGGATGTCAATAGAACGAGAGCCAAATGCATCATTGTTGATGCACGGTGAAAGTAAGGAAGAAAATCTTCATGGAATGCAGAACAACTCATACACAAAGACTGAACAAGCCACAGAGCAAAGGGGCACATGCTTTTTACCAGTCGCAAAAGGGCCTATTCACAGAATCGGCACGTTGGCGACCAGTAAAAAGCCATTTCCAATGCATCAAACCTAAATGCATTTGCAAAATAGGTAATCTCAATTTTTGCGCTTACCTTTTTTGCGACTGCATTTAGGGAATCGCTATCTACGATTCCCTAAATACAGTGCATGAAGCATTTTAAAAATGCTACTTTGCATTAAGGATTCGCAAATTACCATCAACTTCAAGTTGAACAAAATTGCATTTTTCAAAGTGCCATGTGGCGCACACACATGCCCTTAGGACATGTGTGTGCAACATATGTGCACACTTACCTTTTTTGAAGGGTGCATCAGAGGGGACCGTAGGACCCCTAGCACCCTTGCAATTGCATTCGCAATTTGCGATTACCTATTTGGTAATCCCAAATTGCGAATGCTTTCCCATTCATTCCTATGTGCTTCTAGGCCCACAGGAATGCATGGGAATGCATTCCCTAATAGCGATTTGCGATTCGTTATTAGAGTATGTGTAGAAATCGCTATTTATTTTGTGATTCCTACATGCATAAGGAATTGCGACTACTAAATAGTGATTCCTTAATAATCGCTATGAAGGAATCGCAATTTCTTATCTTGATGCATGTGCCCCAAAATGTGATGCGCTACACCTTGTATAGGTGGCATATTTGTTGTCCATTCCTGTTTGTACTTTTTTCATGTGTCATACAGTGTCAGTTGCTTTTGATATTTCTTTATTCATATTTGGATTTTTGAGCTATTCTTTGGATAATCGCTGCAGCTGATATTTACGACATTTGGCAGAAGTATGGTATGAAACTATATAAAAACAAGTTAATATTAGTTTATTGCTAATATTTTTGTTGTTAATAATAATAAGAATTTAAAAAAAGGAATAAGAATGATAAAATATATATTGGAAATCAACAAGGAAGACCATCTTTATGTGGTTTGACTGATAATTGTGATTTATGTGGCCAGCGAGAGTCTGGCTTATTTAGGAAAAATGAGCACTAAGTGAAGAGTTTCCAGTCGTGCTCAGACAAAAACATCATTTTTATTAACGCCTAATTTAACTCACATATTATTTATAGCTGCAGATTATGGATGTGGCTTTGCTTAAGGCACCATTAATGGCGATGCAGCGCGCACAATGTAATTCATTTTATTTATTTATTTACTTAACTCCGTTCGGCCATATGCCGGAGTTTACTAACCCCACCCTGCCCCTTTTAAAGGCTATAGTTACTTTCCTAAATAATACAGGGATTATACGGTCATATCCTTATCTGATTGTGCAGTAATTTAATCACAATCTAACTAACATCCTTTACACACTTTTTCTGTTCTCATTAAACTCAAAATATCAGGGAAGACATCCTATTGTTAGCAAGAAACTTGGAAAGTAAACAATTCAGGTCACCTTAATGCAAATGGCGGAAACACCCATCTAAAAACACCATTACAAACCTCAAGACAGAGGAAGTGGGTCATGACCCGTTTTAGATCCTATTGAGGTATGATTTTTACCTTGTATAAATTGATAGTGGCCTGTGAAGAAATTATAACTCAATTGGACATCCCCCAAAAAATATTCATATTTGTTTTTGATTAGACTGTTAGTCTATAATGCTTTACTGTGAGCCTGTTGTAGTTATATATGTACATATGTATGTATGTATATATGCATGTATTTATATATGTATTTATGTGGTATTTGTATAGCGCAAACATAGTCAAAAAGGCAGTGGAGTACTATATAGAGTCAAAAGGCAAGCATACAGACAAAGAGTGATAGGAAATGTAGCTGGTTATTAGATTTTTACTTCATGGCAGTGTAGTGTTCTTTTGACACGTGAGTGTTCAACACTTTCCTAGATTAGAGCAGCATTCTGACTTTCATTATCTATATGGAGCTCATGTTCGAGTTCCTGGTGGATACTTGGAAAAGGCCTGCTGCCTATTTTTTTCTTTTTTACCCTTCTTAGTCTGCAGTCCAATGGTGTCCTGGCTCTCGGTGTGCTTCGATCCACCAAAGGTGGTGAGCTTATCCCCAAGATAATCAGGGGTGCTGGTCATGATGGCTTTGTAAATGATGCAGCTGGATTTGAAGATGGTGCCGGCCGGCAAGGGGTGCCAGTGCCGTTTCAACAGGATGAGGTAGATGTGATCATATTTATTCTGGCCCTGGATGAAATGTGCTCTAGCAGGTAGGATGCACTTTAAGGCTTGCCAGGATGGAGTCTCAGAGCCCATAGAGCATGCTTTACAATCTTCACGATGTCAGAATACGAGAGCTTAAACAGCTGATCTGGAGTCAGTTTCTGGAAGAATTGATGTCACTTTCTTAAGAAGGAAGAGCTGGTATGAAGACATCTTTTTTTTAGCAATGCATTCCTTGAGGGTGAGGTTGGTGTCCTAGATGAATCCAAGTAACTTGGCATTCTGAGAAAGATGGGGCTTGAATCCATCATGGTTTTTGTCATTGAGCCAGGTGTCTATTATTTCTTGCTTGCTGTTCTTGGCAAATAACATGAATTCTGCTTGGTTGTATGCAGCTTCAGATAGGTGTGGGATATCCAGGACTGAGGCAGTGTTTGAGACGTTGGATGTCTGGAGATGTCAGGAGGCTCTGAATAAACAATTCTTGTGGCTGGAGATGAATCCATCAGGTGACCAGGGAAAGTAACCTATTCCGAATTGGCCCAATGGGCCTGAGTTGTTCAATTTGAAATCTGCTTCTTGAGTGCTACATTTCTGCAGCTTCTGGACTGAGGAAATAACACCCATGCCCTGGGGTACTTCATTATACATAAGGGAGGGCCAGTCCCTACAGTTGGTTCGCCCCTGGAGAGGGCCATTGCCCACAGGGACCCAGGGTATCACACACTCATTGCACTCAACATAAACATCAGGCCTGGGGATCCTAGAGACTCCTCTTTGCAAAACACCGTTGTTTCCTCATATACGGTAGTGGGACAATAGCAGCAGTAGTATTCCTTGCCCAAGCTATTGAAGGCAAGTACAAGTCAGTGAACGGTGAGCTCTAAAACTGGCACTTCACAGGATGCTGGGCAAGAGTGTTGTCAGATTGGAGGTTAGGGTTTGGGCATCTGCACAGCCATAGGAAAGTCCTGAGTGCCCTATAGCGTAGATTGGTCAGTAAGATTGGGGGGGAGGGGGGGAGCTGCAGATTTCCTAACAATGACAAGCAGGGTGCATGAGAGGGGCTAAAGGGGCAAAGGAAAGGGAGACGGATGCGGATTGGTATGGGTCCTAAGTGAGAGAAAACACATTAATTTGTAAAATAAAAAACATTGTTGAAGACTTTCAAAACAGAGAGTGAAAGTGTGTGAGCATTTTTGTCTGTGTGTAGGTAAACATTCCTGTTGAAATCCGACAGACACTTCACCTTACCCAACTGAAAGTGCCTGTACCGAACTATTTAGCAAAAAATACATTTATTTGGGGGATGTAACGCCCCAAACACTCCCTTGAAGTTACGCACATGTCAGTGCCCCATATTTGGGATAATTGGCAGTGGCCACTTTTCTGAGAGCACATTTGTAGTTTTACAAGGATCCACAAAAGAGAAAGAAAGGATTTCCTGCAGGCACCAGACATCAGAAGGGCCTTATAAGCCTCTTCAAGTCCAACAAAATGTACATATTTCACCAAAGTTGTATCACAGTAGGAGAATTTTTATCACAATTGATATTGTATTGGGTCTGGAAGCTGCCAGGCGAGTGGCAGGCTAGGGAGAATTTGCTCTAGTTTTTAGGAACTTCTGAGTTGCTCCCCTGTCTATTTACTTTTGAGTGTATGGATCTTTGTTACAAGATCCTCTGGTTACTTAGCTACTTTACTTAATTTAAAAAAAGACTGCCACCTGAACAATCAACTTTACAATATTTTATTGACGTACTTTTTGAAAGTTAAAATTGCTACATCGATGACAATTATAAATGATAAAGGTGAAGTTTTATTGATGTGCATTTAGAAAATTTAAATCCCTGCATATGTCTTACGGCAATGAAAATGTATTATGCGCTGATTTTTGTGTTGCTGAATTCTGACTTTCCTGCGTAAGATGTGGAATGGTCTGCCCCACTACCCTGAGTGGCAAGTGCTAAAAAGGGATATTTGATTTCCAGTTAGGAGTCCATTGTACCAGAGCCCTAAGACCCTATATGTGTGTGACACCAGATGTTACAGTTGAGGCCTGTGTCTTCTGACAGCCCTGGCACTCTCTAAACTAAATTTGTCATAAAGATAAAACTCCTAGAAGCTTTTATGCTCACCTAAGTGTACATTCTTTTATCATTCCTCACAGGTTCCTGAAAATGAGCAGTCCAAGCCTAACAACCTTGCATCAGGGCCTGATCATTTTTTTTTTAACAGTTTTATTTTGAGTTTTGAGAAATTAATGACACACACTTTAGCAATAAGGTGTACAATGATTATCTGCTTACAGAAGCGGACACTTCAAGATGTCAGTTTTTTGTACGTATAGTTTTACCCTCGAGCGACTTGCATTTGTTGTCCAAGGCAACCCCAATACCTTTTCATTGGAAGAAAAAAGACACAATGTGACATATCAACCTATAGTGCAATGATCTTGGGGATGACTGGCTTACCACCACCAAGGAAGGCCTCTTGCACACCTCAGAAGCTCGCAGAGTCTTTGCCATTATCCTAGGCAGCCCTCTGGAGCCTTGTCTCTTCATATATGTAGTAGGGGTACTAGGTAGTATCAATCTTTGCAACTCTGTTGCAGACATTTGCTGTGAGTTTTGCCATTGTATAAATCGACCACATCTTCCCACATCACTTTTTAGGAGAAGGGACCTGCAGCTGTTTCCACAGCTAGGCCACACACAGACATGCGGCCGGTAGAAAGTGAGATAATAGCTTACCCATAGGGGTAGTCATGGGGTATAGGTGAAGTTCCTCAGGGTCTGGGGGCAAGGAGATGTTAGTGATGGAGAATATGGTAAGGAGGACTTTCATTCCATACATTTTAATTCCTGGCCATGACCACCATGGATGCAAGAAGGTACCCCTATCTCTGTAACCCTTCCAGCACAGCTCAGAAACCCCAAGCATTTTGTGGAGGTGCACAGGTGTGAGGTACATGCATTTCAGCATTTTGTAGGTATTTTCTTTGTAGCATAGGCAAACTGAGGATTTGGAAGCCCTCTGCTAAATAGCCCCCTATTTTTCCTCAGTGATGTCTACAGCCAGGTACCTCTCCCACTGCACCACAAAGGCATGTTTCTTAGAGGGGGTGTGATCCAAAATGTAATGATGCAGCCAGGATATACCCTTATGTTTAATATTATTGATATATAGGGTTTCTATTGTGTGTCCTCCTTCTGTGATGCTCTCCGAGCCATATCCCTCCTTGCCCAGTGTACACTATAGGTGTCCCGTCAGGTCAATGCCTATTGCTCAGTGGGTTCCTCCCTGGTCCACAGGTCCTTGGGGGGGTCAACCGAAATAGGTAGGCTGGAAATTTATGTTTTTCGCTGTACAATTCACCAGTAAGTCAACAATGTGGCCATCAGTGGTAGGGGAGGAGGAGAGCCTGTCCAGGCCGAGGTTGGAAGCCACAGGAGTTCTCCAAGGGGAACCAGCGAGAAGGTTTGTTCCACCTGCACCCAAGGTTTGCCCTCAGGAATGTCATTCTAGTCAAGGGGAGGATGTATCTGGGCCGCCAGAAAGTATGTTGCGATATCCAGGAACCCAGATTCCCCTCAGAAATGGGGCAGGGTGAGGAAGACTTTGCCACCTTCTGGGGTTTTCCCTCCTACACATGATGCATTTTGCTACAGATCAGAGATTGGGTTGGTTTCAGGATTACAAGAGGGGGGTTTTGTAAGATGTATAAAATGGCGAGGCATGAAATTAATTTGAGGCTATTTAGTCGACTCAGCCAAGATATTTCAAGCTTGCTCTAGTGGTCAAGATCCTTGAACAAGGTTGTGAGCAATGAAGGGATATTGCTGTCATAAAGGGGGCTCATATGAGCCACAAGGTGAATCCCCAGGTATGGGATAGAAGAGTGCGCCCATGTAAAACGCCTTATTGTATGGGATTGCAGAAGATATTCTCAGGGTCTGCCACCCCAAAGCCGTGGGACTTGGAGTAATTGATTTTAAAGCCTGACACCCGGGCAAAACATTTAACTCATCCTGCAATGCTGGAATATTTGTGGCTGGCTTGGTTATGAAACATAGTATGCCATCAGCAAAGAGGGCTATTTTGTGCCTCCTACCCCCACCTCCATATTGTGGATCACAGGGTTGTTCAGAATCTTGGCTACCAATGGTTCAATGGCCAAGGCGAAGGCGAGAGTGGACAGGGGCAGCCCTACCTCGTACCCCTTGTCAAAGAAATGACAGGCGTGAATGCACTATTGATGTTAAGCTTGTCAGATTTTTTTTGTTGTTGGTGTGGATAAAGGCCTTCATTATTTTTGGACCCTAGGTTTGCCTTGTCTAAGACCCTCAACAGGTATGCCTAGTCCACTCTAACAAATGCCTTCTAGGCATCCAGGGAGAGAAGGGTCATTGGCTGTCAGTGATGCTCTGCCATCTCCATGAGTGCCACCACCAGCCTCTTGTTATCATTTTTGCTTGCCTGTGGCCAATGAAGCCCAATTGTGAGGAGCGATCAGGGCAAGCCAAACAAGCTGGAGCTGAGACACACAAATTGATGCAAAAATGTTGATGTCGCAATTCAACAGCGCAAATGACCTGTAAGATGAGCAGAGTGTTGGACGATAGTTAGGATTCAAAAGAAGGTTATGGTTGGATCCTGGCATGGTATCTTTCATCACCCTAGGCACCAGAACAGAGCTGGAAACCTTTGTTAGGAGCTCTACCAACAGAGAAATATATACCTTGTTAAAGGTAGCCGGGTACCCATCAGAAACCGGAGTCTTTCAAGATGGAAGACTATTAATAGCTGACCGGAACCTCCTCCGATGTGATGTCCTCCTCGAGCAAGCTCAGTTCAGCTGCTATGTCTGGGGCATGAAGTCGCTCAGATATTCATCCTAGAGCTGCCCCTCTAGGGCTTGAGCTCAAAAACAAGGTAGAGTAATACTGCTAAAAAACTGCAAGAATCTCCCTCGTCTTTCAATGCAGATGGCCCCTCTCACCATTCATCTCCCTGATATGATTGCGTCCCACTAACACACATAGCTTATGGGCCAGGACCCTGTCAGCTTTGTTGACACACTCATAGTAAGTTTGAATAACATATATAAGCTTCTTGGTTGCTTCTTTCACGAATACCTGTTCAAGTGCCCTTCAAAACCCGTGGAGCTCTCACAGAGACCTGTGGGAACTTTCCATCTTGTGCAGCGTCTCAACTTCTGATATCTGATTTTCACGTTCTTGTCTGAGAGGTTTTGCTGCATGCTTGAACACTGCACTGTGGGAGATGAGCTTCCTTAGGAAAACTGCCTTAGCCGCATCGCAAAGCATTGCAGGGGACACCGCCAGTGCATTCTCTATAAAGTCATTTTCTATAATTTTCTTTGAGGTGATCATGAGGGGTAGGTTCCCGAAATGCCACCTTGTTCACTACCCATGGCCTCGGGAATGGTACCTGTGGGTTGGAGAGCCCTACCATCAGCCACATCGGGGCATGATCGGATAGGATTTTGACATCGCTTTTAAAATCTGGGTAACAGATGTTGCAAGACCAGGAGGTAGTCTAAGCATGAGTAGGATTTGTGAACAATGGAATAGAACGTATAATCCTGTGCTCGCGGATGATGATGGCACGAAATATCTACCATGTGAGGTCTAATAGCCCCTGCACCATTGCAGGGGAGGGCAAGGATCGTCCTGCCTGGGATGGGAGTGATCCATCAACGGGTCTAAGGGTTTGTAAAGGTTGTCCTGAAGATAATTTCGCCAGCTGAAAAATGGGAAATTCTCTCAAAACAGATTAGTGTAAAACTCTTCCCTGCTTTTGTTGAGGCCATGGATATAGAGGATAGTCATCTGATTAATACCTACAGTTCATTATATTCCTACCTTTCATCACTACCAATCCCTGTATGTACATCTAGCTAAAATGATAGATCCCTACAAAGGAGGATTGCTACACCTCTGGACTTGGGGGTGTATGAAGAGTGGAATAGTGTCAGCTGCTGATATGAACGGAGGCGTTTGGTTGGCTCCTGGAGGAAACGGGTCTCCTTGAGCAGTGCTATATCCACCTCCTTTTGCCTGAGCCAATGTAGCAAGATCCACTGCTTAATTGGGGAGCTTAAACCCTGGACATTAAGTTATACTATGTGTAGAGGGGCCATGGCGATTTGTAAGGGGTACCAGTATCTACATGCAAGATGTGAACAAGGGAATATGCAATATTACAATCACCCCAGACAGTGCCTAATGTGTGTGTCAACAAAGGTATAGGGTTACAGAACAATAACTGAAGACAGTATATAACCTGAATAACATTAACTATTGTGGATTGCCAGGCCTTGGACGAGACCCGGGTCTGGGAAATCATCAACCAGAATAAGTAAAAGGATTCAAATGGAGATACAAGATTCTATGCAGAAAAATAGGTGCAGACTTCTGTAGTAGCATAGAAGCCCCCTCCTCCACCTGAATCATTATCTTAGAAAATGAGGCAACATTCAGCGAGACGCAGAGGATATGCAGTCAAGCGTTCTCACGGGCAACCCAGTCCTGGCCGGAGTTCCCCTAGCGAGGGCACATGGTAGAGTGTCCTCTTCAGATATGGCTGGCCTCTGGTCCAATCTGCCCCTTGCTTGCTTTTTTTTGGGTGGAGCATGTGGATTGGAAATGCCTGCCCACCCCGGTTCACGACTGCGAGGCTTCCAGACTCCTGGGGATGGTCTGTCACCAGGCTGGGGCCTGCACAAACACCACCACCTCAGGTCCCGCATTGCGTCACTTCACTGTTGCTACAGGTGTGGTCCCAGACAGGAGTACCGCACCCTCCCTCATAAGCCATCCAGGGGGGCTAACCACTGCTGGCTCCCTCGCACCAATAAACACTTGCTGCCTTGGTCTTGGGAGTGGTTCTACGGGCTGCAGGGCTTCCGCTGCTGAAGTCAAGGACAAGCATGGCCTCACCGTGAAGATGGCTGCCATTCACTCAGCAGCGATGTGCCCCGGCACCAACACCTCCGCTCAGCCCAGACTGCCCATTTCGGGTCCCCCAATTTGACTTTTGCCTTCTCGTCACAGGGGAACTCGCTCCCACCGGGAGCCTCTACATGATTCAAAGGGACTCACCACGGAGCTAATGAGAGACCCATCTTGCCTGGACTCTTCCATGGCCACGCCACCCCCTGATCATTTTCAAACCCACGCAATGAGTGCAACATTTATCTTTATCATCAAAGCATCTGAACAAAGGCAGAGAAAGACAGCAGCAGATCCTATCAGCCTGAGCACCTTCAGCATAAGATTTTGGATGATCTTTCTCCTTTGTCTCACCAGCATTGCTATTATCATCATTAGGTCCACTAGCTCCAGCGCCGTCATGTTGCAATTCTATCTTTCTCCCTCAGCGAACTTGACCCTATCTCAGAGCTCACCTTCACGCCTTACTACCAGCAATTGGCTGGTCCAGTTTGTTGAATTGAACCATAGAATTCCCCAATTCCCCCAGGACATTCCAGCTGCTGTAATAATGTTCAGTTCGCTGAACTCCCTCATCTCCACAGGACTATCCCGTACCTCCACAGGACTATCCCATACCTCCTATTGAATCACAATAATCCTTAGATAAACCTGGACCTAGCATTCCTCTCCGACTCCAATCTGACTCCAAGAACCTCGTCCTACAGGCAATTGCCTCAGGCACCTATTTATTTGTCCTGAAGATGATCCCAGCATTAAGTTAAAGGGATCGAAACGTTGTCGACTTTTTGCACTCTGACATGAATGTATATTTTGTATTAATATGTGCTAGGGTGCTCTAATATATTTTCTGTTGGCCTAATAGCTATAATCCTTTTTGGCCACGCTTTCCTGTATTGCAGGGACATTGTTCTGTTCTAAGGATATATGCGTCCTCACTTGTATGTTTTCTTTTACTTTTTGTTTAAAAGATGATGTCCAGTTGCACAGCCAAAATATAGACATCATTGCATCTCTATACATACAAATGTTTTTTTTTTAGGGACCGTTGTTCTTCAATACTGTTTGCACCCAAGGTCCCTGACTATCAATTGGGTTCCCTTGTCTTTGTAAAACAATCATCATGCTCAGCACAAGATTCTTCCCCTGCGAAATGACTACAAGGACAATCAGAGTCTCAATACAACTCAGCAGAAATGTCGTATATCAATGTAATACCACGGATATTACACTACCATGGGTGCTGTATTTACCGGGTGCGCTCTTGCTGAAGATTTATTAATTCCTCTCCTTGGAATAGCGGGGAACGCTGTAACATTGGATGTTTTCCCCATTCTGATGTGTGGATATTTAAAATGTTCTGTTCTCCTTGCAATACTTCTGTCAGGTTCACCTGTAGACATTGTGTGTGGGGGTGAGGCGGTGCAACTTTGCTGCATTGCTTTGAATCACAAATGAGGATCAAACTCCAGTTTGTGATTGACTCTGGATTACCGCTGGGATTGTAATTAGTCTCTTGCTTTTCTGATTTTCTCAGGACACAAACATTTTCTAAGATATATTTTACAACAACAACATTGATTTCTAGACTACCTAAAATAGCCTTCAAACTCGATAAACTATTACAAAGAAAGCCAAGAAAAACCTTAGTCTTGATTCACCACTGTTCGTGGTTAGTTGTGTCCTGTTGGTGAAAATGTTTTGCTCAACATGTAAAAATGTATGTGCACTCTTTCCTGAACAGCTGCACTATTTAAGTCATTCCTGTACCTCTACAGGTTTAGGCACTTATTTATTTAATTGTATTCGTCTTTTCCATATTGAGATCGCAGCTCTTTCCCTCCCCCAGATCTTCATGCTCAGCAGCATGGATGCCATCTTACTCTGATTGCTGTGCGAACATGTCTGTTGTTCCATTCTAAAGTCCGTTCACTATCTCCATGAAAGTAGGCAGGCATTTTCCCGCCGCCGAAAATATAACAAGGTTATTTTACACATGCTTCTACTATTATCACCTCACAAGACGTAAGTCTGTTATCACCGAAGGAGTTTATATTGTTTGACTATTGACCAAAGTTATATGATTTTGTTTCTTGTTGTAATGACTCTCTTTGCTAGATTTATGCAAATTTGATGTCAGTGTGCATTAACACATTATGAACCACATGGGCAAGTACCATAGTCTGGAAAACTCAGTGAATTATTTAGAATAGCATCAGACTAGAAGAGAATTTAAAGAGAAAGATGTAAATGAATTTATCCTCAATAGTGTTAGCATTTTTCCTTGTTAAAAGTGGACCTCAAGGCATTTTAATTGCTCGTTATTCATTGCAGTCAACTTTTATTAAACTCCAATGGTCGTTTGCAAATTAAAAAACTAACATTGAAATTGTATTTTTTTTTTAAATAGACAAATGCTTTGACAAATTCAATATTGAATCAGCGCGAAACAGGATATTGATGGTTAATCAATACTCGTAGAAATACCATCGGATTGATCTTGTGATGCTTTCTCTATAGTCAGTGTGATCAATAGTGCTCTGCACAGTAGCTGTCTGTCGTAAGCACACGCTGTTAATGCATTTTTGAAACGAGCATTTTATTCTTCAGCTGTTTAAAAAAATCTTTTTTTCTTTAACTGTATGTATTGTTATGGAAGATAACAATATCATTTGAAATCGTGATGTGTGTGTTTAAATAATCCATTTATCCTTATGGTACACTGTATATATATATGTTGTTTTGAATGATAATTCAAAAAGTCTTTATAGGTTGAAAAACAAAGAAGCATTGGCAAAGCCAATAGGTCCAACGTCAGCTGTCATTCTTTGTGCTTTGCACTTGATGTTTTTTTTTTTGTCAAACTTTATCATTGGACTAACTGCTTGGCCCTCAACAATAAAAAACAAATATATGTCTAAAATCAAAAATATTTTTCACCACAAAATTCACTCATTGCCGTCGTAGTTCCTGACACTAAAGTGAACTACTTTGGGCCTGAGTAGGAACCTGTGGCGGAGGTGTGGTGACGGTCGGGGTAAACTATGACAGTCAGACCTCCATGGCACTGCCACAACCACCAGGGATCCCCGATCTCTGGCAGTAGCGCAGTGATGTAGGATGGCAATAAACTTTGCAGGGCTGCTGTGGCACCGCCAAGCATATTACGAGTTTTCTTCACCGCAGGCATTTCATGAAATTCCAGCATTGAGGAAACAAAGGGGGCCCCCTGTTGCCTATGTGCCCTCTGGTGAATGCACGGGGGCACATGGTGTGCCCCCATGTGTGCCTGCAACAACCTAACAGTCCATACCATGCAGGAAAGGATTTTGGCATTCCCATTACGGTGCCTTTTTCAAAGGCACCTCTGTGGGAACACTAAATGACTGCCTGCCAAACCAGGAGAACACTCCTAATCTGGCGGGCAGGCAGCGGTCGAGATTGGTGACCACCAAACTCATAATCAGGCCCTTTGTGCTCCTTGTGAATCAGCAGAGTGCAGTCACTCACAACGAAGCTAACCAATGGTGAGATGGGCTCAACCATTGCCCCATGGTGTATGCTGTATTGGACGAATGAAATATTTTACTGACACAACAAGCCAATTGATGAAGTGGGCTGGCTAAATGCCCCAATAAGTAAACTATACATGTATTTTAGTAATATCAAAAGGTCTTGGCAAATGTCAGGCCTAAAAACAGTGAAACTGGTTAACTGTCACAGCTTGTATTGTCTTTAACGTTTTTTCTCTGACACATAAAATACTGTATGGCAATGCCCCAGATTACTTGAAACAGCTCTAGTTAGGCATTGCGGTGCTAGAAATATAATATCACCCATGTTAGCCAGATTAAGGGTCCGGAGTCAACATTTTCAAGTGATGGTCAGTAGGATGTGGGAGCACATCTAGGTAGACCTAAGAGCCCCACTACAGCTGATTCTTTTCAGGAAGATGTCAAAGCCTCTGGTATTCGGATCATCGGATCTATCTTACCAAGCTGTTAAGTGCATAGTTGCCTCTCAGCTACATACATGTGATTTAAGTGATTGATTTCAATGTTTTGATGTGTTTTACGGAAGCTGATTTGATTCCCACCATATTTACTGTGCAGATGAATCCCTCATACATATTTTCAAACAGGTTTGATTTTCAATTAATCTTTTACCTTTGTTACTTTTTCTTGTTAGTTTCTTTAAACAGTATGGGCTCTCAATTTGACTCAGTGGCTTCAGTTACTGTTCATCCTTTCTTATTCTGTAGGGTGCAGCAATCCTTATCACTCAACTCTTCTATCTATTTTTTATGGGGTACCTAGGTTCTTATTGTCAATCTCGCCACTGATGTTAGGAGCAACACCCACAGATATACCCATAGTAGAGAAAAGATTACTTTTTTTCTTGAAATATGATTAAACTTGATTACCATCCACTCTGAAATCTGCCTAAGATGAAACTAATAGATACTTGTTAATATAACACCAACATCCTTCCAAAGAAAACAACTAACCCTTGTTGGCTACAATGAGTTTGCTTCCTGGTCCATCTCGATCTGTTAGCCTTTTAGCCATTCCTCCATCCATTTTTCCAATAGGCTGTGAGACCTCATGGTCATACGATATTTTAAAATTACTACATAGATGGCAGGATTTAAAAAGGGCATGTGAAAATAAAAACAAAAAAGTATTTTGGGATGTAGTAAAATGGGGCAGACAGAGTCATCCTTTAGAGCCGATAAACCATGTAAGCCAGGACCAATGGGTAACGCATTTACAATCTCAATATGCTGGTGGCTTAGATGATAGGAAGATGCCTGAGCTTTCATATACTTACTATGATGGACCGGCTTTTAATGAAGATGATGTTAATACTGCTCTGGGTACCTTGTTGGGAGGTAAAGCGTCAGGCCCTGACGGAATCCCAGCTGATATATTCCTTTCCAATAAAACTAAATGGAACCGATACATCCTGATTTTAATGAACGAAATTGCTAAAGGTCTGTCGGTACCTGAATCATGGAAAGGAGCTGAGATAATTAAAATACACAAAAAGGGGGATAAGTCATTGCCTGGGAACTATAGACCCATAAGTCTAATTGACTCATCTCAAAAGATCATGGGACGCCTGGTGCTAAATAAAATCCAGGATTGGATTAGTGAACAGGATATTTTATCATCCTTCCAGGCAGGTTTCCGGGCTTGCACAAACACTATTGATCAAACCTTTCGCTTTACACTACTTTACTGGAAAACGGTGGTTTTGGAAAAAGGCAGCTTGTATTCTGCCTTTGTAGACTTAAAGTTAGCTTTCGACCTCGTCTCCCGCAATAGATTGTGGAGAGTATTGCAAGACCTGAAGATGCCCCATACATTATTATCTCTCATAGCCAGACTCCATGAGGATACTTATGCAAAAATCAGGTGGGAAAGCCACCCCCCGTTTAGAGTGGAAAGAGGAGTAAGACAAGGCTGTGTGTAGGCCCCTACTTTGTTTTCCATCTTTATTAATGGGGTTGTAAAATTCCTGGAAGATATTCCAACGGACGCTCCTAAATTGGCGGGTGTGAGAATTCCTATTCTTATGTTCGCCGTTGATACCCTGCTAATTACAAAAACACTGAGCGGCTTACAGCGAGCCCTAACGCTTTTTGAGGAAGTCTGCCAACTGCGGGGTTTAGAGATAAATGTCTCTAAAACAAAATATATGACATTTAACCCCCATAGATCCTTAGTGGAACGATGGTGCTGCATAAGCGTCTGCTGGAGCAGGTAAAAGAATACACATACCTTGGGGTCATCATACAGGGGGACATGAAATGGGGTAAGCAACTGGACATGGCTACATTGAAACATCGCCAGTTAGCTGGTACCTTAACAGCCGAGTTCAACGCATCTTTCACAAAACCAGTTAGCCCAGTCCTGACTATTTACAATATGAAAGTTGTTAGCGTAGTCCTTTATGGGGCAGAGTTATGGGGTTTTAAAAATCTCTCTAAATTGACTGTAGCGGAAAATAGTTTCTTACGAAAAATTACTAATCTTCCGCAAAGCACCCCAGTTCAGCCATTACTTAGTGACTTAGGTAGGAAGGCATTGGCTGACAGTGCCAGACTAGACCCCTTGTTGTACTGGCGGAGAATTTGGTCAACTCCAGAATTGTCACCGTATGCTGAGGCCTTTAAAGAGCTAATAAGAGCTGACCAATTTAAGAAAATCAAATTGCTACAGAATGTCAGATTTATGCTAGCAAATATTGGCATGGTCGCCCTATGGGAGAACCCAGAAAATATGCAGTTTCTTTCGAAAGTACAACTGAAGGAAAGATACTGGGGATGGGTGGAAGTCAACACTTTCAGGAATAGTGACCCATCGACACTGACAGGCCAATTTCTTATGGCTAAACCAATACAAAGGTTAGAAGCTTATTGGGACACTATTATGAAGCCTCTTGATAGAAAGATTTTGTTTCAACTGAGAGTGGGCACATTACCTGTTAAGTCTTTCACTGCTAATTGGGGGACAATAGATGATACTTCCTGTCCCATTTGCCATGTACCCTCGGAGTCTTTGGCCCATTTGTTATTTGTGTGTCCTGCCTACATAATACCGCGGCGCACATGGCTGGCTCCTATTTGTTGTGCCTTGGGCACTCGAAAATGTGAGGTTGCACTCAGATTAATTTGTACCGAAACATGGTTACCACTTCTTATAGCTATAGTTACATTTTTAGGTTGGGTATGGATCATAAGATCGAAAGCGATTGCAGCATTATAATCCATGTATATTGTATTGTCTATTTCCCTCCCTTAATCTTTGTATATAGGTACATATTTAAGATGAGAAGTAACTGCGGCATTGTAATGAATGTAAATTGTATGCTACATTTTTATCATTGTACATAGGTATATAGGCATGAGAGGAGTTTATGATTTTTTTTATTGCTGCTTTTATATCTTTTTATGGTTTTTATACTTGGGGGATAATTTCCCGCTTTTAACAAATCTCATATATTTGGTCATTTACTGTCTAATGGATTTTGCTTTTATGACAAATTGTCGAATAAAGCATTTTATGACTGACTGACTGAAAATTACTACCAGTCATTCTGCCTAGACCCTCTTGTCCTCACATGAGGTGTTATATGAATACAATGTGTCTTTTATATTGACCTGCAAAGATATTGCATGCACAATAATAATTCTCCACATATTGTCAAGGTAGATGGATGTTTGGAGTAGTATCTACATTTTTTTATTTCAACTTACGCTCATGATATGATGTTAGTCTTTGTCGTTGCTAAGATAGCTTAGCAATTCACTATTAAAGGTGCAATATTGTGACAGACATCCTTCAAACTATGATGCTCAAGCCCCTAATAGGACCGCTCAAATTTTGACTCTCAATGCCTTCCTCCTCAAAATGCCACACCAATCCTAATACCAACTTTACACAAACATATCTCATGTAGGGCATTCACATATTAATTGAGGGCCATACAAAAGTTGTTGTTACAACATTGAGTGATAAAATATCTGCCTGTCAAAATATCTTGATCAAAATATTGATTACCATTGTGAAGGTAAATGTATGTACAAATGCATATATTTCCTATTCTCAAATTTGTACCTTGAAGACATGTGTGGATTTAATTATGATACATTTCTACTTACCTATATATGCTTACCTTCACAATATTATGGTTGTCAAATATTCTGGATGTGATATTCTGTCAGGACAATATTTAAAACTAATTATTGTGGGGAAATACACATGCCACTCAACAGAGGCTCATATGTGCCTTCCATGTAACATCCAGAAATTTTTCAATAAAGCAAACCACCAGTCTAACCAGAAGTCACAGCAGACACTGACCAGGAGTAAGAAAATAGACGTGTCCTACGTATCAACGTCTTTTGTACCATTCAACCTGTTTTCCAGTGGGCTAATTTACTGCATTCAGGCCACAATGTAAGCCTTAAGGCTTACATTGTGGCCTTAAGGCTCTTCCAGGCAGATCTAAGAAAGCAAGCAATTCATTGTCCGCATTGTGTCTCTGCAGGGTATCTGTCCCTCCTACATTAAACAGCAGATCGTGAGGTTAAATCCTGTCAGTGCCAACTCAGCCCTTCACCCTTTTGAGGTTTGTGACTCTGACAGGAGCAAGGAGTGGCTGGAGGGAACCGGTTGAGTAATGGAGACAGCAGAGAAGAGTTCACAGGCCATGCAGTGTATTACATAGGCAGTATTTATCACAAATCTCACTTAAAATGAGCTGTTCTTGGAAGTGGAAGTGGATGTATGTGGTGACATGGATTGGATCAGTCCCCCTATGGAGCACCGCCTTGGCCCTAGTCACTGTGTCTCTGCCGGATGCCCAAAGCATTAAATCGTAAAGTGTTGTCACTATTGGGCTTGGGGAAGGCTGGGTGCTTATTGGCATTTGTAGTCCCAACAGCAGTAGCATCAAATCAAGGGTCCGACTGCCTGCATCGTAATGCGACAGTCGGCCTGAACAACTGTATATTGGTGGGACCACCACCGACAGCCTGTCGGTGGTGATCCCACCAGCATCGTAATGTGCTCCTAAGTATGGCAGAGCATTAAGAGTGGAATTATTTTATCTTTCCTCAGGGCATATGGCTTATGTGAGGAGAACAAAGTAAGTCAAGTGAGTGAAGATTTATGCTGGACCCTTTATTTATTGCTTTAATTTGCTCCAATATATTTTGTTCACTCTATCTTCATGCGCAGAAGAACCTAAAAGCCGTTGTGCCACATGGCCCCAGTGTGCTGCTTTTCCACTGTAATCCATTCTTTCCATTCTTTCCAACCTTTATGACTTCTTACTACATTTCTGGCACTGATAGGTGGGAGGTAGGGGATGGTGTTGGTGGGTAAATCAGTGTGCAGGCGACTCCTGATGCTACTGCAGAACTTCATAAGAAATTATATGAACTGGAAGGAGAGAAGAGACTTATAAAGCATTTGGATTGCATTCTCACACTCACTAAAAATGACAGCTAGAAAACTTAGCCTTGGAATATTTATTAGCATGATATCATGTTAAAAAAACCAAAATCAAATCGTCTCCATAGTAAAGGCTGCCATGTAGGCATTTTGAAAGGGTTTGGCATTCATCCCAAATTACTTTTCCAAAATGAAAGGGAAATATGAGTTTGATAACTCCTGCCAATCTGTCTCTGCAGGACACCCTACATTTTGTAATGTTTTGTACATTTTACAGGCTCCAAGGTAGGCGTACATTATACTGTTGCTAAAAAGAACGAATTTTCTTCAAGTGCGTCCTGCCCTTTTGTGCATGCAATTGTTACCTGAAGAAGTTATTTGTAATGTGGTATGCTTTTTGAAAGCTGCATGAGATTGAGAAAAACCTTTGACTGATTTTTAACCTGTCTGATAATGGTTGTTTTTTTATGTACTGTGTAAGTTTTTAGGTATAACTCTTTTTATCTAATTGTATTTATATTTTTATATTTTATGCTTAAGGTAGTATTGCTTATGTAGTGCATATTTTAACTACGGTCTCTACTGCTGTATATTGCTTTTATGGTTTCTATACAAAGAACTAAAGAAGGCTTACTTTGATTGATTGATTGATTAGCATGAGGTCATGTAAAAAACAACAAATCCTCTCCATAGTAAAGGTTGCCATGTAGGCATTTTAAAAAAATTGGCATCCATCCTGAATTATTTTTCTAAAATGAAAGGGAAATATGAGTTGGATAACTTCTGAAAATCTGTCTCCTCAGGACACCTGTATTTTATAATGTTTTTGTAAATTTTACAGGCTCCAAGGAAAGTGTACATTGTACCATTGCTAAAAAGAATGAATTTTCTTCAAGTGTTTCCTGCCCTTTTGTACTTGCAATTGTTACCTGAAGAAGTTATTTTTAAAGTGGTATGGTTTTTGAAAGCTGCAAGAGAATGAGAAAAACCTGTGACTGATTTTTATCCTGTCTGATAATGGTTGTTTTTTTATGTACTGTGTACGTTTTTAGGTATAATTCTTTTTATCTAACTGCATTTATATCTATGTATTTTATGCCTAAAGTGTTACTGCTTATGCATTGCATATTTTGATTATGGTCTGTTGCTGTATTTTGCTTTTATGGTTTCTAATCAAAAATCCAAATAAAGCTTACTTTGACTGATTGATTGATTAATTAGCATGAGGTCATGTAAAACACAATAAAATCCTCTCCTTAGTAAAGGCTGCCATGTGTGCGTTTTGAAGGGTTTGGCATCCATCCTGAATTATTTTTCAAAAATGAAAGGGAAATATGAGTTGGATAAATTCATTGATATGCAATCTACAGACATTAGCCCGATAAAAATGGAGAAGGACGCTGATAAAGTACTTGTGCTCTCTCCTTTACAAAATGGTAGAATTGGTTCACATGCAATCAGCATATGGAATTTACCTATAAGTCCCTTGTAGAGTGGTATACCACATACCCAGGGTCTGCAAATTAAATTCTACCAGTGGGCCTGCAGCTCTTATTGTGCCACCCACCTAAGTAGCACTATAAAACATGTCGCAGGTCTGACACTGCAGCCTTAATGCAGTTTTAAACTGCTATGCCACCTTGACATTCAAACCCCCAGCCAAGCCTTAAACTTCCCTTTTATTACATATGTCATCCCTAAAGTAGGCCCTAGGTAGCCCATGTGGCAGGGAGCTGTGTGATTAAAAGTTCAGACATGTACTTTTAAGTTTTACATGTCCTGGTAGTGCAAAACTCCAAAATACATTTTCATTACTGTGAGGCCTACTAGTCCCATAGGACAACTTTGTGAATTCTTGATTATATTTAATAATATGTCATTTTCAATTGGGAGCAGGCTGCTATGTCAAGTTTAGTGTCTTTAGAATTGTTATGAAAAACCCTATTTAATGGTAAAGTCAGGTTTTGATTACAATTTCGAAAATTTTATTTTTAGAAGGTTGGCATTTTTCTGCCCTTATCCCTTTTGTGCCTGCAGCCTGACCTCGGTCACATGACTGGGTATAACTGAAAGTTAAACTTTGCGAATTCCTCCCAGACAGTCTCACAACAGAGTGATGAGGTGTCCTTGGATGGGCTATCTGCTGCCAGGTTGCAGGGGCAGAGCTGAGCACAGCCCCACTTGCAAATGAATGGGGAGTGCTCTGCCCTCATTGAATAACCTCTTACTCCACATTATCAGTGCAGCCAGCTTGGAGCCAGGGCAGGGTGTCAGGAATTTCTATACACTTCGAAGCCACAGTCTAGAAGCTTCTCCCACTTTCCAGAAGGAGAGCACCAGGGTACAAAAAGGGAACCTCAGAAACCAAGTCTTCAGTACACTTCTGGACCTGTGGATGCTTGTTGTTTTACTGTCAAATAATTTATTGAAATGTATTCTATTTGTTTTAAATTGGGTTGGGATTTTTTCTGTGTTGTATTTCCACTTTATTACTGAATTGTGTGCTGCATAAACACTTCACACACAACCTCTATGTTAAGACTGACTGATTTTAGTACCAAGCTACCCAAGGTTAAGCATAGGTTAATTTAGTGTCTTTTTGTGGTTCACCCTGAAAGGGATTGTGGCTGTTGCTTGATCAGGGCACACACCCTAAACAAGTAGCAACCCAATTTCTCGTTCTGTCAATACGGTCATAGTAGAGAAACCTACTTGTACTACCCCTATTGATAGCCAAAAATTAAGCATGAACCTTTTTAGCAGCACTTCAAGTATGAAATCAGCCTCTATATCTGAACCATCTGCCTCTCGAGAAATTGATTAGCAAGCATTGTGGAATTTGCCAGGAGCATATGTACAATATGTACAATATTCTGAAGCATGTCATACTTTAGAAATAATTCTGTATTAAATTTTAAACTTAAATGAAGAGGTAACTTATAATTTTGTCCATATTTTAAATACCGTCTCAATGAATCTTTCCAGTGTGATCCCAAAGGAGTGAGAAATACTAGCTATTTGCAGTAGAGTCAATATATCTGAGAAGGTTGTACATTTACAAAGCTCTGGTCAATATCAAAATGAGATCTCTAGGGAGCCAGTAGTAGGGTGCGGTTCTAAAAAGGTTATTTCTAGTTTAGAAATATTAAATATGCAAGTACAATCTTTCTGACTTTGCCGTTGGAAGTCAAATGAAAAAGATAAGGGGAAAGCATTTCAAAATTCTTGAAGCAAGATCAAATTTACTCACTAAGAAATGTTTTAAAGAAACTAGGGATGATGATAATATAAACTCTTCTGACACTTCTCCAGTCCTCAAACCTATCCTAGGATCCAGAAGTAGAAAGTGGTAAAAAATCTGGCCAAAATAAAGAAGTAAATGAAAAAGTAAAAACAGTGTAGATTAAAAACGCATTGTGAGAGAAAAATCAAATTCAATCCAATCCTAACTCATGACATTTCTTCATTAGTAACACAATCAAATGACAATTCTCTACAATTGCAATCAATGGTTCATAATCGTCTGAGTAATGAACCAAATTATATTACAGATTCCTCAGTATTATGCATGTAGCTGCCAAATGATGGTCTCCCAGCTCTCAATATACAAGAAATTAGTAAAACATCAATTGTCAAATTAATCGAAAAAGTGAACAATGTTATACCATTTGTAGTGATTCCACAGGAAATATTAATCCTTGATCTTAATCCAAGTGTAAAAGAATGCATACCATCTGCAGTGTTTTCTAATGTAAGAAAATCTAAACTAGCAATAAACGTACTCCCACCGAGAGATGATTACTTCTCTAGACTTTCAAATATATTAGACTTTTTTGCAGTCTTTGATGAGAAAAGTATACTTTTTAACAGAACTTACTTAATAAAATGTTTGAATGAAATGGAATCATTTAAAATGGTGAGAGGGGGTGACAAAAATACGATTGCCAATCTTGAATAATCCAGTGGAAATTGTTCTAGAGTCACTTTCTATTTTAGAGTAATAGTGCACTTGGTTTTACAGTATTGTGAATTTTGTCTTAGTTGGGTAATTGATGTTATTCAATTTTTCCCTTCATAAAAAATTTTTAAAGCAGGAAATTAAGCAAACTAGTGAAGCAGAATGAAGTGTTGATCTTAATATTAATCAAGTAGATATGTTAAAATTTCAAAGGTCACAGTGGTATCCATTAAACTGGGAGGAAGAAGGTTTCTCTTTTACAAGTAAAATTAATATCTGTAACCTGGCCTAAAGATGTTGTGCTTGAACTGGTTGACTGGTACATTCAATCAACAAATTGATAAAGGACAAATAATTCAACCTGTAATTTAACAAAGGGTTAAATGTCCTGTTCTGGAATATGGTTGGATTCTTTGTGGGTAATCCAAAAATGGAATATTAAAAAGTATAAAAACAGACATTATTTGCATTCAAGAGGCAGGGTCTGTAAAGGATACTGAGGTTGGAAAATATTTTGTCCCCAGCTGCCCTACAAAGAAATCCAGGACAAACACACCAGTGGGGGCATGGCCACCCTTTTGCGTACAGATTATAAGTGCACTTACAAAATGTGTCATTAGTTGAATTTAGTTCATTGCATACAAAATTATGAGAAATCATCTACAAGCTCAGAAGCCCTCTTTTGTGGTTATTTAATGTATACATGCTGCCGGGAACATGCCTTCCTAGCAAAATCTATCAAACAATTCAAGAGAAAAATTGCCACTTTGTAATCCTATTAGGTGATTTTAATGCTAAACATTCTAACCATGCAATATATATTTTTAGTGATAAAGAAAAGTAGGAAGCCTTTGCCATCCCCTCATCTATATTTCCTGAAGGCATTAAAGCAGATAAACGTGGATTGTTACTTTTAGATTTCCTAAAGGAACATGATTGCATTGCTCCACAAATCACTCCAAATCAGCAGGCTGGCTGTTTCACACAATGGCAACCTTGAAGCTGAGGAACAGGGTTTGAGTCTCGGCAGAGGCTCAACACCATGCAATTCTGGGCAACTCAATTAATCCCTCCATGCCTGAGAATGTGTCCGTTTGTAATGCAACTGTCCTTTAAATAAAGATAAGAATATCAAAATTATAAACAGTGTGAAATGGGAGGAGACTGACAAGGAATGGGTCACGAGACATTAAAGTACTCGGGTCAAGTGCAGACTAATGGACAAGTGATCATACAGATTCCAGGGGGAAAAAAAGAAGACAGAGGTGTGGAGGGGGAGAAGAATCGGAGACCGAACTGGGCAGAGAACCAGAAGGTCTAGGTAGAAGGGCCAATGTGGTAAAAGAATGGAAACCTGATATTAGAAAGTTAGAGCTAATGCTTCACCCTCCTTTCCATAGTCGTGGAGCCATTAAGGACAGGGGTTGCCCTGTTGACAGTGGATTGGTGAACGTTACTCTATGGTGCAATGTGTAGGACTGGCTTGGCTTGTCATTCAAGTTGTGACTTGTTCTCTAAACCGCAGCACAACTGAGAAAACACCCTTCTAGTGTTCAAGGATACCCCACAAAGCATGGAATCATGTAGTGGTGAGGTATTCCACCAGAGCAAAAACACCAGTCCCTTCCCTTCAAGTCTTGGACACCCGCTCCCCACATGCCCCCTAAATGTGTAGTAAGGCTAATTACACATACAGCAACAACTCACCTATAGCTATTCCACTGTCTTCTCGGCTGCCTGTTTTTGTAGCCATGTGCTCCGGTGTTGATTGACTGTTGCAAGTCCCATAATTCTCACCGGAGGTCAAGCTTTCTGTGCCACCAATTGGGGTACGTGGCATCCCTCTGGTGTTTCCTTCCACACCTCAGCAACAGCCTAACATCAGAGTGTGACAGGTTTCCCAATCAGCCAAACAGACATAGTGCAGAACATGATGCAGAATCAGTGTATCGACTAATCATGCAAGAAAACATCTCATGGCAGTGATTAAAGCAGTGGCAGATGGCACAAGATGCATGTGCAAGAATTGAAACATTTTATAAAGAGAGGGTGTAATACAAACTCTTACGTGGCAAACAGCTTCCTTGCTATGGTAGACTTCAACTCATCTATTAATTACATATTGTACTGTTGTTTTGGAAAGTTAATACTGTGTTTATGCAATTGGTGCTATTTCTTTTATTAAGTAGACTACGTTTAGGACATAGCTTTTATATTATCTGTGGTGAAGAAATTATATTTTCTACAATTTCATCGAGACTATCGGTTATTTAATGCATTTTGCAGTAATGTTCGGCTATTAAGTAATATAATGTGTAACCCATTTCATGGAACCAATTAAGAAAATTTAGATTTAATTTGCATTTAAAACAAATAGGCTGGCTCTGTAAAACTTGATTAATTTTAAGTGTACATTTTTGTTTGTAGATGTAGTGGTTAGTGGATATAAGTAGCAGACTAGTTCATTTTGGTTTCTAAACATATAACACAGATGGGGACTTGGGTATTAATTGCTGAGAATTTTGGGGTTTGAACTATGGCCATACATTGTAGTGATTTCAGATTTAGAGAGGTTTTAGGTATTTACTGTTTTGCAAGGGTGGGAAAAATATACTTTTTATGCTGTAGATAAAAAGGTCCTCACTTTTAGAGTTTCTTATTCTGTTTTATTGGAAGGAAAATGTGTTTGAACTGTTGTTTTTTCACCCAATTTGTATAGCTTTGTTTAAGTAGACTATATTTAGGATATAGCATTTATGTTATCTGTGGTGAAGAAATTCCTTGGTTATATTTTTCATTGAGACTTTCATTATTTAATACATTTTGCAGTAATGTGTGTCTATTCAGTATTATAATGTGCTTTTGGTAATGTGTTTCAATTTGTTTATTTAGGTGTGTGTCATATCAAGTAAATATAAACATTTTGTGAAACGTTTTAATTACATTATAGGAAATGTTTAGTATTTTTTAGATCATTTCATGAGAGTGTTTACAGGTATGCCTATTTCATTTTGTTAAGTTTCATGAAATGTAATATATATGTGTATGTATTTTTTAAATTGTATTTGTTGTTTGCACTTTGAATTGTACAAATGTTTATATTTTAATTAATATACACTTAGAGGTTTTTTAGATTTTAATATACAAAAAGCTGCATTAGAGATTTACGCATGGTTTATTTTTGTTAAAACTACTTTCTTGATGATATATTTGATGTTGCAATTGTGTTCAATTCTTCTATTTTTTTATTAGCAATGATATTTTTGTTTACTATATATTTCTGTTGATAATATTGTGCATAGAAAGTATAAATGATGTTGTTATTTTTGTTTCACAATATTTTTATAGTCAACAATTGGACCTACAGCCTAATCGGCATACTGTCAAAGCACTTTTCTGTCTAATGAACACCATGCACTAACATATAAACTCAAAAAGATTTACTCTCATATTCCCTCGGCTACAATACAATTAACAAACCTCATAAAACAACCTTGATGAGCATTCAATGTATCATTCCTTTTGCTCTGATATGTGCAGTACATTTTGAGCAGATCATAGCCACCAATTAGAAAGCCCTATCTGTTACAGATTTATGTCCAGCATCACTATTTAGAGGACGTATCTCCTACCAAACATAAAAGCCAACTTCTGCTCCATCCAAAAGGCTTTATTCAAAAGTGGCATAATAATGGCAGTAGAAACAAGTCTCAAACACCTACGGTCTAATTATGATGTGGTCGGAAACGGCGTCGACCGTCGGTTTTAGCCGTTCAAACCTCATCGTTATCTGCCGGTTGGATTCCTTTCCAACCGACCCATTATAATATATGCAGAGGTAACTGTGCCTTCAAGGGATTTTGTTTGTAATACTTCGTTAAACAATTCATACAAATTACTCTGTGGTTAAGTTCCAAATGGTAACTAACCTTAAACAAATCAGAAACATCAATAAACTCATTCAAATTAAACTTAATCAGTCAAGAACAATTTGAAAACATGGGTGTAAATTTCTCAATTTATAAGCATTTAATGAGTATGAAAAACGGGGGGTAGAAATTATGGTAACAGAAACACAAAGACAAAAGTGGCCATACTGTACATAAACATTGTGACCTTCATGTCATTAGTGATAACATCTATTTCAAAAACCATATAGGCGGAAAAGAATCTCACAAGACAGAAAACACTTCCAACCCAATTAAATCATAAAAGAAAATAGATGAGCTTGTCAACGTTTCAGTTTCGTTGGCATGAGTCCATTTCTGTTTTGTGAGATTCTCTTCCACCTATATGATTTTTTAACTAGATGTTATCACAAATGACCTGAAGGTCACAATGTTTATGTACAGTATGTCCACCTCTGTCTTTGTGTTTCTGTTACCAGAATGTGTACCCCCCGTTTTATCATACTCATTAAATGCATATAAATTGAGACATTTACACCCGTATTTTCAAATTGTTCTTGACTGATTAAGTTTAATTTGAATGAGAGAATTGATGATTTGTTTAAGGTTAGTTACCATTTGGAACTTAGCCACAGTAATTTGTATAAATTGTTTAACAAAGTATTACAAACAAAATCCATTGTAGACACAGTTACCTTTGCATTCTTGGAGATCCCAAGCCCTCAAGGGTAGATTGGGTTTCCCACTGGTTGTTTTATTCCATTATAATGTAGTCAGTCGGAAAGGAATCCATATGGGCTTTCCAAGTGGCTTCCCACAGACTCAGAGAGCCAGTCCACAAGCCTGAAAGCGGTGTGATATACTACTTAAGCTTGCACCCAAGAGAAACAGATACGAGTCACATGATGCAGACTTACGTAAGTTTTATTTACTACTACTGTCTGCAGGTAGGGAAGCTCATATTTTTGTATTACTGGTGGCACTGGCCATACTCTCTCTGTTACATGAGGGCAATTGCTCAATTTCAATTTCACCCTGCCCTGGGTACTACAAAAAGGCAGATTATTTTTCGGATTCAATGATCATTGCTTATATTATAGATGGTAATGGTAAGGTAACACAACATCAGGTCAGTAGCGGTCGGTGGTGGGAGTGCTGCCGGGCGGTGACATGGGGAGGGGCAGGGTGAGAGTAGCAAACTATGGATTACGGACAACCACAGGTAATTAAACAATACATTTAAATAAATAAAACAAATTTCGTTGCATGCACTGCATCGCATTTGGCGGTACAGTGGTCACAATGAAAATCGTTTTATTTATTTTTATGTTTACTTACCTGTATTTGGCCATAATACATAGTTTACTTCCCCCCCACCCTGCCCCTCCCCACGTCGCCGCCCGCCCGCCAGCACTTCCACCACCGACCGATACTGCATAGGGTACTTTGTTTTCATTGATTGTGTAACCAACAGATAGGCCACCCTTTGCAGGCTGGCTGACACAATCGAAAATACATTAACATAGGTAGGGAGTGGCCCTCAGAGGAAGGCACTTGATAATATATATATAAGATGTGCTTGCAAACTACTGTGAGCCAACTGTATTCTGAAAATACTACTACTACTATATTCCCCTCCGCTTTGCTACTCTGGCGCAGTTTCTTTTACATTCTCTTCAAAGTAAGACTCTCCAGTGACAATCTCCACCTATGCTGTCTATTGATGATAGTACATCCAGGCATACATCCATTAAAGTAAATGTCTATCCTTCTTTTTTATATATCTCTTAACACACCTTAGTTGGTTTCACCAACAACCATCCATGGGTCCGCTCCTTCCTTGCTTGCCTTGGCTTTGAGTTTGAACCAAACACCAAACACCGCTGATGAATCTTGCTATCTAGTATCCACCCATACTGTGTCGCCCACCCAGGGAGGCATCCTCTTTCACCTTCCACCCATCCTTCAACAACCCATGCATCTGATCTGATTCCTATCAGCCACCTATGCATGCTTCCAACATATCCTTCTCTGCCAGTCATATTACATCTCGCCCGTCCTTCCACCCTTCTTTCCCTCTTTGTTCAACACATCCATCAAGGTCATCTGATCTGAGTTTTAGTCTTCTCCATAAAACCTTTACAGCTGAGTTGGAGTCAGATAGAAGAGGCCATTGGTTACACAACTCACGCTGCTAATGGTAAGTAAAGGGTGTCTTCTTCAACCGTTGTATAATGTTCACTACAACTTAATAAGTCTCACAGTACAGTGAGAGAAGTGAACACACTTCCATCTAGTAGTAATGTCAAGAAGTAATGAATATAACTTACCACCGCCCGCCACTGCTGCTGGCTCCCCCCCTGTAGCTCCTGCAGGTGCCGCCTGGTCTCCCGTCCCCTCTGGAATGGCCGCATTGCCATCGCCGCTGGCCCCGCCGGCACTGGTGGTTGGTAGTATGCCTAGAAAAAACATTACACATTTTTAGATGCCTGTACACCTCCCCCTATTTTATTAGTTTTCACTAGGAAGATTGAAAAAAAAGTTAATACAACATACATCATCACTAGTCCAAATCGGGTACTAGAGCAGTAGAGTCAGTAGACAGACACTAGTACTACTCTACTCTTTGGAAAGTTAGCCTGAGCCATGGAACCCTTTTAGATTCATCATGTCTACTACTCTTTTTGCGCATATTATACCTCGCAGCTTATTGTGCAGTAGACGCCTTTGAGGCCACATGACGGTTGCGTACAAGTGAAGAAGTCGAAAAACAAGCCACTTTGTTATGGAGTTCGGTTAGTCCGTATTGCTTAGCCATCACATGTACATGTTACACTTTTTGCCATGACTGCGAAATGCTTGCATTATTGCAGTATACTATCTAACGTGCAGCATTTTTCTCATAATAGGCGGAAGATTTCCTTCTACAAACCACAGATTTGCAAAGCTTATGATGCATGATGTAACCAGTATTTCTACGTTCTACTGTGAGGGGTCTTCCAGAATTCACACAGATCTTTTGTCTTGTCCTGCACTTGTAAATGTTTACTGTTTTAATCTTATGCTTTTTGCTGTTGACGCTGGCTGTAATAAAATGTCATATAACGACGTACAGAGCTTGTTACTTATTTGAAAATAAACATTTTGAACTTACACATACACTCTGTGGTATTTGGTGTGGTGGGGTGGACTTATACAAGTGAGTGAGCAAAAGGGTGTTATTATGTTTTGGGTTGTCTGTCTCATCATCATTGTGTATCTTCGTGTGGTGTGTCAGGAGTGGGACCTAATGAAACACTATAGCTAGTCGGTCAGGGGATTGTGGGTTCTTCTGACTGAGGTGTGAGTAAGGTCCAACCTCCCATCACCAACATCCTATTTTCTTGTGCATAGTTCTGTATGTGGGTCTGCAGAATCCCTACAACAGTAGTAGTCTGTACGATCCAATCCAAAATACTAGTCAAATATCTGGTTGGGCATTTTGTTGGTGGGAATTGTAAAAGCCTCAAGATTAAGAAGACTAGAAGAGGACAACCCAAAGGACAGGACACAGGGGCTAGAGCTATTGGTCAATCTGAGTTTTATTCCAAAGAAAATCTTCATTAAAGAATGGCCAACTGGGCAAGCTTAGCTACAGACAGACTAATAGTAGTAGTAGTACAGAGAGCCATAGCAGAGGCAGTTAGAAGGAACTTAGAGGCAGGGATAACCAGAATTTGGAAACAGTTAGTCAAGGTCAAAGAAGCTTTTGTAAAAAATAGAATTAGAAAGTGGAACCATAATTTGGAAAAAAAAGATGCAGTAAAAGTTAGGGAAATATAATTGTTAATATTAACCACTGGAGGACTTACTGGGGCCAGCAGCAGGAGCCTCGGTAGAGGAGCGGTCCTCTCCTGGTTGTTGTTGTCCCGCCGACTCGGACCCTGTCTTCTTGCCCCTGGGTGTTGCTGATGTTCATGTAAGATATAATAAAGAAAGAGACAAACATTAAGGAGTGCTGTGAAACAAATAAATCATTTGGAAAAAAAGGTCAAAAAACATTTTAGAAAACAACAATTGCAATAAAAGTGACCTATCTAATCAGATGGATCGACTACTGGGATGCTTGCTGGATTCACAGATCGTCTACTAATTTATGAACACTCCAGTGTTCCATAATCATTCTGATTCCAAATACTAACAAAGCCTAAGTACCACCTGACCTAGACTACCTATTCCAGACGGGCCAATTGTTCACTAAGTCTGCATTTCCATTTTTTTTAGCCATCAATTGCATAGATGAGATGGAGGACACATGCACAAATTTGTGCATACACCAAATTCTGGGTTGGTTGCATCGGATCTTGTTCTGCTACTGACTGACCCTGCTAAGCCTACCACTCACTAAACAAACTACAAAAGGTTCTACGGAGGACTGGGGTAAGCAGCACTCAGTGACAGAGGAGGCGTCACGCAGACCGTAAAACAATTATTAACTAATTCTAACTAAACCTAGTATCCATCCACCACTATTTCACAGGAGGATAATGGAAGGACTAGAGTCTCTCTAGCAATAGCATTACCTAACTTCAGTTCTCTAAAATAAACTCTTACATTAATCAGCCCAAGCTAGTGCAAAGTTGCAAACAAGTAAGAGTAGCACCGAGCACCTGGGTGCTACAATCACAGAAGATTTTGAAATGTAATTTACCAGCAACGTTAGCAGCAGTAATCTTGTTACACAACAATACTTATACTAAGTTACTCACCAAGCCCAACGACCTCGACATCTAGCAGGTCCAACAGGTCCTGCTCCCGGTCCAGGATGTCAGACCACCGGTGGGCCAGCTGGTTATGGGTGCGCCGGACCCCTGAGCACCGAAACACTGCCCGGCACACCTTCGCCCACCAACGGCGATGCTCCTGGGTAGCGTACCCAGAGCCAGGCCTGCCGCCTGCTGCCAAGGTCAAGGGGAGGTGGCGCTGGATGAAAAAAACAAGGGCGGCCAACTCCGCCTCACCAAAAAGCTGCTGGGCCTGCACCCCTGCAGAACGCATTCTGCCGCAAGGCAGGCGGCTCTTGGCCGCAGGCGCCTTGCCCTTTGAGCTGTTGCCAGTGGCAGTGCCCTTGGCCATGGTTCTGGGGTGGGTGGGAGGCAGAAAAGAAAAGTTAGAAGGGAAAAAAGAAAGTTACGGGGAAGAAGTAGTAGCTTAAAGAAAGAAGTAATAAAAGTTAAAAAAACACAGTAAAAGTAGAAATTAAATGCAAAATATAAACATAGGGACTGAGAGAGATAGATGATAAATAAAAAAAGTCAGAAAAACTGTGTACAAAACTAAGGATTCCAAAGATTAAGGGAGGATAGAAAAGTAGGCCCAGAACCATAGCATAGAGTAAAAAACAAGATGGCCGCACCCATTCGCGACCGCATGGGTACGTTCGCGTGAACAGGCAATAATCGTCGCGAACAAGTAAAATACGCTCCCGAACATGACATGCGCATCGCGAAAACGCTATACGCGACCCGTAACAGGAAATAAGGCATCGCGAGCGGGCGGGACAATTGAAAAACAATATGGCCGCGCCCATTGGCGACCGCATGGGTAAGATTGCGTGATATTATCCCCCGAGCATGCAAACAGCTCCCCGAACATGCACAACGCGCTCCCAAACAAGAAAAAGGCATCGCGAAAGGGCGCCCCAAGCATTTACGCACGCTCGTGAACCTACGCGTAGCTCGCATAGTGCAAGAACATCTTCGCGTAGCTTCGTGTAGCGCGACTACGCGAACGACGCCCAGGGTTACTTAAAACTTTCTTCAGGGCAAAGACCTGCAGATATCTTTTTTTTACCCCTGCAAAAGAGATCCAATCTGCAGTGATGTATATGTAATCAGTCGTCTGACAACTGGTCCGCATGTCTGTCTTCAGGTGGATGGTGTGAACAACAGTTTGCTGCAAAGCTTGCCCAACCAGCTGCAGCCCACCGTGATGCAGCACTGGAACAGCCACTCTGGCGAAATAGGTCCTACTTGGTACCTTCCATTTTTGGCAGATGGCGGCCACAAATTCAAAGAATCCTACTCCTTCACAAAAGAAAAGGGGAGGAGGTCCAGCGCTAACATTTTTGCCAGCTTCCCATTGTACAATCGTGCGGTTGGGTGGTTTCGTTCGTAGAGCTCCTCCTGTCTAAACATGCCCATGATAGGCTTTTGAGAAGTAGATGCTAGTGTTAGATTCAATGTGCGTCGTGGTGGGTGGGCAGTCACTGTCTGCCGCAGTGTCTCCATCATCTCACTCTGAGTCTTCTTGTGGCATTGTGAAGTCACTGAGGTGGGTGAATCTGATGGCACACTTCTGGGGGCAGGGCTGTTTTGCATCATCATCACCTCCTCCTGTGATTGGACTTGTAGCGGACGTTCCCCAGCTCTCTCCACCACATCAACCACATTAAGTTATTTTTTAAGGTGCTCCTCTCACTTGATTGTGTGGTGTTTTTTCATATGGGTCTTCCGACCTCTAGTACCATAATGTGTACCAGGCTTACCTCGACAAACATATGTGCGGCAAATGGTGCATACTGCAATGTGCTCGCCCTCTTTACTAAATGTAAAAAAAGTCCCAAATTGGGTAGGAGTACGTTTTTACTGGGCCACTGCCAATGCCAGAAGAAGAACTGGAGGTAGGTGGGTATGTCGTTGATTGCCTCTCTGCTTCTCCTGAGGCAGGGGTTGGTGCAGGTCTCAGCTGAGGCTTTGCAAATATGGGAGCTGGTGGGGGTGCTATCTGTGCCACATCCCTCAGAGCTGGTTGAATAGCAAAGTCTTCTGTGTCACCTTCCACCATGACTATCTCATCATCCTTATCCTCCTCTTCATCTCCTTCCATAAGTCTAAGTCTTTCTGGAACTTTTCTTTTCCCTTGCTTCTCCTGTTGTCTCCTGGTCTCTGCCTGGGCCCACTCCATGTTCCTATCATCATCATCAGAAGTGGTGCTAAAGAAGATGTGGCTGGAGATCTGGAGCCAATGATTCTAAAAGAGGAGGTTCAACTTCTTGCTCTGAAAGAAGCTCAACCTCTTGCTCCAACATCAGACAAAAGTTCCATTGCTGGCTGCGGCTGCTGTCCAGTTTGCTGTGTTCCTGAAATGATTGTGTACTACTTTGTGAAAGGGACAAATCCAATTTAACATCAGTACTCATCAGCGTTGACATGATTGCACTGGCTGCCTCACTGACAGACATGGTCATGGGCTTAGGTTGGGGTGGCAGGCACAACTTTCCTGAAAAAGCTTGCGGTCAGCACGCCAGTGGTGGAAATCGGCATCTTCTGCTCCCCAATAGCCACTTTCTTCCAGCACCTTTCTTTGGACCCATATTCGAGCTGTCAGTTGTCAGTGGCACTTGGCTTCACAACAAGCTGAAGAGATGACTGTGTTATGTAGTCAGTCATGAATTATGTCGTGCACAGGCATTCTGTCTGGCACAACTATGGGGGATGTCTCATTTCTTGTGCACCTAAAAGCAAACAAGCAAGAAAAACATTAGTGAAACGTGGCATTGTTGTGATTCCAGTAGTAGTACAAACAAACAATATAATTTAGTGTGGATGCTTAAGTTATTATAAATAATTAAAAATTCAGTGTTCATTCGTCAAACGGAAGATCCACCAACATAAACTTTCATAGTGTACACTCAGGAAGGATAGGAAAGAGCAACAACAAAACATCCAGATGTAACTGGTTGCTTTAATTGCATTACTTTGGATGTGGCACTCAGGAAGGTGGAGCTGACAAATGACAATTGAATAATCCTTACACAATAAATGCTGTTGTGCACCTATAGCAGACATGGGGTTGATTCATTAATGCCAGAAGTTATACAAATGGTTAAACAAATAGGCTAAAAAAAATAATTAGAATTTTTTATAAACAAAAAATATTAAAAAGCGAATAAAAAAATAAAAAAATGAAACACCTATATTGAAAATAGTTAAAATACAAAAATTATAAATAAGTGACATTATCCTCAAGTATATAATTTTCATTCATTAAACTGCTATCTCATTGCTCAACCATCCATGCAAGCATGTGGCAAAGGGCAATGCTGGCTGGACACACAAAATGGCTGCCTGCCATTGCTATATGGTCATCATCAACAACAACACAGAGCAAAAAGTAATTGGGAACAAAGACAAGACATGCAGGCCTATGGCAAAAGCACACTGGCTACCTACACAAAATGGTCACCGACCGACCAAATGGTGAACCAGCAAGCACGGAGGCATGGCCGCAACAAAATGATGGAAGAACAACACATGAAAGCCTATGGCAAAAGCACACTGGATGCCTATTTAAAATGGGCACCAGCCGAATGGTCAAACAGCAAGCAAGGAGGAATCGGGAACAAAGAGAAGATTTGCAGGCCTATGGCAAAAGCTCACCAGCTGGCTACATAAAATGGCTGCCAGCCACATGGTCACAACGACAGCAACCAGCAAGGAGGCGTGGTCACTAAGAAACAGAGAAGACATGCAGGCCTATGGCAAAAGCACACTGGCTAGCTACATAAAATGGCAACCGGCCACATCGTCACAACAACATCAACCAGCAAGAAGGCATGGCCACAAATAAAGAAGACATGCAGGCCTATGGGGATGACACACTTGCTGGATACGCAAAATGGCCGCCAGACACATGGTCAGACAACAACAACAACCAGCAAGGAGGCATGTTCACAAACAGAGAAGACATGCAGGCCTATGGCGAAAGCACACTGGGTGGCTACACAAATTGGCCGCCAGCCACATGGTCACAACAACAACAACCAGCAAGGAGGCATGACCACAAAGAAGAAATGCAGGCATATGAGGAAAGCACACTGGCTGGCTACACAAAATGGCCACAGCCATATGGCCAGAACAACAACAAGCAGAAGGCCTTGAAAACAAAGAACAAATGCAGGCCTCGGGTGGACACTGACTATACAAAATGGCCCCTGACCACATGGCATAATGAACAACAAAGGCAAATGGTGGCCTATGGCAACCACACATACACACACACGCACACACACACTGGCCAGACAAAAGCGGCATGGTAAGACAGAGAACACAGCATTAATTCAGCAATGCCTCAACCAAAAATTAACAGGGCTAAAAATGTTCACAACAACACACATCCTTCAAAGGCATTACCCCACCTAAACACAGTTTGAAAGAATAAAATTGAAATGCCATAAAAAAAATTTTTTGCATCTTAATTCAATGCCATCCATGGCCTGAATGATGTTTCACTTCTACAGACACCAAGGAAACAGCTGTTTCATGCACCCATGAATAGTACGGGACCTACTGGCTGGTAGGCCCATTGGCATTGTGAATTAAATCAATCAATATTAAAAACTTATTAAAAAACATGGAAAACAAAATGTACTGAACTGTGCAACATTTTTCCTTTACAAAAGAAGATAAATTTCATGCAAAGGAATAACCAGGCCCCCTACTAATACTGCAGGCCACCAACCACAAACAATTTTAAAAATCGAATAAAAGTACAAAACAAATCACGAGGCATGGCCCTAATCAAACAAACAACACCCTTATATACCAGTTTTTCAACTCACTTGTGATATCTCAAAAACAAAGTCCTTAAATGTAATGGTATATATGCAGCAGACAAGAAAAGTGATCCTTCCAGCTCCAAATCCCAATGAAAAGTGACCTGGAGAGGAACAAAGCATTTTGAGTAGCCTGCTGGACAGGAAGTTGTAGTCTCTGGGGCACTTCCTTCTGGTTTGGAAAAAAGTTTTAAAAAATGGCTTCGGGCACAAAAAAAACAACTCCAACGGTCAGTTTGAGAAGAAAATCCACTTCAAATGCCTCTCAGCTGCATTCTCAAGCAGAAAAGCTGCTCGACCGTTCCATTTGCGTTCGGCACTAAGAATGCTGGCTTGGTGCCGTCGCAGCGTAAAGCTGTGCGAGTGAGCAGGAAGTCTCGTGAGAGCTTGCTCGCTCACGGTAAAGCGCCAAATGAAAACTCGAGCGCTGGAACATAAAAATACTCCACTTTGAGCCTGAATGGCAGAATTCAGGAATTCTGCATTCCTGCGGGAAGCAAAGAATGCCAGAATTCCGCAAACTCAGTGAGCAGGGTAGAGTTTACCACCCGGGCTTACCATACACCTCTTTTACTTAAATTATGCAGTTCTCCTAAGCCTATATTATTACAGAAAATCTACAAGGTAATTTATGAGCAGGCTGCACAACTTGGAAACAGGAAGACGCAAACCCTGTTCTATTTTTCCCTATGGTGCTATGCGCTGCTCATGTTCTAACTTATGCATTTATTGAAGTAATATGTGTGTAGCAGACAGAACAAATTCAGCAAAACAAGGTATATGAAATGCTTCTGAGTATTTTGTCAAAATAATTTAACAAGAGGGACTGTAGTTGACTAAGCCAAAGACATCTTTAATTGGAAAACTGACACCTGAAATGTCTCATTTAAATCACCTTTTAGGCTTTGTTTGCTTTGTTGTAATAGTGTGTCCAAGCGGACAGTCTTTTAATTTTATTATCCTTTAGAAACATCATCACTGTCCACGAACATAAGGTACTGGAAAATAAATCAAGGGTTTTGTCTATCCTGATTTGCAGTGCATGTGACATTTTAGCATATTTCTGAATGTTAGGAAGTACAAGCTCCCACCCAACTATTTGCAGCGTTTGGATAATTTTTTTTAATGCATTAGAGATTTATATCCCATAGGATTTTAATATTGATGTTGGTTTCAAGTTATGCAAGAATGACAATTTAAAGTATATTAATGGTTGAGAATTTTCTATGGATAATTCTGGCAAAATGCTATTTCCAATGCTTCCAAAATAATGGAGGTAATCAATGTGGCATTTCTTCTATTGATCATTGATTGATAAATAATAATAATATAGGGACCTTATTTTAGTTTAATATTTATATACACTGAAATAAAGCATTAGCTGAGATTTTTAAAGGATCTCCTGATGTAGGAGACAAGATGCAGTGAGAGGTTCCTCTTACAAACTTGTGTCTGAGAGTAACAACTCCATGAGAGAAGTCTTTCTGTCTGTATCATTTGTTTACCAGATAAGCAATCTATCCAAAAATGGGTTCGGGAGTAGCGTGCTACTGGCCAAAATGCACTTCAACACCCCATGAGGGGTATTCAAGCGCTATATAAATGCAAACCTTTTTTCTCCCTGTTCTATCTCTTCGCTATCCTTCTTACTCCAAATAACTGACTAATATCCACCACTCAAATTACTTTCATATTTTACTATACTAATTCACCACTAATCCTTTATGGGTTTCCGGAGTAGCGTGCTACTTGTCAAAAAAAAAAAGCGCTTCAACACCCCATCAGGGGTACCAAGCGCTATATAAATACAAATCTTTTTTCACTCTTCTATCCTTCTGCTATCCTTTTGAATCCAAATAATTGACTACCCTATCCACCACTTAAAGCACTTTCATATTTCACTATACTAATTCAACACTAATCCTTTATGGGTTACGGAGTAGTGTGCTACTCGCTGAAAAAGCACTTCGACGCCTCGTCAGGGGTAGTAAGCGCTATATAAATGCAATTACAATACAATACAAAAAAGATCCTCACAGGAACATTTACCTAAAACTGTTTTGACACAGTTCCATAGGATTGGAGTGTCCACTCAGCAAGCTGTGAGTCCTGTATCTCACACTGGCACTGTTGGTGAAACTCAGCACAACCTGGTCTCTCTGAGCACTTTCCAGTTATGTATTAACACTCACTGTGTACCCCTTAATACTCAAGCTATGCTGTTTAACTATCACCACAAGTTCCCCAACAAATGCCCTTTTTCTGTTAGCACCAACCATTTTGCTTCTATGGCATAACGTAAAATTAAATAATATTGACATACACAAATATTGCTAACAAATATTCAGAATATATCACCGTTCTATAGATAAAACACAAAATCACAAATATCGGCTACAAATATCAAGTTTAAAACATATCTAATCTACATAAAATTTGAAAATAAAGAAATACTGAATAATATTAATATAATGAAACATAGTCAACATGGCCAAAACCACATAAATATAAATATTGTGAACTAAAACATCACTAATATACAAAAAATAAGTATAGATATAAATTAAACAGACATTCAAATACTAATAAGCATTTACCACATAAATACAGAAATATGAAAAAACAAACTTTTAACCCAACCATCAATGAGATTAAGCGACTGATTAGCTAAAAAATAGAAATTCGTTATCTACTAAAAAAAGCTCCAAAATAAACCAAAAACATACAATTAACTGCTGCAAAAAAGCTACCCCTGCTTAAAAGCATCACTCTGCCTAACTGAAACTATAATGTGAAAGGCTGCAACACTCTTCAAAAAAGCCCATACATTTACAAAGTGACGACCAAATAATAACGTAAACAAATTAAATTAAAAAATACTTTTTAATACACATACAAATAAATACAAATTATTTGAAAATTATATCTCCAAAACATAGGCAACAAGAATGCCACATTCAACACCAATCAACGCATTAAGAAAAACAAGCCACAAACCAATTAAGAATTAAATTACTTAAAAGATAAAATTAATGGTAAATATGATTTAAAAAAAATGCAAAATGAAGCATTACCCCAAAAAATATATTAATAACAAATGTTTTTGAAAAATAGAAGTAGTCAAAAAAGTATGAGCTCAAAAATAAATAAACAGCAATAATTAAAACATTTCTCTTTCCCAACAGAACAATTAGAACAAGCATTGACAAATCCGATAGTCTGGCATTGACTGCCACCCTTTTTTTGCAATTCTTTGTTTATTTTGTCATGGTTGTTTGCAAAACTACATTGCCTGGGAATCCGTCAGACCCTTAATAATGTAGAAAAGAATTGGCTAATGACAAAAATGTTTTTGAGTGAAAAAGAAGCACATATTACCATAGTATTCTCTGACAATGAAGGGAACAACTTTGGGGTTTATGAGGATGGCGGTCAGAAAATCATCCGACCGTCATGGTAGCAGGAAAAGACCGCCCGCCAGGACCGCGGCATAACCACCTGTCCAATTAGTACGCTCCGCAGTCGAAATCCGACTGCGGCGGTACGATAGTGGCCTTTAACATTGCGGCGATTGATGCCGCAATGTCAAAAGGAGCATGTCCTGCATATCCCTGCACTGCGTGGCAGGCACTGCACAGTGCCTCCCACCCGGTACAGGGACATGGTACCCCCCAATGCACTCACACCCCCTCCAACACATTGGGGGCCCGCTAAGCACCACCGGAGACATTCTCCGCATGCCTTTTCATGGCGGTTCCACCGCAGCGGAAAGGCAGGCTACTGCCGGCATCATAATCATGCCCGCAGAGACTGGCCCTGCACTGGCCCCATTTTAGCAGTCCAGCACCGCCTGCCAGGCAAGCTTGTGGACTGCTACCGGTGGAAAAGTGGCGGGCGGAATTTCTCACCGCTGCGGTCATCACCGCCATGCTAATGTGACCGGAGGTTTTCCGGGTTTCGATAGCGGATGGATGGCTGCCGTCGGCCATTCATCCGCCATCCTAATAGACCCCTTTGTGTGTGAATGTGCTCCTTGTGAAAGGACGCATGCCATAACCCATAGTGTACTCAGCTATTGGCTGAAGTGGGATGACACATTTCCCCCTGATGCATGCTATAGTGGGTGAAAGGAAAATGGGAACGACACAACCTTGAACTAATCGACGGCATCTGGCTAAAAACCTCAAAAAGTAACTATGTTGTTCAAATTGTTTTAGTAAAATTAAAAGGTTCTTAGCATAGACCTAAAAAAAGCCAATCGAATTCCAATTCCAAACTTAACCAAATTAAATAAAATGTTGAGCTATCAAGGAACTAGATTTATTATTTCACTTTAAACCTATCCACATTTGGGAAAGCATTGTACTTTGGAGGGGGGTGGATTTACTATTTCTAATCCAAATTTAACCACTTAGGGAACACATTTTACATTGGAGGGGTTAACTTCACTATTCTCCCTCTACAAATAACAACATCGGAGAAAGTGTTGTAACTTTGGAGGGGTTAAATTTACTATTCCTGGTCCAAACTTAACCATATTGGGAAAGTAATGGATCTTGTTTGGGGAGGGAGTACATATACCATTCCAACTCCCACATTAAGAAATATGTCGAACTTTCAAGGAACTAGATTAACTATTCCCACTCCAACCTCCAAACTCATCCACATTTGGGAGAGTTGAACTTTGCAGCAGCTATATTTAATATTACCACTCTAAACCTATCTACTTGGGGAAAATGTTTGACTTTTTAGGGTGTAAGATACTGGCCTGGTATGTGATGTACACTTATGCAAATTGACACCCTGCACCAGTCCAGACAACCTTTATGGTGATTTAGGAGGTCTTAGATAACCTTAGAAATATCTCTAAGTGGTAGCTGTGGAGAGCAGCCTTCGGGCTTAGTCCAGAAGGAGTGTAAAGCAGCTTGTTTTACCAGAATGCAATCTTATAGGTATAAATTAAGTAAAAAAAACACAAAAAGTATTTATAAAAATATGTATTTATTATAGAATACTCACTAACGCATACAGATATCTCCTACTGGTGGATAGGCACAATGCACACAATACTTTGCATGGAAAGCACGTAAATACACAGAGGGCCCAAGGGGGGACCAAACCATATACTAAGAAAGTTGTATAAGAACCACAACTTTGTCAGGACAATGTCCAGAGGACGTAGAAGTGACGGGAACCCAAGGAACCACCCAAGGTGATTGACTAGGAACCCCACGGAGATAGTGTGCAGTGTGGGAACACGACTACGTTCTCCGTACAATTCAATGTGTAATTCTCGGTTGCAATTTTAAAGATTAAGGACCCTTCCCAGTGGACCCTGAAGAAACCCAGTTGAAGAAAGAATGTTGGAGAGCCACCCCACCTGTGGATACCCTAGTACCTGGTGGAATCCGAAGATGGATTCAAGTTGAAGAGTACCTGCAAGCAGAGGGGACAGAGTCTATGTCACTCAGACCTGGAAGACGAATGCCCACAAATGTTAAGGAGATTTGAGGGTGACCTTGACTCTGCAGCTGTAAGGACCAGGCGACACTGTGGAAGACCAGGAGCCATGCACGAGCTGCCCCATGTCGGATGTCGAGAGTTGAGGGTTTGGTGTCCGTCGGGAGCACCAATAAGCCTGGGCAACTGCAAGCAACGTGGATGTCGAAGAAGGTGCAATGTCGAGACCTGCAAGGTTCCGGAGGATTCACCACTAGCAAAGAAATCAGGGCAGGGCCCAAACAATCAGGAGAGCCCAAAAGAAACAAAGGTGACCCCCAACAGCACCCACAGGCTGGAGGCACTGGAGGCGCAAGAGGACCTCGAGCAGCTCACCAAAAGATGCAGGCCACGGTGCAGACGATGCGATGTGGACAAAGATTCTGGTCACTGTAGATGCTTTAGGTTGGGGCTATTTGGAGCCTTGAACATTTTGATGGAAGGAAGCCAACAAGCCTTTTCAACAGCAAGTCAAAGCGGTGCCCAGGGGTTTGATTCCTGCGGCTCATACGAGGGATACTTGCCTCAAACTTGGTGAGAAAGCAGGACAGGCCTTGAGAGCTATGGAGAACCATGACCTGTGTTGCTGAGCCTTTCGGAGTCTGTGGGAGCTCAGGATCAGCAGACTGGTCAGCTTAGTGGCAGTGCCTGCAAAGGCAGGGAAGTGACTCCTTCACTCCAAGAGAGATTCCTTCAGGTGTCTTGGATGCCCACAGGCCTTAGAAGGTTCTTGTAGGGTGCACAGGCACAGATGATGCAGCAGACTGTAAGGGCGATGAAGTTGAGCCCAAACGAAGTCCAGCGAAGTCCAGAGTGCCCAGACTGTAGAATTTGAAATGGTGTCTCTGGTCGGCAGCAGCCATGTTGTGCTGTCCGAGTCTAGAAGACTGCTACCTGGGAGCACTGAGAACGGAGGCCAATTCCAGTGCTTGGAATCATACCTCCCACACTGCTTACAGTGTGGGGGCGTGATTCCAACATTCTTGATACCAAACATGATTTGTTGCAGCCCATTTTGAGATGTTAATCGTATAATTATGTGGTGCCCCTCTATATGGTATACGGCTGCTTCACTTACAACCCGGGAGAATGGACTCCGTAGGCTGTAGGGGTCCCCTGCTCATGCAGGGGCACCCTCACACTTAGAACCAAGCACTCTGCCCTCAGGATTGTAAAGACCTGCTATAGGGGTGACTTATAGGTTTTAAGTGCAGTGACCCTAGATATAGTAGAGACCTATATCTTTTGTAATTGGTACTAGCATCATCTTACACAGGCTGCAATGGCAGGCCTGTTGTTACAGTTTGAATGGTCTCTCATGGGTGGCAAATAATACATACTTCAGCCCATAGGGGACCTCTGGGATACCTATGCCCTGGGTACCTTAGTACCATATACTAGGGGCTGATAAGGGTACCTCAATATCCAATCTGGGATGTACCTAAGTACTGAACATAACAATTTAGGGGAGAAAGCAGAGAGACTGGGGTCCTGATTAGCAGGATCCCAGTCAGACTAGTCAATAACAACTTAGCACCAGGCAAAAAGTGGAGGTAACCACAAAAACAGATCCTACTTTACTACAGAGGGGTTACATTTACTATTTCAACTCCACACTTAAACCACACGAGGAAAGTGATGGTCTTTGGGAGCAGGGTAGATTTTCCTTTCCAATTCCAAATATCACTACATTAGGGAAAGTGTTGGACCTTCAAGGGGGCAGATTTAATATTCTCACTTCAAACTTAACCACATTGGAGAAGTATTGCACTTTGGGTAGGGTAATTTTACAAGTCTAACTCCAAATGTAACTACGTTGGAGAATTAGGAACAGTGGTGTACTTTGACGGGATAGATTTACTATTTCCACTCAAAACTTAACTACGCTGAGGAAAGTATTTAACTTTGGAGACTTAGGATATTCTCACTTCAAATGTAGCTACATTTGATAAAATATTGCACTTTTTGAGGGGTTTTTATTTACTATTCACACCCGAACTACATTATGGAAACGGTTGGTATTTGCGGCGGCTAGATTTACTATACCGAACGAAATATAACCACAGTGGGTAAATGTGTTGGACTTTGGGCTTGTAAAAAAGCTTTTGAGTATTAAGAAATGCCCTCACTATCATATCATCTTGTAACAAGTTATGCATTTATTTTGAGAGGAAAGTACCAAACTTACAAAAAGGTACATATGTCAGTTATTTCAGATTAGGTGTTCGGCTTATGTCAGTTGCTAGAAATTTGTTTGAGGGTTGACTAGGGTTAAGCCCTGGTCAAGCAAAGGCCACAGTCCCTTGCAGGGTAAACCAAAAAAAGTCCCTAAATGAATCTGCGCTTAATCCTGGGTACCTTGGCATAAAAAGCAGTCATGCTTAACTTAGAGGCAATGTGCAAAGAATGTATTCAGCACACAAACAGTAAAAAAAATTAAACACAACACAAGAAAATCCCTGAACCAATTTAGAAAGAACAGAGTACATTTTAATATATTAGTTTTTAGTAAAATCTAGTGGCTAAAATATCAAAGTAACAACCTCAGATATCTGGTCGTGCGAGACGGGGTCACAGTCAAAAGTTAAAGCCTACTGCGATAGAGCGCAGTTCAGATACAAGAAGTAGATGGGCCCGATCAACACTTACCTTCGGACTAGGAAAATGTTTGAAAGAAAACTGCCTGAGAAGTTAAAAGTTCAGCGGAGAAAGTCTGTAGGAGTATCCGAGGAGAGAGTGTCATCGTTGGGTGGCTGTGGAGTGAAGCTGCAGTGAAGATTTTTGCCTTTAGGCTTAGGTCACTGAAATGGAAGTTGAAAATCTCAAATGGGTGGAGAAGATTGCAACAGGCAAAGCCACAAAGTCAATCAGGCCAGTTATGTAGCTCAGGCAGATAGGCGTGCAGATTGGTCCCAGTTTTCTTCTGGTTCTGAGAGCCTATTATAGCCAAATTTTGTCTAACTACTCAGTTTGGAAAATGGCCATCTGGCCATCTTTGACACCACAATCAAAGGTTCAGGAGTGGTGGGACACCTCTTGGGGTATCCAGGACTCACTCTGGCTAGGTCCAGGTGTAGGTTCAAGATGGAGGGATTCTTTTATGTCCCTGTGGATATGAAAAGGAGACCAGCAAACTAGCCTCTGGATGCACGTCTGGTAGCCCTGGGTGCAGGAGAATATGCAAAGCTCAACATCAGGGCTAGCCTCTGAGGGTTGAAGGTAGGCTCTAGGCAGCAAACAGTCCTTCAAGGTATAGCAGTGTCATGTTCACGGCGCTTGCCGTTCCCCGCTATTCCCGCTAAAGCGCACACAGAAATACATAGATACTCTCTTCCGGGCAGAAGTTGAGTCCCGGTCTAGTTCTTGGCAGCTGACCTTAGTCTACAGAAGCACTTCCGGGGGAAACGCTTAAACAACGCGTTTCCCGCCGGCTCCGTGCTTCGCATTCCTTTCGGATTTCCTGAGACGCGATTGATGTTCCCGGAGCTGAGATGCGTCAGGAATCAGCTGTTCTACTCCAGGCTGGAGCGCTGTTTGTGTGCCTTCCTCGCCGCGCAGGAGCGCTTGCTTGGTTTCTTTTGGTCTCTCCGCGCTGGAGCGCTGTTTGTTTGCCTTCCTCGCCGTGCAGGAGCGCTTGCTTGGTTTCCTTTGGTCTACTCTGCGCTGGAGCGCTATCCAGGGCAGTTCGTTTTCTGCCTGCCTTAAACCCTTGCCGTGCAGGTGCGCTGTACCAGGGTTAAGGGTTAATGCACAGGAGTGCTTGACTTTGGGTTTTTGTTTGCACAGTTGTTTTGTTTCCCAATCGCGCAGGAGCACTGCATTGGGGTATAGCTTCACCGAGTTGGAGCGTTGTTCATAGTTTACGTTGGCCTTCCAGGGATGCCACATTTTTAGTTGTGACTAAGCCTTGGGTGTACAGTACCCGCAGGAGCGCTTTGCCTTCTGGTTTGACATTTGTTTATTGCACCTTGCGCAGGAGCGCTTTCCCTTGGTTTTGCTTGGGTACCTTTGCGCAGGAGCGCCTCACCTTGATTATCCTTCTTTGGAGCTGCAACGATACCTAGGTACCGTAGTCTACAGAAGCGCTGGTGAGTTCCCATACAGAGAACATTTTCTGTGTGTGTTTTAAGGGTTGCTCAGTAAGTGGGAGGTGTGTTTTTTTTCTGATCTGGTTCTTTCCTGTTTTCCAGTTGGCACCGAGATACCCCGCAAGCTCCACACCACACACCAAGTCTCTACATTCTTGTCTGGCTCCCTTCCCTGCATCCATCTCATCCCTGCTGGGTCCTACATTCCACGAGGGTCAGGTGGTTACAGGGGCGGGTGCTCTTGTCGTCTCTGCGGAATTGCTTCACAAGCAGAGGTAAGTCTTGTGGGGCACCCGACAAGCAGCAGTCCTCAGCTGCATACAGTCCTCCGAGAGTCCTTCCAGAGGTCCAGTAGTGAACTGAAGTGTAGTCTGAAGTTCCTATTTTTATACCCTTGTGCCCTTTACCTGGAAGGTGGGAGAAGCTTCTGGAAAGGTTCTTTGAAATATATGGAATTTCCTGACTCCCCTGCCCTGATTCCAAGCTGGCTGCAGTGACAATACAGGGTCATTAGGACCTTTGTGTGGAGGCAGGACACAGCCTATTCAGGTGTAAGTGGGGCTGTGCTCAGATCCACTCCCCCACAGTGCTAGTGATGGCCTATTGAGGCACACCTAGTCACCTCTATTGTGTGACTGCCTGGGAGAAATTCACAAAGTCTAACTGTCAACTACACCCAGTCATGTGACCCAAGACAGGCTGCAGACACAAAGGGTTAAGGGCATGAAAATGCAATCTTTCTAAAAGTAAAAAGAACAAACAATGGATTTAACCCAGATCTGTGACTGGGGTGAGTGTTTGATATGTTTAGCATTCTGTCCCTCATCTCTTCTGTCTACAATTATCACCCTAATTGGGATGTGTATGCCGAGACATGGGTCCCGTACTCGCTATGCCACCGGATTCAAGCTAACCTGGCTGATGAGGGGTGATACCCTGAAACGAGTCCCAGCAGGCATGTTTCCGATCCAGGCGGTTTGGGCTGGACTGTTCCTATGGGGATCAGGGTCAAGACTGATTTGCATACTGAAAAGTGTGGCAGCAAATAAATTATTTATTTAACCCAGATCTGTGACTGGGAGTGAATGCTTGATTTGTTCAGTATTCTGTCCCCCATCTGTTCTTTTAACTTTCTAAAAGTGGCATTTTCAAAATTGTATTGAAAATATGGCTTTACCATTAAATACGTTTTATCATTACAATTTCATTGGTACCAAAGATGATATATCCACCTCCTCTCAATTAGGAATTACAGCTTATTAAATGTAATAAGGAATTCCCAATGTTATCCTGGGGGGAACCTCACAGTACTGGAAAACACATTTAGGAGGTTTTTTTTTTACCACCAGGACATGTGAAACTTAAAACTAGACGCCCAACATTTTAATTACCCGGCACCCTGCCCTATGGGCTATTTAGGGTCTCTCTCAAGGGTGACTTATATGTAATAAAAGGGGAGTATAAGACTTGGCAAGGGTGTTTAAATGACAAGTAAAAATGACAGTGCAACACTGTATTCACACTGTATTCAGGCCGTAGTGGCAGATCTGGGACATGTTTGAGAGGGCTACTTAATTGCGTGGCATAATAAGTGCTGCAGGCCCACTAGCAGCATTTAATATACAGGCCCTGAGTATATGGTATTCCACTCTATAAGGTACTTCTAAGTAACTAAAATAGGCTATTCAGGTATATGCCAATTAAATCATGTTGAGGTGAGGTAACACACACACTTTATCACTGGTTAGCATAGTCCTAAGGCTATCAAAAGTGAATTCAGTAAAAGTAGGAAGAGTGAAAGCAAAAAGTTTGGGCTTGACCCTGCAGGAAAAGCCAGGTCCAACACCAGTTTATCTCGAATGTGTGTCACCTGGGGTTTCTCTTAGAGCCGTTAAGACATGGCTATATCATGAAGGGTGGTATGTATTGTTGAAGGAAAGGCTTAATGGGGTAGACTTACTGCTTGCAAGTATATATACATCAAATATTTCTCAAACTAATTTTCTTGATTCCTTGACTGCCAATATGGCAAATTCAGCTCACTACCAATTTTGTTGGGTGTAAATTGCGCAATGTGGGTGATGTAATCAGACAGATGTCTCATTCCCCTTTGCCTCCTCATTAGTGGTAAGAGAAAACCACTCACTGATGGAATGGTTGCTAAACTCTAAGTTTATAGAGTCGTGGCAGACATGTAATCCTTTGCTAGGGAATATTCCTTATTTTCCATGTACGAAGCTTATAGGACAGACTGGATTGGCTATATTGCTCTAGATGCATACATCCATTGGTCACTCACGCCGAATAATGTTGTAGGGCCTGATCAGGACATAACCCGGTAAAACTGCACTTGATGATTGTAGAATGGTCATCATAGCATGGAAAGTTTAATATGCTGCCTTGAGGACCCAGCATTTAATAACATGTTGCAAGAAGAAATCTATAACTTTTTCAGGAAGGAGTACAGCACTGCATCTGATATTTCAATGGAATGAAGAACCTTTGTAGGTCATTAGGGGAAATTACCTCAGACAGTGATGAGTCTCTAAAGCAAATGATGATAGCTATTGTGAAGGTTGTTTCTCTGTCCCCCTGAGATTCTAGTGGAACTCGACCGTGTAAGGGACATGTATGCCCAGTTGTCTGAAAGGATAAGGTGTCTTACACTAGATGGATAAAGTACATAACATGAAGAAGTCCAAAATCAGATGATTACTACCCTGGCTGATTAAATCAAGACAAAGGGGAGCCCTAATCACAAAATGCTGGGTTGACAAAGTCCTAAAGATGTAACCAAGTAGGTATTAATAATGTGCTCCTCAAGTATTATTCCAAAATTTATACTAGAAGAGGAGTAGAAAGTACACAGATTGTAGCAGAATATTTAAACAAGAACACACTGTCCCCTCTGCTGTCAAAACATGTATAAAATTGGAGACCAAAAAAACTTTGCAAAAGATAATGAAAGCAATCACTGATTTGGCTAAGTCAAAATTGACTGGGGATGACAGCTTATCAGCAAAATTGTATATCACTTACAATGATGTTCTAGATCCTAAGCTTCATGCTTTGTATGAGGCAGCATGTCATAAGGGGGCACTACTGGCTATAGCAGGGAAGACATTTGTATTTTTCCTCCCCAAATGGAGTAGAAAAAAATGTCATGACTTTTTTCAGACTGCGGTCAATGCTTAATATTGATTATAACATTCGCAAATGGGTCACAGCGAACCCAATTAGCAACCAGTTGCCTCTCATCGCCCCCCCATATCAAAGTGGTGCTCTACCAGGTTATAAAGTCTACCCTGATATCAGCAATCTACTCCACATGCTCGAGGCAACATCCACATCAGCCCCAATCCAGGAGTATTCGCTATAGACATAGAGAAGGCTTTCGACAGGGTCAACTGGGAATACGTTTTCAAACTATTACAGAGAATTGAGTTTGAGGATGTAATATTGAAATGGATACACTTAACCATATTCTTAAGGGAAATAAAAAACATTTCTCTGCCTTTGAATTCAAATCTATACACTGACCCCTTTACAATTGAGGGCAATATTGGCAGAGAACTCAAGGGTAATGTTGCTTTTTGGAAATGCATGCCCTTCTCAGTTGTAGATAGGATAGCATACCAAAAAGGTAATTCTACTAAAATTGTTGGATCAGTTCACCGACTTACCTAAAGTACTCCCTAGTAAGATAGTTAAGGAACAGGGCACTATCCTGATTTCCCTGATTGGAAGCAGCAACTGATAGAGAGTGGGTATTTATATACGTATATCAAAGAGAAAAGGGGACCGAGGGCGCTTGTAGGTTGCATGTGCACCCCTACTGAATCTTAATTGTATCAACAGAGTATGCAGTTCCTTAAGAGTGGTAAAAAAGAGAATATGTGGTTGGTCAATTGCCCAAGGGAAAAGGAAGAGGGTTCTCTCCCTTAGGAACTAAGGCCCTCACACACCCCATTGGGTGTCATGCTTTACCATAGGGCTTGCTCCTTTCCAGGCCAGCGCTGCAATGCCCAATGAGCAGCCTTAAAGGGGCTTTTTTTCTGAGATCTTTTATCCCCAAGCCATTTTGTGAAGTGGGAGCGTAGGGCTGTAATGTGTAGATAACCACATATTCTCTTTTCTACCACTCTTAAGGAACGGCATACTCTATTTGCATACTGTTTCATCCTACCTCAAAGGAGGGCTTAAGAGCTCCTGATTTTGAACCCTATTACCTGTAATACAGCTACAATGAGTGGCAGGATACCTGAATGACCTTCCACCTCAGTTTCGGAAAAGTCCTGGTGATATCACAACTAGATGTAGCAGTGAAGATGCTTCTCAAACCAAACAATTTTAGGAGCCTGGACTACTTATTATTGCCAAATATTGCTGGATGTGATGTCTAACAAAAACAAACATCAAGATTGCATATGTTCTCAGCATTACAATTGATGCATGGTAGAACCTACATTCATTATGGGGAAATGGAATTTCATGTGAACGACCCACACACAACATATTTTAGGCATTACTGTCCATTATTAATGGGACAAAGGCAGTGACATTACTTTAAAGAGCAGTTTTTGAGAAAACTATATTAGAACTGTCTGACTGGCAGGAGAAATAGTCAGGTGTTTTGGGAATGCAAGTGAGAGTAGAAAAAGATGAGTTAATATTAAAATACATGGCTAAAAAGTCCATAAATTCCAGGTTCAGGCTCCGACACATCAATGTCCTACATAGCACATAACTCATTCCTAAATGTTCATCCAAAATATCCCCAGCTTCACCAAATGTTTGCCCATATACAGAGTACTGGAGGCAGATTTCTATCACATGTTCTGGCCATGCCCAATCATTGTCAAATTCTAGAAGAAGATTTTTGGGCCAGACCTCTGGATTGGCTCATTGGTCAAAAGGTTCCTGATATTCAAGCACCTTCAACTCTGTTCACAAACTCTCAGAGTTTTGAAGTGGTCAGATAAGAGGAAATGGAATGAGGTAGGAAGATGACAGGAAGGATGTCTGAAAAGATTAAAAGACCTTATTAAGTCCAAACTATGCCTATGGCTTACCTTGTCTCTTCTGTATTTAGGGAATATCTTGCATCTAGGAACATGACTGTATAAGAGATAACAGATGGTTAATGGTGGCCAATGTGCAACAATGATTTAATTCAAATGTTCACAGAAGCATGCTTTCACATTACAAACAATGGCATACCAGATAATTCAGAACACTATTTCTGAATTCTTCTGCATCCAAAGTTTCAACGCAAGATCAAGATTTAAAGAATTACTTTACTCAATTATCGCCATGCTGGCTAGGAAAGTTTATTTCCCTATTACACACTTCACAAAATATCACTTAGTCGTTCGGTCATGTGCTAGGACAGTCCCAGGATATTGAGCAATGTGATTTTGTGCCAGGCTCTATAGAAAAACACACCAAAGATGGCTGACTCACTCAGCATGCTGGAACTTGAAGTCCTTATGATTTGTGAATCCCCAAGAGCAATGGAGCAATCTTCAAGAGTCTTTAGGGTCAATGTGACATTTACCACAGTGTTTCCTGGCATAATAATACTGCATTGCTTTTTCACTCACTACTGGGCAGATTTTGGGTTTGTATTCTCATGGCCTAAGGTGTTATTGTATGTGCTAGAATCATTGGATTTGCATTAATTCAACCTTATCACTTAACTAGAGACTAATCCTGGCACTTCATCGTGTCACTGCTTACAATTACACAATTCCCCATATTTTATTAGGTGAGTTTATTGTATTTGTGAATTGTGTTTTAGAATCAATTAGATCTACTATAGAAAGAAAGTTTTACTGAAGTGTTTGTGAATATGTGAGACAAATCATTGGATGGCTGGTCTGTAGTTTGTCACATCTAGGGCCAGATGTACGACCAGTGTAAATTGCGAGTCGCATTTTGCGCTCGATTGCGAGTCACAAATTGCGAGTTGCAATTTACAATGTACAACAGTGTCAGAGACACTGATTGTGATTCCCAATAGGGTCGCAAAATCCGAGCCTCATGAATATTAATGAAGCACTCACAATTTGCAACCCCATTTGAAAAGGCTGGCCCTCCCAGGGATGCTGGCTGCTGGGCTCAGCAGACCTCCATGTCTGGAACTGCTTTTCAAAAAAGCAGTTTTATTTTTAAAATGCAGCCACTGGGACCACTGCCAGCCCCTAAAAAATATTTTCCTCTGCATTTGCAAAGTGGAAGGTGTCCCCTGGGGACCCATTCCCATTTGCGACTGCATTACCACCCTCTTGAAGAGGGCAGTAAATTGCGAGTGTTTTGCGGCTACAGTTGCAGTCGCAAAACATCCGTACATGGCTTGTGATGCGCTATTAGAAAGGGAACACCCCTTCCTAATAGAAAGTCGCAAAACACTATTTTGCAAGTTGCAAATTATTTGCGAGTCGCAAAACACTGTTAGTACATGACCCAGAGGGAAATTTCATGCGCAAACGGGTCACAAACTTGTTTGCGCATGCAATTTTCCATCGTACATCTGGCCCTTAAGTCCTAATTATGATGTTGGGCGGAGTTTCCTCCACCCAACCTCGTCTCAGTCAAGGGACCGACAGACACACGGTCGGTAGCCCTGACCGACTAATTAGGATGCAACCTTATATTTTACAATGTGAACATGCATTCCGGCTGGAATGCTTGCTCCCATTGTGAAATTTGAGGTGCAGTTAATCCCTGTACCCCATGGAAGGCACCTCAAGGTGCCTGTCACAAGGTGCAGGGATCAACAGGGGAGCACCATAGATGCCTTCTCGGCCTCCAACCGGTGGCAGTGCACCAAAGGGGGCCCTGCGGGGGGCCCTCAAAGTTGAGTTCCAACAGGCTTTCTGTGTCGGAAAGCTCGTCACAGAAAGGCTGTGTAAACCCGATATTGTAATCGCTTGAGTGGAAAGAGCCACCCTTGGGATTACTGGCCGCTTTCAGTCTTGTGGACTGACTCTCTGAGTCTGTGGGAAGCCACTTGGAAAGCCCATATGGATTCCTTTCTGACTGACTACATTATAATGGAATAAAACAACCAGTGGGAAACCCAATCTACCCTTGAGGGCTTGGGATCTACAAGAATGCAAAGGTAACTGTGCCTACAATGGATTTTGTTTGTAATACTTGGTTAAACAATTTATACAAATTACTGTGGCTAAGTTCCAAATGGTAACTAACCTTAAAAAAATCAGAAACATCAATTCGCTCATTCAAATTAAACTTAATCAGTCAAGAACAATTTGAAAATACAGGTGTAAATGTCTCAATTTATATGCATTTAATGAGTATGAAAAAACGGGGGGTACAAATTATGGTAACAGAAACACAAAGCTAGAGGTGGACATACTGTACATAAACATTGTGACCTTCAGGTCATTTGTAATAACATCTATTTCAAAAACCATATAGGTGGAAAAGAATCTCACAAAACAGAAAACAATTCCAACCCAATTAAATCATAAAAGAAAATAGATGAGCTTGTCGACTTTTCAGTCTCGTTGGCATGAGTCCATTAGACCATCTCCAGGACAGAAGGAGAAGAATTATATTTGACCCAGAGATCTGGTCAAATTTATGTCATGAACCAACAAGCTCATCTATTTTCTTTTATGATTTAATTGGGCTGGAATTGTTTTCTGTTTTGTGAGATTCTTTTCCGCCTATATGATTTTTGAAATAGATGTTATTACAAATTACCTGAAGGTCACAATGTTTATGTACAGTATGTCCACTTTTGTCTTTGTGTTTCTGTTACCATAATTTGTACCCCCCGTTTTTATACTCATTAAATGCATATAAATTGAGAAATTTACACCCATGTTTTCAAATTGTTCTTGACTGATTAAGTTTAATTTGAATGAGCGAATTGATGTTTCTTATTTGTTTTAAGGTTAGTTACCATTTGGAACTTAACCACAGCGTAATTTGTATGATTTGTTTAACAAAGTATTACAAACAAAATCCCTTGAAGGCACAGTTACCTCTGCATACATTATAATGGGTCGGTTGGAAAGGAATCCAACCGGCAGATAACAATGCGGTTTGAACGGCTAAAACCGACGGTCGGAGCCGTTTCCGACCACATCATAATTAGACCGTAGGTGTTTGAGACTTGTTTCTACTGCCATTATTATGCCACTTTTGAATAAAGCATTTTGGATGGAGCAGAAGTTTGCTTTTATGTTTGGTAGGAGATACGTCCTCTAAATAGTGATGCTGGACATAAATCTGCAACAGATTGGGTTTTCTAATTGGTGGTTAAGATCTGCTCAAAATGTACTGCACATATCAGAGCAAAAGGAATGATACATTGAATGCTCATCAAGGTTGTTTTATGAGGTTTGTTAATTGTATTGTAGCCGGGGGAATATGAGAGTAAGTCTTTTTGAGTTTATATGTTAGTGCATGGGGTTCATTAGACAGAAAAGTGCTTTGACATTATGCTCATTAGGCTGTAGGTCCAATTGTTGACTATAAAAATATTGTGAAACAAAAATAACAACATCATTTTTACTTTCTATGCACACTATTATCAACAGAAATATATAGGAAACAAAAATATCATTGCTAATAAAAAATAGAAGAAATGAACACAATTGCAACATCAAATATATCATCAAGAAAGTAGTTTTAACAAAAATAAACCATGAGTAAATCTCTAACGCACAGCTTTTTTTATATTAAAATCTAAAAAACCTCTAAGTGTATATTAATTAAAATATAAACATTTGTACAACTCAAAGTGCAAACAACAAATACAATTAAAAAAATACATTCACATATATATTACATTTCATGAAACTTAACAAAATAAAATAGGCATACCTATAAACACTCTCATGAAATGATCTAAAAAATACTAAACATTTCCTATAATGTAATTAAAACGTTCCATAAAATATTTATATTTACTTGATATGACACACACCTAAATAAACAAATTGAAACACATTACCAAAAGCACATTATATTACTAAATAGACACACATTACTGCAAAATGTATTAAATAATGAAACTCTCAATGAAAAATATAACCAAGGAATTTCTTCACCACAGATAACATAAATGCTATATCCTAAATATAGTCTACATAAACAAAGCTATAAAAATTAGGTGAAAAAACAGCAGTTCAAACACATTTTCATTCCAAAAAAAACAGAATAAGAAACTCTAAAAGTGAGGACCTTGTTATCTGCAGCATAAAAAGTATATATTTCCCACCCTTGCAAAACAGTAAATACCTAAAACCTCTCTAAATCTGAAATCACTACAATGTATGGCCATAGTTCAAACCCCAAAATTCTCAGCAATTAATACCCAAGTCTCCATCTGTGTTATATGTTTAGAAACCAAAATAAACTAGTCCGCTACTTATATCCACTAACCACTACATCTACAAACAAAAATGTACACTTAAAATTAATAAAGTTTTACAGAGCCAGCCTATTTGTTTTAAATGCAAATTAAATCTAAATTTTCTTAATTGGTCCCATGAAATGGGTTACACATTATATTACTTAATAGCCGAACATTACTGCAAAATGCATTATATAACTGATAGTCTCAATGAAATTGTAGAAAATGTAATTTCTTCACCACAGATAATATAAAAGCTATATCCTAAACGTAGTCTACTTAATAAAAGAAATAGCAGAAAATGTATAAAAATAAGTTGGAAAACCAAAATTTGAAACACATTTTCCTTCCAAAACACAGAAAAGAAAACTTTAAAAGTAAAAACCTAGTTATCAGCAACATAAAAAATATATATTTCCCACCCCCTCCTAAAAATAATCAATGTCCAGATGTACAAAGGTAAGTGATTGTGATTACTAAATAGCAAATGTTTGTGATTTGGTATATGGTAATTGCAAACAGCAATGTACAAATGTATTTTTTTTTTACTTTTTTATTGAATTTTTGCCATTAACTACAAATGTACATAACATACATTATTGATCATATGAAACATCATAGAAGATCATTTATTACCCTTTATAGCAAACAATTTAAACAGATAATACTTCTGCCTAGATAAGGGAGAGGGGGGAGAGTATATGCTGAATTGGTGTAGGGGGGTTAGGGGGTAGAGGGATTTCTATGAGTTGTAGGGATATATGGGGCAGTCCACTGATTGACATATTTGAAGTCAATTAATTCTTGTCAGCTGATTCTGAAGAGAGGAAATAATCTCAGAGTGTTTGCCAAATATCTTTAGGCCTAGATGAAGTAACAATGCATAATCCTCACTAACGCTATCACAGTGGGACATGGATTTAAGCATGGCGGTGTCTGTGGGGCAGTGTCCACTGCCCCAATGTATGGCAAGTTCTCGTTTGGCAAGTAATAAAGCCACAAATATGAACCTGCGTACACGTTTAGGAATGTAGTAAGTATAGCCCAAGAATGCCATAGCAGAGTCAGTTTGTATTGTGTGATTGGTCATTGTGGTGAGAAGTGAGAATATGGAAGGCCAGTAGCAACCAATTGGGGGGCACGTCCAGGTGAGATAGAAAAAGTCGGCATCGAGGGCTTGTTGTTTGGGGCACTGAGTCGAGTGGGTAGGGTCATATTTGGCAATGTCTTTAGGGGAAACATACACTCAATGCAAGAATTTAAAGTGACAAGCTTATGTCTATGGTAATGGATATTAGCTTGATTTGAGAACAACAATACACCCCCACCTTGTATGGAATTGAATAGCCCAAGTCGGCACTCCAAGCCCCCCTAACTAATGTAGTGGAATCTGATTTTAAGGAGAGGCGTGCACGGTACAGTTTGGATACTAAGTGATCACCGTCACTGGCAGTAATAATGAGTGAAAGTGGCAGAAACTCAGCTGGAGCCAGGGGGTATTTGGGTATACAAGATCGAAAGGTATATTGCAGCCTGCATAGTATGAAATGATTAATGTAAGTGGCACCCTGAAAGCAAGTATCAGTAGAATGGGAAAATGCGTGGCCATCAGGGAATACATCCCCTAAGATATGGAGGCCATGACAAGCAAGGGTTTGCTGAACTCCTTTTTCACTCATGAGGGGAAACCAAGGATTGTCCACAAGAGGGATGGCAGGGGAGTATAGTATACCCCCTCCCAGAGCACGAAGAAGCTGTTGCTATGCTCAGCAAGTGCTGTCAAGAGTCTGAATGTCTATGGAGTTCATGGGGATGCCCTTCTGTAATATGGAGGAGAGCAGTATATGTCCAGCCTGGTCTCTCTCAGGTCTAAGAAATGGGATGCAGGAATCAGGATGGTACCAGTGGTAGGCGTATTGGCACTGTGCAGCAAGATAACTAAGAAAGAGGACTGTGACTCCAAAACCGCCACGCTCGTAGGGAAGGATCTTGGTGTCCCATTTAACACATTGCCTATGCTCTGCCCATACAAGCTGCAAGAGATGACTACGCAAAGTTTTGAAGAAATATTATAGAAGCAGGATGGGGAGGTTTAAGAAAAGATACAAAAAAAAAGGGAGTACTATCATTTTAATTGTTGCCACTCTCCCGGTCATGGAAAGAGGGAGGCCAATCCAGCATTCCACCAGCATTGACAGACGGTCCACGGCAGAGCGGGCAAAATAATTTGGTGCATGAGTAGGGAGAGGTGTGTGGTCAAGATTCTAGCAAATATTTTACTATGTAAATTTAGGTGAGAAAGGGGTCTACATGAGAAGAAAAAGGAGGGGGCCTTAACAGGTTTCAGAAGTAATGTAAGGACTACATCTTGAAGTGTGGGGGTTAGAGAGCAGGTACTCAGTGCCTCTATGTAGAGAGTGAGTAACTGTGGGGCTAGTAGGTGTTTGTAAGTTTTATAAAAAAGCTCAGGTGATGCCATCTAAGCCAGAGGCCTCGGTGCCATCCATAGCGCCAATGGCTTGTTGACCGCTTCGCAAGTAATGGGCTTGGATAAAAAATTGTGTTGGCCATCGGTAATCTGTACTATGGCTATCGCAGCGAGATATGCCGCTATCACAATCTCGGTATTAGAGAAACGTGTAGAATGAAGGTGTTTATAGTATCCAATCAGTTGGTATATGTAGTGAGAAAGAGAGTCAGACAATAACAGTGTCAGACAATAACAGTCATATGTATAGTTAACTACAGCTAGAGAGTTTATGTGAGTAAGAGTGATCAGTGTTAAAGAATTTGAGATGTTGTTAAAGAAAGATAGGATATAGTTCTTGCAAGTGTGTTTCTGTTTTGTGGGTTCTGGAATTAGTTGTTCGAAAAATGAGAAAGGTTGGTCTGGTTACTTATGTACGCGTTGGAGAGCTTGGTGATACAGGAAGTGGTGTAAATTAGTGTGTTAACCCCTTGGCTGCGGCAGGAATTCCGCCGCTGCGCTGGGGGGGGTTTGGGGGCACTACGGTGGCGCCGTGCTCATGACGGAACCACGCCGTAATGAGTCACGGGTGAGCTGTGTTCATGACGGCGTGGTTCCGTCATGACTCCGCCCACGGCGCTAATCGCCCGCACAGGCGGGGAATTAGCACCGCGTGGGCGGAGCGGCCGCCAACGGCCACAGCATGACGGAACCACTCCGTCATGAGCACACGGCACCCGTGGCTCATGACGGAGTGGTTCCGTCATGAGCAGGGAAGGGGTTAATCTAGAGAAGAGGAACTTGGTTTATGGTTAAGTGGTGACCAAGGTAGGACCTGTGAGTTGTTTAACAGTAGTTGTTTAACAGTTAGTTGTTAAACAGTTAGTTTAACATTAACCAGATAGCTCCGGCCATAGCCAGATAGTAACTGGACAAGAAAGAATTATGAAGCAGAGACTAGGTGTCCATATTTTGTTGAGTGTGGTCATCCAAGAATGTTTCTAGATCTTTTGGTTTGTGGAAGTAAAAACCTTTCCCTTCTTTCGAGATTCTCATTTTTGCTGGTCCAGCAAAGGAGAGGTAAAAGTTAATCACTTTCAATCTGTTTTTTTGAGCTAGTAATCCTTTCATACTGCATACTGTGTCTTTTGTGTAGTCTTGAGATATGCCAATTTTGTGTCCCTTCCAAGTTAGTACCTTTAATGCTGCCCAAGCTAGAGGCATCTTGGTCAATGTCACGCAGGGCTGACGCTATCCAGGTCAGCTGGGCATGGATATAGCATAGGATACCCACATGTTTGGACATATAGAATCCTCCTATGTAGGCCTTCAAGGCCTCCAAAGGATGGCCTGAGTGAATACAGTGCCTGAGGTTAATGTGAAATATTCAATGATGGCTTTGCGTAGAATAGTGCGAAAGATGTGGTCATGCAGAGCCTTACCTGGGCACTGCCAAGGGGGGCGCAGCACATTTATGCCGGGAAGATGGAGTGTGAGAGGTGATCTGACAAAGTGCGTGGGAGATGTATGATGTTTGTGGTCCAAAGTGAGGCATTCGCTGATACAAGCCAGTAGTATAGTCTGACCCAAACCCATGGTGGCAGGAATAAAATGTATAGTTAGTAGAGGTAGGGTGCTGTTCATGCCAGACATCATTGAGAGCATAAGTATCTACGATATGATGCAGAATAGTATTGGATCTAGGTTTTCCACTTGGTTGGGTGCAAGTAGAGTCTATTGCAGGATTTAGAACCAAATTGAAATTGCCCCCCCATAATCACCAGTTCTACTTCAAATTGACTCATGTGAGTATGCACAGTCTAGAAAAATTCAGGGGAGTCTATATTAGGAGTGCATATATTTATTAAGAGTACTCTTTTGCCTGCCAGCTGTCCTGAGAGCAAGATGTAGCGGCCTTCCGAGTCTTGGATCATGGAGCGATATGTGAAAGGGACACTTCTGAGTATAGACAGATCCCCCGGAGTAAGTACAGTAATTGGAAAAGTACCGATGTGTGCTCCATGCGGTGGCAAACATGTGGGAGTCTCGAGGCAGGAGGTGAGTTTCCTGCAGAAGAGCTATTTTAACTCCATGACGAGACAAGTAGGAGAGGACCTGTTTACCTTTACATTGATTGTTTAATTCCTTAATATTCCAGGAGAGGAAGGAGATGGTCACCCCTTCCTTACAACTGGCAAGAATAGGCATTTAAGATAGATTGGTAAAGCGGAGTAGGCCATAAAGCTATGTATTGTCGCTTCTGCAGGTAATGCAACATAAAAAAACAAAAATGTAAACTTTGGGAGAAACTGTTCCCGACCCCCCCATCCACACTAGATAAGCAACCATCCAGTGAATCACCATCAAATAGAGCACAAATAACCCCATAAGGGGCAAGTTGGTGTACACCGTTGGGGGGCAACACCACAGGGGTCAGTGTCTGAAAACCTAATAAATGAAGTAATAGTGGGCATGGATCACAGAGATCTAGTGTGTGAGGGCATTTTCCCAAGCCACCAGGGGGGTGCATATCTTTAAAAATAAAGCACAGGTTAGAAAGGTCTTTCAAGTTTATTTTTTTATTATGATAAGGAACTCTTTATGAGGTCCACATAAAACAACATATACATACAAAACAAAAAATACATAATATATTATTCCATCACAATTACTCAAGCTTAATACAGGTCCAAAAAACATTTTAAAAAGTTGTACAGTTTAAAAGCAAACATTTCATTAGGTGGATTAATCAAGGCCGCCTTAAATAAAGAAGCAGATAATATTTTGAGTTGTAAGCAAATTGGTCTTAACCATCTACGCCTGCAAGACATCAGTGCAGGACAAACAAATATGACATGATCTAAGTCCTGATCATACAAATGACAAAGATCACAGCATGCTGAATGACCATACCAGCTGGCATGTAGAGCTTTCAGAGGAAGCAAATTATGTCTTACTAAGTACACAAGGCGTCTGACGCCATGAGAGATGTTCCAAGACATATACAATTGAGCTTTTCGCAGGGTATAAGATTCGATAACAGGCGAACCACCTTTTTTCGCTAAACAGAAGTCTCTATCCTGACAAAACCCCAATTCCCAAGAGGCTGACTTCAAAACAGTTTTTAATTGATGAGAGGATAATAAAAATAAAGTCCCCTCATCCAATTTTAATTGCAGCACGGCAAATCTGAAGTTTTTTACAATCAGGGAGAAATCATTAAAAGATCCTAATAATTCATTTTTTATAAGATCTCTTAAGGTATTAGGTTCACCTTTAGATAAAGCTACAACCCAACGTATTATACTTGCCAGACCTTGAACCCAACTACTACGTAAACCCAATTCCTGTCTCAAGGAAGCAGTCGAATTTGCTGTACCTACAGACATTAAACTGCGTAAAATTTTCCCTTCCGCAGAATTTAAAAAATTCCACTTTTTTACATCAATTAACTCAATTCCGTATAACAGGGAGGCCGGAACTTTCGCTCTGAAAACATCTAAAAGAATAGAAAAATGCCTTCTACCTGTGGCTTTATACAGGGAAACTAAACTCTTTCCCTGAGAAATAGCCTTCCGGGAGTTATTATCAATGTGTAATTTATCACTTAAATTATAAGTGACAATTTTACCTAGGAAGGTGTAAGATTTCACACATTCCAATTTTTTCCCCCCCACAACCCATGGATAATTAAGGCATTTAGGCTTCTTTCTACCGGAAAAGCAAATCACCTTGCTTTTTGCCGTATTTATTGATAAAAAATGACTTTCCGCAAATTCAGAGAGTGCTTGCAGCCGATTGTTCAAGCCCCTTGGGGTGAGATCCAAAATCAGGATGTCATCTGCATACATAAGGCATGCAATTGGAACACCACCCAAGGAAGGGGCAATACCGGCGCAAGCCGAAAGTGTGACGGGTAAATCAACTGTATATAAAGAAAATAACAATGGAGCCAAAAGGCAACCTTGCTTCAACCCATTGGAAGTGGGAATTAATTTAGATACACCACGTTCACCTCCAAGTAGAACTCTGCACCAGGTGTCAGAGTAAAGGGCGCGAATTAACTTGATCAGGAATGGGGGCATACCTAAGTTAAATAACTTTCTCCACAGCAAAATTCTATCTACTTTATCAAAGGCGGTGGAGAAGTCAATAAAGGCGCCATATACCTGACCACCACGGATTTTCACATATTTTTCAGTAATAACTTGCAATGCAGTCAGGTTATCTAAAGTTCCATGATTTTGTCTGAAACCTGTTTGCTCCATGGGAAGAATTTTATGTTCAGATACCCATTGATTCATTAAAGTAAGCACACATTTTGCGAAAACCTTACCAATGGCATCAAGCAAGGCGATTTGACGATAATTTTGCGGTAGATCTCTTGCCCCTTTTTTATATAAAGGGACAATAATACTTCCTTTCCAGGAGGGGGGGACTGTTCCACTAGAAAAACAGAATTTAAACACTGGAAAGAGTATTTTACTCCAAAGTTCACTCTGGTGTTTTAATACTAAAATAGGGATTTTATCAGGACCCATCGCACCAGAGGAACGCATATTCCTAATTGCATATTCAATTTCCCTTTCCGTAGGACAGTCAAGTGTATTTGAGACATTTTCAGATTCAGCATTAAAAACTTGAGAATTATTGTTACTGTACAACTTCTCGATATAATGAACCCACACCTGTTCCTCAATGGCAATAGGCGTAGGACTGGCTCTGGTACCACAACCTTTGCCAATTAAGGACCAGAAAGTCTTGGGTTGGCCATTATAAGAAGCTTCCCTCAGTTGAATCCAGAGGGCATCTTCCTTAAAACGTTTTAAACGGGCCTTAAGTCTAACTCTCCTTCTCTTTAAGATAAACAACTTAGACTTAGCTTCTTGGGTAAAGGATAAAAATTGTCCCCTTACCACTTTGTTTATTTCTCTATTTATAGCCCGTAGAGGATGAGGGACTACGAAGGATTGTTTCACACCTGGTTTCTTTTTTGCGCTAGCAGATACAGAATCTAAAAAATTAATAAAACTCAACAGCTCTCTCCCTTCCCAGAGGGGTAAATTCTCAACAGCAAAATACAAAAGAGGCACCACATTTTCAACAGTACAAGTGTTCCAAAAACATTTCCCAGAACTGGAATCAAAATTCACAAAATCTATGTCCAGACTCCACGGATCCACTTTCTGAAGATTAACGGAGACAGAAAGCATCAATGCATTATGGTCACTAAGAATAGACTCAATGACCTTCATATCCTTTAGTAGGTGAAAACCGGCATAGTCTACCATGATAAAATCAATAATAGATTTTCCCTTGTTAGATTTATGAGTATAAGCTGCCGGGGTGTCAGACGGAAGCCTCCCGTTTACTATTAAGCATTCAACTTTAAGTAAACCATCTAAAATAAGTTTACCTCTTTTGTTAGTTTTAATTTTAGAGGGAAACTGGGCAGGTGGTATATTCAAAGATTCTTCCAATTGAATATTTCTAAACAACTCCGACCCACAGTTAGATATATTACAATTTAAGTCCCCAAACATTAACACATGCGGGGTTGGGGAGACGTCCAACACTTTAGTTAAAAAAGTAAACAAAGTTTTTAAACCAGCGTTAAAACTACAATTGGGGGGAATATAAATATTAACCACAATCAACAATCTATTAGGGCAATCCTCAAAAACCTCTTTTAGGGTTATTGCTTGAAACAGTTTCCCTGGATCTAGATAGTGTGAATAGTTCCATTGCAATCTATTAGATAACAAGCATGCTAGCCCTCCCTTAGCATGGCCTCTTCTAGTGCTGGTTGCGCTGTATTCCAAAACAAAATAGTCTTTTTCCAAAGCTAATCTTCCTTCAACCCAGGTTTCTTGCAAACAAATTATGTCTGCCTTTTGAGAATGCAAGAAACCCAATTTCTCCTTATAATCCTTGAATCCTGCAGTGTTCCATGAGATAAATTTCAGCTCTCTGTTAAAAATTGGAAGATTGTTTAGAACAGGGAGCGGATTTACTCGCTAGAACTCCAGGTAACCAACTCCATTTAGAATGGTCATCCTTCCCTGTCTGCCTAAGGGGAGCGTTTTTGTATGAAACTAGCCTTTCATTCCTAGCCACACAAATTTTTAGGTCCTCTGATCTGAGATTAGACCAATCCGACAACAGCACACCCGTATTAGAGGGAAGTGATAGTGAAGAATTGGCAAGAATCCCTTGAGTACATTTTTCCCCAAAGTGCGGCATAACATCTATCCCTCTAACTTGGAATTCCTCTGCCCACTGTAGAACAAGATTTAACACAACTTTCGAATAGAATTTCACCCTTGTTGATCTTATTGGTTTCCCTACGAAGGAGTTAAGGAGAAATACAATATCTAAGTCGGACGTTTGAATTAATTTCAAACTTTCGATCTCTTTAAAACAGATCAGTAGAGCAGATCTATTTAAAATTAAATCTGGTTCAAATAAGGGAGAAAAATCAAGATATAAAGTATCCACACTTATTTTTTCTTTTGGGGGAATAACTGACATTGAGGATGGGACCTGAAAGGTTCTTGCTGAAGGATTTAAGGAAGAAGAGGACGGGATGACCGATGAGGTGTTAACCTTAGAACTAACTTGGGAAGATCCTGCATTAACATTACAATAAGCTGAAAAAGGATTAGCGGAAGGATGGGTAACCTTAGGGAAGAAAGGATTGGTAAAGCTTATAGAACCTAGACCAGAGGCAGGGGCGACTTCTTTAGGCGAGACAACTCTAACCTCTACATGAGAGGTAGGAGACTGCTCCACCTGCGGGGAATCTTCTACACTTAACTCAGCATTCTTATCAAAAAGAAGTTTCCTCTGTCTTTTTTTAGCAAATCTTCGAATGGGTCTCCTCTTCTTCATTCTAATCTTTTTGTGTTTCAGGGGACTCACCTTTCCCATCAATCCCGTATTTACTTTGGAGATCTCCTCTTCTTTAATTGATGGCAAGGAGAATATCGGAAAAAGAGCTGGAATTTCAGATTTGGAAATGAGAGGAGATGTTGCTATTACCTCTATCTTGTCACTCATTGGAGCTATACAATTAGCACCAGCCGAAACCACTTTGGCAGGATTGGGGACAGCTGGAAGAACTACATGTTTCTTTTCCTTTTGACCTTCTGTCAAAGGAGAAGATTGAGCTGAATCCAAAACTGCCGAAGCGGAAGGAGCGCTTATTTTTGGGGTCATCAACAGAGAGACCGATGGTATGGGAAGATCTAACACTAACTCATTTTTCCTTAGCAGAAGTACTTGCAAAATTTGCGTTACAGTGTCAAAAATACATTCCGAACCACCCACAAATTTTTCGAGTAAACTCAAAATCGAAGAAAGAATTGATTCCAGAGAGGACAAAGAATTAGAAATTACCCTCCCATTAATGTTTGGAGACCCCTCAGTTAAATTGTTCAACACTGGACCTGAACAAGATGTAAAGTTTAATTGAGAATGGGAAAAATCTAGTTTATTAGAAGGTGTGCTTCTTAGAGGACCGGTATTCGAAATAGTTATTGCTTCCTCTAAAGGCACACCTTTAGGGTTCCCATGTAACGATCCCACCCGCGCCCTATGAGCTGTTAAATCAATGTCAGGCAGTGTAAAATCGTTCCCTACTACAGGGGATTTAACTGACGCGGCTGACAAAAGATCAGTATTCACAGATACTTTAGGAACATCCATTGTTGCAACTTGGGAGGGGACAATTTTATCCGATTTTGAGGACAGATTACCCGAATGTACATTCTGTTTCAGATGTACATTGTTTAACGCCGAAGGCGAGCCCCTTAGTACTTCAGGGCTAACTAAAATAGGCAAAGATTGACTAGCAACCAAGCTCAAACTAGAGGAGACATCGATGACCCCATTAACAGGCACCAAATCGTTAGACCCAGGGATTTCATTCGGGGACTGCAAATCAATGGGTTTATCTTTCCCTTTGTCCCAAAAATTGAAAAGCTGACATTGACCTTTCAATTGCATGGAAGTTGCAATTTTGTTCCGAAGGGGGTTAGATTTAGTTTTAGCCCCAGATCTCCCTACAAGCACTCGCCCAGAGCGCAATTTTTTAGCCGTCATGAGACTGAATTTGACGGGGAGTAAAAAGTCAATTAATAACAATTGTAGAATTAAAAACTAAGAATCCTAAAATACAATAAAATCTATAAAAGCAGTGTCACACAAATTTAATACCGGAGAACCAAGAGAGGGGGCCCAGCCCAGCCTTCTTCAGCCTCTGACGGCCTCAGACGGTCCCGCCCTTGTCCCGGGCTTCTCCCGGCGCGCTCCCGCGCGCTCCCGCGCGCTCCCGCGTTGCGGTGACACAAGGGAGGTTTATAGCCGCGCTGAGGCGGGGGAGGAGCCAGCAGGGAGAACGGGTCAGCTGCTGGTGATGCCGAGAGTCAGGCGCTCCTGGGACTTGAAGTCCTCGCTTGACCACGCTCGCAGCCCTGCACACACCACCGCCACAGAGGCTCAGTCTGGAATAAGAGTTCGCAGGCACAGCGCGCTTCCTGCAGCGCTAATTAGAGAACCAGATGCGAAGCGGGACCCGCGAAGCGGGTTCCGCGAGGAGTAGATGAAAGGAAGAGCCGCTCCAGCGTGCTCGCAATCCAAAGCTCCCTCTTCAAGTCTACACAGGTGACAGGTAAGGAAACCAACAGAGAAACTGACGCGCTGGTTTTAGCCGCGCTGAGGCGGGGGAGGAGCCAGCAGGGAGAACGGGTCAGCTGCTGGTGATGCCGAGAGTCAGGCGCTCCTGGGACTTGAAGTCCTCGCTTGACCACGCTCGCAGCCCTGCACACACCACCGCCACAGAGGCTCAGTCTGGAATAAGAGTTCGCAGGCACAGCGCGCTTCCTGCAGCGCTAATTAGAGAACCAGATGCGAAGCGGGACCCGCGAAGCGGGTTCCGCGAGGAGTAGATGAAAGGAAGAGCCGCTCCAGCGTGCTCGCAATCCAAAGCTCCCTCTTCAAGTCTACACAGGTGACAGGTAAGGAAACCAACAGAGAAACTGACGCGCTGGTTTTAGCCGCGCTGAGGCGGGGGAGGAGCCAGCAGGGAGAACGGGTCAGCTGCTGGTGATGCCGAGAGTCAGGCGCTCCTGGGACTTGAAGTCCTCGCTTGACCACGCTCGCAGCCCTGCACACACCACCGCCACAGAGGCTCAGTCTGGAATAAGAGTTCGCAGGCACAGCGCGCTTCCTGCAGCGCTAATTAGAGAACCAGATGCGAAGCGGGACCCGCGAAGCGGGTTCCGCGAGGAGTAGATGAAAGGAAGAGCCGCTCCAGCGTGCTCGCAATCCAAAGCTCCCTCTTCAAGTCTACACAGGTGACAGGTAAGAAAGGTCTTAAAATGAGGATAACATAAAGCAGTAGTAAGTGTCAAGTAGACGAAACATGTTCCGGGGAAGGCAATGAGGTCATGGGATATGGGGTGGGACATCCAGAGCCCAGCAAGCTCAAGTGCTTCAGTTGAAATGGGAAAGAACTGAAATTTTCCATCGACTTCAACTCGGAGGCGGGCTGGCAAGAGCATGGCATTTTTAAGCCCCAGTCTATGCAATGCCAGTTTAGCATCGATACATTTCCGCCGTACTTCTTGAATTGTAGAAGTGAAGTCTGGAAAGAACATGAGTGTGGGGCCTTGATAATGCATAGTGCCTTTCTCATGGGCTAGCAAGATTATGGTGCCCCAATCCTTGAAGTTTAGCAAGCAAGTCATAAGTGGTCACGGTGGGCACCAACTAGCGGGTATGGCCAAGAGTGCAGTTGATATGTTACACCGTAAAAGTGCATGTGAAATTGGCACAGTCAAAAGGTTCAATGAGCATTTTTCCTACAAAAGCCACCCATGTTGACTGTCTATGCCACACCAAGTATACAGATGTTATTTCGCTGAAAGCATGCCTCAAGGTCTTCATTTTTAACAGCTACTGTTTTGAGGATGCGTTCCATCCTTTCACGTCACTTCAGCGTAGAAGCTGCACCATCCTGCAGGCTCGATAACCACTCTTCAGCACTGTCCGATCTGGCATTCTGGTGCACCAGGCACTTGCCAATGCCATCAGGGTAACTGGCGAAAGAATAAAGGCGGGCCTCGATGGAGTGGAATCCGGCCCTGATCTCCATATGATAGCTGCTGTGTTCCCTGTTTCTTCAAAACCACTGATCTATCCAGAGGTTTGTCGGTGTCCAACTGTGACCGGCCTCGGCGCTGAGCTTAGTATGTTTGAATTGGAGTCTATAAATGCAGATAGGGGGATGAGCCCCTGCTTACGGGCCGCAGCTGGGCCACATAAGAAAGGCTGCACCCCCACTGCAGCCATTGGGGCCGCACCACGGGGACACAGCACAGAAGCAAAGCCAATTCCACCCGCTGAGATGTACAGGAGGAGTAACACAGGCTCGAGAGACGTCCACTGGCACTACACTCACCGGGGTCCAGCTGAATGAGTCAGTGCCCTCCGCACACTCCAGGCTGCTTGTTCGTGAAGCGAGTCCAGCAGCTGTAGGCGGTCGGGAAAAGGAGCGGGTCCCCACTCCTCTCAGCCCTCAGCAACATGTCAGTAGTCTAGGCCTCAGGCTCAACAGTGGCTCCTGTTGCCGTGGGGCTTCCAAGGCAGTGTTGGAATGCGTAGGCCAGGTGCCTGCACCTTGGACGTTGTAGTGTATTATTCATCAGTGGAGGCAACCCCAGGTGTCACCTTCAGATTGCAGCACTCCCCCGGCAGGATTATTCAAGTTAAAGTAGATTTGCAGCACGTTCCATGCAGTTTTAGAGACTGCGATGGAGCTTCATAAGCTAGCAGCAATTTTAGTCGCAGCCGTGGCCATGCCCCTACAAATGTGAATTTAAGAAATCTTTCAATTTCAAGTGAGTTGCAACCAGACCTACCTCATTAATATTTATGAGGTAGGTCTTGGTTTGTGACCCATTGGGAATTGCAAAAATCACAGTGATGGTGGCCAGCTGAGGTCAGCAGTCCTCCTTGTCTGTTATTGCTTTTCAATAAAGCAATGTTCTTTTCCAAATGCATCCCGTTTTTCTCAAAGGAAAATGGGATTCATTTCAAAAAGAAAAACGAAAAGGTTTCTTTATATTTTTTAAGAGTAGGCAGTGGTCTGTAGGACCACTGCCTGCTCCTAAGAAATGTTTTTACAAACATTCACAAAGGGGAAGGGGACCAACTAGTGAATGGTTTACCACCTAGTTTACCACCGGGACGCCCCTTTGTTGGGGCAGCTGTTGCGCTATATAAATTGTTATAACATAACATAACATAACATAACCTACTTGTAGTAGGGAGTACAATGAAAATGTTTAGAGACCATATTTCAGTTGCAAAACATTCACACATACCACTGCGATTCGGTATTAAGAAGGGTAGCCCTAACAATGCCCCTTCCTTATACCGAATCGCAAACCAAATTTACTTTTCGGTAATATATTACTGAATCGCAATTTGGGCCTTTGCACATTGAAAAATGCCTTTTTTAAATTTGCAAACAGCCTGATTCTGTGAATTGGGCCATTTGCGAATGTAAAAATGTGTTTATGCATCTTGCCCTAAATTTCTAAAGCCTCTACAAATCTTGAATCACTATAATGTCTGGCCAAATTTCAAATCCCAGAATTCAAAACAATTATTAAACAAGCCCCCATCTATTTCCTTTGCTTAGAAACCCAAACATGTTTTTTCTGTCCCTCTCTATAGGAGCAGCTTTGTGCAATACATTATTTGAACCCAATTTCTTGTTAGCCTTATGCCATGCATAAAACAAGGAGAGACCCAGTGTCATTGTCTTCCAAATCCCCACCAAGGAAAAGGGGGGTTAGTCCATCAAGTTCTTCACCAAGCCCCCCTTCTGATGATCTAGATGCCACTTGGAAGCCACAAACTGAGTCTGAGAGGGATACACGTCCCAAGAGCAGGCATGGAAAAAGGAAGGTTCCAGAAAGCCTTACACTTATGGAGGTTGATGTAGAAGAGCAGGATGCTGATGATGATGATGATGATGAGCCAGTCATCACGAACATCACTCAAGGCCCAGAGGACATGGAGACCAACATTTTTACCCTATTCAAAATGGCTGCTAGGGATGTAGCACGCATACCTCTAACACAGGTAACACCAACACGACCTCCAGCTTCCATATTTACATCAGCAAAGGGCTGGCAGCGTCCTACATCCAGCACAAGCACCACCTCAGCAGAAGTAGGTAGTGGTACTGCACAGAGTCAAATTCAACGCACACCCTCCAGTTCATCTGGCATTGGAAGTGGCACCTCCAGCAGGAGACAAATGTTAAGCTCCCCAGTGTGGGACTTCTTTACGGTTAGCGAAAAGGAGGAGTACATTGCTATATGCTCCATTTGTCATACTTTTGTTAGTCGTGGTAAGCTTGGTACAAACTATGGTACCAGAGGCCAAATGACCCATCTAAAAAAAACACCACGCAATCCAGTGGGAGGAGCACCTTTGTCGCATAAAAACTGGAACCAATGCTGTTGGTGGGGATAAACGAGTAGAAGGTCTGCTCACGGTGGAACAGGAAGAAGAAGAAGAGGGAGACATTCTCTGTGATAGTGGTACACAAAGTAGCCCTGTCCCCAGCACTGCAGTGGTAATGCCCACATCCTCAGCAACATCTCACTGGCACAAGAGTAAGAGTCAGCCTGAGACACAAAGGAGTACTGCTTTTAAAAAAAGTGCGACGTTGAGCATAACAGGAAGGAATACCACGCAGCCTACCATTCTTAGCATATTTACTAGGCTGGAGGTGTAGTACGAACGCAACCACCCAATAGCACGTTTGTACAAAGCAAAGCTGGCTAAAATGTTAGCACTGGACCTTCTCCCTTTTTCTTTTGTTGAAGGGGTGGGTATTCTGGAATTTGTGACAACCATCTGCCCAAAATGGAAGGTTCCCAGCCGCTACTATTTCGCCACAGTTGCTGTTCCAACACTGCATCACGACGTGCTGGAATTGCTTGGAAAAGCCTTAAAACAGAGTGCTGTTCAGATTATCCACCTGACAACAGACATGTGGACCAGTTGCCAAGCCACTGATTACATGTGCATCACTGCACACTGGCTCTCTTTTTTGGGTGTTAAAGATAAGATATCTGCAGGTGTTGTTGACACTGCTGAGATTTTTAATGACACTTGCAAACATGCAACTGTAGCCATGTTTGCTATGGAGAAATCTCATACTTCTGCAAACATTTTGGATGAGTTTAACAGCAAGGTGTTTCAGCGGCTGCGACCAAGAGGGCTTAACATTGGTTTTGTTGCCACGGACAATGGCAGTAATGTAGTTAGAGCCATGAAAGATGGTGGCTGTTTCAGGGTCCCGTGTTTGGCACACTACATTAACATTGTTGTTCAAGACTTTCTGAAAAATGAAAGCAAAGTCAGCAACTTACTGACCACCTGCAGAAGAATATGCACACATTTCAACCATTCTTTTAAAGCCCGGAAGCAGCTGAGGGTCATTCAACGTGAGCATAAAATGCCAGTCAAAGCACTCATCCAGGAGGTGCCAACACGTTGGAACTCAACTTATTACATGCTTGAGTGTCTGTTTGATCAGTACATATCACTCAATGCTTATGTCATGAAAAGGTCAGGAGATCCTACTGTGAAAGGCATGACAGTTGAGATGGCCCAATGGGACCTCGTTAAATGCCTGACAGAGAGGCTACTTCCTTTTGAGGTCTTCACACGTGAAGTCAGCAGGGAGGACTGTACTATGGGCCAAGCTATCCCATTGTTGTACATGCTATAGCAAGAACTGAAGGAGGTGTCTGAAACGTACGCAGGTGTGGATGACAAAGTAGACGCATATTATTTGGCGGACACCTTAGCCGTTTGCATATCTGAAAACACAAGGATTCAAAATAACATTGTGTCACATCGACATTACATTACTGCCTCAATTTTGGATCCACGTTACAAATTATTGCTGAGCAGTAATGAAGTAATTCCTTTTTCAGAAGTGGATGTTGCCAAGTACAAAACTTTGATAGCTGAGGAAGCCACTGACTTTGAAAATGAACAGCTCTTAATTAGAGGCCCGCCACCCCAGGCCAGAAAAAGTACTACAGGGCATCCAGAGTCAAGTTCTACTTCAGAGCCTGATAGCAGTGCGTTTGCTTCCCAGCAGTCACCAACAATACCAGCAATAACATCAACAACAGCACCAACAGGATCATCAGCCATATTTAAAAAACGGCAGGTGATTGGTTTCTACGGAAAGGGTTTTGTAAGTCCATTACTGATGCAAAGGCAAAAGAGGCCAAGCAAATCGGAGCACCTCTGAACATTGAGCGGATGGTTCAGGCCTATCTGGATGACACAACAGAGGTCTTCATGGAGCAAAGCCCATTGGTGTATTGGTATGGGTAAAGAAGCCAATGGCCAGTGCTCAGCAGGCTGGCGAGAAAGTATGTGGCTTGCCCTGTTGCAAGTGTCTCTTCTGAGCGTGTTTTCAGTGCTGCTGGTGCCATTGTTACTGTGAAAAGGACCAGTCTCTCGCCCAAAAGCATGGAGAGGTTAACCATGATCAAAATGAATCAGCACTTTATACCACCGGAGTGCAAAATACGTGAATCACAGCCGGAAGAGGAGAGCGACTTCGATGACATAAGTAGTGGGTTACATGACGTACTTCTGTCCGAACCACCAGAGTTTGAGGACAAGCTCCTCTTCCCTGACAACTAGGCTTTCAAATTGTTCTTCCTTCCTTTATTTGTGTGTGTATCTGTTTTTCTGGTTCAAATCTGATCACAGCAAATCCATCAACACCGTCTCCTCTTTTTATTTCCCAATTGGAGTTGCACGTCTGTGCATAACTGTCCACTCCACTCCTCAGAGTCCTGCTCCATCTTCCTTACTCACCCTTAATACATTTCAAGCAAGCCAGACTTTGGATGGAGATGGAGAATAGTACAATACATGTTGCCTCTAACAGTCCCTCCATAAGAAGTGAAACGTGACTACAGCTATCTTCCGTCTTTTTTCCGAGCCGAAACTCATCACTGTCAGAAGGCTAGGCATCTGATCTGACAGCCAAACAGAAGAGCAAGACAGGTAATGATTATTATGAATGATGGCATGCATTGCATTGGATGCTTGCTGGCTATGAGTGAATGTGCATGAAGTTGAACTATACTAGTTTATCTACAAAGTAAAATTGACTCAAGTGACAGTCAATGTTTCCTTGTTGTTTAATAACCACATTGTACTCCTACTACTGCAGGTGCAGGCCAATATCCGTTGCAATTTTGTAATATGGAATATATTATAAACTGAATCAGAGTCACTACAGACTGAGTTGGTGTTGGAGAACACGTACCACATGGTCATGATGCTGACCATACTATCTTTGCACACAGTCAGTCAGTTGGATTGGAGATAATTGATGGAATAACTGCGTTTCATGGACTGGCATGAAAGGTAAACACAATAATTCAACAAGAACCACAGCAGACCTAGGCTACATGTCTGTGTAGTGATGTGGACTGGAGTAGAGTGTAGTGGTATGAGTGACAGTGGCACATTGATTTAGTCACTTGATTTGGAAAATGCTAGGTTGCTGCATGTGCCTTTTGTCTGGCTCTGTTAACATTTAAGGTAAATGGGGGTTGGGTGCCGGGCCTGGCCTGTGCCGTGGTTGGCCTGTTCTGTACTGGCTCCTGTCCTGTTGTTGTTGTAGCTTAATGCTGTAGAGAAGACACGATGTATCCAAGCCGCCTCAGTCTGAAAGTGTTCTCTCAAGAGTCTTGTCTTCTCTTCTTGCACTCCACTGTAATTGAGTTTATTTTTTTTATTCAGTTATTTTTCAATACCCCTTTTGTTTTTCCATCTACACTTACAGGCCGGCCTTTACCCTGTGCTATAGTGGGAGAAACAACTCACACTTACCTTACCAATGCGCATCAGGCAGGCAGTGGTACCCAAGATTAATGAGCGGAGTGTTCATGGAAGGGAGGACCAAGATGAATGATGAGAATGATGCAACTCCACAATTGGACCAGGATAATACAGTAACTTTAGTATCAATCATTCATCATTCATCTTTTAATATATTTGATTCCTTTTTTCTCTTCAATCATTACTACTGTGTGTTGTGGTTTGTGTGGTAATTGATGCCTACAACTATTTTTTCATTTTCTTTGCTAGCTTTAAAAATAAAAGTAAGCCCGGTACAGCATGTAATTTGGATCGCTCTGAGGGCAGACAGGCAAGGCAAATTTCATATTAATAATTTCTGCCCTGCACTGTCTAATTGTGTAGTAGTAGTTAGTAAGTACAACTCATTAATCATCAAGTTCTCTTCATCATCATGCATGCATTTCCTTTTTCTCCCTTTATAGATTTCTTGAATGGATCATGGTCGTCTTCCAAGACTGTGTTTTACTTTTGTTGTGTCCATGCATACTGTCTGTTTTTCTTTGTCAAACCTTTCCCCAAACCCGCCTTCCCATCCATTCATCAATCCTTAACCCTCTTCCCCCGGGCTGTGTGATTTATATTGAGGTGTGATGTGACTACATTAAATGTACACCAACAATTGATCACACGCTTGCTGGGGCAGATGTGGTGAAAGCAACACTAATTGAATTTCAAGGCAGGGCAAGGATCTTCTTCTGCTTGTCCACCCATGCTGTACTTTACTTCATTCTACTACTCCTCCCACAGTCTTTCTCAGGCAAGTGACTGTCTCTTTTTTTTTCAAATGCTAGTGCCAGTGTCTACTACTACCACCACAACCATGGCATCTTCTCCATTCACTTGGGAAACCAATCATGCAGCCATCACTGTGCCGAACCTCATCATCATCAATCACAGGTAAGATACATTTGGTGGGAGGTATAATGGACTAGAAGGAGAGACTGTCAGTTCTAGTAGGACCAATAAAATAACTCAGTGAGGGGTACCGCATCTATCTGTTTGTGTGTTACAAAATCGGAAGATCTTTTAAATCAAACATTAGCTGCGGGCCTGCAGCAGCAAGGAAACAAAGTAACAAACCATGTGACGTAAATTCGTAAAACAGTAACCCACCCACAAAACATTAATATCGTATGTTTAAGTAAATAATATATAATTTATTACCCTAACAAAAATAAACTATCCCACTCTGACCTGACCCACCCCCCTCCCTAACCCCAACCAATGTCCAAAAGTGAAAGTCCAAAATGTCCAGAAAAAACCCCAAAGCCCAAAACCCACCCACCAACAAAAGGAATTAAAAAAGGGGCAAATCAACAAGGTCCTAAATTTGGCAGGCTTTCAGGTGTTTGGCAACCAGGATCTTCACCCACTCGTCTAGGTGCTCCTCCAAGCAGGCCATCCGGAGGAGCATCTGGCAGCGTAATGCCCTGCAGTTACATCCAGGGTGGGGGCAGCAGTGCTTGATATTGAGGCACGGTGGTGGGCGGCTGCCTGACCACCGTGCCGTAAAACTAGAAGCGGGGCCTGACTGGGGCCCGGGGCATTGGAAGAGGCTGCAGCTGCAGCCGCCTCCTCCTCCTCCTCCGCCTGAGCCACCAGCCACCGGTATTCCTCACAAATGGCCTCCAGTTTACGGCGCCGGGCCCTGGCTGCCAACTCCTTCCACGTATGTTTTGGTTGGGAAGGAGGATCCATATCAAGAAAGAAAAAGAACATTGTTGTAACCAATACTCTTAGCAAACCAGTACCACAAAATTCATTCAACACATAGTGGCACAGTATCCTAGCAAGCACAGTGCATAACATTTGTGGTAAGTATCTATCCTCCTTCTTCCTCGGACACTAACATTTGTGGGAGTTTCAGGCATTATACTAGCAGTATGTACTCCAGTAAACACCAGTCGTCTTGTTCTTATCTCTAGTGCGGGCGGTGGTTGCGACTGTTGTTGTTGACCACTTATCTGCTGTGTTCCCTCCTGCGTTGATTGTGTACTACTTTGAGGTAGCGATAAGTTTAGTTCAGGCTCAGCATCACTGCTTTCCACCATTAGGCTGGCTACCTCTTCCACACTCATCTGCTTGGGCCTGGGTTGGTGGGTTGGGCCCACTGATGCGGAAGTGCTGCCCCCAGCTTGGCCCCCCGGACACCGCTGCTGCAGGCATCATTTTTGGTGTCCCAAACAAGGTTTTGGGCGGCACACCAGACTTAAGTGACACTTCCTTCTTCTTCTGTTCCTTCTTCTCAATGGCACCTTTCTTGGTACTGGAGGACCTGCTACCTGCTTTCTTTGGGGGCATCTTCTTCAGATGTCATCAGCACTCAGTTGCACAAGTTGCAGAGATGGCTGGTCAGGTCACTCACACGTCACGTCGTGTACAGCAGCAGGACCTCAGTCTGGCACCACAACGGGCGATGATGACACACCTCCTCCTCAGTCTTTTGTGCACCTAAAAGCAAAGAAGCCAGAAGAACATCAGTCAAAAGATAGTACAATCAAACTAATATAATATATAACTTCTTAGTGTGTGGTGGGTGGTCACAATTATTACATTTTATTAAGTCAGTGAACAACAACAGTGTAGCCATTTATGAGACTTTGACAACAAGGCCAGGGCTCCTGGTGTACTACTGTACTGTGTACACTCAGGAAGAATAAGAATAACAAAGAACAAAAACATAAATGTAGTGTAGCCTGTTTGCCCTAAATAGAAATGTGTGCATCACATGGGATGGATGCAGCATCAGGCAGCAACAACAACAAACACATAAACATAAAAAGACATTTATTTACAACACCCAAAAAGTGAAATATACCCCAGAAAAAAAGTAAAACCCACATTTTGCAAGTCATTCCAAAGCCATACATGATGTTGAAATTCAACGCACAACACAAAAACAGTTGTTTAACTTCCATGCACCTGTGATGATTGATGAGTAGCACCCCTGGGCCTACTGCCAGACTAGGCCACAAGCTTGGAGGCCTATGGAAAAAGCACAGTGGGTGGTCCCACAAAATGGCCACCACCACATGGCCAGGCCACTCACAAAAACAAGAAAAGGTCAGGAATACAAGACAGACAATGCAGGCCTATAGCAAAAGCACAATGCCTGGCTGCAGAAAATGGCCGCCACCCACATGCTCAGGCCACCCACCACAATAATAACAGAAAAGTGAATACAAAGGACAGGAACAGGAAGTTGGAGTCTCTGTGGAACTTACTTCCTCTTTTAAATTTTTTTTAAAAAAATAAAAGTGACTCCGCGCTCCAAACTACAGCAAAATGACAACCTGAGGAGTTTTTTTAGCAAAATGCACAAAATCATCGTTTTCGAGAAGGTTTTATGTTGCTCGCGAGATATTGTTTGCCAGATTGCAAATTTTGCGTGTTCGGCATCGCGAACTGTACAAAAGTCGTTATCGCGTGCGCGAATACGCATATTGAGAGCGCGAAAATGACAAAAACTATAAGTCCGCGTTCTTGAGCTGTGCAGAGTTGCCAAAAGTACGTGAGCTGAATTCCTAGGGTTACCTACTGTCTGAAAAGCCCTATTTCATTAACACACACCCAAAAACTGAAATTCCACTTCAAAAACAACATTTTGCAATTCAATCCAATGCCATCCATGGTGTTAAAATTCAACAGACAACACAAACAGAAGCAAAACAACTACGCTACGCTGCAGATTGCGTAGCAATCTGCAACTTCGCGCTGTACGCGAATCGCGAGGTTACCTAAACTTCGCAAGCTCCGCGAGTGGAGCGTAGTTCACCGCCCAGGCTTAGTTTTAAGAACGTTCGGCGCATGCAACAATGACCATGTTTGTGACAGAAAAATCACATACAGTTGTAGACATCTTGGAGGTATTTTACAGCAAGGTGTATGAATGGCTTTGATCCACGGACAATGGCAGTAACATAGTCAAGTCCATGTCAGACAGAGGCTATTTCAGGGTCCTGCGTTTGGCCCATTGTATCAACCTGGTGGCGTATGACTACCTCAAAAAGGAGGACATAGTCAGCAACATACTGTCCACCTGCAGAAGATAGATTCTGCACCCATTTCAGCCATTCTTTTAAAGCCTGAAGCAGCTGTGGATTATTCAGGGTAATAATAGAGCATCAGTTAAAGCCCTGATACAGGAGGGGCCAACATGTGGGAACTCCACCTTTTACATGCTGCAATGTCTATTTTAGCAGTACAAACAGATCAATGACTATGTCATTCCAAGAGGAGGGTATGCAGTTAGGAAAGCTATGACCATAGATGCAGACAAATGGGGCCTAGTCAAATGACTGACACAGACGCTGTTCCCTCTTGAGGTTTTCACACGGGAAGTTAGCAAGGAGGACAGTACGATAGGCCAAGCTATCCCGTTGTTGCATCTCCTACAAGACTAGGTAAATAAGGTGTCTGCAGGTGTGAATGAAAACACAGAAGCACATGCCTTTGTTGAGAATTACCTTAGCCCTGTGCTTGGCTTCTAAGATAAAGCTGCAAAATGACATCATTCGGCCCACTTTCATCCCTTTTTCTAAAGGGGATGTTTAAATATAAGAGGTGGATTGTAGAGAAAGCCGTAGACTTGGAAGAAGAACCGCTGGAACTTCGAGTCCCACTCGCAGTTCTGGGGTGCCACCCTCAACTACCAGGGAATGCAGCCTTGTCTCACAGCAGCCAACAACACCATCAACCAGAACACCGACAACAACAGCAAAAGAAGAACTGGACCCAACTTCTGCATTGTATTGGTTTCAGTTGGGAGGGCTCAAGTCCAGTGCAAAGTTGATGTCAAAACACGTTGAACAAGTGGCAGCACCAATGACTATCCACCGGATGTTCCAGGAGTATCTGGATGATCCAAAAGAGGTCTATGTGGATCAAAATTAATTGATGTATTGGTAAGGAAAGACGCGCCAATGGCCAGAGCTCAGCAGGCTGGCAATAAAGTATCTGGCTTATCCTGTCACCAGTGTGTCTGCTGAACGTGTGTTCAGTTCAGCTGATGCAGTCACCCGCTATCACCCAAGCAGGAATCTACGCTCCACGGAAGCCTTCTTGGCCGTGGTCCCGAAAGTTAAGAGAGCTAGAACTGGAGGCAGAATGTTCACTCTGAACGCCTCAAAACTGTGGAATTCACTCCCTCTACAACTCCGGTCCAACCCCAACTTGCACTCTTTTCGCAAACAATTGAAGACTCTTCTGTTTGCTAGGTCCAACCTGTCCTAAAACTTCTGCTGTACCTCCCAACTCTGTTTACATCCTCAGCGCTTGGACGCCCGTGGGGCAGCAATCGCGCTATACAAATCGATATACAATACAATACAATACAGTGAGAAGGACCAGTGTCTTGCCTCAAAATGTGGAGAGAATGACTATAATCAAAATGAACCAACATTTTATACCACACAATTTCACCGTTCCTGAAACAGCAGCACAGGAGGAGGAAGAGGATGATTGGCCCAAAAGTTTATCATATGTGTTAGCTGACCAACTTCTGGGTGAACCACCTGAGTTTGAAGACGAATGCTACTTCCTGGACTAAGTATACCAGTGCTGCCATAGAATTTTAACATTTTTGTCATTGAACTGAAATTTGCTAGAGGACATTATTATTATTTTTGTGTCAGATTTATGCTGCCCCACCTTTTTTATTACTGTCATATATATGGCCGGAATGAAGTAGGGCCAGTGTCCATTGAAGATGCCCCACAATTCCTTCATGACATTGGGGACAATGCCTGCCCCCCTTGCATCCATGTAGACTAATGCCTATTCCTTTATACATCAATTTGCACCAGAAGGGCTGGCGCATAAAATTATTTATTACTTACAAGACTGAATGCCAAGACCAAATTCAAATGTGTTGCCTGTATCAAAGATGATTGAATACCTATCTGAATGACCTGTGCTTAGATTGGATGAGGTAACTTCAACTATTGCAACGGTGAGTGATTGACTGCATGAGTGATGATTAAGTTGATTGATGATTCATGTGGTGGCAGACACCGAGGGAGGGTGTGTGTTGAACTGTAAAATGGGGAATGTATTGAAATGATTATTGATTTGCATTGTTTAGGGATTGAGTGATGGGCTGTCATTTTCTTTTCCTGTAGGTGATGATCAGTGCTTTCACACTTGGCCAGATTTAATTAATTGCAGGGTGTTCTTTTTTCTGTTTTTTCAAAGACCAGAACAGTCACTTTAGTTAACAAACAAAAACAAATGCAAAATACTGCAATTCAGTTTCATTCACTTCTTCTTCAACGGCAGTGCACTGCACTCCATGTCTATCTTGCTCGGGTCACGCAATTTGTGAGTCATGATGATGATGATGACTGGTCTGAGACAGCATTACTCAGAGTCAGCACTGGAGGAGTATCATGGAAGAACTCAGGACGTGAGTTACAGGACTCCCTCATCATTAGCTAGAAGCAAGAAGAATACTATCGACTTGAGTTGAGAGGTAAACCAAGAGTCTGAGGCCTAGTACTGGATGCAATAGAGAGAAGTGCATTTGTGAAATACTGCTCTGCATGTTGAACTTGTGGCATAAGTGATACTCTGTGTCCCCCTTTTGTTTTTCTTGTGCTGCATCTGAGTCTTCTTGATTCCCTTCTCATGAAGCTTACCTTCCTTCTGTCCTTCTCCTTGACTCTAAAATACAGTTTCTCTTTTACAATCCGAAGGCCTTTGTCTAGTCTCCTTCATGAAAGAAAGGTGAAAGCTAGCTTAGCTCAACACCACTCCAGCTTACCTACCGGACCAGTGAAGACTGGACCCGAAGAGTGGAGGAGAATGCAGATGTGCCACCCCATTTTGCAATACAGAATCATTTTTCTTTTAGCAATCATATTAACTAAGGAAAGTGGGTGGGTATGTTCACTCCCTAACCTAGAAGACAGAATGTTTAGATAAATGGTAAACTGGGTATCGGGAGCAGAAGAATTGTTTGCAATGCATGAATCTGTACTCTGTCATACTCATTCCTTTGTTTCCTTCTAACAGCAGATTGATTGTGAATGCTGTGCTGCTGTTTATTGCCCAGATAAATGTTGGCCTGGTGTTGTAGTGTTTGTCTTTCTCAAACCTTTCCCCAAATCCCATTACCCATCCATTCACCAAACCTCTAACCCTCTTCCCCCGAGCTGTGTGATGTATTGAGGTGTGGGTTAAATTACACCATCAATGGATCACACACTTGGTGGGGCATATGTGGTAAAAGCAACACCAACTTACTGTAGAATCTTATAAGCAGTAGCCCACACCAGCCCATTACCAACCTGCAAATTGAATATGATCCATATTTTTTAGATATAGAATGAAGAACATCAGTTGTCAGAATCATCATCTTTCAGACCTTGTGTTGCTTAACTGTAAACACCGATTCTAAGCTTGTCTTCTCCAGACTTTTAATCCATTTTTTATGACTTGAGGATTTCACAAATAATGCTGCTAGCTCCACATTAACCAAAACTTACTAGCATTGCTATTTTTTCTATTTTAGCACAATCAGGCATTCTCATTGTGTCATCACGTAGTACTCAGGTGGTGTCAATTCTTTGTAAATATTTGATAAATATATAACCCACTTACTCAGTCTTTCTACTTCCATTTAGTTGCCTACGATAAATAATCAATCAGTCATTCAGATAAATCCTACAGTTGGAGTTCACCTGGGTGGAACTGGAAGTCGGAACTCGCTTGTGAAGTTGTGATGCCTCCCCTGTTATTGTTGCATGCATATTCAGGTAAGACAAGTAGTATGGGTGGAATTTAACTTAGTAAGAAATAAATTAACTGCTACTGATTTTTATCTAAATTGTTCAAAACTTTGACAAAATATAGGTCATCATGGCAGTAGTCCACAGAATTGTCAAGATAGTTAGAGAAGTATAAGCCTAGACTCTATAAATAAGTGTTACACTCTCTCTTAAGTTGCAAGCACATAAACAGGCTGCATAAAACTACTTGAAGGCAGTAGTGCCAAGTAAATATTTTTTTTTTTACTTCAGGCTTAAATTAAAATTATAAAAAATAGTTGACCCCCGATATTTATTTACAAAGCAAAAAAACAGCATGCCCACCTCTCTCCTATACATAAATTAACCAAGCCCCAAAACTCAAAATGTCCAAGAAAGTATCTCCAGTACCAACATCACTTGCCACCCTTTCCATCCAGCCCCAACAAACAGCAAATCCCTCCCACCAAAACAAAAAATAATTGAAAAGGGCTAAAAGAGGGCATTATAGACCACCTGGCACCGGTACTTCTGCTGGATATGCTCTAGCCTCTGCTGCCACAAAGGACCGCTCTCTTCTGCCTGTCAGGTGGTCCTGCTGGACCAGCAGGAGCAGTTATATTGAGAAAAACTAAAAAGACACATTGTAATTAATGCTCTATGCAAACAATTGTTTTAAATAACTAGGTGGCAGGGCAGCAGTACATGCTGGTGCCCTAGGGCCTTTGGAATTTATTTGTTGTGATTATGATTCGGAGAGTCACAAGACCAATTTTGTGTTTTACGCTGACTGTGTGGCAGAAAAGTAACAGGCAGAGAATAGTATCAAAGGATTAAAAAAACTGTGATTTGATTTTTTTTTCTAAAGGCTTTTCAAGTAACTTTAAAGAGAGTCAGACACTGAGTTGAAAAATAAATGACTTCTCAGTGATGAGTACGGCATTATGCACTATATGGAGTACAAGTTGTGTGTGGTGCTAAAATAATGAAGCCATGCTCATTGATAGTCAATGCCTCTGCTAGTTTCCTACTGTCTGCAGCTGTAGTTGACAAGTATCTATTTTTATTTCCAACGGCACTGCTCTTTGCCAAATGCATTTCTCTTTCTACCCTGTCTCTAAAGAGGCAGATGAATAATAAATAAGATACGTCAGTCACACACCTCATGTATGAAATACCGATATTAATATATTGACTTGTCTGCCGTAGGTAGACGTTGAGGAAAATTAATCTAATGGACTGCACTACAGGTAAAGGAACAGATTGTATAGATTTTATGTGGCACATTCGTCACTGTGAATCCCATATGCCAAACTTGATATCAAATCATGCACTTACTTCCACTTTACTCTGTGGCCTCACCTGCCACCACGTGTTTCCAACAAATTCATTTGCTGGGCTTTAATCAAGGAAAGGAAACTTGATTTTCTCTACTACAGGGGGTAGGGTAGAGTGTTTAGACAGGTATGGTATGGTTTTTATATATATATTTAATTGACGGGCCATAACACTGATCATCGATTCATCATCTTTGGCTTATTCAGTCACGGTTCAATTCAAAGGGGAAAAATCTGCACAAGTGTAAAGTAAATTAGTTATGGGAAACCATGATATCTGTTCTGGAATCACTTCACATGTGTATCGTATGATTAAAGGTGGCATATGCCAAGAATGGATTTTTAAATTTGTTAGGCTGGGATGGAAGAACTTAGGAAAAAATAAAGTACTAAGAGGTAACTGAGTGGGCGAAGGGACAACACATCTTGTGTGTTTGGTTTGCATTGCATAGAAAACATTATTAAATGCCCCATTAACTGAAGCTAAATGAATCACATTGCACAACCAACACTGCAGTCACAAATTGATTTCCCCATACTTTACTTTGGTCATAATTGGCAAAAATGCCATGGGCAGGGAGGGGGGATGATGAATGATAGTTAGGATAGATCTGGCTCACTTAACAAATACAGCAAGTCAAGGAAGTGTTGTGTCTAGATTTAGATTCCGTATATAGGCTTCCCGATTTATGCCCTTAGATAGGTACAATTCATATTGCCCTTATTTAGCCATATAAAATCCAGCCCTTATTTAGGCATTGTCCATGCTAACCAAATACAGGCATGGTCTCCTACATCCGTCCATTCACGTCACAATGAGTTCTTGAAAAACCAGACTCTTAAGCCTTTAGGAATATCCCTTGCATGGATATTGATTTCAACAAGAACTCATTTAGTATGCATGAACATCTATTCCTTAGGGGTTCATTCATGACGTTCCGATGCCTGACTTTTACGTCAATACAGGCATTCCTAAACACCTTCAAGGTATAAATATACCTGCACTTGCCCTGGCAAACCACGGTTCCGGAACGATCCAGCTCGACTGCCTACTTGTGGTTCGCCACGGCAAGTTCGGAAGGAAATTGAGTTCCAACCTGACGCACTTACCAGACGCTGTCATCCTCTTCGCAGAGAATACAGCTCCAGTGTTTCTGACTTCCTTTGTGGGGTGTTAGATATTGAGTCCCGGAAAAGAGATTCCAACCTCGCACATTCTAAGGTATGGAGCAAACTAGAACTTAGAGAAACTTTTGGCAACTCTTGGCAAAACTAAAACTATAGCTATAGTTAGCTATACTTTAGAAAACAGCACCTACTTCTTACCTCGTACTACACTTAGGTTAGGTACACTGGGGTAGAACTATTTAGAAGCATCAGATGAGTATTCACATTTTAGCCTGTGTTATTTATGTTTGTATTTTAATTAATATATGTCATAGCTACAAACCATTCTATTGCAGTATTATTTTATCGTACTGCTAACTCTGTACATATTGTTCTTCGCAGCCTGTCTTGCGATTGTAGCAGTTCATATCTCTTGCATGAGAAATAAGACTGTTCAATAAACCCTTTTTATTGAAACGCCCGTCTCTCTATTTCTGTGCAACTCTGTAGAAACAAAGCATGCACGATTGACTAAGTGAAACTTTTATCTATTGTTTCCATGGTTCTGAGATTGTTCCGACTCTAAGGGAAACAAAGTTGTCATGTTTATGCGGTTGTCAGAAACTAATCCCTTCTTGTGTATTCGAGAAGTTTCTAGTGACCTCTGAGTTAGCTGGCACACACAAGTAATTAAGTTTAATGTACCCGATAGAGACATACTGACCTCAGTCCTATGTCAAATCTATAGTGTACATCATTCCAATACGCAGAGCCTATTAAGGATATAGGAACGACACTACATGGTGCTGAACATGGGGTAAGGCACTAATTCAACGCTAGATACTAAAATAACTCAGTCGTGCTGTTCTCAGAGACCCCTACTCATAATACTCCATAAGACGTCTGAAGTGGGTAGGGATAATATCCGCCACAGCTGAGTAGGACAAAAATTCTATGTATTAGCTGTTTGGTTTGTTCAACGTTGAAGGATACAGTGTTCCAAAATATTGTGCACCTTATCTTTGTTCCCTTGAAACTTGCTCTGAAACTTTCATTAAACAATGACCGAAAACGGCACAAACACCGATACTGGTGGAACTGCGGCTGACCAAGTCACAACAGCTTTTAATCGTACTGGTTTTCAAGAAACCGACGAGGATGCTATAATCATCCATCCAAATTTAAGGAGAGCCATCACTCTAAAACTTATAAAACATGGCCTAACACCAAGAGGTGGTAGAGCAGATTTTGTGATAGAGGCACATGGATCTCACCAGATAGAGGTATTCTATTCATGGATAGTTTTCCCAGAATCAAATCCAGTAACACATTTGTTTCACTTCTACATGGAAGATGATCCACCTGAGGAATATATTCCTTTCGAGGATATCGAAATTCCACTCACATACCAGGAGCATGAGCTCTGGTTTAAAGGCGCTCTAAAACATTACAATCACATTACCAGGCTCGGTCCACTAGGTAGACCAGGAGCAACATGGCCGATTTTAGCCGGCTACACACCTCATCCTGACATTGAAGAAATGTCAGATGTGGATCTACTAGCTCAACTCAAGGAGCTAATCAAAAATTATAGACACTTGGTTCAATATGTCATGCAGACTTTCACACTCCAACCACTATTAACCATTCAAAATCCAACCCCTCATCAGGGGAATACATTAAAAATCACTCCACAGACTTTACACGCATTCATGGGTAAAATGCCCACAAAACGTGAACAAATTCCATTCTGGATAGCTCAAACAATTACTCAAATCGAAGCAGTATTTCCTAATACTAGCCCTTATGAAAAACACAGAATTCTAACAGTCTGTTTATCAATGGGGATCACGCCACACCTGGAAGACTGCACCACTTGGGGCACAGTCTTTGCTGCAATCTACACAAAAACACATGGTGTTCCGTCCCTGGCGATAATACCAGATGTCCTGAAACAAATTCAAAGCGAATACGGGGCAGAGCCTGCTCTGAATTTAGGTATGAAGTTACAGAAAAATTTCGACCAGGTCTCAACAATAATATTATCTAATATTAAAGGAGAAGCAGCATCAGTGGCAATCCGGCAAAAATTAAGGGAATTTGATATAACAGAACAACCACAAGAACTAGCCAGAATAATTGAAAAATCCTATGAAGAATTAAGCAGATACAGTTTGGGGGGGAAACCAATTAAACCACAACTGTCTGAAAGTCCTGATAAGGTCTTTCCTAAAAACATTCCTACCTCTTCTAAAAAGAAGTTGGAAAATAGCAAACAGCATTCCAAAGAGAAGCATTCTCAATCCGAGGTAGGTCTCCTCAAAAGGAGCCCTCTGAAAGGAGGTACAACCCCAGGAATAGGGATAATTTGAGAAAACCTGACAGATATCAACTGATACACGTTCCTCTCATACCTCTCAGATATCATCACAGACATCCGAAAGAAGAGGACGGTCAGAGAACAAAGAAGAACGCGTGCAGTCCAAAGATGATCAACACGTTCAGAAAAACAAACAAAAACCTCAATTCTCCAAGAAGAAGGTAGCAGGTCTTAAGATCAGACATGCCGAGGATTCTGAGGACGCAAGTAAAGAATGGAGAATGGGCTCAGACAATGTTGGACAGTGCAGCAGAAGTTACAGTAGCTCACCAGAACCTGAAGGGGCTTCTGGAGACAGTGAACATGAATGAGGACATTCAAGTTGAAACTGCAAACACCAGGATTAGTTCTCCTCATAGGTTATATGAAACAAATAACACTCCGGATGGAGGGAGACATACCAAGAAAAGTGAAAGCACTCTTTTGGGAGCATCTTTCAAGGGGTTATGATATACTTCTAGCAGAACGAGACTGGCCACCAGAATTTGTCAGTGAGTGCCTACATGGCGAAGACATCATTATGCCAGCCTTCTCTAACCATGTTCCAATACATTTCAAATATACTTATGCCAGGAAATGGGCAGTGGCCCAAGCCCCAGCATTGTACAAAAATCATGTAGGTTGGGATGAGGACTCACCTCATCACAAAACCCAGTAAAAAAAATTAACCAACTGCACAAAGGCAGTACCCAATTAAGCAAGAAGCTAAAAAACAGGTCAGGGAGATATTAGATCAACTTGAATACCAGGGGGTGATTGAAACATGCACCTCATCAATGAACAATCCTTTGTTTCCTGTTTTCAAACCAGACAATACATATCGTCTAGTTTTGGATTACAGACACCAAAACTCATGTTGTAAAACATTTGCAGTGCAAAATGCACACAGTACAACATTAATGAATAACATTGTGCGTAAAAAGTACAAAACCACATTAGACATTTCAAAAGGTTTCTTTTGTCAAAATATTGCACCTGAAAGTAGATATTTGACCGCTTTCTCAATAATGGGGACACAGGGTCAATTTTGTCAACTACCTCAGGGGTTCAAAAACAGCCTGGGGTTATTCTCAGCAAGGGTAACAGAGTTACTACAAATTTATGATGACGAGGCATTGTCATATGTCGACGATATATATCTGACAGACGATGACCTGGACAGACACTTGAACAGGGTGAACACCATTATATTATTGGGCTTCGCCTCAGAGGGTTACAAATTCAACTATAAAAAGTCTAGAATCGCCCATCTCAACGTCCTTTTCCTTGGATATGAACTTTCAAGTGAAGGCAAAAGCCTGGCAGCCAACTTTTTAGAAAAATGTGCGCTCCTCCAACCTCCAAAAGCGCTGAAGAATTTACAGTTGATTCTAGGTTTCCTGAATTTTAGAAGAACATACATTCTAAACTAAGCAGAGAGGGTTAAACCTCTCTACGAATTAATCAAACCTGATTTCAAAGCCATAACGTGGACACAAGGACACACAGAAATTCTGCGTTCACTTCAAACAGACATGTTAGCAACTAAACACTTGCAAACACGAGTAAACGTACGCAACTTAGTGATCCGAATCATTCCGGGTCAATGCGTATTCACCTACTTAACATTTAACAAAGGTGAAAAAGTACCCATTGCATACAAATCACACTTGTATACACAAGCAGAAATTAAATTCACTTCTACAGAAAAGATTCTGACAGCAGTTCAAACCGCTGTAGCAAAAGAAAGAGCCCTAGCACAGGGGAGACGAATAATGGTAGTGACTCCTGTACCAGCCTTAGAGGCGGTTACAAAAGCGTGCATTCCGAATGCAAAAGCTTTACATCCAAGATGGATTCACTGGGTTCATTCTCTTGCTGCAACTGATGTTGAATATATTTTCGATCCTTATTTGAAAACACAAGCATTCCTGCAATACGAACACAAATGTCCTCTGCCTATTGAAATTCTCCCTCTTGATCAGTACGAATTCATAATTTATACTGACGGATCTGCACAACCCGCTACGGGGGGTTAACAATCTTATAGTGCAGCTTGCGCAATCGTTAAAGGTCGTATGCGTGATGGCAAATTCAGACCAATGGTCACAAATACGCAATCTCTAGGAAATTGTACAGCTCAGCGAGCTGAGCTACAAGCATTCAAGATGGCACTTGAAAACACGGATCGCGAATTCCCCATACTCATAGTGTGTGATTCTTTTTACTGTGTTCAATCTTACAATGAATATTTACAGAATTGGCTTCAAAATGGTTTCAAGGATGCAAAAGGTGGGACACTCAAGCATAAAATGCTTTGGAAACAAGTAGTTCAGTTGCGAAACGGACTACAAAAGACTCACGTGATACACACACTGAGTCATCAACGTGATGGCGTTCACGTTGAAGGGAATTCATTGGCTGATGAAGCTGCGAAAGTTGCTGTGCAAATGGGTTCTTTAGCTGCAATCACTCATTCAAAAACGAAAATAGACAGTGAAATAATGCTGGCTGTCAATGCTTCAAGCAAAGGCAGTGGTGCAGCATTACCTAAAACATTTCCACTCAAATACTCATATATAATTGATGCAAACATTGTTCCGTTTGCTCGAAGATGGAGTGGGGGCTAGGGTAATACCAAACATGGAACGAAGAGCAGCTTTGATTTACGAAGTACATCTGGGAGAGGGTCTGACACATCAGTGGATCTCTAAAACAATTTTAGAACTAAAAGAGATGTACTGGTGGCCAGGAATGAATACGCTGATTCATATCTTCATCCATAACTGCATAGACTGCAATAGAGATCGCAGTACAGAACGCCACCAGATACCCGACTACAACATAGCCAACCCAGTTCAGACACCATTATTAGACAGCATTAGACTATCTACTTGCAGGCGTCCTCTTGGACAAATGCAGTCCCAATAAAAGTAAATGAAGGTTCCTATGGATGTGGCCTCAGCGCTCGGTTGACACACAAACTGTTATAAAAGATTTGCGAGTCTTTATCGGCACATACGCAATTGGCACACTACATTCTGACCAGGGTCCTGCGTTTAGCTCTCGGGCTTCCAAAGAAGCCATGGCCAGTTTGGGCGCAGCATTGTGGTATTCTTCTCCATTCCATCATGAGGGAAATTCTGTTGTGGAAAGAAAAAACCGGGACATAAAGCAGTCTATAACAGCTAGGGTATTAGGTTCGGTGATGGGTGGGTTAAACACCTTTAAGGGGTCCAACGCGCACTTAACAACTTGCCAAGAAGTTCTCTATGGAGAGTCACTCCGTATGAAGCCCTATTTGGAACTAGAATGTTGGTACCGGACCTTGATATGCGAGGCACAGTGATGTAAAATAAGGAATTTGATATCAAAGATCATTTGGCTGCTTTACAGGACTTAAATGAACTAAGAACAAAATAGAGCAACGTGCTCCTGAAGCCAACCATCACTGAGGAAAAAACGGCCGTCCCAGCAAGGCCTGTCTGGATCCCAAAGCTTGGTGATCGAGTCAGAGAAAAGATCGCGGACAAGAAGGAATTTGGGCCTTCTTACAGACAACCAGTACCTGTCCTAGCAATCCACGATTCAAGAACAATACTTTTGCTGCCCGTTGTTGGTAAAAAGGAGAAAAGATTTGTGTCCATCGACCAGATCAAACCACACTATGTGGCCGATACTAAGCAGTAGGCCAAGTGGACTCCGCCAATGTAGTAGACGCACACCGCTGGCTACAATCCAAGAGTTTCAAACTGAGAGACTCATCACCTTTGACGATTCTGCAGTGAGAAATGAAGGACTAAGCAACAAAGCTATGGAACTTGTCCCTCTTGAAACCCAAATAACAGTTCGTCCTGATACATATGTATACAACGAAGTAACAAGTGCTCAACTGGTTGCAGCGAATTCAACAAACCCTGATGCAATTCCAACCATTGACAGAACCGCCTCTCGCTATTTCATGAACTTTGATACGTTTTCTGAGGATCCAAGCGAACCAGAAACGACGCCAGCGAAAAGAACTTTCAAAGAACAAGCAACAGACTTTTTTATCTCCTGCAAAAGACTTATCTGGTTTCACCATGGATTGAACTATGGATTGTTTTGGGAATATTCTTCTTTCTACTATGGTTAGCTCTGGTAATAACTCTGAGTATGCTGATCAATGGAAGATATATTCAAATGGACACAGCAAGTAAAAGAGTGAACAGCCACACAAATCATCCCATTGTGAAGTAAGAGACTTGTCAGCAGTGATTATCACAGCTGTTCCTATACATGATGGTATAGTTTGGGACCAAACTCAATATGACATTTTTGGCCCGTCGGAGCTTTTGAAGATTCCACATTTATTTAAGATTTCATTAAGTGACTTTATAACCTCTAGTACCTTTTCTGATGATTGGGACTTCAAGACTGTTAATAACATGATGTCTGATCTAGGGATGTCTACTGTATTCACAAATCATGAATATTTAGAGGGTTCATCGGACTATGAACAAATGTATTGTTATAACCACTATGGTCATCATTTCTTGCATAAATATGCAACGCCTAGAAATGTATTTATGTATAACCAATGGGAACATTGTCCTACACCTCCAAACGGTAGCTCAAAATATTTGCAATGAAGTTTCCATATTTTTCAGGCTACAATTTGTCTTATCCGGCCACGTTTTACTTTAAAAATGTGAACAAGACCGGAACGAAAAATATGTTAACCAATACGAAACAGATTTATTCTGCAGCCTTTATTGCCCAACTGTCTATACAAGGTTTAGAATTTTGGAAAGACACCATTGAGACAAAGACTGTCTGGGGTACAAAATATTGGCATGTACAGGGGGTAGAAGCTTTATTTAGAGCCTGTATCATCCCTGAGCAAATTATGTTTTTGAATGACATTATCCAGAAAACGTCTTGCCTTGGATTAGCCAGGATCAAAGACATGAACACACCGACCGTACCCATACCTGCAAGCAATAGCACTACACGGGGTGAGGTCGACGTACATAATATTTTGCATCACAACAGATCAGATCCAGAATGGAAAAGATGATTGCTCTGGCCCACAGACACGAATAACTGTCAAGATTGATTCCTGAATAAAACACAGGGTTTCACTATCAATAGGCCAGACCCACGTGTCAGAAGTCGAGCGTCTTGTACCCTTTTTGTATGTAGATCCCCGTGAAACATCAAGTCCCAGAATGCATTGTAGGAGATAGTTCATTGTATGCCTTCCCATGCTGCATTAGGATAAGTCAGGTGACTGCTATCGGCATATAGCCTGCCTGCTCCCATTCCTGATTGCTTGGCCTTCCTTCCTGCCTGAGGACCACGCCCCCTTCCTCGTGTGTGGAGCTCTCTGTAATGGCTGTCCGCCATTCTTCCTTCTGACCTGTTTCCTTGGAAGCTGCTTTACGACATACCATTCGTCTCGCGCTTGGAAGAGCTCCTGATACCTTTCGTCTCGCGCTTTGGAAAGCGCTCCTGCCTTGCTGTTGCCAACGGTGTTAGGAACGCGGCTGAAAGCAATCCATGTTACTTTGTATCAAGCCTTTTGACGACTGCGTGCGGAAACGCAGTTGCATCTCTTCTTCGTTACTTTGTATCCTGCGGGTTACTATCTGCTCGAGGGAGCGCTGTGGAATACTTTTCGCTTGCCTATACCTTCTCTACATGCGGTAAGCGTTAGGAATCTTTTTGAACTTTAAAGGAGTACTGCGATGTTGAAAGACTGTACAAACTTTATTGAAAAACTTTATTGACACCATCTGGGTACAGCGTTTCTACTGGATTACAAACCTTGCATTGCCCAACACTTATCAGCAGCTCCTGGGACTCTGACCTGTTTCTTTTACCTTATTAATATCACTATCAGTGCACAGCCTCGTCAAGGTTGAGAAAGGACTACAGACTCTACGCGGTGTGTGGAGGAACATTAAAGACAGCGCATGATAAGTCGCTGTATGCTCCTATTGTTTTGGGGTCCAGCTTTTCTCTCATGGGATTCAGATTAGTGCAACTTCCTTCGTTTGGTTCCTTTCCTTTATACAAGAGACCTCAGTTTTGTTTGATACCAATCTTGGTCATGTAAGTATGAGAAGGCATATAATGGATATAAGCAGTAGGAGATATTAACAAGGAGATAGGGCTTATGTGATCCTTTTGTTTTCTGTCTCCCTGTAGGAACCTGATATCCTGTGCCTGACTTCTATGTAGAAGACCTGGTGGTCCTTTATGGTCTCTTCACTCTCTAAGGGGTCTACATCTTACTGTAGTGTGTTCTATACCTATAGAGGAGTAGACTCTGGGAGAGCGAAAAGAGGGTATCTTCGCTCCCGGGGATATTGGACCCTCTGTCGTTGGGACAAGGACCGGACAGAAGGCCAAGCCCACGTATTATTAACATCCCCTGAGCGAAGATGGATAAAGGCGCTTCATATGAGGCGTCTCGTGTAGACCCTTTGTGCCCAGCTAATCCTGACATTACCATGTCGGAGTTAGCAAATACTGTAGTCACTTTACAGGCCGAACTCAGAGATTTAAGGGGTGAAAATCAACGCTTAGTAACTGAACTAGGGATATTAAGAACACACACATCATTGGAGGCTGTCAGAACAGGAACATATCCTAAGCAGAAGCGTAATTACATTCAGCCAGGTCATTTTCACCTCCCTTCACCAGACACTTCAGGGTCACCTGCTCCTGCGTCTGCCCCGGTTAATGTAACTGTTGTCACTCCCCCACACACGCCCTTGGCCATGCCTGAACGTTTCAATGGGGATAGCACGAAATATGCAGTCTTTATGAACCAATGCCATCTCCAGTTCCTGTGTCGAGCTGCTGCATTCCCAGATGATGCCGCTAAAGTTGCATTCATCATTTCATATCTAAGTGGGAATGCAGCACTTTGGGCCGTACCGTTAGTAGACAACGACGATCCTGTCCTATATAATTTGGTCCTTTTCAAAGAGAGAATGAGGAGTCTATTTGCTCGCCATTCATATATGCAGGCTAGCGACAATGAGTTGTTGAACCTGAAACAAGGGTCAAAGGACCTCATTACATATATAACCACGTTCAACAGGCTAGTCACAGAGACACAGTGGCCTGAAGAAAAAAGGACTTTCTAATTTTATAGGGGGTTAAAAGATGAATTAAAAGACATTCTGTCTCAGATTGTAGATCCTCCAGAGGAGTGTGCGTCTTTTATTGACTTAGTGGTCAAATTGGACCATAGGCTGACAGAAAGAAAAGGAGAGAAGACAAAAGGGGACTATCCTCGTCTTCTTCTTTCAAGAGCTGATAAAAAAGATCCCAAAGATACCAGTGAACCAATGCAGATCGGGGGAGTTAGAGACCCTTTGACTGCTGAAGAAAGAGAAAAACGCAGACGTTTGAATTTGTGCTTGTACTGTGGTAAGGGAGGGCACTTCGCTAGAGAATGCCCTGTGAAGCCTAAAAAATTAGGCAGCAGTATTCTGAATAAATCTGGGGCTGTGTCGGTTTCGGAAAACTAAGTGACTTGGTAAATGTAGGGATCGATTTCCCAAGTCCTTCCGTGTCTCAGATCTCTCAGTCTGTTCCTAATCACTTATCTATGTTGCCCAAACATTTTATTATCTCTGTGGTATTCATTCTACCCTCCCAACTTAGAAAATCCATGGCTATATTAATAGATTCGGGGGCTACCGGGAATTTCTTAGATATCACGGTAGCTAAAGCCCTTAGGTTGCAATTTATCACAAAACAACATCCCGAAAAAGTGCAAGCTGTGGACGGATCAGAGTTGTCATCAGGATTGATTGAACATCATACACCAGACATTATCATGGTGTGTGACAATGGACACTCAGAGGTAATCTCGTTCGATCTCATCGATACTCCCACGTTCGGGGCCATTTTAGGTGTACCATGGTTACAACGACACAATCCCTTGATAGATTAGGTTGCTAGAACAGTAACTTTACGGTCCTCCTTTTGTACATTACATTGTTATAGAGAAACGGCGCTTTGGCAAACGCCTTTGTGTTGTGCAACGTCTTCATCCTATGCCTCTAGTCTGCCTGTTGAGTATCAAGACTTTGCTAACGTGTTCGATGAGGTAAAAGCGACAGCTCTACCACCCCATAGATCATATGATTGCAGAATCGATTTAATTCCTGGAGCCGAGCTGCCCATCAGTCGAGTGTATGCATTGACCGAACCAGAGACGAAATATCTGTATGATTACCTGCAAGAGATGTTGAAGAAAGGTTTTATTCGACATTCTACTTCCCCTGTCTCCTCGCCTCTTTTCTTTATTCCCAAACGAGAGGGAGGATTGAGAGCGTGTCTGGATTACCGCGCCTTGAATAAGGTGACGGTGAAAAACAAATACCCTCTTCCACTCATCTCCACTCTCTTGGATCAAGTACGGAAGGTGAAAATATTCACCAAACTCGATCTCAGAGGAGCCTACCACTTGATCAGAGTAAGAGAAGGAGATGAGTGGAAAACGGCATTTCGTACAAAATTCGGGTTATACGAATATTGTGTTATGCCGTTTGGACTCTGTAATGCTCCAGCAGCATTTCAATTTTTTGTAAATGAAATACTTCGAGATTATTTAGATCTCTTTGTGATCGTCTACATTGACGACATCCTGATCTATTCCCAAAACACTCAAGACCATGTAAACCATGTTAGGCTAATACTGCAACGTTTGCAAGATCATCAGTTGTTTGCCAAATTGGACAAATGTTTGTTTCACACACAAAAGGTTGATTTCCTGGGCTTTGTCATTTCACTTGAGGGGATTCACATGGATCCTGCCAAGGTATCTGCAATCACCAATTGGTCCAGCCCCAAAACCGTGAAAGAAATACAATCCTTTCTAGGGTTTGCTAATTTCTATAGACGATTCATTCATCACTTTTCGGAATTGGTATCTCCTATCACTAGATTGCTCAAGAAAGTAGTGTCGTTTGATTGGGATAACAACGCCGAAAAGGCTTTCAGGGCCTTAAAAGAAAGATTCACCTCGGCCCCCATCATCAGACATGCAGATGAGACCCAACCATATTTTGTGGAAGCAGACGCTTCTCAATATGCAGTTGGAGGGGTATTGTCGCAGCGAGATAGGACTTCAGGTACTCTCCATCCTGTAGCTTATTTTTCGAAAAACCTCTCACAAGCAGAACAAAATTACACGATTGGGGAACGAGAATTGTTAGCCATCAAGATGGCTTTTCAGGAGTGGAGACATTATCTGTTGGGGTCACCTCATACTATAACCATCTATTCTGATCACCGCAATCTTCAATTCTTTAGATCAGCCAGAGCCCTCACCCCCAGACAGATGAGATGGGTGTCTTTCTTTTGTGAATACGACTTTATCATCACCTTTCGGCCGGGTGCAAGACACGGAAAAGCCGATGCATTGTCCAGATTAGGAAAAGAGTACTATATCCCAGAAGAAACTCCCATACCCATCATTCCCGAAAACAAGATTGTTGCTTTGGAAACAAAAGAGGAGTTAACTGCTGACTCTTTTCTTGCCCGACTAGAACTGGAGTATGATAAAATAGGACAAGAACAGTGGGTAGCTGATCCGTTGAATACGGTAGTAAATGGTTTGTTTTATCATGAAGGAAGGTTGTTTCTTCCCTCCCCTGAAACCCGTTCACTAGTATTAAGATGGTGTCATACCTTACCCTTAGCTGCACATCCTGGAAGTGAAAAGACTCGCCAAACTTGCCAACGGTGGTTTTGGTGGAAAGAAATGTGAAAGGACATTTCTGACTTTTGTAAAGGTTGTTCTACCTGTGCACGACAGAAATCCATGCATAGTGCCCCTGTGGGTCTGTTACGTCCTTTACCAGTCTCTGAGTGTCCCTGGTCTATTATCAGCATGGATTTTATCACTGATCTACCTACAAGCAGAGGTTATACAACGATTTTGGTGGTAGTTGATATGCTATCCAAAATGGCTCATTTTATTCCTCTCAAAAAACCTCCCAGAGCAATAGAACTCATTGATATCTTCATAGACAACGTAGTGAAGTTACACGGGTTACCCTCGGTCATTGTGTCAGACAGAGGCCCCCAATTTATCTCAAAATTCTGGTAAGGCCTCTGTAAGACTCTCCACATAGATCACAGACTCTCTTCTGCGTACCATCCACAAACAGATGGACAAACAGAGAGAACCAACCACACCCTTGAACAGTTTTTAAGATGTTTATTGAGTACTATAACCAGTGAATGGAGTAAAGCCCTTCCCTTAGCAGAATTCGCCTACAACAATTCCACGCATTCCGCTTCCAAAATTTCCCCTTTTTTCTTTGTGACAGGGCAACATCCAAAATTTCTCCCTTTACATCTTCCTCCTGAACTGCTAAACATACCTGCTGTACATGAACATCACAAGGTATTTAAAAACATATGGGAAGAAGCCACAAGAGAATGACTCGAAACGAAACAACGCATGAAAGAACAGGCTGACAAACACAGGCGAACCGCTCCTGTCTATTCTGAAGGGGATCAAGTATGGTTAGCCACAAAGAATCTCAGATTACCAGGACCACGTAAATTCTGGCCCAGGGATATTGGACCCTTCCCTATACTTCAGATAATCAATCCAGTAGCCATGAAACTCAAGCTCCCAACTGACATGCAGATACATCCAGTTTTTCATATATCTCTCCTTACACCCTTCATTCCACCTTCCATTCCAGAACCTCCACCCCCGCCCCTCACTGTGAAAGGAGAGGTAGAGTTCGAAGTCAGACGGATTGTAGATTCTAGAAGACATCGAGGACAATTACAATACCTCATAGACTGGGTGGGATATTCTCCTGAAGACAGAACATGGGAACCAGCAGAGAATGTACACGCTCCAGTTTTAGTCAGGAGATTCCATGCATTGTACCCCTCTAAACCCAGACCTGTTAATAGACCGTTAGGGGGGAGAACTGTCAGAAGTCGAGCGTCTTGTACCCTTTTTGTATGTAGATCCCCGTGAAACATCAAGTCCCAGAATGCATTGTAGGAGATAGTTCATTGTATGCCTTCCCATGCTGCATTAGGATAAGTCAGGTGACTGCTATCGGCATATAGCCTGCCTGCTCCCATTCCTGATTGCTTGGCCTTCCTTCCTGCCTGAGGACCACGCCCCCTTCCTCGTGTGTGGAGCTCTCTGTAATGGCTGTCCGCCATTCTTCCTTCTGACCTGTTTCCTTGGAAGCTGCTTTACGACATACCATTCGTCTTGCGCTTGGATGAGCTCCTGATACCTTTCGTCTCGCGCTTTGGAAAGCGCTCCTGCCTTGCTGTTGCCAACGGTGTTAGGAACGCGGCTGAAAGCAATCCATGTTACTTTGTATCAAGCCTTTTGACGACTGCGTGCGGAAACGCAGTTGCATCTCTTCTTCGTTACTTTGTATCCTGCGGGTTACTATCTGCTCGAGGGAGCGCTGTGGAATACTTTTCGCTTGCCTATACCTTCTCTACATGCGGTAAGCGTTAGGAATCTTTTTGAACTTTAAAGGAGTACTGCGCTGTTGAAAGACTGTACAAACTTTATTGAAAAACTTTATTGACACCATCTGGGTACAGCGTTTCTACTGGATTACAAACCTTGCATTGCCCAACACTTATCAGCAGCTCCTGGGACTCTGACCTGTTTCTTTTACCTTATTAATATCACTATCAGTGCACAGCCTCGTCAAGGTTGAGAAAGGACTACAGACTCTACGCGGTGTATGGAGGAACATTAAAGACAACGCGTGATAAGTCGCTGTATGCTCCTATTGTTTTTGGGTCCAGCTTTTCTCTCATGGGATTCAGATTAGTGCAACTTCCTTCGTTTGGTTCCTTTCCTTTATACAAGAGACCTCAGTTTTGTTTGATGCCAAGCTTGGTCATGTAAGTATGAGAAGGCATATAATGGATATAAGCAGTAGGGGATATTAACAAGGAGATAGGGCTTATGTGATCCTTTTGTTTTCTGTCTCCCTGTAGGAACCTGATATCCTGTGCCTGACTTCTATGTAGAAGACCTGGTGGTCCTTTATGGTCTCTTCACTCTCTAAGGGGTCTACATCTTACTGTAGTGTGTTCTATACCTATAGAGGAGTAGACTCTGGGAGAGCGAAAAGATAGTATCTTCGCTCCCGTGGATATTGGACCCTCTGTCGTTGGGACAAGGACCGGACACCACGCTATGTTCAAGGACAGCATCCAGGGATGGTAACAACATACAGTGTAGGGAAACTCTGCCTTGATTGGCTGCAGAAAGCAACACTGAAGGATGTTAAACACACTTAACTTTACTTTAGGGAATTCTTGCTAGGACCAAGAAAACCGTGTCAAAAACGTTTCATATATGCTGGTATCTACGCTGCTTATAATGAAGCATGGAAGGTTACCCAAGCAGAGACTGCAGAACGAATACGAGAAATTGATCGTATTAATTTAGAGAAAACTCTCTCTGTAGTAGACAATGGGTTAACGACTCTGTCGTCCAGAATATATTCATTGGACAGCATTGTGTTTTCTGTCATAGACATCATGGAACAAGACTTGACCATTTTGCAACATGGTCAGTCTCAGCTACGTTCTATCATGCTATTAGGCTGGACACTACAACAATTGCGTGCAGGCTATGTGCCTTGGCGTTTAATCAACACTACGTCACTGTTTTCAGAATTCAATCTCACTGATAAACAGATCAGACTGGCACAAAGGGGAGCAGACTACACTATGCTGAGCATTGAAAAACTGGAAAAATTATGCGACCAATGCTGAAGGCGATAGTTCACATCTATGTGCAGTTAATCTTCTAAACGAGGTATTCCAACTTTCACCTACAACCGTAGACAACTTTTTGTCTACAGGATTAGAAGATTTCATGTTTTCTCCAGGCCCACACACTGACTTTTGATTCAGGCACACAGTGTTCTAAAGAGACTCTGAATTCGGCCTTCATTCTTTTCAAACAAGGAACTGACTTTGGAACTCCATGCTAACCAAATACAGGCATGGTCTCCTACATCCGTCCATCCACGTCACAACGAGTTCTTGGAAAACCAGACTCTTAAGCCTTTAGGAATTTCCCTTGCTTGGATATTGATTTCTCCAAGAACTCATTTAGTATGCATGAACATTTATTCCTTAGGGGTTCATTCATGACGTTCCGATGCCCGACTTTTACATCAATACAGGCATTCCTAAACACCTTCAAGGTATAAATATACCTGCACTTGCCCTGGCAAACCACGGTTCCGGCATGATCCAGCTCGACTGCCTACTTGCGGTTCACCACGGCAAGTTCGTAAGTAAATAGAGTTCCAGCCTGACGCACTAACCAGACGCTGTCATCCTCTTTGCAGAGAATCCAGCTCCAGTGTTTCTGACTCCCCTTGCGGAGTGTTAGATATCGAGTCCTGGAAAAGAGATTAATTAATAAAAATCAATAATGCTCTAACACAGTTCAGTTCACGAGACAGTGGCCATGGTCATCATGGGCCACTGTTCCGTGAACTGAACTGTGTTAGAGCTAGGCATAAGCAGGAAAAGAAAAGCCTTCTGAACAAACATACATGGTGATTTTTATTTAAAATATTAGATTACTTGGGCCTTCTATCTGAATCTTCATGACTCACGATACATAGCACCAACATTCTAACAGCCCAATACTCTACTCTAAGAAGTCCACAACAATCATAACAGGACTTAATGGGATCAGCAGAGTCCTCTGCAGTGGAGCTGGTGCTCGGCGCCAGCTGACCAGCTTGTCTCAGACCCTATGAATCGTCCCTCTTCTTGCCCTTGGGCGCTGATGAAAGAAATTAAGAGGACAAATACAAATAGATTAGTGATTCTGTTAATAAATCTCAACAAAATGCTTTATGAAAAGCAAATGCAGTCACTAAAACAGATCACCTATAGTACTTCTAGTTTCGACTCAAGTTTCTCGACTGTCATTCAATTCATATTTCAAATATCCTGAACAAAAACTACCTTTAGAACTAATGTATTGCCGTGAATGATCTTTGATTCTATCCATTCGCATTTCTCAACACCCTTGATGAGCCAATGCAGTCTCCCTTCTTTGCAATTCATAGATGCATACTTCATATCATCACTGTGAATTCAATTAAATAACCTGGAACTGTACAAGCTACATAAAAAAGTCACAGAGAGAACGGGCTAGTCAGTGATTCACCATAGTGACAGAAGAAACAGTCTGCAATGGCTTCTTAATTAATCAGCCAAAGGGGACGCCTAATGAATGTGATTAGGTAGCGTCTCCTGCCTAGCAGAAACTAGAAACTGGATCACACAATAATATACCAGTGTAAACTTTACTAAACATAACTTACCTCTGAGTGTGAGCAGCATGCTATTCAGATTTTTTTCATTTAGCATTGTAGAACACAAACACAAAAAATAATAAATGCTCACCGAGCCCTGGAATCTTGATGCCTATCAGGTCAAGCAGGTCCTGTTCCCGGTCCAGAATGTTCACCCAGTGGTGCATCGGCTGCTGGGCGGTGTGCCGAGCCTGGCTGCAGGTGCACTGTCCCCAAGAACTGCTGACACTTCTACAGGGGGTAGCTGCTACTGTGCCTGCTGCCAGCATAGAGGGTAGGCAGCGCTGCACAAAGAAAACAGGTGCTGCCACCTCCTCCTCTCCAAAGATCGCCCTGGGCAGCAAATCTGGGTGGCGGTGCTACCTGCATGGAAGTCACCCGTCTGCCATGCCGATGGGTGGGGAAATAATAACTAAAAAGGGAAAGTAAAGAAGAAAGAAATAAGGAAAGAAGGGGAAATAAACTAAGTCAAAAAGTCACAAAAACACAAAATAATGTACACAAAAACATAAACTACACAAACACAAAAACACACACTAATATAAATAATAAAAATTAGGGGTAGAAAAGTAATAAAGGAGGATACCAAAGATTAAGTAGAGATTACAATTTTGGCCCAGTACCATAACAGAGAGCAAAAAAATAAGATGGCTGTGCCCAAGCAGACCGCATGGTGCTGTTTGTGCGCAATTTAGAATGTGAGCACACTTCAGGACCACATAGTGGTGTTCACGTGCAAATTTGGAGTGTGAGGACGCACTCCACATTCCCAACATAGTGTGAACAGGCGTGCCAGCATACTCTGCCCGAAAGCGAACTCCGCGTTGCGCAGCAGAGTTTTTTTACGACTCCAAGGAATTCCGTGTAATAGGACACTGTGAACTCCACCTACCCCTATTTTATGGATCTCTTCTGACTGACACATGGCTGCTTAATATGTTCAAAATATGGTCTCTGATGCTTCCATGTAAGGGGTTGTAGCTCTGAAAGAACTGTTTTCTAGACCTTTAGCATGTAAGACCAAGAACTTGAGTGTGTATAGCTTATGAATATTGACTTCAGAACAACTTTTGCCAATAATATAATTTACAAAATATCTGGAGTATAAAAATATCAATATTTAACATATCAAGAGTAAGTATATTGTTATTGTTTTGTTATATTGATGCTTACAATATTCCTTAGTGAAATATTGCTTTAATATGCTTACAGTGTGTATACACATATTTTGTTAATTAATAACGAAATATATTTATTATTTACATTGTAATTATTTTCATAAAGGTAATGTGTTTTTCATTGTGTGATTTATTGCTGGTTCAGTTGGTATTACTTATTTAATATATTTATAAGTTAATATTATATATTTTTACATTATGGTAATTATGTATTGAGTGTTTTGTTCTAATATGTTTTTTTTATTGTTATACATTTCTATGAATATTTTATACGTTGGAGATTTATTGGGTATTTGTGTGTGATGTTTTTAAAAGTGTGTTTCATTTTTCAAAGTGTTTTTCTAAATATCAGAGTGAGTTAAACTTCCATTATTTAATTGTAAATAAAAATCTTATTTGAAGTTCATAAACATTAATAAGTTAAATATATTAAAATTATTTAATTATACATGTAGATGTGTAATAAAAAAACAAATTAAACTGGGTTTCACAGTGACTTCATTGCACTTGCAAATATTTTATTTTAGTTTCTGAGACTAAATTAATGATACATGCAACCTAAAAATGCTTTATAGACAATTTTAAAAAGTCAAAAATAAGTTACATGCATTTCTAAATACATTCCTTTTAATATTTAAAGCAATAAATCATTTAAAATAAAGTTAGTTAGATAACTTTTTGAATTTGTTAACGTTTAACGTTTTAACAAATATAAATGTAATTTACATTATCATTAAGATACATGTACTTTTCCCAATGTTAGTAGGAATGGACCTATAATGGTAAACAGTCCCCAGTATGTGCGATCTTGTTAGACTTGAGTTGCATAGCAAATCAGTCCCCCAAGTATATGCACGTTCCTAAAATGTTCATAGAACTGGGCAAAGAATATTAAATCTGAACTCCTAGATATGTGCACTTTCTCTTAGTAGTAGGAATGTTTTAGAATTGTAAAACTAATGCTCTGCTCCAATTATATGTGTTTTCATTAATGCACATAGTTTAGACTAGTAAATCTGAATGCCCACCCCAATCATTATATGCACTTTCTCCAATGTTTGTGGGACTGAAATTAAAATATTACATTTCGCCATCCCACCAAATATGTGCATTTTCCCAATGATTGTGGGACTTGGCTTAGAATAGTAAATCCGTCCACCCCACATCTGTGCATTTTTCCACTATTTGCAGTGCAGGAGCTAAAGTTAGTCTGATCCCCCAATCAAATAATCAGCTTTTTCAAACAGTTAGTGACTGGGGCTGGAATATTATATCGGAATTCCAATATAAATGCACTTTTTTCAATGTTAGTAGTGCTGAAGCTAGAATCATAATATGAGCCCCTCTCAAATTGTATGCACTTTCCCTAACATTTGTGGACTAGGGTTACAATAGTAAATCTGACCCCTCAAGCCCCCAGATATGTGCACTTTGCCCAATGTAAGTGTGACTGAATTTAGAATAGCTAATTTGAACTCCTGAAATGAAATGCACATTCTCTGATGTTTTATGCTCATGAGTTAGAATAGTTAATGTGACCTATTCCAAATATATTACCTTTCCATAGTGTTTGTAGGACTGAAGTTTGAATAGTTACTTCTGTCCTCTGCCCCCAAATGTATGCAGTTTCCCCTATGTTAGATGGACTGGATTTAGAATAGTAAATCTGATCTCTCGCTCAAATTATATAAATGCTCTTCTATGTTCTTGAGACTGAAATTAGTTTTAGAATTTTAAATCCGAGCCCCTCCTCTCTTAGTTATATGGACTTTCTCCAATTTTTGCGGGACTGGGGTTGCAAAAGCTAGTCTAACCTGTTTGATGGACTGAAGTTAATAGAATACATTTGACCTCCTACCCAAAACATAAACTCATCCACAATGTTTTCTGGACATGAAGTTCAATAGATAATCTTATCCCTCACAATACATGCATTTCCCCAATGTTTGTTAGGCTTAATTTCAAAGTAGCAAATGTGATTCCTCGTCCCCCAAAGTATATGCATTTTTTTACTGCTTTTTGGAATAGATGACAATAGCAAATGTCAGTGAATGTTACATTTGTATGTTGTCGTTAAAAAGGTATATTTTTGCAATATTCTGAATTTCTGATTATTTATTTTTATCAATATTTTGGACAGGTTTTTGTTATTTATTGAAGGATTTGATCACCTTTGATAAATCTTAAATTATTATTTGAATCATTACAATGGTTGAAGAATTTTTGGGTGTGGTACAGCTATTATCTATATAATGTTCTATTTTGTGTAGCATATTAAATAAATTACATTTTGAGTTTTAAGTTACTTTGAGTTTTTTTAGTTATACATAATATGTTTATGTTTTTAACGTTATCAATGTTTTGGAAAGTATCTTATGTTCAATGAAAAAATACATATTTTTAACTTTAACATTTATTTATAATTTTGGTAAATATGAAACATATTTTAAACGTTTTTAATTACACAGATAGTTCATATGTTTACGTTTGTTTATAAAATGATATTTGAACTAATTTTAAATCCTGTAATAATTGAACTTTTTAATGACTTCTCTTACTATTAATTTAAATATACACTGACTGTGCACAGCCTTGTGTGCTTCCTGACAGCTTTTTTGCCACTGCATCTTGCTGGAAATGACCAACTTTTGTGTGGTTATATCCCCAGATTTTTGCCTTCACTACCTTATTTTTGTTTTTTTGTTGCCTTTAGGACCCTGCACAAATTACTCCTGATAACCAGTGGTAAAGTGCTTGCACTCTCCCTTCTAAAAATAGCAAAATTGATATGTATCTAATTGGCATATTCAATTTAATTATACGTCCCTTGTAAATGGCACTGCATGCACTCAGGACCTGTAAATTAAATGCTACTGCTGGGATGCAGCACTCACTGTGTCCCCCACTAAAGTAGCAGTGTAGAACAGGTCTCAGGCCCACCATTGAAGCTGGTATGTACAGTTTTAAAAGTGCAATTTCAATCTGACAATTAAACTTTTTGTCAGGCCTAAACCTTCCTTTTTAATACTTATAAGTCACACCTAAGGTAGGCCCTAAAGGCTCATAGAGCTGGGTGTATGGTATTTAAAAAGTAGGACGCTAATACGTACGTTTTACATGTCTTGAAAGTGAAAAACCCTAACATCGTTTTTCACTATGGCAAGGCTAGCTCTCCCATAGAATAATGCTGTTTTACCTTATAAAATTTAGTATATGCTAAATTTGTTTTGGGCACAGCTAGAGATGTACTTCTTCCACTCTTTTGATTCACAATTTGAAATCCTCTTTAGTTGATTTTAAATTATTTAGGAAATGATAGTTTTAGAAAGGTGTCATTTTTGCAGCCTACCTGCCAGTGTTCAGAGTCACATGACTGTTCAAGGCTTTCCTGTGTCATGATGTGTACTCCTTCCAGACAAGGGTCAAAAGGGCCTTGGGTGTGGGGAAGGGTGCTCCTCTCCTGAGCTGAATGACCTGGTAGGGTTGTACCCAGTCCCTTTTAGAGCTTTAAAGGGTAGCCTGATGACTGTACCCAGACCCTTTCTGATTTCATAAGATGTCTACCGTATAACTGGCAAATGCAGCCCACACCTGGGCCTCCTGTCCTTTGTTTCATTAGACAGATTGAAGTCAAGCTCAGGGGAAAGGGTGGAACTGACCAAAAACACTTTTAGGGTTAGACAAAGGGGTGTCTTCCACGCACATGTTGGTGCGGCGTATAAAGATGGCACCCTCAGAACCTGAATTCAGAACACTCCTGGACCTGTGGAGACTCAGAAGAAGGCCCTGTTGTCTGAAACTTGAAGGAAGACTAGATCTGCTTGTCTTGAACCCAGGACCCTAAAAGTGACTCCATGGGTCAGCTAGCTGACCTCCTGTATAATCTAAAGGGACATAATAAGATTCCAGAGGCCATCGTCTGCAGCTTTCTAGCTGACCAGTTCCAACTGGAACAACCTTGTTCCCTCTTACTTACCTCTGCTGGATTGAGCACTAACGCCCAAGAGGTGCCACCCCCCCCCCCCCCCCCCAGTTCTTGGACACTTGGCTGGAGTTATTCTGTCCTCCTCTGTCTGAAAAAAATACAAAACTGGACACTCACTAGCATTTCCTGAACTTTGCCCCAAAAAATCAGAGGCTCATACTGGGACGCTGCTGAACCCACAGTCACCGTCGACGAATCGTATGTCGGATTCATCTAGCCAAATGACCCACTCAGAGTTCCTCTTATCAACAACAACCATGTCCATTCTACTTGAGAATGCAAGCGCACTTAACTGGGGCCAATGTGGAAACTGCATCAGACTGCTGATAAGACCTTCCCAGATACAGACCCTGGACTTCACCTGCACAGAGCTCTTTGTGTCGACTGCCTCGCATTTTTTGCCAACCTGAAAGTTCAGATCGTTGACTAGCTCTTCATGCCAACAATGACCACTCTGTGATCCACACCAATGTGAAGTTCTGGCTGAGGACTAGGTCTTCAGAACCCCGATGTTGACAAATCCCTTCTCAGTATCCAGCCTCCAACCCTACCCGCCAACAACACCCGTCAACGAGGACTTTTGTCCAAGAGCTTTTCAAACCATGATGGTAAACTTTCCATGGGATCAACCTGGTCGCTATATCTGACCAGTGTTCCATAGCAGTTAGCCTCATCTATTCACTTTGACCTGGTCTAGGGCAACCAGAGAAGAGTGTTTGGTGCTTTGTGGCATTATTTTTACTTCAAACTTTAAAAATTCATGGATCCAGTTCTGCTTTAGTGCCAAACTAACAGAGGATTAGGCAGAGGTTTCTTAGTGACGTTTGTGGTTCACCCTGACATTGATTGTGTTCATTACTTGAGTGGGGCTCTCACCCCTCTCAACTAATAAACCAATTTCTTGCACATCCACATCTTCAGTGCGGCGCAGGCACAATGACTAAAGGTTTCCTCACTAGCATGGGGGCACGGTCCCATGTAAATGAAGGAATTCCGCCTTATGTACGCCCTTGCACATATTTTGTGACGCACTATCCGTATAGCAAAAGTAGGCAACAGAAGGGTCTAGGGCCTCCTTCTGTAATACAGAGGGGTTAAAATAACTTGTGCAAACACTCATTAAACCCCGTTGACACTACCTATATTGCAGACACTATTACTAAATGCCAAATTGCGCCTGGGGCCGGACCGGCCGTTGTGGTCATCGGACGTTTGGCTGGGAGGCTGCAAGAGTGGGGGCTGGTTGTGGAGTAATGGGGGCCAGTTTTGTTACTGGGGGCCAGTTTTGCAGCAATGCTGCAATATCGGCCCCAAGTAACAAACGCTGCGGTGCTGAGGGACGGTTTTGCTTAGCAGTAGTGCTTCGTGCTGCCCCGCTACAGGGGGGTGGGGGGGGGGGGGCAGTCTAACAAAATTGCCAGGGCTCTTTGGGTTCCCATTCCAGCCCTGATTGCCCCTAGTAGTGAACATGTGTTTTGTATTAATACACGCTATGTTATGTCATGTCACGTTATGTTATAAAAGTGCCATGCCTTGCCTGAAAAATGGGAAACTGTGTCTTTCTCATTGTGAACTATCCTGAGAAGTGGAGGATAAGGGGGTAGATATGCAGAATTTACAGGAAATTGGGGGTTTGGGTGCTATAAAAGCAAACGGCCAATAAAACAAATGAAAACTAGCCAAGAAAAAGGGTATTTTAGGGCGTTGGGGTGGTTACAGCTGTCGACCTCATGACTGAAGCATCACACTGCTTTATTATGAGGTTTCAAAAAAAATAAGAAAACACCCCTGTACTTCAAATAGTTGTAAGAACATTTCATAATATACAGGTGGAAGATGAACACCAGATGTTTTTTTTTGGGGGGGGGTGTGGGTCCCAATCTATTCCCAATGCTGTCCATACTTTGCATACTTTCCTATTTTAGCGTGAAGAAAAAATGTGTAAACTCATTTATGTGGGAGCTGTTATAACGCTCTGAAATCATTACACAGGGCGTCCAGCCTGAAGTGCACCCTAGGCAAAGCACACTACTTCTGCCATTCTACAGCAGAAGTGGACTACATAATCTCCAATCCATCGTTGGAATATGATTTATAAAATCCACAGGAGTTTTCTCGAATGCTTCAGTTCCAGATGCTCACTGCCACCCTGCATCCAGGCTGATTTAAATATGGAGAACAGCGCGTAGGAGCTGTAACAGTTAATTTCCCATTTGGTATCCTCCGTTGATGTGTATTTAAAAAGAGCTGCTGGGAGCGGTAACCTGTGCAGTGCTGTGAAGCGACCAGCACACAATCCGCGCGCGCCACGAATCCCAGGCTCCCTTCTTTCTTATCACTGCTCACGTCCAAATTACAGTGAATTCTTGTGCCGGGTTGGAGCCCTGCCAGAAGTTGCTCGTCTCGGTGGCAGGAGCGGCTTTCCCTCTTTCAGGCTCGGATGCCTAGCGCGTGAGCCTCTCGAAGGGTTGTCAGTCTCGGTCACCAGGAAACAGTCACCGGAGCGACGTGGTAGCGGGGGGCGCGCGGAGACTCCATCCTCACAGGCGCGTGTCCTTGTCGGAGATCCGCGAACTTCAGCATGCATCTGGTAAGGTGTTTCATTTTCTAAACACGGCCAGGAGCTCGCTTCTGCGTGAAGCTTCCCTGTGGCGCCCCTGTCATCCGAACTCAGCGGGATGGAAAGATGTCACAGCCGCCCACTGGGAGGGTGGGTGACGCTGTTCGTTGTAGTTGTCAACTGAAAGATTTGGGGAAGGGGTGTGGGGCTATTACTTCAGTCGTAACATATATTCCCTCAGTTTTTAGCTGGAGAAGGCTAGCACTATCAAGCATGCTTTAGTTGCAGCATACAAAACAATGATGTAATTCCAACTTGCTGGTCTGCATGTTCATTTAGGAAGAGCAAATGTGTGAGATGCCATTAGTCGTTCCGGTGTTTTCAGATGCATGTAAGAATTCACTGCTAGTGTGCTTGTCTGCTGTGCCTGTAACAACAGGATAACATACCCTGCAAGTCTGTTTGTACTTTCCTGCCATTGATGTGGAAAAATGTGCCTTTTTCTCGATAATCCCTAGAGAGACCTGAGCTTCAATGTTCAGACAATTGTATTCTACACAGCAGGCAATGCATTGCAAGTAACGCAGTATACATGGCAAATGGATTAAGGTCTGGCTTGCTTGGACTGTTGAAGGTAGCCTATACCCCCAGTGAATGTCTAAATTGAATGCACCTCTCAATTCTGATGTAATATTTAAAAACACCTACATTTTGACTTCTCAATGTATTACTTCTGAAGTTTTGCTGCTCACATTCATTTCGAAATGCTAGAAAAAGTATGGGAAAATAGGAGTGGAAATTAACAGAAAAGCAGAAAAGAAGAGGAAACACAAAGATGGGAAGGAAAAGCAAAGTGGGTAAGAAGTGTACCAACTGTGAAAACACAAAAGGAGAGGAACGAAAGTAATCGATGCAAACTTTCTGGCAACAAGTGAATTGGGGAAAGAAAGAAAAAAAAATTAAAGGAAGGGAGAATTAAAAATATACAGGACTGTCCTCTTAAAGAAAAAAAGGGAAGTAAGCAAGGGACGAAATAAAACAGGTGAAGGAAAATAGGAGCAAAGGAAGAAAGGAAGGAAGAAAGAAAAGGAGGAAAAATTAAGAAGTAAAAACAATTCTCGTAACAAACTTGAAAAGTAAAAGATGATTTTTATGAGGTACACCCAGTTCTGTTACTTCTATAAATGTATTGATTGATTGATTGTTATATTTCAATAGCACCTACTTTCCCACCCATGTTGGCAAAGGCAGTTTCACAAAATATTTAGTGGATTCTCTGCCCCTGAGCTCTGTGTTGATAAAGAAAACCTTACAGTATATGGTAATATCATGAAAACTGTGTTGTTAGCTGCTCTACTGTTCTGAACATTGCTTAGGTTTAGCTGGTACCTTTGAGTTTAGTGCGAGAATAGAGTTTACAAACCACAGTATTTGAAGGATTGTCCTACCAATTAGTAGTTTATGTATATGTTCAATAGCTGTAACAGCACTAGCATGCCCTTCATAGCCACTTGTGGACAGCTTGTGGTCCATGTGGCCAAGATTGGTAGTAGGTCTGTGAGTTGTCGGTTCAGAAATACCAACCCACAATGAGACATATCATGAGCTCTGCAAAATGCGGACACTCGAGGCAGTGTTTTTTCAATCTCGCCATTGGCTGCGTTGGAGGATTTTAGGATGGTAGCAACACTATTTCTTGCTAGTATCTTTTCAGACCCTTTGGGCTTGGAACCTAAATGCTTTTGGCATCAGTAATCCAATTTTGCAGTTCATGTAGCAGAACTTGGAACATGGCTTAGAATTACTGCGTTGTGTTGTGAATGGCATGCTGGGTTGAGTTCTTTGAGGTCATTCAACCTGTTGGAGTACTTTCACTGGTCCACTCCCTGTTTGAAATATGTCTTCTACTCCACCATCTACACGATAATGCTACAGTGCGGCTGCACCTCAGAAAATCTATGTGTTAAAGATCACATTGGCCCATATAGCTTGACAGGGTTTGAAAATTATTGGATCAGATTAGGAATACATTCCTATTTTGCAAAATGAGCAGTAGATGCCACAATGCAGATTGCAATGTTGGATTTTTAAAATATTACCTAATTTCTTTATCTCAACTTCCCATTCCCTCTTTATCTCTATTTCCCATTCCATCTTTATCTCCACTTCCCCTTCCATCATTGTCAATCGATGTTTGGTTTCAAATGATGTAACTTCCACAACTCCTCTCTGTGAAAATAAAAACCTTTCTTTTAATACAAAAAGAATTACCTTTACACAATATCACACCCAAACCAATAATTCATGCCCACATCAACATTATTAGATATCATTTAATGGAAATGAAGTTACCAATTGGAAGCAAACCTTTGCAGCAAGGTAGTAAAGAGAAGAATTAAGGAAAGGTTTTGTATTATTTTTCAAAAATGATAGGCAGAGTGCTTTTTAAGTTGAGCAGCAGGCTTGTTTTATAATATAAAGAGGTCAGAATGGCAGAACTTCACTCAGCAGACTGAAAGCGGGCCAGACAGGACTGGTACGGTGACTGAGTATGCAGAAGGATTGTGTAAAGCAGTCTTTAAGCCAGATGAGAGCACGGAAGCACTGGATGTTGAGAACACTTTGAAAAGTACAAGAAAGAAAGAAAAACACACATTAGTGGATTTAGGAAAGATAGGGAAAGTCTGTCTATAAAGCACTGACTTTTACTGACAACAGCCCTGTGTTTTGAGAGGAATGAGTGAGGGGGACAAGGCACATTCGAAATTAATTTCCACAGCACATGAGGAAAGCAAATACATTTCTATCGTTTTATTGGAATGAACAACTAAACTGTTCTGATAATGAAAACTAGTTTTGCATCTATTTTGTACATTTTGTACACCTGTTCCCATTACATAATGTAGTACAGAATCAAATTGTACTCCCTGAGTAGTCTGTACTACTGGAGAGTTCTGAATTTTGTGGTAACATTCTTCCAAGGGCTGTACCCTAGCCAATAGTGGCATTTACAAGTCCTTGTGAGGAGCCCTTCAGTGCTCCTCGTGAAACACTGTGTGCACTGGAGGGACTCCCCTCAAAGCGTGACATTGTTGCCGCCTTACACCAGCATTACAAGAATGGTCTAATTGCTGCAGTGGTCAGCCAGGGTTCACATGCTCTATTACCCGACTTAATGTCTGGAGGTCGAAGTAGTAGTGGTTTGCACAAATTAGAGCGGTGGTGTGGGGCGGAAGCGTGACGGGGTAGTGGAAGTTGCCAGATGATCGAATAAGTAATATTAATTAAATAATAAATAAAACCACTTACTTTGCACTTATTTATTTATTTAATATTACTTATCCCATCGTCTGTCGCCTTCTACCACCCCCCAATCCGACCCCGGCCCAACTGCTCTTACCTGTGCGAGCCGCCACCGTGCTAAAGGTGTCATTGGGCATGTTCTCAGACATGGTGCGCACAACCAGCCATAGTGTGTCACAATTACCATCAATATGCATATCATAAATGCATAGACGAGCCTGTTACCCTTCTAAAATTAGGACAATAGAGATGTATGCCACAGACTCCAGATCCTTCTGCTACTGCCTAAATAGGCTAGCTTTGAACTTGGGCTTGATACCACAAAAGTAGTAATACTTATATTAAGCTGTCACAAAAAGGTTATGAATAATTCAAATGCATAGATGACTTTAGAATATACTGCTCATTATCCCATCTTCCAATCATGAGCCTTAGTATGGAAGTACTCTGGGTACCAAATATGCATAGGAATACCATGTTTGAACTCATAAGTTACTTTCACATTAAGGAGGGGAGACAAACATTTGTGCAGCCCCATCTGTAATAGCAGGGGTATACAAGCTGCCAAGAGTCATACTCATGGTGGACCACCTGGGAAGTTACACTCAAGCAGTGCACCCCTCAAGTGTTCTTTTGTAGGACTCTTGGAGGTCCGAGTGACCCCTTAGGCCTCTCCGCAGGCCAGAGGGTCACACATTGCCATTACCTGCAAGGCGATTTCTGAATTCTCCTTCAACTGAGGCTGAACCATCAACTTTCAAAGAGGGGTGGTGAAAGTGCCAATACCTCATTCAGTGCTTCACAAGTTTGCAAAATAATGCCATTTTCAAATTGTAATTGGAAAATATTGTTTATCTTTAATTCATGAATATGCAGGAAGATTACCATACCAAAAATCCTTCCCCAATTTAATACCTTGGAAAGAAAACAGAAAAAAGAATGGAGCAAGAGTGTTTATAGCTAACCAGAGAGGAAGACATGACATTATGGGGATTTTGGAAATCTAACGTTTCTTCCACTTTGGGGCCGATTCTGATCCGGGTCGGAAGGGTACCGAACGCGATCCGGCCGGATAAACTACGAGCCGTACGCGTGTTTTCCGGCCGACTCGTACAGCTGTACAAGCGAGCCAGTACGATGCGAGATACATGAAATTCACCGACTGAGTCGTTTCCGGGTCCGAACCGCTCTGTACGTCTCGGTCGTAAGCTAACCATAGCGTGCAATGGATGCGATCCACGACCAAGCCAGTACGATGCACGCGTCGGACAGCCTGTGTGAGCTGGAGTGTCCGGCTCGCAAAAGCTCCTGGAGTCGGACTTCGGGGGTCCGCGTCGGACCCCCCGACACCCTCAGCCATACGACTCGCACACAGTGGGAGACCTATGGGTCTCGCCAACACAAGCATGTACAGTGCGGATGGCACCGACGCATACCCACTGTAGGGGGCGCACTTGTTCAAGACGTACCCATTCAGTCAGTGGGAGCCCATGTATGCGTCGTACGACCGGCTCCCATTGACTTCTATGGGAGTCCGACCGAACCAAGTCTGACAGCATACGTGCGCATCGTACTCGCTCGGTCGGACTGTAGGGGACTGGGGCGGTCGGAAAACACTCCGGATCCGACTCGATCGGAGTGCTTTCCGACCCGGATCAGAATCGGCCCCTTTGTCTCTATGTTAAAGAAACTTAAAATAATAATAAAAAAAGAATCAGCCCATGGCTAAAAATATGCATATTCTAAATAGGTGTAATAAAGCAACGTCAAGTGAACTGGAAGGATTGTTGAATCTGAAGCTATCACTGAACAAGACAACCATACTTTAGGTAAGACCATACTTACCACTTACTTACGGTGAATTATGATGTTAACAAGAACAAAAGGCAAAGGGGACATAGAGCAGGTCTCACTCCTATTGACTGAGCTGATCATCTAAATATCAGCTCAATGAACTCCTGGGATGAAAAGCAATCAATTTAAAGTCACCGTAAACTCTGGTAATAATTAGAGGAGAATCGTTCTTTCTCAACCACAAGGTATTCAATCATGTTGTTTGGACAGAAATGGTCCTCTCCTTACCTCAGTGAAGCACGCCTGCCTTCAACACAAAGGCCACACTGAATGACATACTTGTGAGGAAGCCTGTTTTCTAATGATTTCCTTAATTATAAGCATTACTTCAAAAACACATTTTTTTTAAACTTGCACTTCAGTATATTTACATTCAACTCCCACTGGTCATCATCAGACAATACCCAACCTGTAACCAGCAGATCCTCATCCAGGGTCCCATGATAATTCTCAGAAGAGGAAATATGGAAGGATGTGCTTGGAAAAGAGGACTGGGGCAATAAAGGCGAATATTTTAAGTATTGAAGGTTACCAGTAAGTAACTGGGACAGTATCAAATCAAACTCAATAACAAAGGGCAGAGTGAGAAGAAAGAAGACTGGCTCACCTTCCCAACATAGGGGCTTATTTACAAGCTACTTGTGCCGCTTGTGCATCACTTTTATTACACAACAGCGGTGCAGTGTGCTGGCCCATATTTACAAAGCCACTCAAAGCCACCCTTCATGGCTTTTCATGTCCTTGTAAATACTGGCCCATTTCTGTCATCACTCTGTGTGAAAGGGGAGAGCTATGGGTGTTGCTGTGGGTGTTCCCACACAACACCCATGGATTTTGCCACGTCCCCAGATTTACAACATTTCGTATACCTGGCAATGCATCAGAATCCTACGCCTCCCCAGGGGAGGCGTAAGGATGCTCAACGAGGAGAGATAATTTTATTTCTTCTGTTTTTTTCTTTTTTTCTATGCGTGCTGTATTCAGCAGTACAAAACACCCTCAATGATAGGTTTTGTGCAGGAAGGTGTCCTTTTCTCACAAAATCAATCATCCCCTGCAATGCAGGCACCCTTGCACCATGGTGGCAGCTTTGGCGCTTGGCAATTAATTGTGTGCATCGTGTGCTTTTAAAATGGCAGCTAATTGTCACATCCCTGGGCTCGTAAAATGATGCAGCTTGACGCAGCAAAATGTCTTTGGGCGCAACACTGAGTCATTTGTCATAAATGAGGCCCACAATATTCAAAAATACAGTGGAGCGAGCACTGCTGCCAAATATCTAAAGGATGTCTCTCATGCAGAGTGTGAAAAACTCATTTAAGTTTTTTTTTAAAGATCCACTCACCCACTAACCTAATTGGGGAATACTTCATTATTGGTCCCACCTGAAACATCTATTGCATCACGGGTATGATTCAACGGCTGATTAGAGCAGAGCTGTTTTTTTTTGTAAGTGATTCTTTTTTCTCCAGAAGAGATGAATGGGTGAATTAATATTCCCTTCCGGGTTACCCACCTCACATAGTGTATGTTTTAATAATGATACCCTTAGACAAGGTGAAAATCAGTGGTGGACGTGTGGTAAGGAGTTAGTGACATCTCTCATCCTATAAAACAGTTAACGTGCTTCATCCATAATATCAATGCCGCCCAATGGTGGTTAGTATGGCTTTCTTCAGTACCCCATACGCATGCGCGCGAAGGCATGCAAATACATTTCAGTGCATAACGTATGTATTTTTGGGGGGGTTACTCCTTTGAGTTTTTGTCAGGAGGTAGTAATTAACTGCCAGGATACTCTGGGAATGGTGAGCCCTGTAGTCACACATTCGTCAAGGGTGATCGCTCATGTCCTAACCTGCATTGAGGCCTCAGAGATGCGCATTCTGCTGAGTCACTCCCCAAAACCCCAAGCTCCGATGTAATCAAACGTTGAAGCACACCCGTGACATGCTAGGTGTCACGAGTAGGACCCCAATGATGAAGCATACCCCTAACAAGTTGGTCTGTGAGGAGTCTTTCCAAAAAATCTGAAGGCATTTTTTTCACACACTGTGTGAGGGACATCTTTTAGATATTTGGTACCCGTGTTTGCTCCACTTTGTTTTTGAATATTATGTTTCTCACTCGCCCCTTTCTTCTACAGTTTGAATTGGTACTGTCTCATTTACTTACTGGTAACCCTCAATGCTTCAAATATTAGTCTTTCTCACCCTAATCCTCTTTTCCAACCACACCCTTTAATATTTTCTCTTCTGGGCATTATCATGCGACCCTGGATGAGTATCCGCTGGTTACATGTTTGATGCTGTCTGCCGTTGACCAGTGGGAGTAGGATGTGAATGTTGTGTAAAGGCAGAAAGGGAAGAAATGCTTAGCTTTAAGGAATGGATAGGAAATCCGGCTTATTTTCAGGTATGTAATTCAGTGTGGCCTTTGTGTTGTAGGTAGGTTTGCCTCATGCTGGTAAGGAGAGGGACACTTCTGTCCAAACGTCATGTGTATGTGGTCCAGAAGAAAGCCATACTGATCCCAGGGGCGGCATTGATATTATGGTTGAAGCATATCAACCTTTTTACAGGATGTGAGGTCACTAATTCCTCACCACACATCCATTACTGATTTTAACCTTGTCTAGGAGTTAAAGTATTTAAACATACACCACGTGTGGTGGGTAACCAATGAGGCAATTTTAATTCACCGGTCCATGTCTTCTGTAGAAAAAAGAATCACTCCGCTGTAATCAGGTGTTGAAATGCACCGATGACACGCTAGGTGACTCTGGTGGGACCCCAATGATGAAGCATAGCAACAGGTGGGTGAGGGGTCTTTTTAAAAAACGTATAGCTATTTCTTTTGCACTCAGTGTGAGGGACATCCATTAGATATTTGGTAACAGTGCTACCTCCACTTTATTTTTAAATAGTACCAACTCAGCTATTTCACCTCAGCCACACCAGCTCCCATAGTACGGGTCCTGCCTATATAGGGATGTTTCAAGCTAAGAATGACTTACAGCATCAAATCACACTAAGACCCTGAAGGCAGTCAAACCAAATTGTAAAGTAAAATGGACTTTAGAGAGAAGCAGCTTGCAGCGCTTCTGAACCAAGAAAGGTCCCCCTGAGTCATGTGTACATAGGGTATAGTGAAGCACAAAAGTGTGAGGATGAACCAAAGGGGCAGTCCTTTGTATTTTATATTTCACATAAACCCTCTAGACTCTGCCCAGGAGACTGCTGTGTTCCTAGAGAAGTGAGTATGAAACCCCACTGAAGTTGACTCACCTCAGGAAATATAGGTTTTAGAGATAGCAATCCAACTGACAGCAATTAAGAGGAACAAAATTGGCTGAAAAATGACCCAATGAAGGAAGAAACCAAGATGTGTGTAAAAAGCCATAAAGGACCAAAATGTATTCAACCTTTGGGCCCATGCAACACTTTAATGCAAAGTGTGTCTCAGAGGATCAATATAGATCAAAATATGTGATGAATGAGGTCAGTGCTAGGAGCTCCATTTTATCCAGCAAAGACGCTACTGTCCCTTTTTTGGAGACAATCAAAAAATGACTAAAAATAATTTGATTCAATGGCATAAGCAGCATAGTTTTAAGCCCGGATCACAAATGGAAAAGGAAAACAATCCTTTGTGTGGCCTATCAATCCTCTACTCCACAGGGTCCAACAAATTAGAATCCGCAGTTGAGAGGAAGGAAAGAATGATCATACTGTAGAGGATGAATCTGACCTTAGCATCTGCAAGGTAAGAGCATCAAGGCAAAAAGTGAGGAAACCAAGGCTTTGCAATGCCTACTTATTTTTTTGACCTCATTTTCTGAAAACCTCAATGAAATGGGCAGAAGTTAGGAACAGAAGACTGATATTGTGCATAAAAGCCATCCATCACCTCCTAATGAGGTGCCTGGAAACCTGGCATATGTCGGAGGAGGGGCAAAACGTCAAGAAGCTGAACCTCCTGCATATGCACCTACTGCGAGAGTGGTTCTTGTCTCATCAAACAGGTGCATTGCAGGACGTCCAGAAACACTTAGGCTGCTGCCACAGCATCACCAATCAGACCATCTATGACTGCCTTGGGGATGGAAAGATCATTCCCTTGCACTTCTTCTTGAGGGATATCATCCATGAAAATGTGGTGCCACTTTTTCAAGTATTTTACACCTTCCATTCTCATGCAACCTCACTCAAGTAGAGACTTCTGCTATTAAGTTCTACCTTGCAACCTTACCCGAAATCTTGTTAAATGCCTCCATGTTTACGCGAGGCAATACAGTGCTGTTCATACCTTCGGTTGGCCTTCCAAAGGATTGTATCAGGCGCTAGGTGGGAAAGACCATTTAAAGCAAAACAAAATCTTGTACGCGTCCTACAGCACCACTCACCCTGCCATTCTTGATCCCAGGAAAGACGCCTGAATGGGGCAGACCTCGAGCTCCTATGTTGCCACTTGCAGCCAGCTCAAGCACAGCCTCGCAGACAAGTAAGAAAACAGAGAAAACAATTCAACACTAAATAAAGAAGGGAAGCCTGATTTCTTACCTAAAGGTTGCCATCTGCAAAAGGAGGTGGAAAAACAAATGTTGTCTGGTGGGAGAAGGATGGGGATTGCAGGTACTGGTGGCATTTTAGAAACAAAAATGGAAGAAAGAATCTGCAATCTGTAATGAGTAGAACAGTCACCTTTGCAGTCCTGTTACTCAGCGTCATCTGCAGTGGCAGCTCCTCCATTAGGGTGGTGGAGCGTCGCCCCACTGCTTTCTCACAGCGTGAGAAGCAGAAACATAAACTGGTATTTTAAATACCCTTTTATGTTTCTGCTTTTTGCGCTGCATGAAAGCAGAACGGTATGCCTGGTTAGGGCAGGCTGGTGGGTGGGTAGGGAAGGGGTGGCTCTCTACAGGTGCCTGGCTGGGCACCGTCTGCACCAATCACAATGCTGTCATTGCAGCTTTGTGATTGGCTGAGGTGAAGGAGGATGCCTGCTTCCTGACGCGAGACCCGGCCAGGAGTGGAGGCGGCGCAGGGCCCGGTAAGTTGAGTTTAAAAAAATCTATTTTTAAATCACCCCCGCACAAACACCCACGCAAACCCCCGCGCGACCCCCCCAACCACCCCCCCCCCCCACCCGCGAGTCATGCGAGCCACGGCTGGTCATCTGTCTCTGAGGGGGGTCCACCTCATGTAGGTAAGAGCTAGGATGACAACGTGGTACTGCACTCTGGGTAGAATTAACACTAGAGATTCAAGCACATTCTTCACTGTTAGACTTCGCCGCTTGCACTGACCTGTGCATGTTGATAACATAATAAGAAATCTGTCGGTATAAGACATAAACTAGGCAAGAAAAGCTTCCTAAAATAATGAAAGATTTGTAAATCTAAATGTTCTTCTCATAAGCAGTTGATTATATATGCATCCAAGCATTCCTGTTTTTAGCAACAGCGGTCAGACTGCAGAGGATTTCGTGGTCGGATATCCCCCGTGCCCTACTGAGTACCTATTACAACATCCAATATGCAAATTATCAAGCCATCTCAGTGTTATACAGAGAGCTAATCGATTGAAAAAAAAAATACATTGTACAATGGAAGTTGTGCATTTCCCAAGACATCCAACGCAATCAAACATGATCTGCAACATTTTACATTTATTTCATTACTTACATGTGAACAAGGCTCATTTTTTATTTAGAAAAATGGCAATGCATGTACATGTGAATGTAGCAGCCTATAGCAATTTTTACACGTGGACACCAAAACGTACATTTTAATTAGAGAATACAAAAGCAGCATTTTCTGAGTATTTCCCCCTTCTACAGTGTAGTGATGTGTGCTGGAGGTGGTATACCAACAGTACTGCAAAGCTTTGAAAGGAATTGCAACGCCAGTCAGGACATAAAGCCTCATGGTCTCCTGGGAGCTGGGGAAAAAGGTTCCTGGGCACAGCAGGAAATGTCAGGAAATGTATTTCACAAGGTGAACTCAGAACACGTTTTTCACTCCACTCAATGCTGATATGAACATAGTTGTGTGAGGTCTGCATCTAACTACAGGTTTTTCAGAGGCAGCCGAGCATCACATACAACAACAGAATACCCAGGTAAGATTGGTGTGCATGTTCGCTTTTTTTCAAGCTGCAGGTGGAGATAGAGGGGCGCAGCACATAGAAGCATATCCAAAAATCTCTGACGTAGACCTTCTTCAGACTGCAAATACCTAACCTACAGTTGCAAGAACAATTTGTACAAATGTGCAGAAGACACAGGACCAACATACAGAAATACATCTAAAAATCCCTAAGGTACACCTTCTTTACACTACACATAACTAATCCACAGTTACATGAACAAACTGTACAAAGGTGCAGAAGACCCTGGACCAATATGCACAACACCATTAAACCACATTAAGATGCAGGTGATGCACATGCAAAATAATTTTGAAATACATATAGTCGACATGATGCCTCAAGCCAAATATTCCAAAAGCAGGCCTTTTACACTCTTTTAAGGCAAAAAGGAAGATACACAGATGCCTGACTACTATATGATTAAAAACATAACTAAGGTGTGATGCGCCAATTCTACACACAACCACACCGGCCCCAGGACTCATGACAAATGCAAGCTTCCATTTCATGGTGGCTTGGAGGAAGCTGAGAATGAAATATAGCACTTGTTGGCAGTGTCGGCTCCTCCGCTAAGGCGAAGAAGCATTGCTCCACTGCTAGGAGCAGCAAAGAAAGGAAAAAATAAAATGATAATAACGGAATGTTATCATTCTATTTTTTCCTCCTGCGGCAGTACGTGAGGGGGCGGGGGAGGGGCGGAGCTGCAGGGGAGGAGTGGTTGAACACCCCTGTGCAAAATGACTGTTTGGTCGGCCCTCTCGGGCTGCCCAAAACAGTCATGCGTACTCTTCGGATCTACATGCATCCTGCATTACAGCCTCCATGGATAACATGCCAACCCCTACAGCCCCTGGCTGAGCGCCATGTCACAGAAGCTCAGCTCAATCACAATGCTGCATTGAAGTGTTGTGATTGGCTTGGGGTGGGAGGCTGGCTGCCTGCTTCAAGTTCCGACATGGAGTCGGACACAGGCGAGCAGGAGAAAAGACGCGGGACACGGCGGCAAGTTAAGTTTTATATTTTAATTTTTTTTTTTTTTTTTTAAGCAGCCCGCAAACCCCACTGCTCCCACTACCACCACCCGCGAGCCGTGCCAGCTGCCCCTGCTTGTTGGTTCATTTATTAAAAGTCCTTACTTATTTGATACTACACAGTTCCAGAGAAGAAACACCAAAAGCTCAGTCACAGTACCTTCATAAAATAAATTTGAATGCACAGAGGGGAATATTTATCATTACATCACACAGCACAGCAAGTCACCTTGTGGGCTGCACTGCATAGCAGTGAAAGGGCAGAAATGCACCATACTTCACATTCCTGCTTTTTCCCAGCGCGGTCGAACAATGTGATGCCTAGCGCCAAAGCAGGCACTCTTGCATAATGGTGCAAGGGTCCCTGCATTGTTAGCAGGGTTGTTTTTGTGCAAGAAGGGGCACCTTCCTGCACAAAAACAATTCCGTGAGACATTTTCTATTTTTCTATGTGTGCTGCAGAACGCAATGTTTAACTGACAGTACAGGCAAACAACACATCGGGGAACAAGGCAAAGAGAATGACTCTTTCACTTACCCATGTGTGTTGTCTCCGTCAGGTAAAACACCGAAGGACAAACTTCGCCCACTGTTACAGGGAACAACTTCCTCTTCCTCGACTACTAGAAATCCGTGCACGTAGATTCGTGGTCACCAGATGTTGCAGCGTGATTTTTTGCAGTGACTTAATTTGACCAGGGGTGGTCTATCTAATATAAAAAAAATACGCGTGTTAAATATAGGAACTGAATCAAAATGGTTTACAATTTATTTAAAGTCACACCTTCAGTGATAAATGATTAAAATATACTTGATGAAAGAATACAATATCATAGTCTTAACAAAGCCTAATGTTTAAAAACACATTTGAAGACACTCTTTGAATGAAAGAACAAATACATGTAATTTGCTTAAAAATCAACAATACAAAGAGAATAAGACTTTTCAATAGGCATGAAATAATATGCAATTATAAACAATGAATTAATTCTAAAATGAGAAATGTTAACCGGGGAGCACAAGCATGTGACTCACAAACACGGTGCAAAGTGTTCCGTCGAATGGACCGTGCCACAACTTTTATACTGATTTAATGAGGAAGTGCTTGACCACAGCTTCTATCCCATGACAGGTGTTTGATCGTCATCCTCTCACAGTTTGTACATCTATCATGCTAGCAAAAATATAATAAAATAAAGAATATTGAAGTATTGAATCTGGCCCCCACCCTGCTGCACCCCGTCGCGCTCCTCTTAGTTTCAGGTGTTTCCTTTTTTTTGTAATATTATTATCCTTCGGTGGGTGTATTACGAGAATTTCACATTGAAAGTAAAACAAGGGAGTGGGGGCTTCCGGGCACCTGTGTACCAAGAAGACAGGGCTGGAGCTTTGCGTGTGTCGCAGAAGATATCTTGTAATTTTTAGCAGCCAGGCATTGTGCCTACTCGCTTGGAGAACAGTTGAGACAGTGACAATTTAACAGATTTCTGTACACTGGCTGGTGGGCTTATATGAGGGACTCATGCTTCAGGTGTGGGCGGGCTTTGGCCTAAGGCATTCTTATGGTAAAACGGGACCCTGCTTCAGGAACTATATTGAATTCAAAACGTAATATCTTCAGTTCTACTGGTTGGATTTTTGCCTTTTTGGTATCATTTTATTTATTAAAATGTACTTTATTTCTCTAAATTGGTTTGGTATTTTTCTTGGTTTATGTTATCACTTCATTGTTATTTTTTTGCCGTACCAATACTTTACCCATTGCCACTAAGTTAAGCCTGACTATGTTGTGAGCAAGCTACTCAAGGATTATATACAAGTGAATTTAGTGACTCTTATTGTTCACCCTGACAAGGATTGTGTTTGGTGCCTGAGTGGAGCTTTCACTCCCTTAACCAATAACCCAGTTTCTCACACTTGGAGAGTGCAACATTGCTGCAGATACCAAAATACTTGCACATCTGCTATTGGGCCACTAATGTGACGAACTACTGGGAGATGTGACGATTACTCTGACAAAGGGTATTTTCCTCAGACTTCTTCACGCACAACAGCTTTTTTTTTTCTAAAGAAGTGTTCTGTATAAAAAGAAAACATCTAAAACTAACTACACCTATGAATATTACCTCACTTACATCAAAAGTTAAAGAACTGTTACCCATTGTTGTGACAATGTGCAATATCGACCCTAAATACACAGAGATGTCTGAAGAGCTTAAAATTGTATGTAACCATATAACTGTCTATTGTAAGAGGCTGGATACTACAGAGCACAGAATCATGTGTGTTTAAAATCAACTGGATTCATTTCCTGATATCTGGTGTCTCCAATGAAAAATGATGGACCAGGAAGATAGGTCCTGAATAGGCAATGCTCGTTTTTATGATATAAAAGATGGAGAAAGGCAAAATAACTGAATTTCTATCGGACCTACTTCTGAGGGTCCTAAAGTTCAATTAGTGGAACTTCTGATTTCCCAAAAGCTTTATTGATTCGACCACGTTACCTAAATGATGTCTTGTTCTTCATTCCATCACTGATCCTGTCCGAACCCTCCACTCCATCCACAGCAATCCAGCCTTGTAACTTGTAGAATAAGCATCAGGTACTTATTCAGACAATAATAGCTTACTTCTTCAGACATAAACATGCCAGATTGGTGATTTTAACATCCAGGGAAAAGAATTGACCTTTACCATTGGAGTGGCACCCCATCTATGTCTCCAATGACAATGTACTTGACTCAAACATTCAGAGAACTAAATTATTGGCACTGCAACTCGGCCTGCAAAGTGGGATATCGGAAATGGTCTTTTAGATACAGCAATCATGAATACAATGATAGATGGAAAGACAATAGAATATTTCAAACCAGATGAACTGGAAAACCTTTTAGACTCCTTGGAACCGAAAGCCATGTAAATTTAACCATCACACCTGAGCATGGGTTCAGCATATTGAAAGTCAGGACATTGGTACAACTCATGGCCAGACCACCTATGAACAGCTCACACACAAGAAGACTCAAAAATACAAACAACATCAAGTTGTTGAAGCACTTTTAAGAGTCAAGTTGAGGTCACCTTTGAAATTCACTGTAGATGAGTCTACCTCGAAAAAGGGAGCTGGGTGACTGGTACTCCAATGTGCTGGTTGGTAGACTTTGTGTGACCCATTTGTGCAAGCAGGCTCATACCATTCTCTGATATGGCTATGACATACTGTAGATTAGGAGGCTTGCTTCCTTAAAATGTTGACTGTCTTTGCATGTTTTTTTCGCTTTCCACAAAGTACACATTGACTCAAAATTAGTATCCTCATGCCAACCTTGGGAATTATCATTTTTCTCTTTGGTTTCTCTTTTGTGCCATTTTCCCTTTTTGGCTCTCCTTCAAAGGGCAGAAAGACATGGGCTGTTATTTGGGGGTTGGAGAAATTTGTGTAATTAGCTTTCACATAATTGCGCAACATTTCTGGGAAAGTACAAATGATTTTGTGTAGTTACACTATAATTTTGCTGTGAACGTTGGTGTTAATTACGTGATATGGCATAATTTCAGGAATTTTGCATACAAATATAACATGAAATTCCATAAATCACCCTTATTATGCCTATGTAATTCAAATTATGCCTATGTCTACTGCTGATCCATTTCCTCCTCCCCCTCCCTTCTCATACAACATGAGACTCAAGACATATGAGGTGGGAGACCCATGGCCAAATGCAGTCACCACCCCCCCCCCTCAAGATGTAAATGTAGTACGTTCCCTATTTTTTGTTTCTAACACACATAGACCTGAATAGCCACTTCAAAATGCCAGAGTATAGCTCATGAACCACAGTCAGTGCACATAATTCCTACTACTATGCAGCTACCTTGGTAAATCTCTGTGAAGTTTTCAAGGAAAACAGATCTCAGCTTAGGCTCTATAAGGGGTTTCTTTAGCCAAACCTCAGTATGATGAAAATGAGATGCAGCATGCTACTGATTTCACACATAAGCTGTTTACTGTTGTCAGAAACTTTACTAACTGATTTGTGCCTCCAGTACTGTGCTGCTATAGGGGGTCTTTTATAATAAACAAACCTCTGTTTTTGTATATAAGATTAGTCATATCTACAAAAGCATCAGTTTCAATCTTTTTGGTCAGGAAATGGTGGGTGGGTGGATATCCCCTGTAGGAAGGAGCCACTCTACTTTCTGTTCTCCTTTTACATTCACATCAAACCTTGCCACTGCTATCCTATATCAAATCTGAATCTCCTAAGAACCCTTGCTATGTTAGGGTTCTATATTTTCTCGATTCTTCCATCATTCCAGAAGTGACAATGCTTATTAGTTCTTTTTTTTTGCTGGGGTGTTCCCAAATGTTTGGAAGAACAATGGACTCAAACATATTCTGAAAAAACCTAGGTTGGACTCAGTGTTGACAGCCAGGTGCAAAACGATCTCCTTATTGCCCAATCTTGATAAAGTGAGTGAGAAATATCTGGACTCAGGTATTGTCGTCTTGCCTTGAGTTTTCTGGTTTGCTGACTGTTGCTAAGATGGGGTTCTACCAGGAAAGGGGTGAGCACTGCCTTTGTAGCAGTGCATGATAATTTAAGGGTGAACTTGGATTGAGGTCATCATGTGCACATTATACTCTTAGATCATTCTGTCACCTTTGACATGTCAATCATGGTCAGCTGTGCATTTGTGGCTGATCATTTGGTAGCATTTGTACTATGAGATACTGCTCAAGCTAGCTCTTTTCCTTTGTAAAAGGCTGTAGCCAGACTTCAGGCCTGTCCACTTTCCATTCTGTGACAAACGTAATCCGCTATGGAGTCTCCCAAGGGTCCTGCTCATCTCCAATATTATTCAGTAACTATATGAGTATTATATGAGCTCTAATTAGATAATTTGTCCTAAAATGTATTCCGTACACAGGTGCCATGCAGCTGATTTTAAGTTTTGATCACCAGCAGAAAGATATTTGAGACATTCTACAGGCATGTCTGTTGACGGGACAAACCCAGATCAATTGTTAATAGATAATGGTAAATGCAGACTAGATTAAGGTCTTAATTTGTAGCTTAGATGATCTTTGGAAGGTTAGTTCTTGTCCTAGCCCACCGGATGTTCACGCTTGTCCTTCTAGCAATGTAAAATGTCTGTACTTCCACTTGAACAGCAATTTGCTCCTGGAGGAAAAGATTGAGGGCCTGATCTAGATCTTGGCAGGACTCCCATTGTCCCTCCGTGGCTGTGGTTACTTCATCGAGCTGATGGAGTACCGCCCGCCGTAATCAGATGTGGGATGGCTGAACTGCTGTTCACAATAACAGACTGTTTACCGTCATGTAAACGGCACACCTCCGTGAATGCGGCAGACTCCTCTGCTGGCTAATAGTACTCCTTTGCCATCAGGTCGGCAGGCTTTCGCTGAGCCTATTTAGATTTCCCCATTGTGCTGACATTGCGCTAGTGGGGGATTCCTGGTGGAGTGAGTCCGTGGTGGAGTAGAGACTGGTCATTAATGTGTCACTACACATATATTTTGTGTTTGCTTCTAAAATATATGTAGGTGATGTGTTATGCCACTTTATTACATATGGCATTGAACACAAACAACACATGCACAATTGAATGCACACCCACAAGCACCACAAGCACAACACACACAACCACCACAACAACACATATTTATTTGTTAAGTGTCAATTCAGGTCTGTTCATTTTACCTCGATAAGTTGTAAAATGAACACTAATACATTACACATAAATAAAAGTAAGAGCACTGCAAAAAAACAAGAGGCCAAAGGAATTGTCAAGTACAGGATTCATAGTAAAACAAGTGTAAAAGACGCTTACCTTAGATCCCAGAGACAGTGCAGTTGATTACCATCATGGTCAAGTTTAGGAAGGACCTAAACAGTGGGGTTCATGATAGGAACGAAAGTCAGAAACATAAAAAATGGTAAGTTTCGACCTCATTTCCTTCAATTATGCCATTCAAAGTAGGAGGTGTTATAAGCATAAAGTTTCCTTGACGGAAAGGCACATCGTGAATGGCCCGGCAGTTATCTTGGCTGGATTCCCACCGACAGTCGCTTCGCCTATGACGCTGTCGACACAGGTGTACATTCTTAGCAGAGGCAGTGTTACTCGGACAGTCTTTTGTCCATATACCAACCAACATCTAAATAGAGCGGACAGACCACCAAGAAGGCGGGTGGTCAAACTGTCGAGAAGGTGATGGCGGGACTAGTTTTGCCAAATCCTTTAATTTTTTAAGTAACGGTGATAGGAACTGAATTCCTTTCAAGGCTATACTACCCCAAAACCTGCTATCTAAGACTTCCAGACAAGAAAGCGGAGAAGCTTCAACTAATGTAGAAAATATTTGTCAGACTCATTGCTGGCCATTGCTCCATAGAACTATGACCATGTGGCCAAGGCTCAGAAGAGGTTGCACTGGTTGGATGAAATCCTAAATAGGAAGGGCTTGGATTCCTTGCACTTCCAGATCACCTATTATCAACAATAGTGTAGTCTCACATGTTCTCTTTACTCCTCCTCCTAGTGAGTACTCCTCTAAGTCAGATAAGCTTATATCCGAGGTGTGGCTTTCTCTCTGTGAGGTTCAAAACTGTGGCGGCATCTCACTTTGTCTTAGTAGCAGATTTCTAACCTTGCCATCTTTCTTAGGCCATTGAAGGCTTACTTATCCTGCAACCCTCACTTACTCTTTGGTCTGAACATACCGTCCTTCTGTGTAGACAAGTGCTAGCATGCCTTTGAGTGGATATGTGCTTAACAAATACCCATTCAGGGGGCGTGGCTTGGAGCCGCTGGTAATGGGCGCACTTTGGTGAAGATCCCGACCACTGAGTACTGAAGCCCTAATATCTGTACATTGCTCCGGCCCAACACGGGGCATATAACCTCGGACCTCCTTTGGCTGATCCCCCCGATCCAAGAGAAGATTCGTGTGGGCCCCACAAACAACCAAAGGAAACAAACGTAATGCCGGAAAGACAGGGGACGACTGCTGAATGGAGAACCCAAACTCCAGAAGTCCACACCCACAGTGCTGTGGGTTGCGGCACTGACGATGAAGGAGGCGGCCAGTTGCGAACGTAGTATGACAGACCCCACGAGCAGTCCATCGCAGGTCTCAGGGGTCCAGTATGGCTGTGTGCGCCAGGGACAGTGGTGCTGTCCGTGACATAGACCCGGATGGCAGCGGCCAAAGAGTAGCAGCCAAAGGCGCGAGTGAGAGAAGAAGTGGCAAAGAGACACAGAAAACGACCTCCGCTCTCAGGCTCGGGAGCGGAGAGAAGTTACGTGAGGCCCCGCCTGTTCTGCATTTTTGCAACACCAGAATCCAGTATCGGCAACAAGTTGAAATAGAGCGTGGAGGCAAGACTGAGGAAATGTGACAGCTGGGCCGCAGGCCGTGTACACGACTGGGGAGTACAGCAAAAGGCATCGAAGGTGCTGTCGTGAGTCAGATTATACGGGCAATAACCTGGGGAGCCAGAGACTGTGGCGCAGCCCAAGGTAGGACACTAAGCTAGCAAGTACAGTCGCAAAACACGAGAGGAATGGCGCGGTGGGCCAGCACTGGGGGAGGAGGCCCGGGGCCCAGTCGCCTGGAAAAGAAGTGTAATTCCAGAGGAGGAAGCCCAGAGCATGAGCTGGAGTTCAGGAGTACACTGTGATATGGACTGCGCATGTGCATAGCACCAGTGAAGTGATAAGGGAGTGAAGGGTGCGCCCACATTTATAACAGAGGCCATAAACCCAGCCTCAGAATATGATAAAAGTAAACAGGAGATCTGCACATCTAAACTCTAAAACAGCCTGGACAGAGTAGTGCAGCAAGAAGGGGCCCAAGGCTGTAAACAGACGACTTATTGGAAAAGTGCAGAGAGGTCTGAGGTGGAGTGAAGCATACTGACGGATTCAAATACGCGTGTGTGCAGCAGCGAGCATCAGTAGTCAGGAAATGGTGAAACCAAAGACATCATCCATAGTACAAGCAAATAAAATGGACAAGTACGCCGTAACAAAGCCACTCGCAGACGCTCCAGGACAACAATCGGCAGAAATGGTGCAGAGGAGCCCTCGCTGACAGCCATCATGGCAGCCATACAGACCTCAAAGGCACTCTTGAACCCAAAATTGATACGGTAACAGTTAAAGTAAATCTACTACTAGCAGACCTTTAGAAAATCTCTGAAAAGGTAACGAAGGTGGGAGGAAACATAACGCAGCTGCAAACCTCTACAAAATCATTGGAAGACCAGATTAAACTACTCCAGAAGCAGCAAGGGGAGATGGCAGCACGACTGGAAGATCAGGAAGGGCGTGCCCAATGCAACAACATACGGGTAGTGGGTGTCCTGGAGGGATTGGAAGGGCCCAGTGTCGATCTCTTCCTAGAAGATCTCATACTGAATCATCTACACCATAAACAGTTATCATATTACTTCACGATAGAGCGAACACATAGAGCCCCAATACCAAAACCGAGACCAGGAGCACTGCCACAAACAATTATTGCAAGGATCTTGAATTACAGGGACAGAGGCACACTTTTTCCAAGCCGCAAGGACACAGGGAGACCTCCTGCATGAAAACGCGACAATAAGATTTTTCCCTGACTTTACTTTACAATTGCAAAAGCTGCGTCGAAGCTTTGAATCAGTGAAGCAGAACTACGGAACAAGGAAATAAAATACATGATGCTTTTTCCGGCCCGTTTGAGAATCATGGTGGAAGGAAAGTCATGACTTTTCGCCACGCTGGAGGAAGCATAGGAGTGGCTAGAAGGATGAGAGTGGTAACACAGAAATCACCCAGGGCCAGGGACCATCATCGATCTGCGAGCTCCGAAGAGAGCAACAGAAAAGAAAGAACAGGGTCGGGACAGTCAAGAGACAAATGAGACCATTTGATCGAAGACGACGAACTAGATTCAAACGGGTCAAATCTGTAATGATGATTTTGTGTTGTTTGTTTGGATGGGAGGGTTTGCGGGGGAATACCAGAGGGAACTGAGGCAAGGAGTGGATTAATGGGAGAAATAGTCAAATACCCCGTGCTGGGAAAATCTGTCACTATATACATTAAGATGGGCTGACCTACAGGAGCTGAAACTTAACAGGGGACTCTAGCCTACCCCGGCATGGAGCAAGTTTTTATGGGGCGACAGGCTCTCTGCATGTTGGAGTGGTGGGTAGTTTTAAACCTGTCAAGCAGGGCAGCAGGGTGGAGGGGAGGGGCAAGAGAGACCATTGGGCTATGTTGGGTGGGTTTTTATTGTTGTTGTTTTTTGTTTGCGCTCAGACACTATTGCTATAGATCCACGCAACCATACAGAGACTTAACCCAGTAAATACATGATCAATCTGAGCTTAATCAATAATGAAGGGATAGCCATGAGGGTGGGCAGAGCCAAGCAAAACAGGAGGGGGCTAGGCCGAACAGGGATACCAGAAGACCCGTCTCACAATGGCACTAAAAGTTTTGACGTGGAATGTGAATGGACTGGGCAGTAAGATACAATACACCCTGGTTCTGCAATATTTAAGACAACAGGCACCATATGTGGTACTGCTCCAGGAGACCCATTTGAAAGGAAACCACTGTAGAGCAATGGATCAGTGGGGGTATAAACTTGTGGTGCATGCAGGATTCACATCGGGTTCTCGTGGAGCGGGGATTTTAGTCAAAACGTCAACTCCCTTCTTCCCGGGCAGGAATTAGTGTGACAGCTTGTGCAGATATGTTGCTATTACGGGTACATGGGAAGGCAAAGTGCTCAATCTGTGCTCTGTCTACGTTCCTCCAAGATTGTACTTGGAAACTCTCCCAGCACTGGGGGAGATATTGGTGGACCTGTTCCTGGGCATGCTTATTATGGGAGGGGATATGAATGCAGTAATGGACCTGGAGATAGATAGACTGTCGGGGGCAGCTAGTGCAGGGGGGAGGGAACCATTGGAGGGATTCATAAGAGCTATGAGAATGATCGGCTTGTGGCGTACACACACCCCAAGAAGCCTTCAATTCACACACACCTCGGCCAAATATAACAGCCACTCACGGTAAGACTATCTGTTCACATTTAAAATGCAGGTAGGATACTTCAAGGACGCGTCACAAAAAGCATGTGGATTTTCAGATCACTCCCCATTAGAGGTAGAGGTACAAGGTTTATTCAAGAGCAATGCTTTGGCCCCAAGATTGGAGCCATGGTACTTCAAGAATAAGGAATTCGCACATAAAGTACAGGCGCAAACGGAGCAATACTTTACAGTGATTAGGATGTACGTGCAAGCGCAAATAGTAATAGAAAAGAAAGAGCAAAAAAGAGAGTCAGAAGAGCTGGAGAAAGAGATAGGACAGCTGGAAAAAGAATAATGGGAGGGTAGAGACTCGGATGAGTCCATACAGCGTAGACTCTGACATAAGCAAAAGGAACTGAGAAACTTGGAGGAGCGGAAGGTAAGAGCGCACACACTAGCAACACAGCTGAAACTATACGATATTGGGGTCAAAGCAAACAAACTGATCGTATGGCTGGGTAAAAGAGATAGGGAATGCAGTTGGGTCTTGGTAATATGCATGCCGAAAGGTATAACACATCGGACAGGGGAGGAGATAGCAGAGGCATTTGCACAGTACTACGAGGCACTATATACGTCTTCCACTAAGCACACAGCAACTTACTGCACAGAACTACTGAAATAAATCTACCCTCATTATCGGTAGAAGATAGGGAGACACTTGACCAAGACTTCACGGTGGAGGAAATAGCGAATACATTGACAGACCTCCAGTTAGTGAAGGCAGCTGGCCCAAATGGTTTGCCATTTGAAATGTATACAAATGTTGCGAGTAAAATAGCACTGCATCTGCTGAATATATACCAGGAGTCCAGGGAGAGAGGGGAGCTACCTTTAGACATTCCCACAGCAACAATAGTTGTGATACCCAAGGGAAAACCCCCTGATAACTGTGGGTCATACATACCAATATCGCTGTTGAATACCAAGGCAAAAGTGCTCGCCAGAGTGTTGGCGACCAGACTACAGACAGTCATTACCAATCTGGTCCATCGGGACCAGTCAGGCTTTATGCCGCATAGAGCTGCAAGACTTAACCTGAAAAGGCTGTATGGGGTGCTACACTGGACCAAAACTGACTGTATGGAAAACGCGGTGCTTCTTTCCGTAGATGCACAAATGGCATTCAACCGTATAGAGTGGCAATATAAGTTTGAAACATTGAACAGGCTGGGCTTCGGTCCAAAGTTCTGTGCATGGGTAAAACTCCTATACCAAGCTCCGAAGGCTCAAGTAAAAGTGAATGGAGCGGTATCTCGCTCCTTCCCTCTGAGGAAGGGCACGAGGAAGGGTTGCCCTTTATCCCCCTTGATGTTTGCATTGGCGTTGGTGCCGCTGGCGGCCTGGGTCTGCAATGATCCGATCATAAAAGGCATAGTAGCAGGAATTGATTGGGAGGACAGAATCTCCTTATATGCCGAAGATGTGCTCCTCTATCTGGCGAACCCATAAAGATCAGTACACCAGGTTCTACATATCTTCGAGTTGTTCGGTAGTTACTCGGGATATACTATAAACTGGGAGAAATCCCTGATCTTTCCCTTGAAAGGGGATATCTCACGGAGGCTGATGGACACAACACCACTTGTGGTCAAGCATACATTCACATACCTCGGTATTAATATATCCACAACCGAAGAAGATTTCCTGGCAGGAAATCTATATCCTCAAATACAGTGCCTGAGGAGTGATGTGGAATGTTAGAGAAGACTGCCGATATTGTTGATGGGCAGGGCAGTCCTTTTTAAAACGATGTCCGTTCCCAGACTGCTATACATCATGCAAAATATTCCATATAAAATACCCAAAAAGTTGTTCCAGGATATTGACACAGAACTGCGTAAACTCCTGTGGGATGGTGGCTGTGCCAGAATAGCATTGTGCAAGCTACAAAGAGGGGTGTATGAAGGGGGGGCTGGTAGTTCCAGATATTTGAAAATATTATTGGGCTTGGCAGCTAATAGTGGTAAATGACTGGGCATTTGCAGATCGCAATGACATGGCCTTTCGGGGAGACCATTGGGGGATGGGGAGAGGGACTATCTTGCGGTACTATATTGTAGAAGTAAAGAAATAGTACTCCCACCACACACGCAGACAGTGTTGGGGGCCTGGCGACAGGCCATCAAACATCTAGCATGGGAAGTGACGTTGACAGAGAAGACTCCTCTGTGGGACAGTGACCAGTTGCGGAAAGTGGGAGGCCTAGCAGGATTCCAAAAATGGAAATGACTAGAGATTGAGAGCCTGGGAGATGTCTGGCGGGGTCAGGCCCTGATGACATTTGAGAATCTACAAACCAAATATGAACTGGCTGACACAGAACGATACAGATACTTGCAACTGAGTCCCCCACTGTGCAAACATATTAGAGAGGGGGAGACACTAGCGGAATATGCCCCATTGGAAGACAGATTACTTGTTGAACATATGGTAACCAAAGCCACTTCTTTGACTTATAGGAAATGTGTGTATAACTCGACCAATCCGATTGACTCACTGAGAGGGGTATGGGAACTAGATTTGGTACTCCTGGGGGATGACGACTGGGAGGAGGCAGTGCAAAGTCCACCCGAGGTGGCTGTGAGAGCCAGGTTCCGTCTCATTCAGTTGCGTATCCTACACAGGTCCTATCCTTCCAGGACATTACTACATAGGTGGGGACGAGATACATCAGAATACTGTTCAAGAGGGTGTGGGGAAATGGGCTCCTCTTTTCACATATTGTGGGAGTGCAGGTACATCCATAACTGCTGGAAGGAAATAACACAAATTATGGCGGAGGTCTCGGAGGAGGAGATCCCACTGGAACCGAGGTGGTTAATATTATCAGTTACGGGCAAGATAAAGTGGCCCAAATATATAATGATATGGCTCAAAATTGCAGCAATAGTGGCGAAAAGGAATATAGCCAGGAGGTGGGGGCATCCAGACTACCAGGACTAAGAGAATGGGAGAATAACTTAGATTGGTGCTCAGGGGTAGAAAAGGTAACATACGCGACCAGAGGTTGCCCGCGAAAATTGGGCAAAATATGGGGACGGTGGAATGCGTACAGGGGAATTAAAAAGAATATACAGTTTGCATGGAGGAAGCACTGAGGAGGCAGAATGGACATAGCAAGGGAAAAAAGTCATTCAGTAAGTGCGTAGTAGTATCAAAAGATACTGGGTGTGCAATTACAAACAATATGTTAAGTTTACGGTTTTTAAAATAGGTTGAACCGATTTTAATACTGGTGTAAGAATGATGTACTTAGCGGAATTCAATAAAAAAGATGTTTCCAAAAAACAAATACCCATTCATTCTGTGATTTATTCATAAATTCACTCATTTTTTCATTCATCTGCTCCTCTAACTCCTCCATTACTGTCACTTAAGGGGGCAGCTTTTGTAGGCATATCCTACTAACTCCTGCATACAGCAGTATCTCACTACTGTTTCAAAGTACTCAATAGTCTATATTTCACATTGCACACTGAGATAGGCCTCCATTCTCTTCTGACTCACTTAACTTCACCCCACTCTGCATCTCATCAACTTTATTATAGCTAGTAATTATTATTATTACTAAACTACTTATGTCAACCTCACTCAATAGTAATGATTTATCACATTTAGTAAGAGAAAGATAATTCTCTGACATTTAAATTTGAAAGGGACAGATACTGCTTTTCATAATACTAACTTGCCTAACCCAAAGACTGACAATCTCAAGCCGGTTTGGATGGACACTGTAATTGACAGACATGAAAATCAGACAGACATGGGTTTCCATACATCTCGACTGAATACTTTCAAGAAATATGAAGCTGTTTTGCTCATTCGCAAATCTCTCCCACACAAAGGTTTGAAGTCGGTCTGACTTGGTTGGGTGGTACATCTCTGTGAAGATGAGCATGTTGAGTGCCACATTCATAATTGGCTTCAAATTTGACAAATAAATTATATTTTGTTACTGCCCTCTCAACTTAACAATTTTAATAGGCCTCCCCACTTGAGGATCACTGGGTGAGAATGGCTTACCCGGTGAAATTTACAAGACTGGGAACTATGGGGTCTAATACGATGGCGGGCGGACACCGTAATGGCAAATGGGACCGCCCGCCATATGTGCGGCGGTCCCACGATTCAAAATAGGATGCATCCGCCACACTGGCGGGCGCATCCCGCATTTGTTATATTGCGGTGGGCGGTGCTGTCAGCAGCCCCCGCTGCAATGTAAAAAAGGCATGTTGTGCATTTGCATGCACAACGTAGGCACCGCGCGGTGCCTGCCACCTTGTGCATGCAAATGACCTCCCATGTGCACCCCCTTACCCCTCCAACATCCTGGGGGCCCGCAACAGGCCCCCGAAAGTGGTATCTACCTGGCTTTCCATGGCAGGATCTCCGCCATGGAAAGCCCTGCACCGCCGCACATCATGATATGGATGGCGGTGTCTTGCAGACACCGTCACCATATCTGAGCCCTTTTCTGCCCGGTCGCCTGTCCTGTCTTTCCGTCTGCTGGCATCCCCACCGCCATTGTGATTTGGCCTGGGGGAAATGGTAGGCAGGTGGTGGGAATTGGCGGGTGGATCGCCACATTTTGAGAATGCATTTTGGTTGCAAAACATTCATACATACCGCTGCCATTTGGTATTAGGAAGCGACACCCTAAACACACCCCTTACAAAGACCGACTCGCAAATCCATTTTGCAATTCGGTAATAGGTTACTGAATCATAAAATAGAGGTTGGTATATTTGAAAAGCCTTTTTGCATTCGCAAATGGGCCGATTCTGCAAATCTCATTGTTTGCGAACACAAAATACATGTAGCCCTTAGAGCACACCAGATGCTGGCCTATATCTTTGATCACTGTTGATCCTAGGATCCTGGCTAAAAATCTTGCAACTAGACTTTTGAGCCACATGAGATTCCTGGCCTATCTATTATGGTGATCCATGGAGAAACTAGAGGAAGCATTAGAGCTTTTGGGTTACCTTTTTAGAACACTATAGAAGTCATTGCATTGGCCATGACTTCATAGCCAAGGTACAGATGATATCAAAGTGTTCAGTAGCACAGGTTTAATGTGGAGAGTTTCTGTCATGATCATTCATTATAAAGAAATGTGCTTTTAAGGAGTGGCCACTGTATCTGCTCATATTTCTCCTACCCTAGAACCGTAGCCCAGGATAAACCTGGCAGAATCACTGCTTCTGGTGTGGCAAAAATGTTATTACATGCAGACGAAATATTGCTCATCCTGACTAAATCAGACTCTTCTTATTTTTCTTTTACGCTTGTTTTCCAGTTTTTCCAGTCATAATCTGAACTGAGTTCACTATGAAGCCCTACCTGTGTCATGTGTACCACATGGGCTAGCTTGGGTAACTTAAATATGTAATGGGTCCCCAGAGGGCCCTAAAACCATGAAGTACCAAATAGAGGGTTGCAGAAAATGCTAGAAAATAATCTCAGTCCTATAACAGTACAAATCCAGAATGACTTTCCATGCTTATCAAATATCTGTGACAAAAAATGCCAAGCAATTAAGTTGATGATAATTCACAAATAGGATTATCTATTTGGCGTGTGTTGCCCGTATTGGTGCACAAATCAAGTATTGATCAAATTCGGGGCAATATCAAGAGGTTCATAGGAGATGACAAGCATCCTAATCTGAAAAAGTTAAAATATATTCTCAAACTAAATCGAGAGGCCTTAGATGCCCATATGCTGACTTAAACTTTGCACACAATCCCTGTAAATTATTATATTTACAAACACAAGTTATTCAACTTCCACTATGGCTTCTGCTCGAGAGAGGGAATTAAGACACATGACAAGGTTGTCTTTTCTGTACTGGAACAAATCTATCCTCTTTATTAAAAGATCCTGTGACAAAGGTGATGTTACCAATATGCGAAAGAACACCTAGGGTACTGGGCATATAGATCAACTACTCAACTCTTCCAAGTGGTGCAGTCTGGGCTTACTAATAAGAAATAAGCACTAATAAAGTTCTCCAGCATTACTGGGATAAATGGGACACCATTGTCTCACTATGTCACTGATCTCTAAAATAGATCAACTTTTGGTAGGAGGTTCAGACTCTGGGTTCCATGTTTGAACTGCATTAATATGGTATTTGGGCGGCCAAATATAGAGTTGGAAATATCGGACCACAGAAATATCAAGAAAAAAATATTGCGATACAAAAATATTATGATGAAGAAATATTGTTGTAAAGAATATAGATTTTTTTCGGTTAGTATCTTTGTTAAGAATATTGTTGTTGTTAATATCGTTTTCAATAATATAGTTGTGAAAAAATATCGTTTTTAGTTATCCTGTGTTTCGATTCATATGTTCATTTTAGGTGTTATTATTGTTTGTATAATATTTAAGAATACTTTTGGATATAGCTTGCAATTTTAAGTGAACTATAATTTTTAATTTAATTGCTGATATTAATTTATAGTGTCATAGCTGGTTGCTAGGTTTGTGGGGATTAGGGTGGACAGTTTATTAAGTAATAATTAATTATTAATTATGTATTTATTAATTATTTAATTGATAATAATGATATACCTTTTGTAATATTGAATTATTTTAGTTATATTTGAGCTGCGGGTTGCTAGATTTGTAGGTGAATAGGGTGGGATGCTAATTAAGCAATAATTAATTAACAAATACATACTAATTGTTAAATAATTAGTTAATTGATTATCAATTATGTAAATTGTGTTATACTCATTTATTATTGTTAGATTTAATTTTAAGAGTGGGCTACTAGGTTTGAGGAGGTATAGTGTTGGGAGTTAATTAAGCAATAAATACATTAAAAAGAAGTGCATTGATAATTAACTATTACATTGATTGATAATCATAAAAATTGTTTAATTGTTTTAAATTTTTTATATGTCTAATTGTTTTGGGGTTAATTAATAATGATAATTTAAAGAGTTTTATATTTGTCCTAATTCAATAGGGTTATTCAAATATGCAATGTGTTTGAAGTGAAATACCTATCCTACTGTTGCACAGCCTGAAGAGGGAATAGTAAATGTAACTCCTCTGAAGTACAACACTTTCCCTACTGTTGCACAGACTAAAGTGGGGATAGTAAAACGTACCCCTCCGAAGTCCAACACTTTCCCTACTGTTGCACAAACTGGAGATGGAATAGTAAATCTTATCCCTACTAAGTCCAATACTTTCCGTAGTGTTGACCTTTTTGGAGTCGGAATAGTAAATGTAATTCCTCTGAAAGTCTACACTTTCTCTACTTTTGCATAAACTGGAGTGGGAATAGTATATCTATTATTTCCAGAATTCAAATCTTTTCTTACATTTTTTTGAATATAGCTATTATCACTTGTTTATTTTCTAAATGTTATATTGTATTTTATATATATTTTTAATGTTTATAATATTGTTAGTAAATGTATTTTTTTCTATCTTATAGTTAATTAATTTGGTGATTTATTTAATGTTTTGCAGTTGAACTGTTGATATGTTTTAGAGTTTAAATATGTATATATTTATATGTATATGTGATCAAGGCCGCATGACTGGTGGCCGAAACGCGTCATTTGGACACTTGATGCTTGAATAAATCATCATTTAACTCTCAACTTTGCCTTTGGAGTCTGTTTCCTGGTGTTGCGCCTTTCTTTGGATGGTGGTACCCCTGGGATCCTGCTGTGGATAATATATATATAGATATATATATATCAAATTTCAGAAAAGTCAATGTTCGCGCGCTCTCAGTGAACGGAAAACAGGACACTCCAAAGGATCCAAGGGTGTTTATTTACGATGCGTTTCGGCTTACAGGGAAGTCTTGCTCACGTAAACGTGAGCAAGACTTCCCTGTAAGTCGCAACGCGTCGTAAATAAACACCCTTGGATCCTTTGGAGTGTCCTGTTTTCCGTTCACTGAGAGCGCGCGAACATTGACTTTTCTGAAATTTGATTTAACTACCGGCGTGCTCCGCCGGTGTGCGCGCCACCTTCCTCGGGTCCCTGGCTGTCGGCAGGAGCAACTTTGTGGGAGAATATATATATATATATATATATATATATATATATATATATATATATATATATATATATATATATATATATATATATATATATATATAAATAAATGTATATGTATAGATATATTTAAAAAGTAATACAAAGAATCAAATAAAATGTAAAATATATATTTTTAATAATAGTGTTGCATTATATATATGTTTATATAAACATACAGACACATATATATGTTTGCATGTTTATGTAAGTATGTATATTTTTTATATATTATCAAACATTATTTACATTTATTTAATTTACATTATTGAATGTTATTTGTTAAGATATTTAAGATTCACTATTTTGAACTACATCTCTATATATATATACTTGTTACTCTGACCATCGGATGCAGCCTCAGTATGGTACTAAACCCAGTGAAGTCTTTGTAAGCATTTTGGTACCGAGTAAATATCAAGTGAAGTTTTGCCAAGATCTACATTGGAGAAATTAAGAACTATGTACATAAGAGAGGCATTCTGGGGATTGCAGTCCCAACTTCTAGGGGTATAAGAACGAAAGCTTTGAAATTGCAAATGTGAATTTACAACCATGCAATCTCCTCAGAGACTTTCCATAAATGACAAACAAGGAAAGTATTTCAATGCTTCATGTAAACTTCGTAAAATATAAACATGAACTGCCTCTTTAACAAACAAGCGGACACTGGTCCTTCTTCAATGTCCTAGTCACATTTTAAAAAGCTAACGAACCCTCCCCTGCAATGTTGCATATGATTAAGAGGTTTTTTACCTCGAAATGCGTCATGCTGTGTTTGCCAGAAATAAAGTGTTTTAACAGCACGATGGAGTGGCCTGTTTCACGCAGCTGAATGGTGCGTGTGTTTTGTTGAATTTACAAGGTGTCTGACACACCTAAGACGGGCCCCAACTCGAGAGGCTGTGGCGCTTCTATCTGTCAGAAAAGCTTCTTTTGGATTTCTACATATGAGCGCCCGCCGGCTGAAACAATTGACATTGAAAAGGATATTAAAAATTATATTTGCTATGTTTTTTAAAGACGTTAGTGTGAAACAATATTTTGTAATCATATTTTTGTACTCACCATTATAAGCATAGGAGCACAATATTGTTGTAGTTGATATTGTTGACACAATATTTTTGGATTACTGTGTTGTTTTTTATCTTGTGTCATGTATGCATAACTATCATACTTATCATCAGATATGTGCTGAAGGGTAAACTGGGGAAGTTCCCTGTGATCCTTTCATATTTTGCTATTGTGAACTGTACCACAATCTGGGGTGAGTTTTGGGGGGATTGTAGCAGGCTCAATGGTGTGTTCATACATGATTTGCCGAAGAGGAACTAACTACCTGTCAACACTGGTATGAAGTGTTAAGAAGATAATATACAGGTAATCTGGATCTTTCTAAATATCATGCGGTCTCTGCTGCTACTCAGAAACTGCACTGGCTTCTGGCTGCCAAAGGATTTGTGGTTAAGGCCTCAGGCATTGTTCACAAGGCACTTCACAATTGAGGCCTGATATCGTCTGGTTATTCATAGGTTTAGGAGGAAAAGATGGGGAGGGAGAGCATTTGCTGTGACAGCATCCAAGCTTTAGGACACTCTCCCTCAATCCATCTTGTGTCTGGAAGCTCATCTACAGTTCCGTAAGGCCTTGAAGACCTGGCTTTTTGCCTTGTAATGTCTTTCTAGCATAGGGATGATGCTCTTGCCCCCTGGCAGAGTAACTGCTTCAGCGCTTGAATGCCATCGGGCATATGTTTGTGCTTTATAAGTTGCCCAATCAATCAATCAATCATTCAATCAATCAAATAGGACTGGGCCTCTTTCTTTGCCATGTATAGCTTACGTTTTCATCATTTAGAATCGAGTGTAGCTGGTACTAATCCCTGTTTAAACTACAATTGAAAATCTGGATGTGTGATTGGCCAAATGTGACCTACTTCATATTCTGGGGGTTTGTACAGAACATACATGGGGCAATCTAAATTTGATCTGAGGTGCATTTCCGTGGTATATGTTGGGAGATGTCTATCCCTTTACAAATATTCTACATGACCTTTATCCACCAATTATTTCCTTATGTAATGTTCAGTGATATGACACAGAGTGGGTGTTGATTCTCTTGATGGGTTTTTTCATAAAGACATGGCCTGCTGGTCCCCAACCCAAATATGGATTTCATGTATCAATCTCAACAATTGGGTATGTAATAAATATTCACATATAAAAATTCAATAAAGACTACTAATAAGATACAAATAATACAATCTCAAAATTTGGCCATGAGTTTGTTGGTCATTCGCCTCATTCTTCACAACAGTCTGATTTATTAAATTGTGGCATGATAATAATTATTTCACTATTAATGGGACTGACACTATATTTGTTACTATGCACTCAATAAAGTGTGTTGTTAGTTTGTAGTCACAGTATTATACATTTAGTCCCACCACATTTTATTTTTTGTATTAGTTATACTAGGGATTTCAATAGGAATGTTGCAAAATGGCAATACGAAATTTTTTAAAAAAACAATCAGAATCCATAACTAACAGATTGTTTTAAACAAAGTATCAAAAACCATCCCACAAATCAATGCTGCTTAAAATTTCTCATTTGCACATTATCCTGACAAAGCGATACAAATGGTAGGCTTTCCAGGCTGTAATCAGCCATTCTAGAACACTCTTTGAACTAGGGCCATCAGAAAGGTGGAGACATTGTTCACTAGGTCCTGCACATTTTCTGGGCCCCACACCTGTGCTGCAAAATGTATTTATATATCTTGCAACAAGCTTGCTCTGTTTATTAGTGTTAAGGTAATTAACATGGTTAAATTAACTACTTGACAGCAGCTGCAGAAGCTGCCATGTTTCCCTTTCCATGAGGACATATGTATGACTTATAAATGAATTCTTGTGGAATGGGATGTTTATGACCTAGACCCTACAAAAAACATATGACAAGCCTGTGCCCACCCCAGATCAAGTTGGCTGAAAACAAGTGTGTCCAAGGTAGGTCGAGATAAGATTATTTGCCTAAAGTTAATTTAAGTAGGAGCAATTACATAGGGGCCGATTCTGGCCGCAAAACGAACTGACGACACGGATCCGGACCGAACACCGACCGACACAGATCAGCGCCGTACGACCTGTGCAGTTTGATGCAACGCGTGTGGATTACAACCGACACGTATGGAATACAAGCCGTACGACCGAGCCATAGGGAAAATAGTGATCCGTCCAGAAAACCGACGCGAATTTCACCGACCGACACGAACCCTGAATGAAACCGACCGACCCATACCCGCGACATACGATTTGCGCAGTACGATGCAATGCGTGCAAAACCAGACCAACTCGCACGGAGAACAAGCCGCATGACCGACACGCACAGACAACCCGGCACACAAGCAATAGAGACCGCCGTGAACGACGCGTACCAAACACAGAAGACGGGCAGCGTGAACGAGGTGGAGAAGCCCGCACGAGACAACAGCAGCATCCGTTTCTGTCACATGAACGTCTCCTTCATGCTTACAAAACACAAAGGAAAAAAGACAAAAAAAGGTCCAAACAAGGAATGACAAAGCCAATACATACCAACAAAAAAACATGGGACAAAGACACACCCACTACTCCAACTATATACAGGACTACAATCTCTACCATCATCCCTTGCAAACAGGAGACACAGCCAGCAGCAAACACCAGTACACAGCAATCACAGACACACGCACAACTCACACACCATCAGCACCTCATACAAAAGCACACACACATACACCCAGCAAAACCAACACCAACCCACTATCACTTGCACCCTCACACACATATCCCTCACCACCACCACCCATCACCATGCCTCCAAAGAAGAATCCAAAGTTCACAGATAGTGAGTTAGAAGTGCTGGTAGACGAGATCATCAGAGTAGAGCCACATTTGTTTGGTACATTGGTCCAAAGGACCCCCATCTCACAGAAAACCAAGATGTGGGCGAGGATTGTGGACAAGGTGAACGTCCAAGCACCAGCAAATCGCACAAAGGACGACATCCAGAACAGGTGGCATGACGTGCGCAGGAGGGTCAAGAAACTAATTGAAAAAGATCACGCCCTGAGTCAGTGCACCGGCGGTGGCCCTCCTGCCAAACCAGTCTACTTCAGGACCTGGGAGGAGAAGGTGCGGGACATCCTACCACCAGAGAGCGTCCATGGCCTAACAGACATCCCAGAGCCCGGTGAGTACACAAACAACATACCCAAGATTGTGTGGCAAGGGGACAGTGAAACCATGCACCACAAGCAAAGCTACACTATCCAATAGATAATCAGCCCAAGATGTGTATGCCAGTCACACAAACACAATACCTGCCATCTCATAGTGACTGGGAACTGTCTCATACCATGCACCAACCTACAAACAAATAAAGCAAGCTGTGGCACTAAGCTAAATACACCCTGCCAGATAGTTTGACACCACAAACACACTACCTCACAGTGCAGCTGACTGTCAGGAAGGAATAGTGGGGATGCAGGTGAAGTGAGTGTAGCCAAAAGCATGATGGGGCCTGTAGTCACAGATAATGCTCCCCCTCCTGATTGGCCCATCAAGACCTCTCAGAAACATGCCCACATCACAGGGAGTGGAAAATGGCTGACAAGATGGCTGACACTGGGTCCTGCTATGGGGAGCACAAGGCCCTGCCGGGCTTGGGTGCAAATCAGAAGCAGGACACCACTGACTGACATCCTGAAAGACAACTTGCACGCCCTACAATGGAAGCACGTTTCATGATGGGAAGGAGGACTGACAGCCCTGACCATACTTATCAGCATGGGGAGACACCCCCCTCAACACAAACTCCACACAACTCACCGGGTACAATGCATTGACACACAACTCATTGAAATATCAGCAAAAGATACCCCGTACTGGGTGCTGCTGTGTGAAGCACAGGGCCTCACTTGGGACTTGTAGCCAAACAAACACCAGGATTTCACAGTCAGCCATCTTGCCATTGCTGTCACACCCCCTCACAGGGAGTCAAGAGGGAGGAAGTATGGGCATGCTGGGAAGGGAGTTGTAGCCAAGAGTATGATGGGACTTGCAGTCACAGACAACCTACACCCACGCACATGGCCCAGAAAGATCAAACTGAACCATACTCGCCTCACAGGGAGTGGGAAGGGACTGACAAGATGTCTGACACTGGGCTCTGTTGTGGGGAGCGCAAGGCCATGCTGGGAAATGGCCAACAACAAACATCAGGACCTCACAGTCAGCCATCTTGCCATTGCTGTCACACCCCCTCACAGGGAAGCAGAGTCACGAGGGAGGAAGTATGGGCATGCTGGGAAGGGGGGTGTAGCCAAGAGTATGATGGGACTGCAGTCACAGACAACCTACACCCACCCATATGGCCCAGAAAGATCAAACTGTACCATACTCGCCTCACAGGGAGTGTGAAGGGACTGACAAGATGTCTGACACTGGGCTCTGTTGTGGGGAGCACAAGGCCATGCTGGGAAATGGCCAACAACAAACATCAGGACCTCACAGTCAGTCATCTTGCCATTGCTGTCACACCCCCTCACAGGAAAGCAGAGTCAAGAGGGAGGAAGTATGGGCATGCTGGGAAGGGGGGTGTAGCCAAGAGTATGATGGGACTCGCAGTCACAGACAACCTACACCCACCCACATGGCCCAGAAAGATCAAACTGAACCATACTCGCGTCACAGGGAGTGTGAAGGGACTGACAAGATGTATGACACTGGGCTCTGTTGAGGGGAGCACAAGGCCATGCTGGGAAATGTCCAACAACAATATCAAACTCTGTCCGTGACAAGCTGGGAAAAAGCAGTGTACAGGCAGGCATCTGTTTGAAAAGTAGAAAATGACATGTTTGTGAACCAACGATGCATGTAGAAACATAAATCACATTGTGTGTCTCTTCCAAACACAGGTGGTGCTGGGCACCCAGCACCAAATGATGAGGATACCCAGTCCCAGACTCTGGTGGACACTGAGATCTCTGGTCTGACTCTCTCACTGCCCTCTTCAGATGACGACGACCAACCTGGCTCCTCCGGTGTGAGCCATCATGCAGCACCAGCAGTATCAACATCTGCCCCCCCTGTACCCACGCCTCCAGCATCTGGACATCGACAGGGCACCCCCACCAACACGAAAGACCAAGGACAATCCACACCCACAGCACAGGGACACAGGACCCCCCGGAAGCTACAGCCAACACCACCAGCAACACCACCCAAGGGGTCCCAGTGTCACCTGTGCGTGCCGCCGCTGGTCCTGCCCGTGTGGAGAGGGGTACTGGGAGGGGTGGGAGGCACAGGGCGCGCCTTGCAGAGGAGTCTGGACTGCATGATGACCCCCACCTGGCACGCATCTTAGATGTGTACCAGGATAGCACCGGAGGATTTAGCCAGGTAGTAGGGATCCTCAAGGACATGCAACACGAGCAGGTCGCCCACCATGCCCGCATGGAAGCCAAGTGGGATGACATCACTGCGGTGCATCAGGACATACCTGTCCACACCCCCTGTGTGCCCACAATATCTGTCGCAACACCATCTGCCAGTGCCACAGGGAGGGAGGAGGACTCTGGTGGAGAGTCCCCTGCACCGCAGAGGCCTGCACATGAGGATTCCCCCCCCAGAAGAAGACGGGTCATCCGAAGAAGGACATGTGAGAGGCAGATGTCCCAGCACATCCCCAGGGCCTCTAAACCTGTTCTGGACAATGTTCTTCTGTGCGCAACCCGTTCACCTTGTCCAATCACACACAACTCGCCCACATGACATGGAGGGTTCATGTTGGGCCAATGTATCAGATGACTGTGGACTTTACTCTGGACATTTCATCTACCAGCACTTCCAACTCCAATGTGAACTTTGGATTCCCAAACCACTGTACAGCACCCACCATCCTGTGCACTTCCCTCACACATGGTTGTAAATAAACTCACCAGTACACCATACTTGCCTCTGTTGTGATTCCAACTTGCCATGTTCAGGGAGATGTCGATCTGCTAGACAACACAGTGCATGTCAAATACTGCAACAATGTGACCAACGTAAGGTGATTCATGGAGATGTGACACATGTGAGGGAGACACACCACTATGGCAACACAAAACATACTCACCATGGCCATGTTACTCATCCCACACAATGATGTTGACCTGAAACACATTGGCATGCACAGACACAACACCAAGCCCAGTCAGTGGTAACAAGTACACAGGTGAGGTAAGCAGATGTCACTCAGATGTGGGAAGACAGACAACGCACATAACAAAGCGTAGCACAGGTTCATTACACATCAGCAACACGTTTATTCCACACTAGTTGCACGGTAATTCTACGTAACAGTGGACACACGCTCCCAATGTGTTGGAGAATGGAAGTCCAGGGATGTGTGGTACATCAGTTGATGGGAATTGTCAACTTCCACACTGGTGTTGGCTTCTGGGTGTTGGGGGTCAGTGTTGACCACACAAAAGGCAAAGTACCCTGGAAAGGACAGACAAGATACAGTCAAAAGCACAGAAGAACAGGAGAGAAATGCAATACACATGCACAAAACATGTTGCAAGACACCTACACAAACACTAGTTAGCAGTACTACCCTATTGTGGAGTACACACCACCTGAAAGGACACATCACAGCACGCATCCAGTCAAGTGGCCCACAGTCACACTCAGACAGCAACAGAGCTGGCACAACACATTCCAGTCTACCTCCATACATTCACATAACAACCCTGGAAACTCACATTCAGGTGAAGAAGTTGTTGATGAGTTGGGAGCGGACGTCACAATCATCTTCATCATCTCTGGCATCTTGGCCCAGGCCGGGATCCTCCACAGGTGCCGGACGCTGGTCGTCGTCATCGTCATCCTGAATGAGAGGCACCTCCTTCCGCACCGCCATGTTGTGTAGCATGCAGCAGACAAGGATTATTTTGCAGGCTCATATGGGAGGGCCCCTCCGGTCTTGTCCAGGCAGCGAAAGCGGCTTTTCAGGAGGCCGAATGTCCGCTCAATCACCCTCCTGCTCCGTCCATGTGTCTCATTGTAGCGCAGCTCGGCAGGTGTCACAGGGTTCCTGAGGGTTGTCAGCAACCATGGCATGTTGGGGTATCCGTAGTCACCTACACACACAAAAATGAACAAGTAGCTGAGTTTTGTCGGAGTGCGGAATACAACATTGACAAACACACACAATGAGAAACAGTCAGTACACACCGACAAGCCAGGCATGCTGAGCTGGCATCTGTGACATCACCGTTGCAATGCGACTACTCCTCATAATGTAGGCATTGTGCGCAGAACCAGGGAACCGTGCACACACATGTGTGATCGACATGTCAGCAAGACAGACCACCAGAGCATTGATCGAATGGTAGTGCTTCCTGTTACGGTATGTCTGCTCATGTGCCTGTGTTGGTATCAGGGCAGCATGTGTCCCATCAATAGATCCGATGACGTTCGGCATCCTCCCCAGAGTATAAAAGGCATCCTTTATTTCAGGGAGTTCAGCTGGGCTCGGGAACTTGATATACAGGTCGAGGAATTGTGACATCCCCTCCAAGACATCGCGTAGCACCCGACTAAACATCGTTTGCGACATCCCACCAGCAGTAGCCACAGTGTACTGGAAGGTACCAGTTGCAAAGAAGTGAAGGACTGCCATCACCTTCGCCTCTGGGGTCAGTGCTGTAGGTTATGTCCAGCCAGGTAGCAGATGTGGCGCCAACTGCTCCGCCAACCCCATAATCAGTGGCCTGGTGAAGCGGTACCGTCTGATGCAGTCGCGTTTCTGCATGGTTGCAAGGTCTGGGAACGGACGATGGACAGCTGGTGTCCTGCAGTACAGAGATGCACAAAGGAAGATTGTCAGTTCATCCACCCATGTGGCCATGACCACGATCACTATCACATGCTAGTTCATGACATTACACAATGTACTGAGGTGTGTGCTGTTGGTCATGGACACTTTTGTCACCTACAAGACCACCACCTCACATCTCAATTCCACATGTCCACATGAGTCTCATGTAGTGCAATGGTCAATCATCTGGCTGTGTCACCCAACCTATGTGCTGCTGCAATGTTACAAAAACACACCGCAGTGACAATTGAGGCCTCATGTCTCCCATGCATCACAGATCTTTGCTATGCAGCAACCCAGGCTCACTGTATTGCCACATCAACATAGCAATGGACATGGCGTAGCACGTACACACCACAAGGCAAGCGTAAGTCCCACAGGTAGTGGCCACTGTTGTTCCTGCCGGCCCTGCATGTACGTCTCTTAGACACACACCCCATCAAGGGTGATGCATATACCACATGGATGTGGAGACTGTCACCCATTGGGAACATTTGATCAGACACATCTGAGACACAACATGCACACAGACTGTGGGTGCACATCAGTATTGTGGCTATAGGTCTCACTGTGACGTACATGCCATCACCCCCAGGACTCAGGGTGTATGTGACCTGTCCCAAACATATCCAACATGACACTGTGGCCGTGACTCATGCCCATTACTGTCCAATTGCACAACACAGTGGTAATGTGCACAACACACAAAGGATTCTGCCCCCATGTACACGTGCACTGCCTGGGAGTGGCTGCACAAGTGCCAGCCAAAAAAACAGATGTGGCCCCTCCAAACACCCAGGGAATGCAGCCTTACATGCCATGGGACACTGTGTGGCCAATGCTGTAGTGTGGGGCAGGTGTGCACAGGTGTCCCTGGCCAGTATATGTGTGGTGCATCCGTATAATAGTCACACTAATGAGGTCCGACGCAGGTGACACTGCGTACGCATTGCACGGGTCATGTCCGAGCCGTGCATACGCTTTGTCATTGAATGCAATGAGGTCCGACGTGGGTGACAGTGTGTACGCATTGCACGGGTCATGTCCGAGCCGTGCGTACGCTTTGTCATTGAATGCAATGAGGTCCGACGCGGGTGACAATGCGTACGCATTGCACGGTTCATGACCGAGCCATGCGTACGCTTTGTCATTGAATGCAATGAGGTCCGACGCGGGTGACTATCATGCATACGCGTCGGACAGTCATGGTCTGAGACAGGCATACGCCTTGGCCATTGAATCGTATGGAGACGGGTGCATGTGTATATTCAAAATACACGTTGTACAGTCAGTTGAACGAGCCGGCCGCACCCATTGGCTCAGGACTGTCATGGAGACGGATGCGGATTCAAAACTTGTACGAGTTGTGCACTGAAATTCAGTCGGATGCCTACAACAATGTTGCAATTTCAAGTTTTCCATGAAGGTGAAGATTTGAACGATGCGGAAGGCGTGTACGAGTCGTACTTTTAAATGGATTGGCCAGATTCATAGAATGCAACCGTGTTGGACCTATCACTTGAGACACATGGCACAGAGTCTGCCTCTGCAGCACAGATATAAAGCTGGCTGGCCCCCAGGGAGCTCACTTGCCTGCACTACATGCTACTGGACCACATCCCTGCTACCACTGCTGCTGTCTATGCATCCTCTGGCTACTGCTATGGCACGTACTCTGGAGAGGGCCCCAGCCTTCACTGAGGAGGAGAACCAGGCCCTGCTGGACGGGCTCCTTCCAGAGTACAGAAAGCTCTATGGGAACCCAGGGGAGCAGGTGAGTGTGCAGTCCACTGCCTTCCTAATTATGCATGTTGTCTGACTAGCAGTACTAGCAGTGTGTACACCAGTGGCAAGCATTCTCACTGACTACTTTCATTCCCCAAAGTGTGTAGGTACTAGTAATTAATAGTTTTCCTGTTGCTAAAGTGCATTATTGCAAGCTTAAACTATCCAGGCATTGTTAACATGTCAGACATGCAGGTGATTTTTCCTTCCCCATGGTTGCACTACCTGTGTAATGTATTTCCCTTTGTGATGATGACTTGTATATCCAAATGTGTGCTGCACAAATCGGGGGCATGTGTGTTAATGTACTTTTCACTTTGTCCTCCTCACAGGTTGATGCCCACCAGAAGCAGGAGATCTGGCTGACCATCGCCCGGGCTGTTCTTTCTGTGGGGGTCCACAAGCGCCAGATCCGCAACTGCCAGAAAAGGTGGCAGGGCCTTCGGGGCTGGACCTGGAGGATTGCTAGAGTCCAGCTGAAGCTGTCACCTCCACACAGGAGGGGCGGACACCAGACCCTGACTCCCCACATGGTGCGTATCCTGGCGGTGGTCTTCCCGGACCTGGATAGGCAGCTGAAGGCCAGACAGCAGCAGGAAGGGGGTGAGTCCATGTCTGATCTGTGTACTATGTCTGACATGCAAATAGCAGTCTTTTGTCCTGGTCACACTTCCACATTATGTAGGTCTTGTAGTCCAAAACTCAGATACCTCAATTGTGTGATGCACCCTCCTCATCTGTTCCACAGGTGTGGCCCCTCCAGTCTGTTGCTTGTGTCACTAGGGCACTGTGTCCTTGCAGTCAGCTATGCTTCAGGTACCGGTCAGCATCAGTTCCCATGAATCTGTTGTGTGTTTCATGGGTGGGTCAATTGTTTACACAATGCCTGAGATCTGACATGTGATCTGTGTGTGCCCTTGAGATGTGTACCAATTGCTGGTCTGACTCGCAATATGTGGCTAGGGTATTCCAAACAAACCCATGCAGCAGGGGACTCCAATTTTCAGGCCTCAGGAGTATGTATATCAAGTATGTCACACGTGCTTAGCCACCTGACTACTGTCCATGGCCAAACACTGTTTCACATAGTCCAGGCCAGTCATGCCCCCTCAAGGGCATTTAGAAACACTCTGTAATCGCACTCCTTTGTATGAAATTGCAGGTTGTGCTTAGTGACATGTGCCCACAGGTGTCTGCCTCTGTGTCATTAGGGTGTGGCGTGTTGATACGTACAACTGGGGTGTCCATGATTCAGAGGGTCAGCATGACATCTGCGATGTGGCTGTGAGAGACAAGACCTGTGTGACATATAGGTGTGTGATCATCTGACAGCGCACAATGGTGTATGCAACTGTGTCCTTCATGCAGCTGGGTTACATGCATGGCAGACTGTGATGTGTTAATGTACAGGGATTTGTGTTTGCTGAGACTCATATGTCTGATTTGCATGATGTGGGGTCTTATGGGTCCTGGAAATGTTGTTTGCATGGGATGGGCAAGTGCGCCGGTCATCTGCAGAGTTCGCTTTACCCCTGAGCTAGGATTGTGAGTCAGTGCATATTGTTGTTGTCTGGATGCCCTGCCCCTGTGACAGGAGACAGTGTTGACTGACTTTCAGGGCATCCCAGTGCCATGGCATTTAACTTGCTATGAGTGAGCCTGCATTCTGTTCAAGTGTACACCATGCACCCCATTGTGGCATTGCCCATCAGGACATGAGTACATTATAGTGTGTATTGCTGGCATGCATCCCAAGCATGAGAAACGAGTCTCTGCCTATCCCTTCATCCGGACACCTGTGCTGAGTTAGTCGCAAGAGATGTGCTGTGGGTCTAGTGACATACTCCTACATGTTCACTTGCATGTACAACTAATGTGTGGGTGGTGCATGTTGGCACAATGGGGTGTTGGCATCCAACATGCAACAGACATATGTGTGAAAGTCAAGGAGGGATATGTGTGCCATGGTTTATGTTGAGAATGACAATTGTCTTATCCTAAACAGTGTTGGCACTTTGAGCTGTGTTCAGCTGATGATGCGCTTGCCCTGTGATGTGATGTACTTACTGTGGTGTGTGCAGTCGTTGCAGGTGACTGATGTTCTCTTACTTCCTATTCTTATCCAGATACATCCACGGCCACAGGAGGGAACAGCTCCATGGACCAGGAGGAGCCACAGAGCCTGACAGGGACAGAAGGAGAGGAGTCGGGGGGACCCAGTGGCACGGAGGGCGAGTGGAGCCACACAAAGGAGTCGTCAGCACCATCCCCCCAGCTGAGGGCCACAGCAGCTCTGAGGATGACTCCCTTGTGGAGACGGTGTCAGCAGCCACCAAACCCCAGCTAGTGAGGCTGTCCCCGCCCCTGCCACCACCACCCCCTCCCATCGGCTCCCATCCCAGATGTCCCTGTGAGCTCCCGTGTTCGTGAGCATGTCTCCTTTCTGCCAGGCACCGCACCCCCTGCCCCTGTGTCCCCTGCTGCCCTGAGTGAGGAGTCTGTGGACTTACTTAGACAGATCCATGTAGGGCAGACGTCGATGCTGAAGGTCCTCCATGCACACACAGATCTGTTGACACAACTGGTGTCATTCATGGAGGGCATTTCCTCGGGCATGTCTGCCCTACAGAGGACCAATCAGTCCGTGGCCTCCTCCCTGATGGCAGCAGTGTCCCATCTCCAACAGTCCCGTACCCCTCCTACCCCTGCACCACCCACTATTTCTAGCACCCTACCTGTCCCAAGCACAGAAACCCCCAAACCAAGGTCTAGACATGCACACAAGCAAGCGCAGGGGACTGATTCCACACTCACAGGGGCTGGTTTGCTGACACACACACAGTCATCCACAACCACTCCGCAGTCCTCCGAGACCTCTCCCTCCCAGCCCCCTTCCCTTGCCTCACCTGCAACCCCATTCCCCCAGATGCTCTTCCTCTGTGACCTTGGCCTCTTCCCCACCGACCCTGCAGATCCTGATTACAAGGGGAAGTCCCCACACACAGAAGGAAGTGCCCCTCACACCCGGACACCCTCCCCCAGGCACAGTGAGACAGAGACCCCCACCTGCAAGTCCCCCCGGTGCCAGAAGAGCAAGACCCCCCGCCACCATGCAGCTCCAAGGCAAAGTCTCCGTCCTCCATCCCCTAGGCCACCACTCCAGAGGTTCCCCCGCCACTCCCTGCCCCAGGTTTCTCCACCCACAGATACACCATAACCAAAATGCTAAGTCCATCCCCCCCTAGCACTTGCTCCTCCACACCTGGTCAGACAGTTAGTGTCACTGATGTGGGGCCCATGTCCCCCCCTGCCCTGCCGACCTCACCTGTCCCCCATTCCGCTCCCATGGATGTAGGCACTGCTTTGGAGTCCATGACCACCCCGTCTGACTTGGGCACTGCAGTGGTGAGACAATACACTCAATCTGACCTGCCCACTGGAGTTGTGCCGGCACCCCCACCATCTGACTTGTGCCCCACAGTTGTGACACCACCCACAACTTCAGTTAGCTCCACTGCAGTTGCAAGTGTCTCGCCTGCAACCCCCACCTCTTCACTGCCTCCTTCTGCTGCACCCTGATCCTGTCCCTGCGGTGCCTGGCCTTCCCCCATGTATGCCCCTCCAAGGGGATGACCCCGGTCCTTAGCCGTGCAGGCAAGCAAAGTGTGACAGTTGTCACTCTACTTCACTCCTTGGCAGTTGGACATCGACTGGCCATTGGCCTTTTGTTTGCACAAACGTTTAACTTTTAAAATGCTGAAAAAAGCTTTTTTCTTTCTCCCTGGGAACTAGATTTCGCTGTACATTATGTTGATGATGTTTAACATGCCCTTGCACCTGTGATGCTTTGTTTACAGTGTTGCATTCTGATGTGTTGCTGTGAGGTACACCGTGTGGTCCATGAGATATGTATCCTATTCTGGTGGGTATCCATGTCATCCTTTGCAGCTACCTGGGTGTGTCAGGATCAACTATTTGTGGACATCTCTCTGTGAGTATTTCATTTGCATGGTCACATCTGTGGCTTGCACCCCTGCACATATGATGTGCTTCACATTGTCCAATTTGTCACTTCCACATACTTTGTGCTAATCAACACTGGACCTACAGGTGTGGGCATCATTGTAATAGGAGCAACAGGGTCCTCTGTGCAACTTGCTAGACATATGTTTTGGGTATTGGCAGATGACTTAGGGGAGACTCACGTACCCAGGCTGTTGTGACCAGAGCCTTCACTGAGTGGTAACTGATGGCTGACTGACCAAGTGTTCTGCAGACATGAGTGTGACTTGCAGTGAATATGTTTGGCACAGCTGGGCTCCCACAGGAGTTGGGTCCCCTCAAGTAAGTGTATTGTCCAGTGACATGGCCTGGGCCCATGGTGTGTGTTGCATGTGCATGTGTGTGTGTCCACATCCCTGTTCATACACCGACAGTGTTCCCTTGATATGTTCCTGTTGTTGATGCTTGCTGAGTGGTACTGGGTTCATCCCATTACCTTTCCAATCGGCTACCAGATGTGTGGGTGCATGACACACTACTGTTAATTGGTGTATTATCATTGGGATTTGTCAGTTCTGAGTGGTGATGATGTTGTCAGACACAGATGGGACACAGTCAGGGTTCCTCAAGGCAACTGTTTATTTGCTAAATCATGTAGTTGTCCCTGGGTGGTAGTTTTCAGTGATTGAGACATGTGTATGTGTGTGTGACTGCTCCCACTTGTCGGGTTCATGGATGCGATGCTGGCAGGTGTCAGCATGTGTGCCTTGTGGTTCTCCTTGGCATCTGCATTGCCCTGGGACTGTGGCAGGTATTCTGAAGGTTACGTGAGCTTTGAGGTCATGGCCATGTACCGCATACTTTGAAGTATGTCTGTCATTCCCCAGGGTTGTGAACTGTCCTTGTGTGGTGTGTCTGTGCACCTTAGTTCCTCCCAACATTCCTGTGTTTGTCATGGGTGCATGTGCAATGTCACCTGTCCATGTGAGCTTCACAGATACACATTGTTGCAGTTCAGGGTGTGTGGTGCTGAGGGTGGACTGATGTGAATGTTTGTATGGGTGGTCCCCTAGCTCCCGTTTGTCCATGGATGAGGGGCCATGCTGAGTGATTTGTGTTCGTGTATGTGTGATGTAGGTTTGGGGCACAGGACAAATGTCTGGGTTTCACAGTTTGTACGACATCTGCCTTTGTCATCACAGTGGAGGTGTCAATCATGCTTGTGTCACCTCAATGTCTGTTCCCTGTGGGTAGTGGTGTTGTGTGTCAGTCTCTTGCTGTGTTAGTTGGTGTTCATTCCAGCTTGTATCACATGTGTCTGTTGTGCTCCCTCTCATCTCCCAATGCCTGATTGCCCACTGAGGGTGTCCCAATGATGGTTTACTTTTGTATGGCACTGTGTCCACATCTGTGTCACTGTGGTTCAGCCCCCCTCATGTGTTGTGTAGTTGCCTGGGGTTACTGTGACACCCACACGCACAGGATGTGTCAGATGTGAAGTGTGAGTTTGCCTGTTTGTGTTTGTGCATCTGCACCAGTGCATTGGTATTGCTGTTGTGGGCCTTTGTCTGGATGCTGTTTCTGTGATTTTGCATACTGTCCCTGTGAGTCATATCACATCATTGTGCACATTCATCCTGGTTGTTAGGTGCCATTGCTGGCATGGAATGTGAGTTTGTGAGCTGACACCTACAGTCTACACATGTTGTTTTGATTGGCTTGTCTATTTTCGAGATGTGTGCATGCTTGGTGATGGTCACTTCTGCTGTTGTGTCATTGTACGCTGTATGCATTGTCAGCCCCCATGTGTGGTGCTTGTCTGCACATGGCCGAGAGTGTGTTATGTTTTCACAGCACTGTTAGCCTCACCACATCTCTGTGTGTATGGGACACAACCACTAGTTTGCACCAGAAGTGTTTGATGTGTTGGGAGCAGGGATCATACATGCTGTTTGTTATTTGCAGCTTTGACCATGATGACACTTACCTTTTGGTCACTGTGATGAGAGGTGCTTAGTCCCCATCACCACAATGCTCAACATCTGATGCATTTTGGAAGCCCAAACTTAACTTGTGTTCTACACAGTGAGGGGTTATTCTTTTTACATTGCCACAGTGCTATGGTGATGCTTGCCTTGTGTATGTCACACATGTGCTGTTACTTACATTGTATGCTCGTAGCCATAATCACTGTTGTGGGCATTTGTCACAGACTACACACTGTTGACATGCTGTTAGGGGGGATGTATTTTGCGGACATACCTGATGTTGGAGTATGCTGGTTGTGTTGCGCATCACCCATCCTATGAGTGGGGGTGGCAGGGGTGATGGGCAACATCAGCCATATGGGTGGGGGTGGCAGGGGTGATGGGCAACATAGTCCCTATGGGTGGGGGTGGCAGGAGTGATGGGCACCAGAAGCCCTATGAGTAGGGGTGGCAGTAGTGCTGGGCAACAGGTCCCCTATAAGTGGGGGTGGCAGGGGTGATGGGCACCATAACCCCTATGGGTGGGGGTGGCAGAGGTGATGGGCAACATCAGCCCTATGGGTGGGGGTGGCAGTAGTGATGGGCAACATAGTCCCTATGGGTGGGGGTGTCAGGAGTGATGGGCAACAGAAGCCCTATGAGTAGGGGTAGCAGTAGTGCTGGCCAACAGGTCCCCTATGGGTGGGGGTGGCAGGGGTGATGGACAACATAAGCCCTATCAGTGGGGGTGGCAGTAGTGCTGGGCAACAGGTCCCCTATGTGTGGGGGTGGCAGTAGTGATGGGCAACATAAGCCCTATGGGTGGGGGTGGCAGGGGTGATGGGCAACAGGTCCCCTGTGAGTGGGGGTGGCAGGGGTGATGGGCAAAATCAGCCATATGGGTGGGGGTGGCAGTGGTGATGGGCAACATAAGCCCAATGGGTGGGGGTGGCAGGGGTGATGGGCAACATCAGCCATATGGGTGGGGTTGTCAGGAGTGATGGGCAACATAAGCCCTATGGGTGGGGGTGGCTGTAGTGATGGGCAACATAGTTCCTATGGGTGAGGGTGTCAGGAGTGATGGGCAACATCAGCCCTATGTGTGGGGGTGGCAGGGGTGATGGCCAATAGGTCCCCTGTGAGTGGGGGTGGCAGGGGTGATGGGCAACATCAGCCATATGGGTGGGGGTGGCAGTGGTGATGGGCAACATAAGCCCAATGGGTGGGGGTGGCAGGGGTGATGGGCAACATCAGCCATATGGGTGGGGGTGTCAGGAGTGATGGGCAACATCAGCCCTATGGGTGGGGGGGGGACTGTAGTGATGGGCAACATATTCCCTATGGGTGGGGGTGTCAGGAGTGATGGGCAACATCAGCCCTATGTGTGGGGTGGCAGGGGTGATGGGCAACATCAGCCATATGGGTGGGGGTGGCAGTGTTGATGGGCAACATAAGCCCAATGGGTGGGGGTGGCAGGGGTGATGGGCAACATCAGCCATATGGGTGGGGGTGTCAGGAGTGATGGGCAACATCAGCCCTATGGGTGTTAGGGTGGCTGTAGTGATGGGAAACATAGTCCCTATGGGTGGGGGTGTCAGGAGTGATGGGCAACATCAGCCCTATGTGTTGGGGTGGCAGGGGTGATGGGCAACAGGTCTCCTGTGAGTGGGGGTGCCAGGGGTGATGGCCAACATCGGCCCTATGGGTGGGGGTGGCAGGGATGATGGGCAACATCAGCCCTATGGGTGTGAGTGGCAGTAGTGATGGGCAACATAAGCCCCATGGCTGGGGGTGGCAGGGGTGTTGGCCAACATCAGCCATATGGGTGGGGGTGGCAGGGGTGATAGTCAACATAAGCCCTATGGGTGTGCGTGGCAGGGGTGATGGGCAACATAGTCCCTATGGGTGGGGGTGTCAGGAGTGATGGGCAACATCAGCCCTATGTGTGGGGGTGGCAGGGGTGATGGGCAACATCAGCCATATGGGTGGGGGTGGCAGGGGTGATGGGCAACATGAGCTCTATGGGTGGGGGTGTTAGTGGTGCTGGCCATGCAACCCCTATGGTGGGCTGTTGTTAGTGGCCAGGATGTGGATCCCCTGTGTGTGTGTGTGCCATTTTGCGGGTACGTGTCGTTTGTTTATGTGGTAGGTGTCTGACTTACCGCCTGCGCCGTCGGCGTCGGTTCCTGATCTGGTCATAGATGTAGAGTACTGGTATGACCTGCGCGATGGGATTCATGATGTGTTTGTGTCGTACGCGCTGCTTGTTGCTCCGTCTTATACCCGCTGCAAGCTGCACAGTCTTGTATCTGTGGATTGAGTTGTGGCGCAAATCGTAGCTGATATGCTTGTTTTCCGGATGCTGTGACGTCCCGTACGTGACGACCCGTCCGGCGCGTAGGAAGTACGCATCGTACTTGTCATGCCGTAAACTGCTAAGGATACTGCTTCCGGGCGACTCGGGTCATCGTTAGGAGTTACGGCTCGGACGGAGAATTAGCTTGATTCACAGCCTACGTGTCGGTCATGTTTTTGGCAGTTATGCGCATCGTACTTACTCTACAGGACGGACCGGCTCTGTGTACGTGTCGGTCACACGGTAAGGCTATGGACAGCTGTCCGACCGGCTATCGGAATTGGCCCCATAGTGTGTAAACTGAAAATATGCTGTGTATCCAGCCTACCTGGAAGTTGTTTGGACATCCCTGGTTCAAAATGAGCCACAGTTGTGGAAAGCGATGAAATGCAACTAATAAAAAAAACCCTGTTGTTAAGTCAATTACATGTTGTCATTGTAAATTCTCAGAGTCCTTAGAGACATACACAATTGTGTTTTTGAAAATTCTGAACACCTGCATACAATATTATAGGACAGAAAGTGAATGTGGTAGAGGCTTAAAACCCAGCTAATAAAACAGATAGGAGTGTGTGCTACCATATAATGAAACAGCATGTATCATATTTATTGTCAGTTCCGAAAATGCTTTTAGCGATTCAAGGACCCGAAAGTATGTGTCCTTGCACATTGTCTGACTATGTCACTGATCTCCATGAATAAATTTACGCTCATAACAGGAAACCACAACAAGAGATCTTTTTGACTTTGAAAAGCTGAACCACATTAAAACTCAATTTACGAGCAGGAATTTAATGAAACTAACAGCAACGTATTCTAATTATTTCATGGTTAATTTAAAAACAACTTTGTCTTTTGTTTATCCAAGTGTCTGTGGAAGTAAATGAACTTTCATTCATTGGCCTCAAATTCACCTCTGAATCCCCAAGTACATCCTTTCCAGAAATTACATACTGATCAGAAGAAAATACTGAGCTAGTTCATGCATTTTATGTCATTCGCTACATGGAATAATTTAATTTGGAATGTTGGTGAATGTACAACGAAATTACTAATTTATTGACATTAGTGCCTGAATTAGAGTTTGGCAGATGGACACTCTGTCAGAAATATCCCGGCCACCTTATTACGTGTGCATTATATACTCATGCACTTGAAATAAGGTGGACGGGCTAGCTGTCAAGTTTGTAACAAAGTATTCATCCTCCAAACGTAAATCAGACACTTGGTTCTAATGGTACTAATTTGCATCGTTTATATGGCATGATTTACGTTAGAGGTCAAGAAGCATTTAAAATACTGCGCAGAACATGTGTATAACTAACAGCCTGATTACTATGCCGGTGGGAGATGCCTATGACCGGCATCGCCGAGGTTGCGGAACTGACAGACCACACATGGTGTGGTCGCAAGCTCCTATAGAGAAATGGGAGTTTTGTTAATCCCTGCACCGTGTGGCAGGCACCTCACAATGCCTTCCACGCAGTGCAGGGGTTAACAGGGGGGCACCTTTGGTGCCCACCAGGTCCCCAACTGGAGGTCGTTGAGGCAAGGGGGTCCTGCTATAGGCCCCCAAAGGCTCTTTCCGACAGGCTTTTTATGTCGGAGGGCCTGACATGACAAACCTGTAGGTAGACCAACATCATAATCCTGATGACAGAAACGCCGTCCTTAAGGGATTATGTGCTGGTTCAATCTGGTTGACGATCTCCTTGAGCCTGTCAAAAGACAGCCAGAATGACTGGACGGTTTCAATTCTGATCGCCATATTCGTAATACGGTAGTGAGAATTGAAACCGAAGATGTCACCGGTCAGAGGCTTTTCGACCAACATCAAAATCAGGGCCTAAGTATGGATGATATGGTGTAGTTATAATAGTCATCATGCATTAAGACCAGAGAAAATCTGGAACTATTCCCACCATTGACCGCAAATCTTTCAATGTTCTCGGGACAACCTCTAGCCATATATTCAGCCACCTAAAGCAAAGAATACCTATCCATGCCCCCCAAAAGTTCCTTAGTGTAAAGGGGTGAGTGTGAGCACCAGTATTTAGCTACCCAGTGCTTCCCAGAAGTAAGAGATTTTGAGATAAATTCATCAGCCTCCCAGGCGCTGCTGAAAGTGTGCTGACAGTTTCATGCTCATAGATTTGCAAGGAACATCCTTTTCCAGGAAGGCAGAACAATGACCTGCCTTTACAAGGCAGTCCCTACCCTGTTGGAATGCGTGAATATGATGTCAATGATTACTGTGATGTGTGCAGGCCCGACAGCGGCAATACCAATAAATGCAATGTCAATGTATGCCATAACCTGTGCACACACAAGCATGCCAGTGTCCGTCAATGCAATGTTAATGTATTTCCTAACCTGTACCCGCACAGTAGTGCCTACACCGGCAATTGCAATATCAATGTATGTCATAATCCATGCTCAAATTATGCTACTGTTATTAGTAACAACAATGCTGATGTTTGTTATGACTTAAGCAAACTTATCTGTGTCAATACCAGTAAGAACACGGTCAATGTATGCTATGACAACTAAATGCACAATGTTAAGGATGGCGGTCAAAATGATACCAATGACTACCATATTATTTCCAGGAGTTCCAATGAACAATAATCATTGCTGTCGGATTCACCCAAGGTGACCACCCCATCAACCCTGAGTCAGAGATACATGGTTAGACAAGTTCTCTATGACCCACACCCATGCCTATCAAATACCAGATCACAGGTGGGGTCCCTCTTAACCTTAACTATTAACCTCTCTTAACCTAAAGACAAACGTGCACCCAGGGAAAACCTTAATCGATCCCAGCAATAGATAGTTGCACCACAAACAGGTCCAATGAACTAGGCCCCAATAAAACACGTTTGACCAAGGACTTACATTCCCCAAAATGCCCCAAAGCTAGATACCAGTGATCACATTCTTCTCATGTCGGACATCTGGACACATGCACATTGGCTCTAACTAGCTCTCCCGGAGGTCAAGAACAATCTCTGTCCTTATCAGATGTTGGTGCTTGTTGATTCAAAACTAAGATTTTTGGGGGAATGTAGAAAACTGCTTTATTTTACCTTATCTACTGTATATAACAGGGCCAAAAATTTGTACGAGAGGCTTTGAGCAGATGCACTCTGTTGAGGCTCTCCTGACCACAGGATTTATTTAAACCAACGTATTCCTGTTTTGCCAAGCCCCTCTTGCCTTTTCATTTATCTATGGCAAACTCATATCCAAGCAACAACCCTGACTGCGACATTACCACATGTTCCTTTACTCTGCAAGCTGACTTGCTTTTGGGAACACAGTGTTGGATTGGTGTTGGATATTAAGTCCAACATCTTCCCTACTGGTACACTGACTGAAGTTAGAAGAGTAATATATACTATTCCAAAATCCAGCAGCCCCGTAAGGCAAGTCGTTCTAACAACTTAGGTGGTAAAATTCGCAGTCAGGGTTCTGACTTTAGTGTAAAGGCATAATGTGTGGTAAATGCATGTGGCGTTCTGTCATACAACCAACTTTGTGTGATGTGACAGACCCACACAACATGAAAAAATTCCCATCCTGTACTGAGCGTCTGAGGCAGTGAGGAGATATATTCCTAACCATTTCCCAGAGGCTTACTGAGGAGTTGTATATCGAATGCAAGTATTTAAATGGAATCAGCTGCAGCTTAGTTGAAATTGGAAAACAATGGGGAGTCATCTTAGCCTCACTCGACTCATTATCAGTGGGCCTACCTCTTTTTTCCACTTAGATTTGAGGGTGCGAAATCTACCCGCAACATCCATGATCAGCGTGCAACATACTTGCAAGGTCCCTTTATTTTAAAGTTGGCCAATCATCAGTTTGGTTTCTAGAGGTCTAAATTTGTAAAGTAGTTAGTGTCAGCTGTCATTTGTGCATCTCTATTTAGAGTTCTTAGTCTATTGAGGTTTTTAGTAATGCAAGTGAATAATGTCTTACTAAGATGTTTTCTGGAGGTTATTAAATTATATTTGCCTGAATTAGTATTACAAACTGACTGTGGTATTTTGTGCAAAGGAGAGTTTTGCTTTTTATTCATGAGGCATAGGTCTATTTGAAGTTTTGGTGGGTTAATACATTAAGCTAGTAAATGCATTAAACAAAACCACAAAACCCAATCCTGCTCTGGTTCATAGAAATATCATGACTTTGAAAGTCTAAAATAGAGTCAGGACCTCATTTTCACTGCAGCAGAAATACTGCGGAATATTACATCCTTAGTTAGTGTTTGGCTGGATGCGTTTTTTCGTGGTATACTATTACTTCCCCATTATGAGTTCTGCAGGTCAGAGTGGGGGCTATCATTGCAAATATTGTTATGTTATATGGATTTGTAGAGCGCTGCTTATCAGCAGTGAGGGTACCCAGGCACTGAGTAGGTGCAGGCCTGAGAGGGGGAGGCGGTGATCATGTCTGTTTCATCTAGAAGAGCGATGTCAAAAGGTTCCATTGGAAGTCCAAGAAGGGGGAGAGGGTCTGAGGTGTTTCTAGAGGTCATTCTAGGTCTTGGCTGCAAGGTATGAGAAGGAGCGTCTGGCCTGTGCTTCTGGTATTCTTGGTGCGAGGGTTGTGTGCTCTTGCCTGGGACTCATATTGAAGGTGTCTGGTGAGCTGATATAAGTTGAGGCTTTGGTTGAGGTAAGCTGGACCGGTGCTGTGGAGAGCTTTGTGGGCATGAGTGAGTAGATTGAACTTGCATCTTTTTTGGACAGGGAGTTTGGTCTGGTCTGGTGGTGGCATTCTGGGTGGTGTGGAGTCAGCTTAGGACAAGGGCATTTCCGTAATCAAGGTCTACTTGTGATAAGAGCCTGGGTGACCAGTTGTCTAGTGTTCAGTGAAATCCACTTGGGAATCTTGCATAGCATTCGCAGGATATGGACGCAGGATGGGCAGCTAGATCTATTTGCTCAAGCAGAGGGTGGTGTCCAGGAAGATCCCGTGGTTATTGGCATGGTTCACAGGGTTGGGTGGGGGGCCAAGACAGAGGGCAAGCAAGAGGCACCCCAGGGTTGTGGTTGTTGCAGAAGTTTAGGACTTTGTTTTTGCCTGTGTTGAGCTAGAGGCAGATGTTGGTTATCAAAGCAGAAACCTTGCTCATGCCTTTGGCAAAGTTTGCTTTGGAGGCACTGTTTGAGTCTGTATAAGCTGTATGTCATTGGCATAGGATGCCAAGTTGATACTGTGGCCTCTAACAATGTCTACAAAGGGCATCATGCAGATGTTGAAGAGTGCTGGGCTCAGTGACACTTCTTGAGGGACTACACAGATGAGTTTCATGGGTTCTGAGGTGTAGTGGGAAAGTCTAGCTCATTGAGTTCTGCCAGTGAGGAAGCAGTATATCCACTTGAGGGCCAGTATGCATATTTCCAAGTGCTGAAGCTTTCTGATGAGTGTCTTATGAGAGACCATGTCAAAAGCTGCAGAGAGTTGAGGAGCATGAGTACATATGCTTCTCATTGGTCGACGATGCTTCTGATTTAATCGTGGCCACAGTGAATGCTGTTTTCAATGCTGTGATTTGTGTGAAAACCGGATTGGGAGCTGTCTAGGAGTTGATGGAGTTCAAGATCATCCGTGAGTTGGGTATGGATTGCTTTCTCCATGGCTGTAGCTGGAAAGGGCAGGATCCAGCTGTGTCTGTAGCTGCTATATGTGTTGGGTTTCTTCAATAGGACATTGGCTTATGCAATTTTCCAGCAACACAGGAAGTTGGTGGTGGTTATGGAGATGTTGATGATAGTTGTGAGCATGGAGGAGATGATGGTTCTTTCAAGGTTTTGTATGAAGTGGAGGCATGGGTCTGAGGGGGCTCCTGAGTGGATGGTATTCATGAGGGTTGGATTTTCTTTGTTCGAGAGGGGCTTCCAGTTGCTTAGCTGTGTTTGGTGATGGAGGATGTGTCTGATTGGTCAGGGGAGTTTGTATTGGTATGCTGTGGGTTGAATGTGTTGTAGATCTTAGCAATCTTCTGTTCTATGAAGTTTGAGATGACGCTGTAGAGTGCTTGGGATGGGGTGATGACGTTGGCAGCTGCTGGATTGGAAAACTCCTTGACTACGGTGAAGGGTCCTTTGCCGTTGTTGGAGCTGGCTTTGAGTCTGAGAGTTAGGACATTTTTTCAATGCACCTCATAGTTTTTAGTGGTAGAGGTTGAGAGTTGCTTTGTATTTGGCTATTGCTATGATGTTTTTTTCAACTCTCCATTTTCTCTCAAGTTATTTGCACTGACGCTTGGACTCCCTGAAATCATTTGTTTGTCAGTTGGGTCATTGTTTTAGTAGATCATGTTTCTGGTGTGAGTGGTGCAGGGCCTCGTTTCATAGCTCCAGCTGACTTTGTAGTATAACAGATGTTTATTAAAGTAACACATATAATCAGTTTGAAACACTGACAATGTAATACATACTGTATACAACAGAATACAGATATACAAGAGAATATAAAACAGAAAAACATCTCATTTATATAATACATTAAAGGGCAGAAGAAAAGATATACATTTTGAAAATATTAACAAGTTAGGATATGTAAAATATGTCTCATTAGCCCAGTATGGACAATAAAATAAACCTACAATTGTTTGGCAACAGAAACTAGGGTATATAATAAATCTTCACATATCATAATTCATCAAAGACCTCAAATTAAATGCAAAATAACAGGCAAATGCATCAACATTTTTTGCAAGCTCAAACGGTGCGATTTGCAAAAATCGTCCGTTTGTGCCCGCAAAAAGGGCTTCTGCGATGCATCAAACTGTAAGGCTCTCGCAATTTAAGAAATCGCTATTTATTGCGATTTTTTAAATTGTGATTGCATTTAAGGAATCGCAAATTGCGATTCCTTAAATGCAATGCATGATGAAATCGCAAATAGCGGTTTCGCTAATAGGGGCCGCAAATAACCATCATTTTGAACTTGAAGGTAATTTGCAAAAACGTCGAAAAATGCACTAAAGTGCATTTTTCAAAGTTGTAGGTTACACACACACATGCCCTTGGGGCATGTCTGTGAGCAACATGTGTGCACACATCAATTTTAGGGGTGCAACAGGGTGTCCTTTTGACACCCTTGCACACTTGAAATTGCATGCGCAATTTGCGAGTACCTCAAATTGCGCAAGCAATTTCCCATTCATTCCTGGAAGGCATTCCTTAATTGCGGCTCGCAATTTGCGAGTTGCAATTAATGAATGTTTGGGAATCGCAAATTTTATAGCGATTCCTACATGAATAGGCTTTTGCAATTCCTTAATTGCGATTCCTTAATAATCGCAATTAAGGAAAAGCCTACATTGATGCATGTGCCCCTTGGAGTTTAAGGAGGTTTTGTAATATCTTCAATAAGAGGCTAGTGTAACCTGCCAATAACAAATCAATTATAATAAAATTTGATGAAAAGTCTTTCTAGTCATCTTAGAGACTGCCTAAATATATATCAATAAAATTGCAAGGTACAGTAGCATTACCGTTTGAATTAAGATTTTACACAAGAAATCATGAGCAAAGTTACATGAAAAAAGCATGTATTACAAATCTGCATATTCAATATTGCATCTCCAACATGTAGAAGGAATATTAGATTTGATTCAATTTAACGATACTGGTGTCAATAAAAGTCTGTTACATATAAAAAAAGAATTTTTTTATTGTATTCGCAGCACTGAAATTTCCCAAGGTTTAAGCCAGATTTTATTCCAAAGGGACACATCCCAGGTTATATTTAGATCCCTTTCATAGCTTCAGCTCATTTAATCAGTGTTTTTCTCATGGCCACGTTGTTCCTGTTTTACCTCATAAAATGTGTGCATGAAAAAAATGCAGGGACAGTGCAAACATGTAATCCCTTTTCAGGTGGAGTGTGCATTTTGTGCCACAAATGGGATTACTGTTGTGTTTGGGAAGAGGTCTCAGTAATCTGTTTTCTGTTGTCCTTGCCACAATCCCTCCAATTCATGCTTACCTAGATGGAATCATTGGCGATGGCGGATAACGGCAAACAGCCATTACATCGTGGTTTTTACCCCGCATGCCAATACAACGCAAACGTTACCACGCATGCGTTGTAACAACGCTTAGAGGTCTACTAGGATGGCTGTCGGAAAATCACTCCGACCGCCATGGTAGCACACTAGGACACTAGGCACTAGGACCGCGGCATAACCGCCGGTCCAATTAGTATGCTCCGCAGTCGAAATCTGACCGCGGCGGTACCATCGCAGCATTTTACATTGCGCCCGTTGCTGCTGCCAGCAGCACCGCCACGATGTCCAAAACAGCATGTCCAGGTGGAGAGTGCATTTTGTGCCACAAATGGGATTACTGTTGTGTTTGGGAAGAGGTCTCAGTAATCTGTTTTCTGTTGTCCTTGCCACAATCCCTCCAATTCATGCTTACCTAGATGGAATCATTGGCGATGGCGGATAACGGCAAACAGCCATTACATCGTGGTTTTTACCCCGCATGCCAATACAACGCAAACGTTACCACGCATGCGTTGTAACAACGCTTAGAGGTCTACTAGGATGGCTGTCGGAAAATCACTCCGACCGCCATGGTAGCACACTAGGACACTAGGCACTAGGACCGTGGCATAACCGCCGGTCCAATTAGTATGCTCCGCAGTCGAAATCTGACCGCGGCGGTACGATCGCAGCATTTTACATTGCGCCCGTTGCTGCTGCCAGCAGCACCGCCACGATGTCCAAAAAAGCATGTCCAGCATATCCCTGCACTGCGTGGCAGGCACTGCACAGTGCCTGCCACCTGGTATAGGGACATGTAGGGGGGTACCCCCAGTGCACCCAAAAAAAACCCTAAGCACATTGGGGGCCTGCAATGGCCCCCGGAGACATTCTCCGCATGCCTTTCAATGGTGGTTCCACCACCGTGGAAAGGCTGGCTACCGCCGGCATCATAATCATGCCGGTGGAGCCTGACCCTGTACCGGCCCCATTTCAACGGTCCAGCTCCACCCGCCAGGCAAGCGTGCAGACTGCTACCGGTGGAAAAGTGGAAAGGTGGTAAACCTCACCACTGCGGTTGTCACCGCCATGCTAATCGGACCGGCTGTTTTCTGGGTTGCGATCGCGGGCTGATGACCGCTGCCGGAATGGCGGTTGCCACCGCCGGCCCGGCGGCGGCCATCCGACCGCCATCTCAATAGACCCCTTAGTCTTTAGTACACATTTTTTTACAATGCATGTGCTTTTACCACGCATGCCTTTACAACGAACTTTGTTGTAAAGGTGTCGATGGTAAAAGCACATATGTTGTAAAAAAATATAGGCAATCTACTTCGTTGTGAGGGAACAGAGGCTATTCCGTTTCCTCACAATGACGTGCACCGCCCCTCAGACCGCAGTAACAAGGAACCATGAGGCGAGAGTGAGGAACCATGAGGAGAGACAGGTAAGGGGAATTAGGCCTGGGGTGTGGGTTACTATTTTAGGGTAAAAGGGGGTCAGGGGGTCATGCAGCGTAGTGTTTTAGTGTAGGAAGAGGATTGGGGAGGGTCGTGCAGGGGTAGTATTTTAGGGTAAGGAGAGGACTGGGGTCGGGGGAGGGTCATGCAGGGGTAGTGTTTTATGATTTAGGGTAGAGTTTGGGGGTTGTGCAGGATAGTGTTTTAGGGGAGGGAGAGGACAGAGGGTTGGGGGTATGGTCGTGCATGGGTAATGGTTTAGGGTAGGGAGAGGATTGGGGGTCAGGGGGAGGGTCATGCAGGGGTAGTGTTTTAGGGTTTGAGGTAGGGAGAGGACTGGCGTCGGGGGAGGGTTGTGCAGAGGTAGTGATTTACGGTAGGGTGCATGGGTCATGCAGGATAGTATTTTAGAGTTTAGGTTAGGGAAAGGGCTGGGGGTCAGGGGTGGTGCAGGGGTAGTGATTTAGGAATTAGGGTAGGGAAAATATTGGGGTTCATGCAGGGGTAGTGATTTTGGGTTTAGAGTAGGGAAAGGATTTGGGGTCAGCGGTCGTACAGGACAAGTGAATTAGTGTTTAGGATAGGAAAAGGATTGGGGGTCGGGGAGGGTCGTGAAGGTTTAGTGATTTAGGGTTTAGGGTAGGGAAAGAATTGGGGCTCAGAGGGTCATACAGGGGTACTGATTAAGTGTTTAGGGTAGGGCAGGGTAGTGTAACTTACCTTAGACACTTTTACCAAGTGTATGCCCTTAGCACGCATGCCTTTGATTTGTAATGGCATGCGCGGTAAAGGCATATGCATCGTAAAAGAATGCGTTGTAATGGTGGGTCATTGTAGGGGTTCTAGCGTAGTAATACCCGCATTGTAATGGCACAAGTGGTAATAGTATGCGTAGTACCGTCATACATACCTGATAACATGAGCTGCCTTATAAAGTGTTAGAGAGCAGACCAATGTTTAGAGCATGTGCTAGAGGAGACCAAAAAAAGTACTGGAGTATGAACAATACTATATTCAGAGTTAAAGCTATAAGTTAGCCACAGTCATGAAAAACACATGTATCTATTATCACGTTATGTTAAATGTTAAAATATATGAACATAAAGATTGTACGCCACTGGAATTAAGTAACCTCAATTTATATACATTCAAAATATTGCTTTGTATTTTGAAATAACTTATTGAAAAATGTTTTCAAATGTTTCAAAAGACAAAGCAATGATTTTCAATCACACAAAACATTACCAGTTGTTAACAAATATGCCATCTATGTAATAGAGATATTTGTCAGTCAGTCAATCAGTCAAGACAACTTTATTTCGCCAACACAATGATGGCATAAAAGTATTCTACAGAAGCAACACATTTCATTGATATTATAGCTTAAAAAATAATAATAATTATTATTATGATTTTAATGTTTTTCTACGCTTTGTATGTTTACATGTGGATTGTAATGATTTAACAAATCAAAAATTAAATCTATACTTCATATAGCTTAAAATTACATAGGATCACAAAAAGTTTGATACAAAATTATTTGTGTTTTAAAATGAGTAATAAATCATGAATATACACAGTTCATAGATTACAGTTTAAAAATCAAGTTGGAGATATGATCGTCTTTTCCTCAAAGCAGACAAAAAGAATGAGGCCAAAGCACAACATTTAAAAGGATCAGACAATAACCGTAGATAATACAAAGCCACACAACAGTGTTTAAAATTTATTTTGCGGATAAGGCAAACAATAAATCTTTTCCTTTCTTGAACATAAACTTTGCAAAAGAACAAGAAATGAAGATCATTCTGGGTAGATCTATTGTCACAAGGACAAGGTGGCAGCACAGAAATCGCATAGTTTTTAAAAGGGAGACCTCACATCAGCGGAATACAATTTAAACAAAACCTAATTAAAATTTATCTGTGCTGCAAGTGCGTAACAAATGTTAGATAGGTTAGATTTACATTAGTCGATGTTAGACCTGGGTAGCATAATATGCTCTAACTGTCAACATTTTGAGACTAATATCCTGCCACCTTGCTTGCAACTCAATCAATAAGTGGGTTTTGAAGTCTTTCTTAGATATAGATAAGCATGTCATTGGGTCTTCATAAAGGTGGTGTAGTCCAACAATCTTAAGGTTTGATTCAACATATTTTAGCCAACTGACATTGTTCACACCTTCTAAACTCAGAACATCATTTATGATGTCCCTGGTCAATGAAAGAAGCTCCTTACGCCACACCGAGTGCCACATCAGAATGGGTGTAATGAAAATGTTGTCACTAATATAGGATCCCCTCAGTTCCGTGTGACAGTTAAAGTTGGAACAAGACTGGGGTAACAAAGCTAAGTTCTTCAAAAAAGCATCTTCTATACGTTGCAATTTAGAAGAATCTGAGATGCCCCAAGCAGCAGCCCCATAGGTGGCAGCAGAGACAGTTATAGCTTCATACATTTTCTTTACCACCTCAATAGGTTTAGTCCCAATTTTTTTTAGCAAATTTGAGGATAGCAACTATATGTTTTTTCTAATAATAAACCCCGGTTAGAGACCATACTCCGCCACTTACTGCCTCGGTCGAACATGATACCTAGATAGTTAAAAGAGTCCACATAACCTAATTTCCCCTCTTCAGTACAAATATATGGTAATTTCCGCTGTTTTGGACCTGCAACAAGGACAAAGGACTTAGAATAATTAATTTTCAGGTCCAAGTTACTCATAAATTTCGCATACTCTGTTACACATCTACACAACGCGTTACCAGTGCATGCTAAAATCACTGCGTCATCTGTGTATAGGAGTATCGGTACTTGGAGGAAATTAATAAGGGGAACGTCTGGGGTGGACCCTACCAAAGCAGATTCTACAGCATTTTTATACAGCACAAATAAAAAGGGGGCAAGGGCACACCCCTGCCTTACACCCCTAGTGATTGTAAAGTGTCTAGTGCATGCTCCTCCTATGAGAAAACGGACACTGGCAATTGCTCTGGCATACAGGTCACGGATTATAGTAATAGTCTGTTGATTGATCCCCATTGCCTCCATGATCTGCCACAGCCTAGACTGTGCCACACAGTCAAAGGCTGCACACCGATCCATGAAGGCGAGTTATAGGTGTCCATTCTTAGCTGCTGTATATTTGGCTATAATTACATTCAAATTTAGGCACTGGTCCACTGTGCCCTTTCCTTTTCTAAAGACATATTGGCATGGGATAATAATATTCCTTTCCTTGGCCCATTCCTCAAGTCTGTTTTGAAGTAACCGGCCCATTAATTTATCAGTGGAATCTAATAAAGATATGGGCCTATAGTTTTTTGGAAGCATTTTATCCCCCTTTTTTATAAATAGGTACAATTACAGTCATCTTCCACGAGGAAGGGGCACCTGTTTGAGAAATATTACTAAAAACATTTGTTAAAGGTGATGCCCAGAGATCTTGGTTATCTAGAAAAAAATCAATTGGTACACCATCAGGTCCAGGTACCTTTGCTCTTTTACATTGATTAAGGGCATATTTAATTTCTTCCAAAGTGAATATGATACTGTTTCCTGTACCAACTAAACTTAAAGGAGGAGGTTGGACAATTGTCTGCTCCGTACTTCCAAATAGGCCTTCAAAATGAGAAAAACCCATGCCTCCTGCTCTACATGAGTATCTAATGTCATTCTTTTGTCATCTTTGAGGAAAGGGGCATTAATCAGTGACCAAAAATCCTGAGAATTATTTAATAAGGCGGCCCTTTGCAATTTATCCCACCAATCTTCCATTAAAAGTTTTAATCTTGATAGCCTTGCTTTCCTATATACCTGACGTAGGTGCTTGACCAAGATTTGGCCTCTAGGTTTTGATTTTGGAGCCATATGGAGGTTCTTAAGTGATTGGACGCAATCATCATTGAACCATACTGGACCCTTATGGGGGCCGTTACGTATAAAACTTATTATATTATTTTTAATTTCCAATAGGATTTGTTCAAATGCTATAATTGTGTCATCATCAGTTATTGGGTTTAAGCATGTCATTATCTCCGCTGCTCGTTTGGAAACTATATTGCCCACATACTTTGCGGTGTCAACTTTCTCCCACTTCAATGCAATCCCATTCTCTCTTGCAATCACTGGGTTAATATGTAAATTAACAGGATGTTAATTTCGTACTAAAGAAGGGATGAAAAAGGTGATTGCAACGTGGACCCTGAAGGCATAGAATTTTGTGTTAAATTGGGTAAAGAGCTTCTTTATGGTATCAGAGACCAAAACGTAATCGAGAGTCGAATAATAGGAGTGACTAGAAAAAGTAAAGCCTAGCTGGCCAGTTAGGGGTTCAAAGGTATTTATAATTGTAAGAATATTTGTCATTGTTTTGTCTTAATTCAGTGTCGTGTGTGATTGATCAAAATTTAACTTTTTTGTTAACTGTTTTGTGACAAGTTATTTGGATTTACGTGTACTCATATTATGAATAACCAGAAGTAACATCAGCTAGCTTTGAACACTTCTAATTGCATCACTTTGAAACTGTGGTATATTTCATTGATATTAATTAATTGCAGTGTTGCTGTGAAACATAACACTTCAAATGGGTTCCTCTGTTATGATTGGGCTAAAAATAACTGTAACAATCATCATCACCGCACCTTATATTAAACACATTTCCAGCTGCAACACTAAATACATTCAATAACAGGACTTAATCCAAACCCCTAAGCACTATTCCTCAAAACCATTAGGTCATTTCCCAAACCCCTCACCCTTATACCCCTGTACCATTAATCTCTAATCCCTAACCCCTAACCCCTAACTTCTTACCCTTAATCCCTATATCGTTAACTCTTTACCATCCACATATAACCCATAACCTCTTAACTACTATAAAATAAAGTGTTTATCTTAAATCTACATCTCAACACTTAAGTCAATAACCAAGCACTTAACCCTTAACCATTTCCCTATACCCATAACCCCAACCCCTTACGTCATACCCTTAACCCTAATCCCATATCCATTAACCATTTAACTCCTAACTAACTCCCTGCGGTCACAGTCCCATTGAAATATTGCCAAACTTGTAATAAAGCCCTTGATGTTTTTCCTCAGGTTCATTTAAAACTAATTTCAGTAGTGAAACAATGTACTCTGTGCCAAATACTCTCAGAAATGATGATATCACTGAGAGGTGTGAAAACATATTTAAGAAGCCAATCTATTGTCCGTCCCAAGAACTAAGAAAGCCGCGTGGGGCGTCAGAAGATTTATAGTGGCAACCACCAGGCCCTAGAACTCAATTCCTCTGCAGATCAAGACCAATCCCACCTTGCTAGCTTTCAGGAAACAAGTAAAAACCTGGCTTTTCAATCACTAAGCAGCCCGCTCCACTCCTTTCCTTTTAGTCCTTAGTGCTGAGACATCCAAGGGTATTTGTGCGCTTTAGAAGTTGTTTAAATAAATAAATAAAATCTATTGATATTATGTTCAGAATTTTTTTTACGAAGTGCCACATTAACAACCACATATGTAGTTATGAATGTATTACCTAATACCCAAATATGAAAGTCCACTTCTATTTCTTAGAAGCTTTCCATGCCATTGAAATGTTTGCAAGACATTTACGCCTTTGCAGGCCTGAAAGCCATGGTGTTCAGTGTTGCTTTTAGCGCATTTTTCAAAAGAATAATCTTGTTTTCAAATCTGGTAAAGGAATCTGCATTGTGTAAGAATAATTAGTCCAGTATTGTACACAACAATCATATTTTCACATCAAGGCCATTCTCACTTGCTTGATGGGAAGATCCAAACACCTGCACATTAGAAATGTTTTTTCCAGGGAGTAACAAACTTTTGTCTCGTGATCATATTGCACTGATTTGCATTAAGATAAATTGTATATAGAGTAGGTTGATTTTGTATGCATTTTAGCTCTTAGCTCCAACTAACAGCTTTCCAGCAAGAGCCCTTACCAGTTGAAATGAAAATTGTCCTTTGATCTTTTTCTTCTTTGTCTGCTATTTTTCATTAAATAACAGTTGGACCTTGGGTTTTCCTGGCCTGTTATGTTTTATTTTAAGAGATGATATATTCAGGTGTAGATAAACGATGCAAAAAAGGAAGAATATTGGTTAAGGTGTTCAAGATATATTACAATGTACAACAGTTTTATACGAACCATCTAAGTGAATTGAGGTATGAAGGAAATGGGTAGAATTTAAAAAAAGTGAAAATAAAGTTCCCTTGTGAAATTCTTGCTAGAATTCAAAAATAAAATCCGACTGACACTGGTCAGTTGGATTTTATTCTTGTATTCTAGCAAGATTTCCACAAGGGAATTCTATTTTCACTTTTTTAGAATTCTATTAATTTCCTTCAGGCCTCAGTTGAATGTGAAAGGATAAGCACTAGAACACTGAACAGACCGTCATTTTATTTTCCAATGAGACAGCATCAAAGTTTGCAACCCTCATGTTGAAGGCTGTGTTAACAGGCTTTATTGGGGTGAACATACCCTCGGTATGAGTTGAATTTAGTTTATTGTATAGTTAAATAAAACTATAACAAACAAAACCATCTCATTAGTATAACCAACAGGAGTAGTTAAAATCAGAAACACATTCTTAAAAAAGGTAGGCAGATCGGTTAAATAGTCAATATCAAAAGATCATTTTGTGGTAAGTGACAAGTCAACATCATTATAGTGCCAGAGAGAAAGGGCATAATTCAAAACATCATTAGAGAGATACCCTGAAATGAATTCAAGTGCCATAAGTTGGATTCCAGCATGAAGGGGTTTTATGGTATGACAGCAAGAAACCAATTACATATACAAAAAAATAGGGTCTCTTCAGATCGATCCAAGTGTTAAAAGTATTTTGTGTCCCTTACAGTCATATGCACTATACTCAATTCGAAGAAGCCTAATCTCCAGATATATTATACAGTCACTGGTACCAACAAGTAGTCAGTTAGGCATAATAATAGCTTTTTCCCAGCCAGATTTTAAAATTTCGTATATCGACAGCAGATCTTTGGGTCTGTGGATCGCAAGCATGCAATGACAGCTTAAAACTACACAATTTGAGGAGCACAACAGAATGTTTTTAGAGAGTCTAAAGAGATCTTTTACAAATCACAAAACATATACATTTTTGTAATAGAACATATGACTGCAAAAGGCTTCTATCAAACATATAATAAACAAATGTCTTTCACATTCGGATTGCTTTTCATCATCTTTATTCATAAATTACTCAAATATTGTGATAAAACAGGATGACATATCCAAGATGAAAACAGCTTACGCATTTCGTCCCTATTCACATGGGACCTCTTCAGGGCTGTTAGACATAAAAACATACAAACAAAACAGTACATTAGAAAAACACTCAAACACAAGCCAATAAACATAAATAAGAGATTTAACTGAAAGGAGTTGTTTGTTCAAATCCATTATTTATGTTCCATTAGTTAAATAATGGTCACTCTTCCAGATAATACATAGGAAAGGCTATGACATAAACTCTCTTATATACAACAAACAAATTCATTTTTAATAGAAGCAAGATTAGTTTGTGTTGCACAATTGACCTTAAAAATACAAGTTGTACATGCATATGAATTCTTACACCCCTTGCCACACTACACAAGTGCAGGTGGAATGATCCTATACATCCAGCATTACCAATAGTCATGAACCTCCTTTCAGCTCTATTCTTACGCACAACATCTCTCTTAGCTTTAAACTCATTCTTATTTGACCTAATCATTGTTTTGCTGTCATTTGATTCACTAATCGCAAAGGGTAGTGATGTTGTGGCATTATATCATATACCGTCCTTAGTAGTGCCATAAATCCCACCTTTGCTCTCAATGTTTAGTCTTGGTAGTGCCACGTTACTAACTTGAGTTTTTCTAGTAGTACCTTCCACACGAATAAAACAGATAACAACTTACCGGTGCTCAATATTGCGGGATGTTTTACCTTTAATCACTAGGTGTATGCTCAACACTCTTTATCAGCTATTATAACCTGTGTGAAACCAAAGGGAGTATTCTCATTGTCCACTCAAAAAATCTAGTCAATCATGACTACAGTCTTACACACAAAATACATCTCCACCACAAGAATTCTTACCTCAAATATCTCCACCGTAAATTCAATGCCTATTTGCCATGTCAACAGCACAATCAATTTCAATCGTGGTGTCTTGTTCCTTCCCGCGGTATCAAAACAACACAACCATATTAGCCTCATATCCCTCATAATCATGATGATACAAGCTAATTTTAACCAAAACCAGACAACACATAATTGCTCATCTCTCTTTATAGTCCCGTAGTCAGGCAATCCAAAACAGTTTTAATATGGAAGTCCTCTTTCATCAGGCCTCAATTCTATCGGCCCTTACTGCACATACCTGCGCCCAAAGAAGCGTGTAGTGCCTCCTGAAACGGAGAGATTACTAAAGTCATATATATCCACATGGTAGCTCACTGTGCCCCAACACCAGCACCATTTTTACAATATTTCAGTTTCTTCAAAAAACATAATCATTTAGTATAATTTCGATTCCGCTTCCAGAAACGAATTCATGATGGAATGACCACTGAATTTACCACTACAACCCTCATTTTTCACTTCATACAGCGGATATCTAAATGATACCACAAGAAAAACAAGAGGGCCTGCACTTCATGTTTTACACACGGGTGCGCGCACATTCTGATCCCACGCATCCCCACGCTATACAAAGCCCGATTGTCACATTGCTTGCCCCATGGATATACGCCGGTTTTGGTTCAAATTAGCTTGTATCATCATGATTATAAGGGATATGAGGCTAATATGGTTGAGTTTTTTTGCCAGCGCGGTAAGGAACAAGACATCGCAATTGAAATTGATTGTGCTTTTGAAATGCCAATTAGGCATTGAATTTACAGAAATTTTGGTCCATACGTACGAAGCTTAGTTTTTGCGATTACCAAATTGCAATGTTTTGTGATTCACTATTTGGAAATTGCAAGCACTAATGTACAAATGTCTGCTTTGCACTCTCTGCAATTCCCAGTGGGTCGCAAATAGACCTACCTCATGAATATTAATAAGGTAGGTCTCAGTTTGTGGCCCATTCAGAATCTCAAAAATCACAGGGATGTGACCACCATGTCTGTGACTGCTTTCAAATAAAGCAATCCTATTTTTTAAAATGCTGTCTGTTTTCCATAAAGGTAAATGGGATGTGATTAAAAACGAAATTGCTGTTTCACTTTTTAAGAGTAGGCAGTGGTCCGTGGGGCCACTGCCTGCTATTAAAAATATATATTTTTTTAACTATCAAACAGGAAGTGGTCCCACAGGTACCTCTTCCCTTTTGCGAATGACTTACTACCAGCTTCAAGTTGGTGGTAAAATATGAATGTTTTGCGACCGTATTTCAGTCGCAAAACATTTGTACATCCGGGTTGTCTTGTTTTGGAAATCAATGGTTAAAGTTTGAAGTGAGTGACAAGGCAATGTCTGATAAGAGACAAAGGGGTGAAGAGATAATGGTGCTTCATTTAGAGAAAAAATAAAGCAGGATTTACTTCACATAATCAGAACATGAATCAAAAACCAATAAGATATGTTGTCCCTCAAAAGACATCTAGAGAGCTCACTATAATGATTATACACATAAGGATGTCTAACCAATTAAGTGGTAAGTGCGAGATGGTCTCCTAAACGTAGCCAGCCCCAATGGTGCAGAGGGCAAGACCAGCATATCCTTAGCACCCAATGGATAAGGAAGTGCTTTTAGTAGTAAATAAATAACAGGACCTGCAAAACAAAACTTTTTCAATAAAAGCCTTATTAACTGTTATAGGGAAATTAGCATTTTGAGGGTATGTTTCAGTGCAAAACAGCATTGCTATCTCTAGTGAAGCAAAGCCTGATATGGCAGTTTCAGTGATTATTAATGAGATTAATATGGGTAAATATCTAGATGACCATAACATTGAAATAAGCACCCTAGTTTGATTATTTGGAAAGTAAGCCACACAACAGGTACACAAAAATGGGTGCCACCTAAGTGTTCGATATTTATGCAAGATAAGAAAAATGAGAAGTGTAAAAAAGTTGAAAACCAGAAGTGGAAAGCAAGAAAAATGATGAGTTTGAACTTAAAAGTGGGGTGATGAATAAATGTAAAATTCCTAATGTTAAAATGGGTGAAGAGAACTTACCAAGTGAATATAAATTATTGTAATTATAAAACAATTATTAGGCAATGTTTTTTTAAAAAAACTGAGGTTTATAGGATATAAAGGTTAATATACAAATGTGTTTTGGAACTCCTGAATGAAAAACTATGATATCCTACGAGGTGGTAACAGCCAGAGGAATAGCGAGTTAGGTTTAAACAATATATGAATGTAGGGGATAATAGGAAGGGATTCCTGGCAACATGGCAGGATTAGGGAGCAATTATCTAATATCCTCTTTTTGCTATTTGATTTGTATAAAGTTGGCAGGCCAGTTCACAAAATGCAGTTGCTTAAAAAGGCAGGATGTTCTGTATAAGTGGATAGATGTTTTAAAAGAACAAAGCCATTGGATAACCTGTAAGGTTTCTTTATTATGGACAAGAAAGATCATGAAATCACTGAGGTTACCTTTATCTTTTGATTGTCTACAATTGGATTCACGAGGAGCATGTAAATGTGTATCGTGATTTTAGATTATGCTGAACAGCAGTGCTTAGAGGAACTTTTCAGGGTAATCAAGAAATGTTTGGGATTTACTTTATCTCAATTACAGAGAGTAAGGTTTCCATGTCATGTCATTAGAGATGTCATCAGTGATGTCATGAGTGATCTCACTGACCATGTCATGAGTGATGTAATATGTGACGTCATCAGCAGTGCATTGCGGGGGCACGAGTTATAGTTAGCTGAACTAACAATAACGGGGGAATTTCTATGGTTTTGTACGAGTGACATGTCCAACTAACTATAATGCCCCTGAAACCTATGGTTTTTTTCAGTGAATTTCTAAGGTTTTTTAAATGCTAATTTCTAACTATAACGTGCCTGAAACCTATGGTTTTTTCAGTGAATTTCAAAGGTTTTTTAAATGCTAATTTCTAACTATAACGTGCCTGAAACCTATGTTTTTTTAAGTGAATATATATTACCTACTGGCGGTCGCCAGGAGGTAGTTATAGTTAGGACCTATTATCCATAGGAAAATTGTAACATTCTTTTCCCAATAACTTTGGCGTCGGTTGACGAATCTTCGCAAAATTTTCAAAACTCGTGGGACACTCCGGTCAGCTCTTATCTGAAAAGTTTCGGGGTGATTCGGCAAGTGGGGGCGGGAAAAAAGGGGGGTACCAAAACGTGTTTTCTCCATGTTAATTTGCGTAGGAAACTTTAGACACGGCTACAGCCCGAACTGCTGAACGGATTACACCAAATTTGGCGAAAACGTAGCCCTTGGTTCAGAAAGATCCCTTTTTGGTAAATGGTGTAAATCCGTTCAGTACTTCATGAGAAATTAGAAAAAGAAAAAGTTTTAATATCTGGGCGGAGCCTAACAACACATCTCATCGTGAGATCTGATTGGCTGCCAGCACTTCATCCTGGAATTCCTGGCAGCCATCTTGGGACCAATATACATGATAGTACCCCATTGAAATGCATTGTAGTGAATCGAAGATTTTGAGGATTACTAAAAGGAGAACTTTAAAGGGTGATAACAGACTTTTGTTACATTAGAATTCATTTGTTGATGGTATCACACTAATTTCAGGAATTGTGGTGTGTTCTAAGGTGATTTTACCCTGTGAAAAACCTTCTGCTGGGATATCATGAATCATGTTTGAGAGAAAACTGAAGCTAAAATGAGAGCATATTTTCTGTAAGTTCACATTATCTTTCTCAGTCATGTGAGAATGAAGTCTGTCATTCTCAGTAAATCATGTACATCCTACAAGGGCAGAGACGGTCAGTTGATTCCTTTGTGTTCTAAAGAACAACTAGAGCGCTAACAGCCTTACTTCTGACAATAGTATGGCATACCTGAAGCCATCTTGATTGGAATTAACTGGTAACACTTAAAACAATTAATTTAAAAAGGAACAAAATGATGGGGTTCATTTTGTCATAGTAATTATGGTTAGTGCTGTAGAAAGAAAAATTAGGACATGTTTCAAGTGTGATCTCAAATATCTTCCTGTTATATTTCAACAGGAGCAGCCTGTCAGTTGATGCCTTTGTGTTCTACTGCAGCTTCCCAGAGTGTTCTAAAGAACAACTAGAGCACTAGCAGTCTTATTTATGACAAAATTATGGCACACCAGAAGCCATCTTGATTGGAATAAACTGGTAACACTTAAAATATTTAATTTAAAAAGGAACAACATGAGGAGGTTCATTTTGTCATAGAAATTATGGTTACTGCTCTAGAAAGAAAAATTAGGACATGTTTTAAGTGAGATCTCAAATGTCTTCCTGTTGTATTTCAACAGGAGCAGCCTGTCAGCTGATGCCTTTGTGTTCTACTGCAGCTTCCCAGAGTGTTCTAAAGAACAACTAGAGCGCTAACAGTCTTACTTATGACAAAATTCTGGCACACCTGAAGCCATCTTGATTGGAATAAACTGGTAACTCTTAAAACATTTAATTTAAAAAAGAAGAAAATGAGGGGGTTCATTGTGTCATAGAAGTTATGGTTAGTGCTGTAGAAAGAAACATTAGGACATGTTTTCAGTGAGATCTCAAATATCTTCCTGTTATATTTCAACAGGAGCAGCCTGTAGGTTGATGCATTTGTGTTCTATTGCAGCTTCCCAGAGTGTTCTAAAGAACAACTAGAGCGCTAACAGCCTTACTTATGACAAAAGTATGGCACACCTGAAGCCATCTTGATTGGAATAAACTAGTAACACTTAAAACATTTAATTTAAAAAGGAACTACTTGATGGGGTTCATTTTGTCATAGAAATTATGGTTACTGCTGTAGAAAGAAAAATTAGGACATGTTTCAAGTGTGATCTCAAATATCTTCCTGTTATATTTCGACAGGAGCAGCCTGTCAGTTGATGCCTTTGTGTTCTACTGCAGCTCCCTAGAGTGTTCTAAAGAACAACTAGAGCGCTAACAGTCTTACTTATGACAAAATTATGGCACACCTGAAGCCATCTTGATTGGAATAAACTGGTAACTCTTAAAACATTTAATTTAAAAAGGAACAAAATGAGGGGGTTCATTTTGTCATAGAAATGATGGTTAGTGTGTAGAAAGAAAAATTAGGACATGTTTTAAGTGTGATCTCAAATGTCTTCCTGTTATATTTCAACAGGAGCAGCCTGTCAGTTGATGCCTTTGTGTTCTACTGCAGCTTCCCAGAGTGTTCTAAAGAACAACTAAAGCGCTAACAGCCTTACTTATGACAAAATTATGGCACACTTGAAGCCATCTTGATTGGAATAAACTGGTAACTCTTAAAACATTTCATTTAAAAAGGATCAAAATGAGGGGGTTCATTTTGTCATAGAAATTATGGTTAGTGCTGTAGAAACAATAATTAGGACATGTTTTAAGTGAGATCTTAAATATCTTCCTGTTATATTTCAACAGGAGCAGCCTGTCAGTTAATGCCTATATGTTCTACTGCAGCTTCTCAGAGTGTTCTAAAGAACAACTAGAGCACTAACAGTCTTACTTATGACAAAATTATGGCACACCTGAAGCCATCTTGATTGGAATAAACTGGTAAAACTTTAAACATTTAATTTAAAAGGAACAAAATGAGGGGGCTCATTTTGCCATAGAAATTATGGTTAGTGCTGTAGAAGGAAAAATTAGGACATGTTTTAAGTGAGATTTCAAATATATTCCTGTTATATTTCAATTAGGGGTGGGCGGAATTTGCGCAAGCGCGTTACGCAAATCTCCGCGAAACGGTAAAAAATCTCCGCGAACACGCAGAAATTCCGCGAACACGCAGAATTGCTTGTTCGCGATACTTTTGCCTGTTCGCGATCGCTGTTTGCGTGCTCGGGGTGAAATATCTCGCGAACACGCATATTGAGAACGCGAACAAGCAAAATATTTCGCGAAGTTGCGGAACGCAGATTTTTGGGCAATTTCGCGTTCTCCGCGGAACGCAAAATTACCCAAATTACGCAAATTCCGCGAACGGAACGAAATTTACCGCCCAGGCCTAATTTCAATAGGAGCAGCCTGTCAGTTGATGCCTTTGTGTTCTACTGCAGCTTCCCAGAGTGTTCTAAAGAACAACTAGAGAGCTAACAGTCTTACTTATGACAAAATTATGGCACACCTGAAGCCATCTTGATTGGAATAGACTGGTAACACTTAAAACATTTAACTTAAAAAAGGAACAAAATGAGGGGGTTAATTTTGCCATAGAAATCATGGTTAGTGCTGCAGAATGAAAATTTAGGGCATTTTTAAGTCAGATCTCAAATCCACTTCTATTTCATTAGAAAATTCTGACATTCAGACTATAACAATCACTTTACCAGCAGTAGAATTCCAGGTAACTCCCTGGTGAGCAGTAGCTTTACTACAGTGATCTAATGAACAACTAGAGTGCTAACATTCTGAATTTATGGCAAATGTGTGACACAACTGAATGTCTTCTAGATGGAATCAAAGTAAAAAACTGAAAGCATTTCCTACTGAGGAGACTGCAGTAAATGAGGAAATTAGGAAACTTCGTAACAAATAAGTTTCCCAAGATGGCCACCAGAGAAACAAGAGCCCAAATGTAGCACAAATATCACCCAGATGTAGCCCACATATAGCCCAATGACAGAAGTGTGCAAAACACTTTTAATTTTATTTTTTCTGAAATGTTATATTGTGTAGACTGGTCAGGTATTGGAGCGTTACATCTTGCTTGGACCCTTTATTGCGTATTTTGCACTAAGTACATGAGATTGATCTTGGGGAAATATTGAACTTTACGATTCTGTTAACCTGAAGTTGCTCTGAACCGGGCTTTGTAACACCCGTTTTTACCTACTGGTTTTAATTAATTCACACTGTATTGTATTAGGAAAGAGGATTTACTGTTTTTATGTACACTTTTATGATCAAGTTTAATGAATTCTATGGCAGGACCGAGGCGAGGATTATGCATATCTTTCCTCACTTTATTTGCATAGCAGTTAAAAGAAAACGTAACACAACAATCATTAAACAAAAGACTGCACAACCCATGAACCATTAGGGGGGTAGTCTTCAAGGCAACTGTAGTCCAATCATATCACAGTCCATCGTATATAATATCGTGACGTCCCTTCCACTTCCTCTTTCTTCACTGCTCGTCAGTTAAGTGCATTCCTTACATTCTTGGCTTAATCTGACGTTGTTGCTGTTTGTATAGCGGTTTATTGTGCAAATTATTAGCATTATTGCCTTGGTATTGTTTCATATTCCCTGCGCAGCAGGCTCTTGCTGAGAGTGTTCTTCCCCTCGCAGTTTCTCCCGCTGTGCGCTCTGCGCGCGGTGAGATCCTGTCAGGTGCGTCTGGTCCGAGCGAGGCAGCTCTGTCGAGCGCTCCCGCTGGTCTTTATGCGCGTTTGGGAATCCGGTCACTCCTTTAGTGTCCGCTTGATTCCTGACCAACCCTTGTTTAATTTTGACACCGCTACGCGGTGATTTCCCCACACGGCCACGTTAGTGACCAGCGCCACCTCGTGGTGGTAATTGTATTGCGCCTCAGTCTATTCTTATAACAGCTTTGGGGAAAGCCCAACTGTTGGAGCACCGGCGAGGGGGCTGCCTTAAGGATTTTAAGGGCATTTATTCTGTGGTCACACCCTCTGCTATCATGTTTTCTCCAGAAGACCATTTTTACTCCTCCTACCAGGAAGTGGAGGAGGTATGGCCCTCCAAAATCTCCCTTCAGCAGTGGATCAAGCCCTCTCTCTGGCTATTTCTAGGGTGCTGGCTCCTCTTAGGGATCAGGTTGATAAGCTGGCGAAAAGCATCCCTGGGGTGTTCAGTGACCCAGATCTGGTGGTGGCGGGTCCCAGTATCTCCCAGATGGGGAATAAAAGGGCTGTTAAGCATAACGCAATGCACTTGGAAGGATTTGATAAACTTACGGAGACCTTCCTCAAGAATGCGCAAATGCTAAAACATGCACCCTGCTGGGAGGAGGAGGAGTCCGGAGAAAATTGCGACGCTGTCACCACTATTGTAGACCCCGATGGCGGGTTTCCCTTAGAGGGAGAGGGTGTATCGGAGGACGATTTCTCCTTCGATGAGGATAAGGACTCAGGGTGTCCCTGGCATCCAGAGTCCCACTCCTCTCAGTCCCGGGTTGGGGACGGGGTCCACTCGGACATGGTCGAGCCTACCCAGATTTACCATCCTATGTCAGCGGAGTGGACCCCTGACACTAAAGTGGCAGAGTATGTGGTGGGGAAAATCCATCAACCCCTTGAAAGGGAGGTCAGGAATAGGATGAGGGGAGAATGACCCTGGCACTCACTGAAGGAGAAGGTGGCACACTCGCCTGAAATTGATGAGAAACTATGTACCTTTTTCTCCAAGTATATAAGGGATCCCAAGAAAGGAATTGATAGGTCTTGGACGTGGTAGGGCCCTTGACCCAAATTATTCAATTGGGGGAGCGTTCAAAAGAGTCAAGATCCCCTTTGTCCACGGATATTGTGGCTGGTTGGGCGCACTACCCTTAACCCTAAAAAACTACCCCCTCCACTACCCAAACACCACTGCACTACCCTAAACCCTAAAACACTACCCTCAGCACGACACCCTACACTACCAAAACATAACTGCACTACCCTAAACCCTAAAACACTACCACCAGCACGACTCCCTACACTACCTAAACACCACTCCACTACCCTAAACCCTAAATCTACCCCAGCACAACCCCCTACACTACACAAACACCACTGCACTGCCTTAAACCCTAAAACACTACCCCAGCATGACCCCCTACACTACTCCACTACCCTAAACCTTAAATCTACCCCCAGCACAACCCTCTACACTACCCAAACACCACTGCACAACCCTAAACCCTAAAACACGACCCCGTACACTACACAAACTCCACTGCACTACCCTAAACCCTAAAACATTAGAACCCAGCATGACCCCCTACAGTACACAAACACCACTGCACTACCCTAAACCCTAAAACACTACCCCCTACACTACACAAACACCACTGTACTACCCTAAACCCTAAAACACTACCCCAGCACTACCCCCTACACTACACAAACACCACTGCACTAACCTAATTCCTAAAACACTACCCCAGCACTAGCCCCTACACTACCCAAACACCACTGCACTCCCATAAACCCTAAAACACTACCCCCAGCACAATCCCCTACACTACACAAACACCACTGCACTACCTTAAACCCTAAAACACTACCCCCAGCACGACTCCCTACACTACCCAAACACCACTGCACTACCCTAAACCCTAAAATACTACCACCAGATTGACCCCCTACACTACTCAAACACCACTGCACTACTCTAATCCCTAAAATACTACCCCAGCACAACCCCCTACACTATCCATACACCACTGCACTACCCTAAACCCTAAAACACTACCCCCAGCACAACCCCCTACAGTACTGCACTACCCTAAACCCTAAAACACTACCCCAGCATGACCCCCTACACTACCCAAACACCACTGCACTACCCTAAACCCTAAAACACTACCCCCAGCACGACCCCCTACACTACCCAAACACCACTGCACTACCCTAAACCCTCGGGGGGAAAAAACACCCCATGCCCAATCCCCCTTACCTCTCACTCCTTGTGGTTCCTCTCTCCTCGTGGTTCCTTCTTCACGTCGTCTCTGAGGGGTGGTACACGTCGTCGTGAGGAAACGGAACAGCCTCTATTTCCATACAACAATGTGGATCGTCTACATGTTTTTTAGAATGCATGGTCATTTACCATACATACCTTTACAAAAACATTTGTTGTAAAGGCACGGTTGGTAAATGACCATGCGTTCTAAAAAAATGTGTAGTAATGACTTTGCGATGTACAACGCATGTGTGGTAATGCATGCGTTGTAATGGTATCGCGAATGAAAAAAAGTCGTTGTAACGGCTGTTTACCGATCAAAGCTGGCCCCTGTTCTTCATTGAGACGTTTATTTAATTAATTAGGAGGAACAAATGTGTTTTTTTTACCGAAAAGTGTATTCCCAGCTGTTGTATTGTGAAAGTGGCTGCGTGGCCTGGTTTCACTTCCAGTGAGAAAGTGGAAGAGTCTCTTTGGATCTAAAGGAGTTCTGTTGTTGGACGGGGCCGGCGCGACACGTCATCAGAAAACATAGCTAATGGAAAGTGCCCTCCCTGAAGTGTGGAGCAGTGCCATGAGAGGTCAACGAGTGTGCGACCCACTGCAGTATGACCGTACCGCGTGACCCATGTGCCGCCTCCAGGGTACGGGAGGCAGAAGCGGCATTTCAGGTCCTCTTGAAGACCATTGTAGCACTAATTCTACATTTTGTTACTAGGGCATTTTAACTTTGTTGTTCCTGCCAGATACAAAGAGAAGATCCAGTGCCCTCGTTACCTTATTTGTGGGTTGTGGTGCTTGTCACTCCGCTGCCCCGCCGGTGCACACGACTGGGCACCCCACCCCGTTTGCCATCTGCAGGGCCTCTGCCCTCGGATCACTGGTTTCGGTTTCTGGAGTGGCAACATAAACAGTTGCTCCCAAAGGACTAGCCTGAACACTTAGGTTAATATCCCCTGCTCCAGGATAACATGGAAATTATTTCCTAGCTCTCCCACATCGATGAGGACGTCATAATAGCACGGCTCCGCTCGCGACACCGTATGATGTCATCGGAGCCATGAGAGGACCTCGTCGGCGTGCTGACGTAAGTTCCACCCATTTTTTCTGTGCCCCCGAGGCAAACAGGTGGACCAAGACATTTCACATGTATACATAGTATAATAGAGATATATATATTCACTGAAAAAACCATAGGTTTCAGGGGCGTTATAGTTAGTTGGACATTTCACTCGCACAAAACCATAGAAATTCCCCCGTTATAGTTAGTTCAGCTAACTATAACTCGCGCACCCGCAATGCACTGCTGATGACGTCACATATTACATCACTCATGACATGGTCAGTGACATCACTCATGACACCACTGATTACATCTCAAATGACATCACTGATGACATCATCCAGTGAATGTGTGTTTTTCTGAAAATTAAATATGTTTTATATATGTATATCACAAGGTCGATAGAAGAATAAATGGGTATATAAGAGTCTAAAGGGATGATTTTTAAAAAAATGTATTGTATAACTGACTGATTAAGTGTATCTTAGTGAATACATGGGTTAGTGAGTAATGTTTAAATATGTAAATATCTGTATCAGTCTCTCACTTTGTGTATAAGTGGCTGCATGGGTTGGTGAGTAGCTACATGAGTGTCTATATGGGTTATTAGTTGGTTTTTTGAGAATCAGTATGAGTGTCTGAGTGTCTGTTTGGTTCTATGGGGGTATTACTTAGTGCGTAGATGCATGAATGAGTGATTTACTGTTTGAAAGTGTGGAAGACAGCATGTGTGCAGGACTGTACAGGTGGATGAGTGTGTGTATGGGTGTGTTAGTGAGTGAATGACTGTCTCAATAGTGTCTTTATGAGTAACTAAATATGTTTTAAACTAGTATATGTGAGTATTGGTGTATATAAGTGAGTATATGTGAGAGTTAGAGATTGGAAGAGTTCCTGTACAAATAAGTAGGTGTTTCTATAAGTGATTGTTTAAGAGAGTAAGTATATGTAAGTTTCTGTAGAAGTAAGTGTGGTAGTGTGTGTTTAACTGCATATGCAAGTAAATGGATGTTTGATACTTTGCATGTGTGACTATGTGTGTGAGTAACTCTATGGATGAGTGGCGGTGTGTAACAGGATGTATAGGTGTATGAGTACATGTATGAGTGACTGTATAGGGACTGTTGGTGAATGAGTGGATGTGTGTGTAGATCTTGGAATTACTGAATAGGTGTTTTGTAACTGGTAATGGTATGTCCATTGTTTTGAAAATGTTAGTTTGTATTTTTGAGTGTGTGTATCAAAGGTTATATTAGGGTGAGAGGAGGTCTGCCACTCTATCACAAGGATGATGTCATCAGTGATGTCATCAGTGATGTCATTTGAGATGTCATCAGTGATGTCATGGACTCATGAGTGATGTCACTGACCATGTCATGAGTGATGTAATATGTGACGTCATCAGCAGTGCATTGCAGGCGCGCAAGTTATAGTTAGCTGAACTAACTATAACGGGGGAATTTCTATGGTTTTGTACAAGTGAAATGTCCAACTTACTATAACACCCCTGAAACCTATGGTTTTTTCAGTGAATATATATATATTTGTAGTGTGTTCCCAAGGGAAGTCAAAAGAGGCAGTGGGTGTAAAAGGCCCGCAGGAGCAAATGAGTAAGTAAGTGCTGCCTGTGGGTTTTTGCCTTCAAGATTACTCGATGTGTTGAGAGCCCTTTGCAGATATATATTGAACCCTTTAACTCACAGCCTCAAACAGGCTTTCTGGGGTAGAAAAGGTATTTACCACACAGGTGATGAAAATATCTCTTATTCTGGCTGTTCAGCATTCAAAAGAGGCATGACGTAAGGAATCAGCATTTAACACACCGAATTCCAGGCGGTTTGACTTTTCTCCGGACCTTTCCCATATGTGTTTCAACAGCTTTGATCCTGTGAAATCTATCAGGGGAAACCAGCCACAGTGACACTATTCGTGATTGTGACCTCTGTGTAACCAGCTGTCTGCACATGGCTCAGAAGTTAGCCCTGCGCTTGTAGCCATGGCCTTGAGTGGAGGTGAGGTGGTTGTATGTAGCTGCCCTCCCCCCACCCATCCAGAAACCTCTTTTTATTTGGGGTCAATGTTCACCCTAATCAACTCCAAGTGTTCTTTGGCGGGACTGTACGTCCCCACACGCTGCCTGTGAAGATATGTTCGCTTATCTGTAGCGCTCGCCAACTTGTGCTGCAACAGAGCTCTGTACATTGCAAGGATGAGGTCTAAGCGCTATGCCTGACAGGAGAGGAAGGTTCGAGATGGTTTACGAGAGGACGGCGTGGACCCTGGACTACCTAAAGCTGCCAGTTCAAAGGCCACTGATTGATTTAAAAGCTATTTATAAAATAGAATCCTTCAAGGGACTATGCGGAAAATATGTGTATTCTATTAACACTCAAAACCAGGGCACAAATGATACCTCTCGGGAGACTCAGCTTTTAATTGTGTGCCAAGCACAAACTCTCGTGTCGGTTGAATGTGTCCTGGCGCAATGGCACCTGGTATTCCCACATGTGCAAATTGCTTTGCATCGATGCCATGCATCCCCAATGGGTGTACAGTTCCATGTGCTGTGTGCCAACAAAATGTAAAGTGACCATAGGTGGGCACAGGCAAGGTGCAAGTAGTGTGTTGGCAAATCCTGGCCTCGGAGCCTGGTCCTAAATGCTATGCTGAAAGAATCAGGTGCAGATTGTGAACCCATTCATTTGCGATAAAGCCCGCGTGTGCACTACAATGTGCAACACTTGAAAGATAATATACTTATTGTTTCTAGAAAGTGAGGATTGCGCACCATTAGGGCTATATTTCGTCTAATGCAGGGTGCGATCAAATGGCATTTCGCCCAGTTTACTCCCGCAAGAGGGGAGGGCCTTAGAGGATGGCATCGGAAACAAAATCAGCACCATAGCTCTAGTCAAGAACTTAGACCTGAGAAAAGTGCAGTGAAAAGACAACACAGTGCGGGAGTGCGGGGCAGTGGACTTTAAATAAACCTCAGCATGTGAAAGATAGCGTGGCGGGCTTAACTCCCGCTGCTGTGATCTTGTACAACCTGAAGTTATTGTGATGTGCTATGCCCCTGCTGCTGTGATCTTGTACAACCTTCAAGCTATCCTGTTGGGCTAGTCTGCCGCTGCTGTGATCTTGTACAACCTGCAAGCTATCCTGGTGGGCTAAGCTGCCACTGCTGTGATCATGTACATCCTGCAAGTTATCCTGGTGGGCTAAGCTGCTGCAGCTGTGATCTTGTACAACCTGCAAGCTATCCTGGTGGGCTAAGCTCCCGTTGCTGTGATCTTGTATAACCTGCAAGTTATCGGTTAGGCTCGCAGCAGTCCCTGTCGTCGCAGCCTTACGATTATGATATGTATTAGTGATTTGTTTTGAGAAATTGTAATCAAGAATAACTAGTATTTATAGTGCCATGAACTTGCAAGCACAGGTGAAAAATGGGCCGCGCATCTATACTGATGGCTTCGTAGAAATAACTCTGAAACTCAGCCTGTGTGATTGCTCCAAGTTCTGGGGATCGACAAATTGTTGCTGCCCCACAATTGCTATTGATTGATATGCAATCAACTTCCATACATAGGTTTATTCCAGTGCTAGGCCTGAAGTAGTCATACAAATTAATATGCTCCCAATATTTCACTCCTTGAAACTGTGAGCAAAATAAAATAACAGATTTCTTCCATGAACCTAAGCCAAGCGGCTGACCTAGATATCATCCCAAAATGAAGAGGGACAAGGAGCGTGATCAAGGTTCAGACCCCATGCTTCTTTTGAAGGTTTAACATGTGTATCAACAAAACTAGGGTAGTTGTTCCTGTCTAGAAGGGTAACTAGACATAATATCGAAAAGAAAATATCGAATGGACATAATATCGAGTCTAAAATATAGAATGGACACAATATCGAATGGACATAATATAGTCGTTAAAAATATCGAATTGCAGGTAAGTAATTGTTCTGCTTGGGTTTTCGGATCAGATAGAACCCGCTCAACAGAGCCTCTCTAACCCAAACCAGAACGTTACCCCCCTCCCTAGGGCCTATTTATACCTACATAACCACATATATGTACCACCTAAGGACAGGGAATTCCTACTCATATATATACCTCACAGCCTCGCGGTCCCAAACGGACCCAGGACTTCCTGCCCAGACGGCAGCCACAGCCTCGCGGTCCCAAACGGACCCAGGACTTCCTGCCCAGACGGCAGTCACAGCCTCGCGGTCCCAAACGGACCCAGGACTTCCTGGCCAGACGCAGCCACAGCCTCGTGGTCCCAAACGGACCCAGGACTTCCTGCCCAGACGGCAGCCACAGCCTCGCGGTCCCAAACGGACCCAGGACTTCCTGCCCAGACGGCAGCCACAGCCTCGCGGTCCCAAACGGACCCAGGACTTCCTGCCCAGACGGCAGCCACAGCCTCGCGGTCCCAAACGGACCCAGGACTTCCTGCCCAGATGGCAGCCTTAGCACGAGTTCATCCTATAATTACCACGACATACAACAAGGGAATCAGTGTTACTATATATCAGATCACACAAAGACAGCTAGTTGAGCACAACTTGTTCCCCAGTTCGAGGGGCTCCTTTCTCCCTTATTCAGTTACCACCTACCTGATCAGGATTAACATCTGTTCATGTCAAGTCACAGCTGACTAGAAGAATAGGTTACCCTCTTATACAAGAACACGCAGCACATATTGATTCGCTACAAACTGAATACTTTATTTAGTTACTACATACACGCTCACAGAACATAATACATATCACATAACCTGCAAAGCAAAGTGGAAGATTAAGTTGTACACTCTAATAGTAAGGGGTTGACATCACCTTGGTCGTATGTAGCCTGCACTCAATGGTCATCTAGGTTCCCTTCTCGTCTGCGCCTCGGCTTCGCCTGGAAGTCACACCTCCGCAGTCACAGATCTACTCCCTTCTCTCTTCTCCGAGTCACTGGGACCTCTTCCTCATCGGCTACTCTCTTCTCTTTGGCTATTCTGTTAGAAGAATATCTGTCTCTCGGTTTTTTCTCCACCTTCAAGTTTGTCAGCTGTCTTCCCTGGAATAAGTAGTAGCTTTCCTGCTAACGGCCAGGTGCCGCCTACGGACTAAAAGAAAAGTGCCAGTATCTGCCTCAAACTTTTACTAATATAGATGTGCATTTCCTCATGGAAAATTCCAGCCCGTAACCTGCCGCCCACCAAATTCTTGTACCTCCCCGTGCCAAGGACACGTTCCCAGCCGGCCGGCCTGATGTAGTGTCTTCGGCATGAAGAAAAATACAATCCTTCGATAAGGGCCGGCCTGAACCGGTTCTCTCCAAGCGAATAACACATCATAACTAAAACATCACCCTCGACCTAAAAACATCCCAAGCTGCCGGAGCAGAAAGAAAGATGGAGTCTCTCCTGATTGAGGCCTACCAGGCCTGAATTCAGCACGGCTCCATGAAATACCCTCACTACAGGACAGGTTACCCCTAATACTAACGAATCTATCCCCTAGGTTATGTGGGCAAGCCCTGATCTATGGGGAAGAACACAGGATCATGTTGAAGTGCCTAGTAAATAGGCTCTATACACTACTCTAACCCTTAAACTTGAATGGAAAGAGACTGAAGTCATATTGGTCCCTCTTTAACACAAGAAAGGCCGGGAAAATCGAGCAGTACAGTAATATCGAATGTCATAATATAGGCATGAAAAAATATCGATTTTTTTAAAGTGTTTTGCTTGTTAGTATATGTGTTAAAAGTGTATAATATTTTTTGTAATGTATGTTTAATTTTTTTAAAGTAATGAATTTTATGTTATTAAATTTTTGCGTAATTTAATTCCGTAGCGGGTTGTGGGTTTATAGGGGAATAGGGTGGGAAGTAATTTCATAATAATAAAGTAAATATTTATTTTTATTTATTGGTATAGATAATTAATCTACTGTTAATTAATTATTAATTTGCATGTTTGATTATTTATCAATTTTTGGTATTGAAAATGAATTGGTTGTTGATTGATTATTAATTGGTAATTAATTTGTATTAATTGGTAATTGGTTGTTGGTTAATTATTAATTGGTAATTAATTTTTATTAATTGGTAATTAATTTTTATGAATTGTTTAATTGATAATTATGTTAATTGTTTTAATTTATTATTTGTAGTGGGTTGTGGGTTTATAGGGGAATATGGTGAGAAGTAATTTAATTTTAAATAATTAATTATTGAAATTAATTTTGTATATTGATAATTAATTTACTATTATTTAATTATTAATTGGTAATATTTGTATTTAATCATTTGTGGTATTGAAAATTAATTGTTTGTTAATTAATTATTAATAGGTAATTAATTAAATAAACAATATTTATTGGTATTTATAATTATTTGATTATTAAATATGTTGTGATTGGTAATTCATTTTAATAATTTTTGTATTGGTATTAACAATTAAATTATTTTAATAAAAATATTAAATTATTATTTTCCCTACTACTGCACTCTTTGGAGTGGGAATAGTAATTTTTACCCCTACGCTATCCAACGCTTTCCCTATTGTTGCACTCACTGGAGTGGGAATAGTAAATTTTACCCTCCCGCTATCCAACGCTTTCCCTACTGTTGCACTCTTTGGAGTGGGAATAGTAATTTTTACACATATGCTATCCAACGCTTTCCCTATTGTTGCGCTCACTGGAGTGGGAATAGTAATTTTTACCCCTACACTATCCACGCTATCCTTACTGTTGCATTCTTTGGAGTGCAAATAGTAATTTTTACCCATACGCTATCCAACGCTTTCCCTATTGTTGCACTCACTGGAGCGGGAATAGTAAATTTTACCCTCCCACTATCCAACGCTTTCCCTACTGTTGCACTCTTTGGAATGGGAATAGTAATTTTTACCCGTACGCTATCCAACGTTTTCCCTATTGTTGCACTCACTGGAGTGGGAATAGTAAATTTTACCCTCCTGCTATCCAACACCTTCCCTACTGTTGCAGTCTTTGGAGTGGTAATAGTAATTTTTACCCGTACGCTATCCAACGTTTTCCCTATTGTTGCACTCACTGGAGTGGGAATAGTAAATTTTACTCTCCTGCTATCCAATGCTTTCCCTACTGTTTCACTCTTTGGAGTGGGAATAGTAATTTTTACCCATACACTATCCAACGCTTTCCCTATTGTTGCACTCACTGGAGTGGGAATAGTAGATTTTACCCTCCCGCTATCCAACCTTTTCCCTGCTGTTGAACTCTTTGGAGTGGGAATAATACATTTTACCCCTACGCTATCCAACGTTTTCCCTACTGTTGCACTCTTTGGAGTGGGTATAGTAATTTTTACCCCTACGCTATCTGACGCTTTCCCTATTGTTGCACTCACTGGAGTGGGAATAGTAAATTTTACTCTCCCGCTATCCAACGCTTTCCCTACTGTTGCATTCTTTGGAATGGGAGTAGTAGTTTGTACCCATACGCTATACAACGCTTTCCCTATTGTTGCACTCTTTGAAGTGGGAATAGTAATTTTTACCCAAACACTATCCAACCTTTTCCCTATTGTTGCACTCACTCGAGTGGGAATAGTAAATTTTGCCCTCCCGCTATCCAAAGCTTTCCCTACTGTTGCACTCTTTGGAGTGGGAATAGTAATTTTTACCCCTACGCTATCCAACGTTTTCCCTACTGTTGCACTCTTTGGAGTGGGTATAGTAATTTTTACCCCTACGCTATCTGACGCTTTCCCTATTGTTGCACTCACTGGAGTGGGAATAGTAAATTTTACCCTCCCGCTATCCAACGCTTTCCCGACTGTTGCACTCTTTGGAATGGGAATAGTAATTTTTACCCCTACGCTATCTGACGCTTTCCCTACTGTTGCACTCACTGGAGTGGTAATGGTACATTTTACCCAGCCGCTATCCTACGGTAAAAATATTGATTATTTTGTATTAATATTACGTTTATATATATCTATTAAAAAATAAAAATGTAAGTTTATTTTTTGGAAGTTACATTAATTATTTATTATTTTGAAGGTTATTTAAGTATTTTTAAATATGTTTTAGTTAATTATATTTATTATTTAATTACTTTTACATTACTTTTAATACATTTAAAAAAATTCGATATTTTGACTGACTATATTTTTTACAACGATATTTTTGACTCGATATTTTTGTACTTACCTGTTTGTAGATAGGACGTTGATATTTTTGTAGTCGATATTTTGGCATCGATATTTTTGTAGGTCTATATTTTGGTAGTCGATATTATGTCAGTGATCCGTCTAGAAGAGATGAAAGAGAATGGTTGGAAGTAGAAAAATGTGAGGGTGATCGTCCTTATTAGGAAGTGAGGCCCTCACACACCCATATGGGTGTCAAGCTTCATCATCAGGCTTTTTGCTCCTCAAGGGGCCAGTGCTGCAATGCCCCACAGGCATTGTGAGTGGGCTCTTTGGCGGAGATCTATTTAGTAAAAAAGCCGTAATGGTGAGTACGGGTGTGTGGACTGACAGGTGAGTATGTTTGTGAATTAAAATTACCTAAAGTGTGCCCTGTGATGAGTTTATTTGGTGGTCACTGTGGTAGGGCTAAAAAGGGTGAAATCTTGGTAGTCAATACAAAATTAGGAAGTGTGACTCTCTGGTGAATGGTGTAAAAAAACACAAGGGACACTACTCACGTGGAACCAGGGTACATTAAAATTTAAACAAAAACAGTGGTTCCTGTGGACACTCAATGATTAATATCCCAATATAATTCTCAGCACAATCGCAGTTAACTGGGAGTCTATCAATGCTAGGTAAAGGAGAACATGTAACACAGGAGGTATAGAGAAACAAGCTTTTTTATATACGAAAATTCACACATTTGTTATAAATTTATCAGTGTTGAGTGTCCCAAGTGAAAAAAAGCGTGAGTATCAATTGTGACTTTTGTGACAAAAAGACAAGGTTTCAATGTTGTTACAGAAAACGACCATTCAATGGATACACAATCAATGTTAACAGTTTCCTAGTTTAATAGTAGGGACTGGGATTGGTTAGTTTTCAAATTGACGATGATGTTTTGACCCAGCTACCAACGTTGGGTCTCATCGGGACCTATCAATGTAGGGACACCTGTGGATGACTGACAGTGAGTGAGTGGAACACCTGTGGGAGTGCGTGGTGGTTAAGGATACTCACATAGGTCCCGGCCGGGCACCTATGGAGGGACAAGTATTGGCAGTCACAGATATGCGAGATGGTTACGAATGGAATCCTACATCCAAGAAGGGTGTTGTATGAATGGACAAGGTCCAAGGATAAAGTGGGCCTTGAAACACTCAGGGAAACGTCAATCCGTTTCTATAGTGATTACGGTATTCATGAAGTCAATTGCCATTCAACAAGCAGAGACAGATGAGAGCAGTTCTCCAGAAAATCCAAGGCGGGAATTTTTTCACTACTGATTGAGTCTGAATTCTACATTGACTCCACAGAGCAGATGGGTTCTTTGTACAATTGCTTTAAGAATTTTCAAGGGACATTTCACAGACTAGATAGAGAGGTCTTATTGATGAAACAGAAAGGTAGTGGAGTAGCCATTGTATTGCTTTCTAAAATCCAGGCATGATAATTTCATGAGCCCCTGCTTTATTTCACCTCTCCATTTACAAGGTGCCCTGCTCCATGACTTGATTAATTCCTTTTTGTCTAAGAATGCAGTTTTCCTTTTGTATTCAGATGATATGGTGATGATGGACCTAACATATATAGAGTTCCAGAGAAAGATAGCTACCTTGCGAGATTGCTGGTTGCAAAATAAACTTGTCATTTTGGATCAAACCAAAGTATTGGTATTTGATACAAAAAGAAAATTCAGTCCTCAGAGTGATTTAATGTGTTAGAGCACTATATATATTTAGGTATGCTCTTTACTAGGAGTACTATTGTTTACAGCACACTGGTCCATAGTGACAAGGTAAGTAACAAAATACATTAGGAAGTTCAACACATTGTGTGCTGGGTTTTCTACAACACCCCCCATTGCTGCAGACTGAAGGAAAATAAAGGCCATACTTTATATTTGAGTGACGTCCTTACTCTTGATGATTGAATATATTTCAGAATATTAGAGCCAATCTATTTAAAGAGCGTTGCCACTTCCTGGGTCTGTAATGCCTCACACACTTCTGATCAAACTTAATTTCTGTTAATTAGAATAACTACATTATTTTTATGGGTCAAAGCTGTCTTTAAATGTTACGGCCATTAGAGGCATTCTTAAGTGAAAGATTAAATAATATGAATTTGAAATTATGGGAATTATTAAGGAGAATATTTATCAATGAAGGGTCTCCCTAGCAAAAATACTTATAGTTAAGACTGAGATGAGGAATGAGTATGAACTTGTTACCAAAGCCCTCCTTATCTATATCATGCACAATTGTGTAGGTGAAGTAGAATTTATTATGCACAGAAGTCCTGAAATGCAGTGTTGGGTTTGGTCATGCATGATACACAAAAGGTTTCTTTGCTCCTGTTAAAGTTAATATGAGCCATGTACCTTTAATACTTGGTATTATCCTGAGAATTTATTTTTTAATTCTTTTGATATTTCAGCGTCAGTATTTTATGATTGCTTGGAAGTGTATGGTATAATGGTCAGTTGCCTAAATAAACATATGTGAAAAACAAAAAATCATTAGGGCTATCATTGTTTACCTATATAGAACTTCGCTTTAAATGTTTATGTATCTTAAATCCAACATATCTGACTCAATATTTGCAAGTGAGTAGGGAGCTGGAAGTAAGAAGTTGGACTGACGTCAGGTGTCCCTATCTGTCTTCCCACAACACTGCATGTCACTTTATCTTCTTTGACCATGGCACTTTAATTCTGTGTTTTTAATTGTCTTTATTATTAGCCACATTTTAAAATTTACCAAAATAAAATTGACAACTGAATAGAATTGCAAAAATATATGAGCACACATAAAGATATAAACTGAATTTCTCTTGTCATTCTAACTATTTTTAATCAAGACTTATAGATATGATATAATCTCTTCATATTGTAAAGTTAACATTGTTCCTATCTGGAAACATTGAAATCTCCTTTTTGAATAGCTGCAAAGTGTATTTCATTAAAATTAGAAATGTTTTTTTTAAATCACATCCTTCCTTGTTAGGGTAAATATTTCATTTTTATCTAAGAATTCAAAGGAATATCATTTATTCTGTTAATAACCTGAGATCTCCACAATTATCTGTCTCTAAAGCTAGAGATGTCTCTTTCCAATGGCTCTAACACAATACCTGAAAGAAGCAGTGGAAACAATGAAGTATATTCACAGTAGCCTAAAAAGCAATTTATATTTATTTTTCCTTATCTCAGTACAGGTGTTACCTGTATCATTCAAAAGGATTTTTTTTAATGAGCATTAGATACAGAGTCTAAATCCTATTCAAGTGTATATTGAAGTAAAGGATGGTAATATGCCTGTGCTTAATTGAATTTAATTGAATTGAAGCAACATTTCTAAAGCGCATGGTTACCCGAGGGCATCCCAGCACTACGGCAGTGCGATCAAAGACTCCGAGCAGTATTTAGGGAAAGAGAAACGTTTTCATTTGTTTTCGGAAGGTCAAATAATTTTTTTCAAGCTGGATCTGAAGGGGAAGTCAATTCCAAAGCTTGGCAGCATTGTATGAAAAGAGGCGTCCTCCACTCTTCGGTACTATTGCCAGATGTTTAATGTCCGACCTTAAGGCCCTGTTAGCACGATAGGGCAGAATAGTGGATTGGATGAAGGGAGGCCCCTTCCCTGATAGTGCTTTGTGAGCCATGCACAATGCCTTAAATTGGATCCTATCCTGGAAAGGAAGCCAGTGGAGAATCGCGAGGGCAGGCTTAGCTGATGAACGATTGGGAATGTTCAATAACAGCCGTGCTGCGCAGCTTTGCACAATCTGTAATTTTTCTTGTGATACAGCAAGGAGCTCCTAAGTAAGGGGCATTGTCATAGTCAAGCCGGTGGGAGAATCAATGCTTGCACCAGCAATCTTCTGGCTGCAAAAGGTAGCAAAGGGAGGATTTTCCTTATCATTCTTAGGATCCCATAGCAACTGGCTGCAACCTTCCGTGCTTGCACCTTGAAATCAAGGTTCCGATCAAGCCAGACGCCCAGGCTCTTAATCTGGTCTTTGGGAGAGGGAGCTATGCCCAGGCAGCTGGGTCAGAATGGTCCCATATTGAGAGAGGCAGAATTGCCGAGGAACATCAGCTCCGTCTTTGCTCTGTTAAATTTCAAGTACGAACATCCCTTCTCAAGGGACCTTGTTAGACCATGTCCAGTACTATCCGGCTGATTGAGAGAGACAACCAATTGGATGTCATCGGCATATGTGACAATCTGAATTCCGAAAGGTAGAACCACCTCCGCCAGAGACCTCATGTAAATATTGAATAGTGTGGGGCTCATAGAGGATCCCTGAGGAACCCCACATTTAAGCGGCATCCGTTCTGAGGTGATATAATCCTCGTAGACTTCAAAAGATCTATCCTCTAGAAAGGACTGCAACCATTTCAGTGCTGTCCTGACCACTCCCAAATCATCAAGTCTCTGGATCAGCAGCTGGTGATTGACCGTATCGAAGGCTGCGCTGAGATCTAGAAGAAAAATAGCGGTTCAGCCTCCGTCATCTAGGATTTTTCTAGACTCTTCTACTACTGCCAGGAGAGCGGTCTCTGTGCCCGGTAGGGATCTAAATCCCATTTGTGACGGGTGGAGACAGTCATTATTTTCCAAAAAAGCAGAAAGAGCAGAGTTAAGATGCCTCTCTGAAATTTTGCTGATTCCTGGCAGTAGTGAAATGGGGTGGTAATTCCTCCCCACTTCCAGATCTAGGTTGGGTTCTTTTTTTGATAAACAATTTTTATTGGAGATTTTGAAAAACACTGTATTAAAACCTTGTGCCTGACAATCACCACTGTACATTCACACAGGTTGAAAGCATGCCCCCCCTCGTCCCCACCCGAGCCCTGCCCCCCACCCCTACCCCCAAAGCGCCCAATCACAGTATATTGCCCAACCACTTCCCCCATACCCTACGGTATTTCTTAGGACAGCCCCTCGCCTGATAGAGAGTACGTTCCTGGGCCGCGCACCAGTCCACACCAGCACTCCATTTAGCCAAAGTAGGCGGCCGTGGGTGTTTCCATGCCGCTGCAATGTCTCTCTTTGCCACCATGAAGGCCGTCATAAGGAACAGTTTCTCTGCACGAGTGCCTTGTAGACCGTCCGTGATGCCCAGCAGGGTGTGCCTAGGGTTATGTGGTACCTCCCAACCCAACACCTCCGTGAGGTCGGCCTCTATGCCCCTCCAGTAATCTCTTAGGTCCGGACAGGACCACACCATATGGAGAAAGTCGGCCGGGTCAAAGCCACAGCGGGGGCAAGATGCGGTGACAGAGAGGCCCGCTCGGTGTAGACGTGCCGGTGTGAGATATGCAGTATGGAGGTAGTATATCTGAATCAGCCGCAACTTGGCAGAGGCCGTCACCAGCCGGGGGGCCATAAGGGCGTCCCTCCAGTCCACCTCGTCCAAGGGCCCCACCCAACCCTCCCATCTCTCTCTCAAGCCATCCTGAACCGCGGGGGTATTGTTAATAAGTGAGCGGTGTATACGGGAGATACCCCCCCTCCCCAGGTTACCCAGCAAGACCTGAGCTTCAGGGGGACTGTGGTCTGGCAGTCGAACATCTAAAGGAGTATAAGTGCGTATGGCATGGCGCAGCTGGAGGTACCTATAAAACTGTGACGAGTGAAGGGAGAAGCGTTCCTGTAGCTCTGCGTATGAGCACATGCGCCCCCCCCGCCAGACGTCCCCCAACTGGGAGATGCCGAGCAGGTCCCATGACCTAAAGCCCTCCAGGGCAGTAACGTCCCGCAACAGCACCCCGTGCCAAAGGGGAGTGGCGCGAGTCAGCCGCCCAGTCCACCGGGTATGGCGAAGCGCCGCTCGCCAGGCCAGGAAAACCGCCCTAGTGATTCCGGGGCAAGAAGAGGGGATGGGAGCTCCGTACAGGCGATCTAAAATGCAGGGAAAACCCAAATCGGCTAGTTCCAACCTATAGGCCGGGTCGGACCATCCCCCTCCGAACCAATCGTGAATGACGAGAAGGCGAGTGGCCAAATAGTAGAGGTATAGATTGGTCATACCCAACCCTCCATCAAAGGTGGGTAGACGACACGTCGACAAGGCCAGCCGCGGCCGTCCACCGCCCCAGAGGAATCGAGTCGCCAGCCCGTCCAGCTCGCGGAACCAAGGCCGCGGAAAGGACACGGGGGTGTTTTGTAAGATGTACAGGAACCGGGGAAGGATCATCATTTTGTAGAGTGCCACCCTCCCCAGCGGATTGAGCGGGAGCGGTTGCCAGCGCGTCAGGTCAGCCTTGGCCTTTTTGACCAGGGGAGCCACATTGAGGGCCCAGCTCAGTTCCGGGAGCAGAGAGACCCAAATGCCCAGGTATTTAAAGGACAGCCGGCGAAGGGGAATCCTGTCCTGCCAGTCAAAGCATTCCCGAGAGGGGTGCAGAGGCACAAGGACCGATTTGTGCGAGTTTAAGAAGAGGCCAGACACGCGGCCAAAAAGGCCCAAGAGATGGAGGGCACGGGGACCAGATCGCGCCGGGTCGCTGAGATACAATAACACGTCGTCCGCATAAAGGGCTATTCTGTCGGGCGCAAGACCCGGCCACTCCCAGCCCCGAAGAACAGGGTCTGTGCGGACCAGGGCAGCAAGGGGTTCCATAGCGAGGGCAAAGAGGAGAGGCGACAGTGGGCATCCCTGCCGCGTCCCCCGACCGATCCGAAACGGCGTCGACAACGCCCCGTTAACTAGCACTCGAGCACGAGGGCGCGCGTAGAGGACCCGCACCATTCCGACAAATTTGGGGCCGAAACCCATATGAGTCAGGACCTCAAATAGGTAGGACCACCCAACCGAATCAAACGCCTTCTCAAAGTCGGCAAGTAGGAGGGTGAGATATGGGGATATGCGGTGGCGATGAGCCAGGGCCACGTGAAGTCGACGGAGGCAATGGCGAGTACCGCGGTCCGGCATGAAGCCACATTGGTCCGGGTGCACCAGGTGGGGCAGAAAGGGCCGAAGCCTCTGTGCCAGGACCGCCGCGTAGAGTTTGATGTCCGTGTTGATGAGAGAGATCGGTCGGTACGCTGACCTGTCGCAGGAGGGCGGCGCGGACTTGGGCAGGACCACAATCGTGGCCATATCGGCCTCTGGGCGGAAGGAACCGCGTTCAATCGCGTCAGCATAAAGGGCGCTCAACCGAGGGATCAGGAGGTCCTTGTAGGCGGCGTAAAGTTCTTGCGGGAATCCGTCCGGTCCCGGGGTCTTCCCCGCCGACGTGCGCCCAATTGCCTCCCCAATCTCCTCCAGAGAGATGGGCACCTCCAGACTCTCCCAGTCACTGGACCGAAGACAAGGCAGTTTGAAATTGTGAGTTGCCAGCAGCGAAGCTAGAGACAAATCCGACGCCCGGGCCCGGTATAGCTGAGCATAGTATTGAGCGAAGGCGTTGGCCATGGCCACGGAGGTGGACTGAAGCTGGCCTTCTGAATCAGTGACCGCCGGTATGATGCGCGACGCCCCGGGGTAGGTAACCAGCCGGTGCAGCAGAGCCCCATTCTTGTCCCCCCACCCGTAGACCCTCGCCACCGAGGACCGCCAGAGAAGCTTGGCCGCATCCATTGACCGTTGGTGAATCTCGTCCCGCAGAAGCCGCAGTTGACGATCTACGGTCGGATCCCCATCCGCGGACAGAGATTGTTCCAAACGTAACGCCCGGGCCTCGCAAGCAGTAAGTTGCTGAAGCTGCGTCTGGCGGTGCCGCACCACCAACGCCTTGGCGGCCCCCCTGATGGTGGCTTTACCCGCCTCCCAGAGGGTGCCCGCCGAGGAGACAGACCCGTCGTTGTCATTAAAGTACTGCGCCAGCGCGGACCCTACCTCCTTGCAGAGTCTCTTATCTCGGAGAAACCAGGCGTTGAAGCGCCACATTTGACGGGCCCCGTGGGGCGGGGGCCCCAGACCCAGGAGGACAGGGGAATGATCAGATATCCCTCTAGGAAGAATGCGGACATCTTGGATGCCCGCACACTCGGTGGACGGGACAAAGATTGCGTCAATCCGCGCATGAGTGTGGTGGGCGGCCGAGGTGTGGGTGTATTGCCGCGCGCGCGGATGCCAGATACGCCAGGCGTCGCACAAGCCCTGAGCCTCCGCCCACCCCACCAGCTGTTTAGCCCGCGCGGCGCGGGGCGTCGAGACCGGTCCAGAAGAGTCAAGCAATGGGGCAGAGACAGCGTTGAAGTCCCCACCCAGAACCACAGCACCCGGCGGTAGAGCGGCCAGCAGGGACGCGGCATGGGATAATGCTTGGGCCAACCCGGTGGGTGGCGCGTAGAGCGAAAGAAAAGTAAGCGGCCGACCTTCCAGTGTGCCACAGACTGCGATCCCCATCCCCTGGGGGTCACGGGCCACCCGGGTAAAGACAAAGGGAACAGAACGGCGCAGCAGGACGGCGACCCCCCGAGACCCGCGGGAGAACCCAGAGTGCCACACCCGATCGTACCCGTATCTGGCCAAGAAGGGACACCTCTCGCCTAGCAAATGGGTCTCCTGAAGAAGGAGCACGTCGATCTCATTACGGTGAGCATATTTAAGGACTGCAGTGCGTTTGAGTCTGTCTAATAGGCCATTCACGTTCCATGACAGGATGCGCATAAGCGCTTTGGAGGGGAGGTCATCCATGGGAGCGAGGGGAACAGAGCATGCCAGAAAGGAAGCGGCCAGAAGAAGCCAGGACCACGGGTCCTCCACCAGGGAGGGGCAACGGACCACGCGTGAAGGCAAGCGGCAGCAAGGCGCGCATGAATGAATGCAAGGTGAGGCGCAGCAGTGTGTCGAGTGTGGTGTAGTAACAGACGCCCAAAGAAAACCAAAGCCAAAACCAACCCAAACAAAACAGTCCCTTAAGAAGAAACAGCCAACAAACCCCCAACCCCAGACCCCCACCCCCCACCCTACACTTCAAAAACGGAAGCATCTGTCGCCCGAGCAACCCAACAGGTACGAGACCCCAAGCCTAGATGCTCGGGTGTGGAGAACGTAGTGGACCCCTCCAGAAGAACGGATTTCAATGATACGTCCCAGGTAGTTGTAAGAAAGCGTAGGAGTGGAAACCCCCTCCACCCCTCCATCAAATAAGGCAATCACCCCTCCCCGTAGAGATTTGGCTCAGTCAGCAAGTTACATGGCGGGACTACGGGAGAGGTCAGACAAGTCAGACTGTATGGTGAGGGGGGCGGGAGATCCCCCCGGTCCGGGCGACAGGCGGCGCCGGGGACCCCCAGCCACGTGAGATGATGCGCCAGAGGAGGCCGAAGAGTCCCTCACATGCCTCTCAGAAGCATTGGCAGACCTGGTTCGGGCCACCGCCCCTCCGCGGCGCAGCCGGGACTGCGTGCGTTTCCTGCGCCGAGGTCGTCGGGTTCCAAGCACCTCTTTGCCCCGGGCCCCCGTAGCGGGCGACATCGCCGCGGCATGGCGCAGAGGCTTCTCCTCCGTGAGCCAGGTCCAGGCTGCCCGAGGGGTATCAAAGAAGAGAGTCTTGTCCTGGAAAACAACACGGAGGCGGGCCGGGAATTGGAGCTGGTACTGAAGACCCAGGGAGCGCAGCTTTTGCTTCACCTCTGTGTAGGAGCGGCGCTGCTCCTGGACCTCCCGGGTGTAGTCCGGAAAAATCATGATGGTGTGATTGTCAAAGGTCAAGGGGCCACGCACTCGCGCCTCCCGCAAGATAGCGTCTCTGTCTCTGAAATTGAGGATTCGGAGGATAAACGGGCGCGGGGGAGCCCCCACAGGAGGTTTGGCCGCCAGAGACCGGTGCGCCCTCTCCACCACAAACCAGGTCGACAGCCCGGTCTCCGGCATCCAGGACTTGAACCATTGCTCGAGGAAATCGTCGGCGCGGCCAGATTCCACTCCTTCCGGAAAGCCCACCAGGCGAAGGTTGTTACGACGGGCACGATTTTCGGCGTCCTCTGCCCGCCAGTGTAGTTCTTTAGAGTGGGTGGTGAGTTCTCTGACCTGGTCTTGCAGCAGGTGAATGTCGTCTTCCGCTGTGGAAATCCGGGATTCTGCCTCCGTAATGCGGGCCGTGGCGTTGCGGAGGTCCTGCCGTAGGAGCGCAACGTCGACCTTCACCTCGCCAACCATCCCCTCCAGGGAGGTGCGGGAGGCGTCGATGGCCTGAAGGATGACGGCCAAGTCTTTATTCGGGGCCGAAGCCCCCCCCCCACCCGGAGGGTCCGAGCTGGCAAACTGGTCGATCCTCGTCTGGTGGGACGTACCCGGCAACTTGGATCCCCTCTCCTTGCCCATGGCGGACCGAAGAAGTAGGGGCCCGATCCGTGAGGAGGCCCGGAGGACAGCAGGCGACTCCTGCTCCACAAACGCGGCACCGCTCCACACAGGCCAGCGAGGGAGGAGGTCGGGGGCAAGGAGGAAGGGCACGGGCACCCCCCAACCGCTTCGTCAGGGTCCGACCAGGCCGCCGTCACCGCGGCGCGCGCCACGGGCCAAAGCGGTCACCCGCTATCCAACGGTGGGTTGCTGGGGGCCACCGAGGCGTCGTCCGGTCAGGGCAACAGGAGACTCCAGGGCCGAGAGCCCAGCCCCCCCTAAATCCTGGGGCAGGAGGGGGCTCGAAGGGGGGGGGCCCCCCCCGCCAGCAGTGGTCCCGGGGCAGCGATTCGGGGGCGCAGGGGGTCACCACCCCATCCAGCACAGGTTGGCGCCAACAAGAAACGATTAGTCCAAGTGCTGCACCCCACCGGGAGTCCGCCAGGGGAAAGCAGCAGGAAGGGGCCCCCTCAAGCCGCCACAACGCGACAGTTCCGATCCCCCCAACCTGGGTCTCTCTCTCTGCGCGGGCCGACCTGCCCGCCGATGAGGGCTACGCCACCCCCAAGAAGCGCCCCTCCAGCTTCTCCCGTCCCGGCTCACCTCAAAGTCACCGCCAACCGGGGCCCAGATCACAGCTCCTCCGCGCGTGAGGCTGCCAACAACGAGTCTGCGCTCCTGTAGGGCTCTCCCGGATTCCAGCAGCCAGGGACCCACCAGGGGGGGCACAGCGGGGCGGCCAAGGAGATCCACCTCCCAAGAGGCATCAGCGGCAGTCCAGACCTCCAGGCGGCCCAGCGCCGCCAAGGCGAATGCGGGTCGATCTCCCCGCCGACTAGGGCCCCTTTTCCGCCAGGCGAGCGCCGGTGATCATCGGCAGGGGCAGGTCAGCCAGTGGCAAGCGTGGGGCCTGTGCCCCTCGTGGCGCGCCGGGGCCTCGCGTAGCGGGCAGCGCCGCACACAGAACCAGAAGGACGCAGCCAGGTGCCGGCGCGGCTCGCGGGCCGTCCAGCTCCACCGCGGGGGTGTCGGATGTCTCGAAACTCGGGCCGGGGGTAGTGCGTCAGTTCCTCCACCCGCGCCGGTCTGCAGCCAGGACCTGGGACGGCATCAGTGGAGGAGGATCGGCGCTGAGGGGTCCGGCAGCCGGGAGCCTCACTCCGTTGCGGCCATCCTGGCCAGCGCCGGAACCGGAAGACCAGGTTGGGTTCTTTTAACAATTCTTTGACCATTGCCCGCTTCCAAGAAGGGAGGACAAGTCCTGTCTGGAATGAGGCATTAATCAAATCGAGAATCGCAGGGGCAACGGTCTCCGTGACTAAATTGAGGATGGTGGGGGGAGGAATCCATGGGCGAGCCAGACTTTAGTTGGCTGGGAATTCTTTGAAGAGTGGACAAATTGAGAAGGGGGATTTCGGCAAATAAGCATTCTCTATCTTGGGGCATAATGTCCAAAGATGTTACGTTTTGTTGGGATATCTCCTGAGGGAAGGCGGAGTATATATCCTGTATTTTATTGAAAAAGACCTCTGCCATTTGATTATAGGTAGATAAAGTATCATCAGACACAATGGGAGGGGCGGGGATTGGAGAAGTGATTTCGCAAAGCGAAAGATTTTGCGTGGGGAATTGGAGGCTGATGTAATTTTCTCCTCAAAGTAGAGAGCCAGAGCCAGTTTTATTTCAACTTTGTAGATTCTGATAACCTCTCTATATTTATCTTTGTTGAGTGATGAGAAATCTTTTCTCTGTCTTCTTTCAAGCTTTTTACACGATTGCTTGAGCTTGCGAAGTTTAGGAGCATAGCAAGGATTGCGATTGCCTTCTACCTTATTACAAATCGATATTTTGGTAGATCCTGGTTCAGAGATGACTCCAACCATGCATTAAATGTATCATTTGCTATGCTGGGGTTTGACTCAGGTATTGGTATTAACCCTGGGCGTAGTTCGCAAAGTAGCACTTCGCGAAGCTACGCAAAGTGCAGTTCGCACTACGCGAGCTTCGCGTAGCACTTCGCGAACTGCGTAGTACCTCGTTCGCACTGTGCCAGATGTCGTTTTCAATGATTGCACAGTGCGGACAAGCAACCGGCACTGTGCAATCATTGAAAATGGCATCTTGCACAGTGCGAGCTGTAGTTTTCTGCTGCTCGAGTAGATTTTTACTCGAGCGGCAGCTTTCTCAACGCGAACTGGTAGTTTCTCATCACGAGCGGTCGCGAGCATACGCGACCACTCGCAATGAGAAACATGACCTCCTCGCGTTGGGAATCTCGCCGGGAGGTTTATTTTCCATGCTCGCGATCGCCAACTTGATGTTGCTGATCGCGAACAAGGAAAAAGTCTCGCCGGGATGTCATTTTGCTTGCTCGCGGTCGCCAACTTGACGTTGAGGACCGCGAGCAAGCAAAAAATGACCGCAGCACTACACAACACTACGCTACGCGTGTTCGCACTGTGCTACGTGCAGTTTGCGTAGTGCGAAGTAGCGCGAACTTCGCAAACTACGCGAGCGTAGCGTAGTGCTTTGCCCAGGCTTAGTTGGTATGGTGTTCTTAAGCGTTGGCACACAGGCCTCGATGGGAGTTTAGACCATACGCGTGCCTGTCTTTCAGTTCTTATAACTGGTGTAATGGGGGCAGGAAAGGCCCGGGTGCATGTGATTAGAAAGTGGTCAGTCCAGGGCACTGGGAGAGGGTCCCTGACTAGAAGGTGATCAAGGTTGGAAAAGACAGGTTAGAGTAAATGGCCTTTAAGGTGAGTGGGCCTGCCAACTTTTTTATTGAGCTGAAACGCCCCGAGACCTTCGATCAACTCACATGTAGCTGAGTGTGCAGTGTCCTCAAAATGGAGATTTAGATCACCTGGTAGGGTAAAATTAGGGAGGGTGCTAGCAAAATTAGCAGCAATGTCAAGAAGATTGGTGCAAAATTTGCCAAGGGGACCTGGGGGGCGGTAGATTAAGAACCCAGAGAGAGTACAAATGTGCGAAAAACTAACAGAGAAAAAAGGCTCTCACAATGGGGAAGGGGGGTTGCAGATATGCGGCAATTGAATGCTGTTTTGTAAATAATTGCTATGCCGCCTCCTCTGCCTAATTCCCGGTCTTGTCTCTGTATAGCATACCCCGGAGGTAGGGCTTGCACAACAGCTGAGTCAGCCTCGCTGTTTAGCCAAGTTTCTGTTAGAAACAACACATCCGGTCTCTCTTCTTCCAACAAAAGTCGGATTTCAATGGTGTGCTTTGGGATCGTTCGACAATTAAGTAGTAGCATTTTGAGAGTGGCCTGAAAGGATGAAGCTAAGGGAATTTTTCTAGCCTGAACAAAGTTTGAAGGGATAGTGGGGGCAATGGCTTACATTGCTATCAGGACTGATTGAGTGAGTGCCCAAACTCTTATTTGACCCATTGAGTTGAAGGAGCTGATCTGTGGTGTAAAAATACCTTTCCGATGCTAAACCAGCAGGGGTTCTGGCCCCTGGTCCTGGCCGGGCGCGGATGGGTGCATATGGGCTTGCCTTTTGAAGTCAGGCGTGCATCAGTGCCTAGAGCGCTGACCTAAGCGTGATGTCCCTCAATGGAGTTTAGTGCCCGGTTTCCAGCAGTGTCCCGCCCCCGGAGCTATGACACAGCTCCCGTTCGTGCAAAATAGCAATTCAAGTGCATAAGTTTTAAAACAGCAAAACATCAATTTCATTCAGATTCATAGATTAAAATTCAGGCATCTCTCGTCTGAAACTGCTCAAATCAAATGACCGCGCTGCTGCGCGGCCGCGTCATCAGCCCCTTTTGAAGTCGGGTGTGCGTCAGTGCCTAGAGCGCTGACCTAAGCGTGATGTCCCTCAATGGAGTTTAGTGCCTGGTTCCCAGCAGTGTCCCGCCCCCGGAGCTATAACACAGCTCCCGTTCATGTAAAACAGCAATTCAAGTGCCTACGTTTTAAAACAGCAAAACATCAATTTCCTTCAGATTCATAGATTAAAATTCAGGGTTCTCGCATCTAAAACTGCTCAAATCAAAGGAATGCGCTGCCTAAAATATATGCCTCGAAGTGGGCTCCGTTTGATAAGATCATTATTCATATTCATATTATTATTTTGCATTGAAAAAGATGAAACTCTAAAATCATGTTTAACTTGCTTACCTGTGTAAGAACAGCTAAAACATGTGCTATCTACCATCTTATGTTTACCCTACATACCTGAGACATGCTCTTGAGGTCTTCTGGAGCTTATATCTAAGCTCACACACTTATAAAAAAAACTCCTCACAGTACATAATGTACTTTATTTACATTCTCATCTTTCAACTTTAGAAACCTCATCTGAGTTCCATTATTTCCATGACTGGGCTATAAAAGATCTTAAAGTCAGGCATACTAAAAATAAAACTGCATTTCTGCTGGACCACAAATGATTTCACTATGTCACTAGAGCTATACATATGTCATGGTAAAATCTAAACCTGAATATTGTGCTGAGCTGCCAAAGAAACTCCTTGAATTTCTCTCAAGGTAGTCAGTTCCATAATATATGTTACTAAAGTTCCAGGGTTTGAGTCACGCTTTGTGCATGCTAAGAAGCTTTGCCACTCATCTTCTTCCATTTATATTTGATGTAGAGAAGGTGAAAAAGTAAGAAGTATTGAAGTCACCTCAGATTTGCTAATATTAGTATCATATGCATGTCCAAGAGTGCAATTCTGTGTGTATCCATTCCTCTTTAAGAATGCTGATTACAGCCTTTTCCTTCTATTTATTATGTCTGCTCAGCTTTGTATAGAGATCCAGTAATACTTGTATATAGTTTTAGATATTAAGCTTTCACTTTTCTATTTTTGCCTAAGTTCAAGAACCCCACACCTGTTCCCAAGCTTAAACCAGAATCCGTTATTTATTCTGTGAGAATCAAATTTTCCACAAGGGGAGTATGTGGTCCATTGTTTTCAGCTCCTATTTTCTCTAAACAGCTGTAAATCTGTCAGGGGCCTGTCAGCACTCAAAATCAATTTTGAAAACCTTTGAAACATAGCTGAAAAGCCATGGGAGCCAGTGCCCTGAATCATCTGGTTTATTATCACACAATTTATTAGTCTTTGAGTCACAGGAATAAGCAGCATTTTTTACATAAGGCAGAGCTGGAAGAAAGTAATAGTCCTCCATCTCCAGGATGGTCAAACTACATTTGCCCAAAGCTCTAGGATGTTTTCTAGATTTTCCAGCCTAGATGAAGGCCTTTTTTCATTGGCATTAATTTGAAAGAAAAGCAAATTATGATATTCCAGAATTGATTTAAAAGAGAGGGGAACTATATGAGTATAATAAATGTAATGAGATTGATCCTGTCCACGAGAGACACAGAAATTGCACACCAGGCCACTAATTCATTTTCAGTTTTTTATTCAAGGGTATAATGGTTTAACAGGTCTTGTGGTTGATTATTGACCATAACCTCTAGATACCTCACTGGTTTAGAATTTTCCCTCCATCCAAGGTAATCTGGTAGAATATCTCCTCTGGAGTTAAAGAGAATAATTTCTGTTTGTGATTAATTGATCCAATATCCAGATGCACTTTTGTATTCTCCTATAATACGGGAAACAACCTTTACTACGCAGTCATTACATCGCACTACATTTACAACGCAGTCATTACATCGCAACATCCTTTACAACGCATGTCACTACAATGCAGCAGTTACATTGCATGACACTACAACGCATGACACTACAACGCATGTCACTACAACGCAGGTATTACATCGCAAGTCATTACAATGCATACCATTACAACGCATAGTACCCCTACACTATCCAACACTTACCCTACTGTTGCACTCCCTGGAGTTAGAATAGTCATTTTTACCCCTACACTATCCAACACTTACCCTACTGTTGCACCCCCTGGAGTTAGAATAGTAATTGTTACCCCTACACTATCCAACACTTACCTTAAATGCAATGTAATGGTATGCATTGTAATGGTATGTGTTGTAAAGGTATGATGCGATGTAATGGAATGCGTTGTAAGTGTGGTTTTAAAAGATTCGTTGTAGTGGCATGCAATGTAAATGTGTGCGTTGTAAAGGATGTTGCGATGTAAAAACTGCGTTGTAAAGGCATGCATTGTAAATGTATGCGTTGTATCGTCATACATTCCTATAATACTGAGTATCAGGCTCCAATTTTCAGTCTCTGGGTGCCTTAGAGACAATAGCTTCAACCATTTAGTTAGTGACGTTGGACAATAAACAACTGGGAGAAAAAAAGAATTCCTCCTTCTAAACTATTAGCAAGAATTTTAATTTGTACTTAATAATAAAAACTGAGCAGACTACCTGGCTGATTGGATTTGCATATGTTCTTGCCCTTAGCTGGTTTAGGGACATTTTCCAGATTTCTGGTATTTATAGAGGCACTGTGAATTCCCTAAGATTGTTTAAAAACACATGTATCAAATTTGATTTTTGTGCTTAACTGAATGTTTTGTATAGCTTGTTTGGGAGGCCATCAGGGCCTGCTGCATTATCATTTGGCATGACTGTGAAAGTCTTCAAAACCTCCCACTCTGTTACTTTATACAGCAGCTTATTTGCATTAGATTCATTGATTATGTATTAGGGCGTAACATCTGCACTCAAAATATTTCTCCTTTAGAATCCCAGAGCCTACGCTGAGCTGCACTACTGTTTTAATATCACAGATTACTATCAAACACAGTATGTGCCCCTCTAACTTCTACTCTAGTACAGTAATGCTGTCACATAATCTTTTTAGGAACATAATGCATGAAAATTCCCCTGAAGAAGGCTTTAAGCGGGCCCTGCACAATATATATTGAAGAACTGCCTTTATTTATTCACTAAAATTCACACAGCTGTTCTTCCAATTTGATGAACAAAGACCTGGTCTAAAACACAAAGTCTTGTCCAACCGTCAAGAGGTTCTACTTGTCCTCATCCATCTTCTTGAAGGGAGTTCACAATCAATCGCTACCTGAGAATCGTCTGATAGTACTGCAGGCATACATTTTCACTCCATGTCATTGTATTTACCGACTCACAGGGTGGGTCAGTTGCTAATCTTCAAGTAGGCCCTGTCGAGAACCATAATAAATTATGTCCATTGTTTCTTTCATCACATTACATTTGACTTCACCTTGTTGAAATCCAATCTATTGGAGCTAAGCCATATTAAAATCACCTCCCAATGTATTGGGAAGTCGAGATATTTGCCAGCATAAAATAGATCTTGTTATGGAATTAGGGGGCATCATGCAGTGGGACATAATAATTCACAAATAAGAATTCAGACCAAGAGTACATAACTTTCAGCTCTAACCAGTGGCCTGCGCAGTCCCTCATTATAACCCTCCACCCTCCTTTTTTCTTGTAATTTTTTATACTCCTCTGTATCTTCCAATAAGTGTTGCACTTTTTAGACTCAGTTATATTGAGGTCGATATTTAGTTTCCTGATGTATTATGAGTTTTCTGTAGGAAGACAATCCCTTCTCTCTGCCCCTCAAACCAACTCAACAATCGTATTATTAAATCATTGACCTTCAGATAGAATATCTTCCTATTTATCTTAGCCAACATTCTTGATTCTAAACTTAACTCTCCTGTTTAAACAGCATGCATGCCTGCATTACTTCACAATTCTTTCACCTGCATTTCTGAATGTCTTTTTTGCTTTTTTTTTTCTGAAACATCTGTTGTGTTCCCTGAAATCTCAAGTCTTCAATGTCCATAATCCCCCTCCTTCCAAGAGTCCCCTGCCCTCCTTGACCTTGTCCACCTCTTTTCCACCATATCCCTTAAAAGTGACTGAGATACACCAGGTCCTTGAAGAAGAGTTGGAGTTGAGCTGTTCCCATTACCAGTGTAGCATCAACCAGCCCCTTTGATATGGTCAGCCAGTGCAACTTCATTTCCATACCCCGTGTTTCCTTGTCCATCCTATACTCTATGCCTGTGTGCTTACTGACACCTCAGGTCATTATCGTCATCTTATGCCAACATATGCCATTAGTTATAAGACTTGAGAAGAGATCATTTCCCTCGACGTGAACTTTTTCAAGATAGTCTTTAGCTAGACTGAGTTATGGAAAAAGGACGAGTTTGCCCATATACAGAACTTTTAACTTTGAAATTTGATTGACTTTGGCTTTGAATCAGCTTTGCTTGATCATAAGGATTAAGATGTAATATTTCTGCATCATCTAGGCAGTCTCTGAAAGTAGGGCTGGAAAGATGTTAAAGGAAAAGCCCTAGAGGTACTTGAAAGAAGTTTTCTCTGTAGAAACTCATGATGTTCTTAATAATAAAGTCTTAAAAATATACTGTCCTTATTCTTCCATGCAGAACTCAAGCAGAGTCTATAGTGCCACACAAGAACATACCCTCTATTTTCCCACCAGAGTGTATTTTTAGGGTAAATGGGGAAGGTTCAAAGGAAGATATTAACAAATAAGAGAAGAACCTCTAAACTGACCTATTTTATTTCGACATGTCGAAATAAAATAGGTCAGTTTAGAGGTCCTTCTCTTATTTATTGTTGTTTCCCCCTCCTCTTGGACCTGAAAGTAAACAGGGGGTACCTTTTTTCTATATCAAAGGAAGATATTATGCTCGGGTGAAGAACACAGGGTTAGGAACTCATTTAGGTCATATAAATCATGACTGTTTTCCAATCACCTCCAGAAGGAAATCAGTACCTCTATTGCCAAAAAGATACCATTGAGCAATACTTCAGGAAGGCTCAAAAGTTCATTGACAGGCCTTCACACAGCGAGCAGAGGCTACCTGGAAGACTATCTTCAAAGAATTACACAGAACGTAGGGGTTATTCCAAGTGAGATGTTGCATCATAGAATTAATAGCTACATCTATATACAATTAAACAGTAACTGAGCCAATTCTATATATTTATGTAAGAAATTGGGGTATTAGTTGAGGGGGGTACGTACTCACCTCAGGTAATAACTGCAATCCTTTTCAGAATGACCTCTCAAAGTCATTGACCTGAGCTCAAACCCCTGGTAGCTATGGCACAGAGCAGACAAGATTAACTGTGAGCACTGTGTAAAGTATTTTTCCACAGTGCTCAACCGGTAATAAAGTCAAAATGTGAAACAATAAACAAAATAAACTATAAAAATAGGGCAAAACATTTAATAAACAAAATGACACCAAAATAACAAAAATACAATGAGGGGAACCGGAAATATGAATTTTTAAAGTTTTAAGTAGAATGAGTGCTGAGAACCACAAAGTTTCAATCATAGTTAATAGTCATAGTTGAACAGGACCTAAGCGCAATTTGACACTGACCACGATGGAGCACGGGAGGGATAGACTTACCATGTTCATCTTGGCCAAAGATTTTACTTTCTAACTTTAGTCCTTTAAGTCCCAATTTACTACAGGAGTACACTTCTAAAGTCCCCCAGGGCCTCAGAGGGAGGCACTTAGAGAATTCCATGGTAGCAGGCAGTGGCCACAGCAGAGTACTGTCTAGGTTCAGTTTCCACTGGTCTGCTGGGTAGTTGCAGGAAAAGGCCTCATGTAGCTTGTTGTTTCCCTATAGCTTTAACAGGAGGTCAGCCTTATGACCCTTGTAGTCTACTTTTCTGCCTTAGGTAGAAGTGGGAAGGCAAGTCAAGTCTTCCAGCCTCTTCTCTGTTCTACGACAGCAGGTCTTCTGATCTTCCACAGGTCTAGAAGTGGTCTGAAGTGGGTGCCTCAAAGTGCCACAATTATTACGGCATGAGCTTGTGGGTTCGAATGACCCCTGAGGATGCTCTAACCAATAGGATAAAGGTGCCTGGGGCTAATCCTACTCCCTTTGGGCTCTTTCAAGATAACTGAGGTCTTCAACCACACTAAACGTGGACTCTTAGGGCTTGGAGTGTGTGGGGACAGTGTACTATAGTAAATTGAGTGCCTTCCAACATCTAACACCAAAATTCAGTTTTAGGCAGTCCCAGTACCCACAACAACATCAGATACAGACGTCTGGTAGGACAAAGCTGAGGTTTCAGCAACAAGACAGTGGATACACACAAATTCTGTTTCCCTGCTAGGAACTGCACCCCAAATGTCATGCAAGAACACAGCAGAGTGGTCAAACAGACTATTACATTGAATCAGGATTTAACACTCAAATGTAAAAGAGGATGCTCACAGCCCTCCTCGCTGGTGACTTTAAACTAGTTCTGGGACACCTCTCCCTCTCACAGTAGTCAGTGCTCTGCTTATCAGAAGGACAAAAGGGGAGCCCGGCCCAGGTGTGATTTATATTTGCCTATGACAGGGGAGGCCTTTTTGAAATGCACCAAGGATCTGGCCACATACCCCAGGCTATCCTGTGAAGTTAGGACAACACCTCCCCACACCCTAGGCTCATTGTACCTGTCCTGGGAGCAGTAACCCTCTCACCCCAGGTGAGCCATCAAGCTGCCTGGTGACAGCTGAATACTTTTAGAAAGGACTCCAGAGCTTTGAGCAGACAAAAATAAAGTTTCCTAAAGTACATTTACTGTAATAGACAGTAGGGATGGGCAGACCTTGTGGAGCTTCACTCTGCAGAATTCTGAACTCTGCGAGATTCTGTGGAATCCCACAAGTGGGCAGAATTGGCAGGTCGCACTTCTCATTTTGATTGTTAGATCCGGGAACGTGTTCCGCATTGCAAAATCAGCACAAACTGCACTGTTACACAATGCGCGAGAGGGTGCAGCTTCTATGCAGCAGCTCGAGTAGATTTTCTAATGCAGCAGGAGGACCGCAATGCTGGATGCTGGGCAGAGCAAAGCTGACGCCCGGTAGGTTGTGGTTCGTCCGACATCATAAGCAGCCCCATTATTGTTTTTTCTTCTGTCCTTACAATTTTTGTTAGAGCCGAAGCTGCCCTATGGTCAGGCATCTATACAGCAACCATAAAGGTGGCATCAAAAGGGTAATAAATTGACAGTGCTTTGTTGTTAGTGTTATAAAAAGGTATAAATTAAACATAATCTGCAATTGTGTTTGAGGCTGCCAAAAAGCTGATTGGCTTCAAAGCTGGTGATACTCTGATCTTTTTTTCTTTCTCCTACTTCACTCTTTCCGCATCTGTTCCTTGGATTACCTGACCTTTTTAAAATGTATATGGAGCCCATTTTGGCCTTTATTTTTCCTAAAAACAATGTCATTGTTTTTTTCCGCATTTATGCTTCTATCTAATACTGTGAAGGGAACTCAGCTGGTAGATTAGGTGTGTCAGTTATAGTTTTAATTCTAAACTTGTGTAGCTGGTACTAAGCTTCAAGACACTTCTCCAGGAAAAATATGTTGTTTGAGATATCATTTGTAAAAAAAAAATATATATTTAAAACACCAATAAGCTTAAAATGTGAGTGTTGTTGTAAGAAATTGGATTATTAGTTGATGGTGCGGAGAACCCACCTCAAATAATAATCACAGTTCATGTCAGGGTGAGCCACTAAAGTCCATAAATAAATGTGGGGTTTCCCCTGTGGTAGCATGACATAATGCAATTAGGCTCTCTGTAAAGAGTTAAAAAATGACTCCAAAAGACCAAAAACCCAATAAGCACTTCGAGGGCTGTATTATGGAAATTGCCCCGGGGCACAACGGGCATGTGCCCCCGGGGCACTTTGGTGATCAAATGCTTGTGCAGCTCATTCTGTAATACAGATAGCGCTGTAGTGTAGTTCCTATATCCCTGATAGGCTCGCCGCATTGGAATAATATACACTATAGTTTTAACATAGGACTGAGGTCAGTATGTCTCTATCGAGTACATTAAACTTTATTACTTATGTGTGCCAGCTAACTCAGAGGTCACTAGAAACTTCTCGAATATACAAGAAGGGATTAGTTTCTGACAACCGCATAAACATGACAACTTTGTTTCCCTTAGAGTCGGAACAATCTCAGAACCGTGGAAACAATAGATAACAGTTTCACTCAGTCAATCGTGCATGCTTCGTTTCTACAGAGTTGCACAGAAATATAGAGAAGGGTGTTTCAATAACAAGGGGTTTATTGAACAGTCTTATTTCTCATGCAAGAGATATGAACTGCTACAATCGTAAGACAGGATGCGAAGTACAATACGTACAGAGTTAGCAGTAGGATAAAATAATACTGCAATAGCATGGTTGGTAGCTATGACATATATTCATAAATACATAGATAAATAATGCAGGATAAAATGTGGATACTCATCTGACGCTTCTAAATAGTTCTACCCCAGTGTACCTAACCTAAGTGTAGTACAAGGTAAGAAGTAGATGCTGCTTTCTAAAGTATAGCTAGCTATAGTTTTAGTTTTGCCAAGAGTTGCCAGAAATTTCTCTAAGTTCTAGTCTGCTCCATACCTTAGAATGTGTGAGGTTGGAATCTCTTTCCGGGACTCGATGTCTAACACCCTGCAAGGGGAATCAGAAGCACTGGAGCTGGATTCTCTGCAAGGAGGATGACAGCGTCTGGTCAGTGCATCATGCGGGAACTCGATCTCCTTCCGATCTTGCTGTGGCGAACCGCAAGTAGGCAGTCGAACTGGACCGTACTGGAACCGTGGTTTGCCAAGGCAAGTGCAGGTATATTTATACCTTGATGGTGTTTAGGAATGCCTGTATTGACGTAGAAATCCAGCATCGGAACGTCATGAATGAACCCCTAAGGAATAGATGTTCACGTATACTAAATGAGTTCTTGGAGAAATCAATATCCAAGCAAGGGAAATTCCTAAAGGCTTAAGAGTCTGGTTTTACAAGAACTCGTTGTGACGTGGATTGACGGATGTAGGAGAACATGCCTGTATTTGGTTAGCATGGACAATGCCTAAATAAGGGCTGGATTTTCTTTGCCTAAATAAGAGCAATATGAATTGTACCTATATAAGGGCATAAATCGGGAAACCTATGTACGGAATCTAAATCTTCACACAACAGCGCTATCCCAAATATAGCACCAGCGCTATCACCAAAGGGTGTTCCCTCATTGGCATGGGGGTGTGGTCCCATGAAAATGAGGGAATCCCTTTGTCTCTGCACCCTCACCATACTATAGACATGGGCGCATAGACAAAGAAGCTGTCATGAGGTGCACTGACAGTGCTCCCTGATAGCAGCCTTCTGATGGGAGGAAAGGGGAGTTCTATGGATCCCACAGACATGCCAAGGGCTCTCTAATCCCTCTTAACGGAGGAGTTCCCTTCCCCAATCTTGGGGCCTTTTTTCCACTGTCTGGGAGCAATACACATATCACCATAGGGGAGCCATTAAGTATCAGGTGACAGCTGGCCACTGGCAAGAATATCTTTTGGCTTTAGGAAGGAAAATGACAACTTTCAAAATGTGTCATTATGAAAGTAGTAATATAGAATCTGAATTGACGATGAAGCTGGATTTTGAAAACTACTAATAAAATAAGCCCTTGAACAACTTTTCTAGCTACTCCCAAAATGAATTTTCCACTTATTGTGTATAATCCTGTAAACCAGTGTTAACCTGTAGGAAACCCCGCCTTGCCACATTGAAAAACGACTTTGTAGAAGTTTTTTCACTGCCAGGACATGTAAAACATAAATTATACATGTCCTAATTTTATATATCATGCACACTGCTCTATGGAATTTAGGGCCTACTTTAGGAGTGACTGATAAGTATTAAAAATGAAGGTTTCGGCCTTGCAAAAATTTTGTTTTACCAGGCTGAAGTTACTGTTTTAAAACTGCCCACCCAGGCTGCAGTGACAGGCCTAGAGACGTGTTGTGTTGCTACTTTAGTGGGTGGCACGAGCACTGCACCCCACTAGTAGCATTTAACTTATCGGACCTGTGTATGTTTAGCACCATGTACCAGGGACCTATCAGTAATTTAATTGTGATAATTTGGCATCTGCCTATCTTCCCATGCTTAAAATGGAAGCACAAGCACCACTGGAGTTCTATGACCAACAAAATATGGGTTCAGCAACAGAAGGAAAAAATCCGGGGTTACTCTGGAGGAAGGGTAAATTCCCACCACATGTAAAGAATAAAACCAATTTTGATTAACATACAAGTGTGTGTGATAAGCAGCGTGCCAAAAAATCTGATGTTGCTAACAGAGGTTTAGCTTGCCTATTAGCAAACATAGAAATCAACTACTGAATGTCAGTTAATCAGAACTATTGAGTGCATATTTTCAAATATAAGTACTATTTAAAAGGTTTTGGAGCTGTACTAGTCAATTTCCTTTGCTTCGGTCCCATTTTTCTGCATGCAGTAGATAAAGAATAAAAACTCTGAATTGATATCCATTACATTTGCAATTTTCTCTTTAAAATCACCAAGTACCATATGCTGAGGTTTATATAACAATAATCATTCTTAAAAATATCCGCATTTCCAAATCATATTATGTGGAAGGAAAAGGGGAAAAATGACAATGAAACATTGAGAAACATATTGGAAATGTAACAGCGTGTTTAAAAAATCTAGGTCATTGTGAACATCTGCTGCCTGATAGCTAAACATGATTTAATTTCTAGACAGCCTCTGTTTACTTTATTATCTCTTGTTGGCCAGCTACTTAACCCAATGCAAAACATGTTGCAGCACAATAAAAGTTGTTAAATATTCACATTGGCTTGTAGGAAGTTGCAAAGATATTTTCAACCTCTGCGGAGGCCCATGGAAAACTCTTTGTGTGGTTTGTGTCAATTCATGTTGCACATACCTTCTTTCACGAAAAACAATTACTGCTTCTTGGCAGCGGCATGTCCTCTGTAAGGCAGAGGAGCATCGCCCCACTAAAACATTTCCCCCGGAGATGGAAAAATAAAATAGTAATAAAAGGTTATTTATTACCATTTTATTTTTCAAAACCCTGCCCCGAGCGGAGCGTCAGGACGTGAGGCGCGGCTTTCTTATTTCTGCTACAACCAGTCAGGCAGCAGCAGAACGCAGTGATCGACAGGGCATGTAGGTTTAATGTGCGCATGTCTGTTTGGCTGGCCGACTTGCAACAGCCAGCCAGACATGTACTTAGACAGCTGAGTTAGAGACAGAATAGGACTCCATTGTCCTCAGGAGTGGCGAGAGAGGCAGCTCCATCTAATCCTGCTGCTGCTCTCATGCAGCATGAGAGCAGCACCAGGATTGGTTACTTCAGTTTCCCAGAATCTACCTGCCTACAGAAGACCCAAGAGAGGAAGACGTCAGACCAGGAAGAGAAGTGGGATTTATTTTTTTTACTTGTTTTTTACTTTTATTTTTGTCCCCCCCACCCTTCTTACATGCCAGCCACCACTGCTTCTTAGCATACTCTTTGCTGAAAACAGGGGGGCATTTCATCCATTCTACTAGCCTGCCATGGCAGCAATGGCCCTGGAATCTGCTCCCCGGGCAACAAATTGCTCTTTTTAAATGGGGATCCCCGCCAGCCTGGCAAGATCTATTAGACTTCAGTGCACGTGTGGTATATCAATTAAGGCAAAGATTAATATTGAATTGATACCTACACTGGTTTGGTGCTCAGTATTAATTTTTTATTTTTCGGAAACAAGAGCCCGATGTACGAAGATAATTAGCAGTTGCAAAGCCTGCAATCTGCAAAATCCCGACAGGATTTGCAACTGCTAAATGGCTTGTACAAATATACTAAACCCTATTCAGTAACATGTTACCAAATTGCTAAAGGTGTTTAGAAAATCATAACAGATTGGCTTCCTATATAGTCAAACGCGGTAAGTGTAATAATTAGAAGCAGCAGCTTTCTGTGGCCAAACACATTAAGCATAAGGCGCTATGCTATGTGTTTGAAGCCAAGCATCAGGCTGGTCCTCTATGTATTCGTTCCTTGATCCCTACATACTGTAGTGAAAGCTTTGGTCGGGTGATGGCAATTTGACCAGTATACTTAGTGTAAGACTAGCAAGACAGGGCAGGCAATTCTTTACTTGTTTGAGTCCTAAGTTATGGAATTCCTTGCTGCTCTCTCTTCACCTTTGCAACTCCTTTGCACTGTTCAGGAAGATGCTTAAGACATGGCTTTTCTAGATAATGTCTCTCTTGTTTTTACTCTTAGTCCACTAGTGCACTTTAGAAATCTGTATTGAATAAGGAGTCCGTATTTTGTTTGGGGCATGTTCAGGGCATCCCTTCAAAACAGCTATACTTATGGTATGTATTAATATTTTGAGACCGAATTCCGGTTGCAAAACAGCGATACATTTCCTCCTCCTCAAAGAAGGTGATAAGCCCCCAAGAGACCCCTTACCCATGGAAAATGTTCAAGAATGAAAGTTACACTTTTCATTTTTTTTTTCAATGTATTCCATTTTCCTTTAAGGAAAATGAGTTTAAAAAAAACAATCCTTGCTTTATTTAAAAACTTTCACAGAAATGTTGACCTGCTGACCACAGCAGGCCACCATCCCGGTGTTAGCTGTCATTCCTAATGAGTTTCAAATTGCGACCACCTCATTAATATTCGGTACATCGGTCTATCTGTGACCCACTAGGAATTGCTAATTAAAAAATAAAGGTTTCATTCAATAAAAATAGCGATTTCTAAATAGCAATTCTGAATAAATCACTATTTTCAAAGCTATGTGCCTAATGTTCGTACATCTAGCCTGAAATTCCAGGGGGGAGAGTTTGTTTGTAAAAATAACAAAGACCCTGAGGTCCAAGGAGTATTTACCCTGTGGGAGGGAGTCGTTAATTGTTTTCCCTTAAGAGGTCTGCCGCACCTATAATAGTGAAGGCCTTTTGACACAGTGACCTGGTGTCCCTGTGGCAGAAGGTCGCCAAATGAAGGATTTTCAATAATGGAACTCCCTAAGGCCCTGCCTTTGGAAACCCAGCGGTTCCCCAAACTTCAAAGGAGGATAGAGAGAACTGTAAGTTTGGCAAAGTGGGAAAACTCTCCCTTAGTCAAATAGCTAAGTAAGTTTTTTTTTTTTTTTTTATTCATTTGAAATCATAACAATTTACATTATTTACTGTAGTAAACCAAACAATCAATACAAATATTTTAAAAACGATTTGGGGCATTAAAGACAAATAATAATGATCCAGTCCAGAAACAAACTGCTGGTGTATAAAAGAGACCACAACATCTAGATATCAGACTAGAGCTAGACTGAAGCACTACAAGTGCACTATGAGAATGTCCTATGTGAGGGATCCCTCTGTCCACAAGTCCGTGTTGAGAAATTAAAAAGAAAACAAATGCAAATGCATGTGCAACAAACCGCAGCTGGGGCCCCCCCAGAAGCGCAGTTTCAATGCCCTTTCAGCTTCTTGGAAGCATAGCTGAGGAACCTCACAGCCTTGCAGGATAATTGAACTGGATTCCCGCTTAGTAGATTTATTAGTGTTGAGCAACATGACCTGACTTGCAAAGCCCTTAGAGCTGGTCGTAAGATTTTTCACCTATGGGTTAAGAGGGCCGGACACACTCAGAGTAGGTGAAGCAGCATTTTGTGGATATATCTGCATAAGTGCCACTGGTTGTTGGACAAAGACTGCTTCCAAGAGGGTACAAGACCCTTTGATGGGAAAACACCAAGGCGGATGAGCAAGCAATTCGTGTTTCCTGGCCGCAGAGAAACAGGAAGTCAGGTAATGCTGTGGGCTCCAGGCCACATACCATGGCAGAACTGCCTACGCATGGCATTTGTGAGCATATTCAGCCTCTTCTAAGGTTTGTGATAAAAGCTTGGTTGCTCTGTTGGTGATCCACTTAAAGGCAGCATATTCCATAGTTTTCCATGCATCCTTTAGTTGCAGGGCTTTGACTAAATGTTAGATGGCAAAGTGCCAAAAGATCCAATTGTGTGCCTGTTTTTCAATTTCCAGCCAACACAGGTGGGAAATTGTGTCCAATATGACCAATTTCGGAGGAGCCTAGCGCGCAACCAAGATAGCCGCGTAGGTGCGAGGCTCCCGAGGACCTCCGCGACCTCCTGAATTAATCCTGGCGATATCCTGTCCTTGTTGAGGGGACTGTGTCGGTGAACCCGAGCTGAGGCGCCACCCGTTTTTTGGGCTCGAATCGGACCCCGAACACCGGTGGGAGCATCGATTGAAGGTTGCGGCCTTCTCCTCGCCGGCCCCCCGGATTGGAGTAGTGGGGCGATCCGGGGACGAAGTGAATAACAGCGGCGAGCGGGGCTGGGCGACTTGCGTACCCCGCACTTTCACTTTCGCTTTTGCGCCCTCCTTGCCTCAGGCGGGGTCGGGCTGCGGAGCGGGGTGCGGTGGTGTTGCCTTGTCCAGGTGCCCGGCTGACCCGCCGGCGGTGGGTTGACCCGCGGTTCGGTGGTCGCCCCTGCCCCCCCCCTGGCACCCGTGACTTGGTGTGGCGGCCCGTTTGGAGATCTTGGCACGACGGTAGAAGGGCCAGCATGTCCACCAAACAAGATGGCGACCGGGCGAAGATGAAGACAACCCGCCGTGGCACGGCGCACCAGGCCAATAGTATGGATCGCTATACGCTCCAGAAGGGTTCTCCGGAGACATCGCGGTCATCCCTGGTGGGCCCGACGGAGGCGCCTGCCCAACCGGTGGATCTGACCCTCCGGGACGTCATGGGCGCCATCGCAGAGATGAAGGCCTCAGTGGACCAGCGTTTCGATACCTTGGCGCAAAAAATTGACTCGGTCCTGGTGGATGTGGGCCTTGTGAGGGCAGACTTGTCAAAAACGAACGACCGAGTTGACTCCCTGGCCCACACCACAACGAGCCTCACTACGGACGTGGTGGCCCTCCAGAAGGAGGTGCGCCGGCTTGGCCAAGCGAGCGCCCTGATGGACCGGCGACTGGAGGATTCCGAGGGTCGGGCCCGGAGGAACAATGTTCGCATTATTGGTGTGCCGGAGGGCCGAGAGGCGGAGGCGGCAGATCTCTTCGTGGAAGAACTGATCCTGACCCATCTCCAGCCCCGGGGGCTGAGTAAGCTTTTTGCGGTGGAGCGTGCCCACCGGGTCCCTGGGGGCCGCCCTAAGACCGGTGCCCCGCCGCGGCCTATTATTGCCCGGATTTTTAATTTCCGGGACAGGGACGCCATCCTCCAGACCTCCAGGCAACAGGGACCGGTCAGGCTGGACAACATGGATGTACACTTCTACCCAGACTTTACTCCGGCGGTCCAGAAGCAGCGACAGAGCTTTCTTGGTATTAAACGTCGCCTAAGGGACCTAAACCTCAAGTACTCAATGCTCTTTCCGGCTAAGCTGAGGGTGGAGGTGGATGGCCGTACGCACTTCTTCGACCGGCCCGAGGTGGCTGGGGACTGGTTAGATACTTTGCCTGGAGATCGGGGTGGGGGGGGCGCGGCTGGCGGGGAGGGCCCGCCGGATCAGAATTGAGGGGTGACTGTATAGGCCTTGCTCTGGTTATTGTTCCTTTACCATATATTGCTTTCGTATGTTCCCCTCCCATGGAGGTCGGGTGGGGTCTGCTGGGGGCTTCCCTCCTCCTCGGGGGGACTAGTTAGTACTTAGCTATGGGGCGACAGGCACACTGCACTTTGGGGGGGCTGTCTGGGCTCATGCAGGGGTGCAGGGAGGGGGGAGTTCTGTTGGGACCGGGGGGTGGGGGGGGTGTGTTGTTTGTTAGCACCGCAAGGCAAACCCGCAACTGTTTTGTTGTTTTTAAGATGCTCGGTGGGGGGCCACCGATTGTTTTACCGTATGATGGGGGGTAGGGATTTGATTGTGTTGTCCTGGAATGTTAACGGCCTGGGGGATAGGATTAAGCGTGGTGTGGTCCTGCAGTATTTAAAACGTATCTCTCCAGATGTTGTCTTCCTGCAGGAGACACACCTTATAGGTAACACCTTTCATGCAATGAATCGGCGGGGATATCGTTTGGCGGCCCACTCCGGCTTCACTTCGGGCTCGCGGGGGGTGGGTATTATGGTCAAGAACTCGCTCCCGTTGGAGATTGACGAGGTGCGCCATGATGAGAGGGGACGTTACACTGTTCTGGTGGGACGAATGGAGGGTAGAGTGTTTATCTTTATATCAGTGTACGTCCCGCCTGGGTTACAAGCCACTACATTTGCGGACCTGGGGCGCCTCCTCCTGGACCTCCCGGGTGGCCTGTTGGTGGTTGGAGGGGACTTTAACGCGGTTGCCTCTGGGTCTATGGATCGCCATCCCCCTAGGGACCTCCCCCGGGCACAGGCGTGGCTGCCCGGCCTTTTAGACACGCTGGGCCTGGTGGATTGTTGGCGCTTAAAGCATCCCGTATTGCAACAGTACACCTTCCACTCGGGGGCCCATGGTAGCCTCTCGCGGCTTGATTACATCCTTGTCCCGGCGGCCCAGGCAGGGAGGGTGGGGGAGGTGCGCCATTTGGCACGGGGTATCTCAGACCACTCCCCATTGTTGTTGCATTTCGATGTCCTCCCGAGGGGGGATGGCAGAGTGGCCCCGATCAATGCATGGTATTTGCGCGACCCCACCATTCGTGCCGACTTGATCAAATCCTTACAGCGCTATTTCGATGAGAATGTGGGGTCGGTCCCGTCTGCCATCTCCCTGTGGGAGGCTTTCAAGGTGGTTCTTAGAGGGGAGGCCCTCTCCTTTATTTCCAATGCCCGGCGGCGCGAGCGGGAGGAGGTGACCCGGGTTGAGGCCGAGATTGCAGAACTGGAGGGTGACCTGGGGAGCGGGGTGACAGACGCCAAGTTGCATGTTTTGCACTTAAAGCAGGCGGCCTATCGGGCCCTCGTCACGGAGGCGGCCAGGGGCCTCAGTAGAGAGCAGCAGGGGCGATTGTATGATGTGGGTGATAAGGCTGGCAAATTGATTGCGTGGTTGGACAAGAGGGAAAGAGCGAGCCGCGTGGTGCCTTTGATTGAGAGCGTGGATGGTGTGTGCGTCACTGAGCCGGAAGCCATTGTCTCCTGCTTCGCGGATTATTTCCGCGAAGTCTACTCCCCGGTTTCCCCCTGCTCGGAGGAAGATTCCCATGCCTTGCTTCGGGACATCGCACTGCCCTCCCTTACGGTGGAGGACAGGGATTCGCTGGATGCCCCGCCCACCTCGGACGAAATTGCCTCGGCTATTCGCTCGGTTGCATCCGGCAAGGCCATGGGCCCCAATGGTATTCCCATTGAGCTATACAAGCTACGCCCGGATGTGTTGGCGCCCCACCTGCGCGCGATGTTCCTTGCGGCCCACTCGCAGGGCTCCCTCCCGCCGGACCAGCGTCTGGCTACAATTGTGGTGATCCATAAGGAGGGGAAGCCCCGTGAGCGGGTCACATCCTACAGGCCGATTTCGCTTCTGAACGCGGAGCCCAAAATCCTCGCCAAGGTGTTGGCCAACCGGTTGGTTGGCGTGGTGGGCGATTTGGTCCACCAAGACCAATCGGGCTTTATACCACACCGCAACACGGCGCTTAATCTGCGGCGCTTACACGGGGTGCTCGCGCGTGTCCCATTTGTGCGGGAGCCGGCCATCTTGGCGTCCTTGGACGCCACCATGGCGTTTGATACGCTCGAATGGCCATATATTTGGGCGATGCTGGCGAAGTTTGGGTTCGGCCCGGGTTTCGTCAGCTGGGTCAAATTGCTATATTCGGGCCCGTTGGCGCAGGTGGTGGTGAATGGGCGAGTATCTGCCCCATTCGCGCTGGGGCGGGGCACGCGACAGGGTTGTCCCCTGTCGCCTCTCCTGTTCGCCCTGGCCATGGAGCCCCTGGCGGAGTGGTTGCGGTGGCACCCTTCTATCCGTGGTCTCCGCTGGACCCCCGAGCATGAGGACCGTGTGTCCCTCTATGCTGACGATATCCTTTTGTATCTCGCCTCCCCGCGCAAGTCACTGATCGTCCTGGTTGATGTTTTGCGCTCCTTCGGTCGCAACTCAGGCCTGGTCATCAACTGGGCGAAATCCTGTGTCTATGTGCTCTCCGGGGAGGCCCCGGTCTTGCCACGGGACTGTCCGATCCAGATTGCCTCCCAGGGTTTCCGATACCTGGGTATATATATCACTCTTGACCCGGAGGCCCGCTATGAGCGTAACTTGCTGCCCCCCCTCCAGCGTCTGAGGGAGGACGTAGTGCGCTGGCGGCGGCTGCCGCTCTCGCCGCTCGGCCGAGCGGCCTTATTTAAAATGATGTCCCTGCCGCGCTTCCTCTACGCCCTCCAGAATACCATGGACCTGGTCCCGGCACGCTACTTTCGCGAGGTGGAGGGCCTCCAGCGGCGCCTGTTCTGGGACGGGAGGCCGCGTATTGCTCTGGCTAAATTGACGCTCCCGTGGTACGATGGAGGGGTCGCCCTCCCGGACATCAAACGGTATTACTGGGCCTCCCAACTAGCTGCTATTAATCATGGCCTTTACGGGCCCGCCTTGAACCCGGCATTTGAGATGGACAGGACGCTTCTGCCCGGTGCCGATTATAATCGAGCGCTCTACTCTGGCGCGCCCGACTCCCGTTTGACGGGACCGACGCGTGTCATGGTGCGTGTCTGGCACGCGGCTAATGCAGCTATGGGGTGGAAGGACCGTTTGACCCGAGCGTCTCCGCTGTATGCATCTGAGAGGTTGGGCTCCCTGTGGACGTCGAAGGGCTTCGAGAAGTGGGACACGATCGGAATCAGCACGGTGGGAGATCTCTGGACGAGGGGGGGATTCAAAACTTTTGAGACGCTGCAGGCGGAGTTTCAGCTGCAGGGCAGTGAGTACTTTCGTACCTACAGGTCCGCCATGCGCTGGGCTCCGTCTTCCCGGATGTTGCATCCATTCCGGAGTCTTCCCCCCTGGAGGACAGAGTGCTAGATGGCCATGTCCCGGACAGCACGATCTCCCTCATTTACAAAAAATTGATTAACGATAGATCGTGTCTGCTGACTAGTCTCCGCGAGGCTTGGGTTGCCGACGGGCTGGAGCTGGACGACGAGGATTGGATCTCCGCGGTGGCCTCTCCGAAAGAGGTGGCCATCCCGGCTCGCCTTCGTTTCGTCCAGCTCAAGATCCTTCACCGGGTCTACGTGACGGGGCCAAGGCTTTTACGTATGGGTTTTGCCGGTGATGGAACGTGTAAGCGTGGCTGTGGTGCGTTGGCGACTTTCATGCATATACTGTGGGAGTGCCCGAAGGTGGAGCGATTCTGGCGTGGTGTGCATGAGGTTCTACGAATGGTTACGCGTGTCGCGCTGCTGCCTGAAGCGAGGAGATGCCTGCTGAATGTCTGGGAACCAAATGACTACTCGGTCCCGCAGGCGCGGTGGGTGACCCTGGGATACATGATAGCCAAGCGTGATATTGCCCAATTGTGGGGATCCCAGAGGCCCCCTGCGGTGTCGGCCTGGAAAGAGCATATGGATTGGTGTATGTTTCGTGAAAAGGTGGTGTATGTGGCGAGGGGTAAGCCTGGGGCGTGGATGAAACTCTGGGGCCCCTGGAACGCCTACCGCGGGGGTATTTGTGAGCCGCCGCTGCTACCGGCGGCCTCGCCGGCTCCGTCTCCCTAGATGGCGCCCCTCCCTTGGTCGCGGGCGCGCGGTCCCCCAGTCCCTGATCTACTCCCGTCCCCCTCTTCAGAATTTTGCTGCTGGTTGGGATCCCCCACTTATGGAGCACGTGTTGTCGCTTTGGATCGAGGGTTGCCTTGCGGTTGTGGTTTGTTTACGTTGTTTTGCTTTAAGAAAATGGAACCGTACTGTGGGCATGGAGTTGTGAGGCCTGCACCATTGATCACTCCTGTCTTCCTACTGTGCACCGCTGAGAAAGTTTTTTGCTGTATGTCTGTAATATGCTTTTGATGCTCTAGCGGCCGGCCGTGTGGTTGTAGGCCCATACCTGTAACTTCTATAAACTGCAATAAACGGTTTCAAAAAAAAAAAAAAAAAAACAATATGACCAATTTCATTCTCCAATACAATTTATCTAAGGTATCATTCCTTACTAGGCCCTGGTGGTGTAGGCCGCACTTGAGCCTAATTTGAGCTCAAGAAGCATACTGTGGTAACGCAAAGAGCTTTTAGACGAGGCTTGACTGAAGTGTATTTAAAATCGGCACATCCTTCTCATTTAGCAATTCAGAACCATAATAAATGACAAATAAAAACTCAGAAATTCACTGACAGACCCACAACTAAAGTGGCATAATAGTAATGACACAACCACAATGCCCTGCTCCTGACCTCACAAGTAATGTCACAAATCTTCATAGACATCACATCTGATATCGCATAATACCTCATCATTCACATCATTGATACATGTGATGTATATATAACAACTTAGGCAACTGTTGAAAATATGGGCAAACAGTAGAAGAACGAAAACCCATATCAAGATCTACATAAGAAACAGTTTAATAGTATCAAAAAAACTAAGCATACAAAAAACATGATCAATCTACATTAAATGGTTACATGATACAAAATAATTGTTTCCCTTTAGTTTAAATATTTTAAAAGAGCAATATGTTTTTCCATCTGAAGGGTGATGGAGCAAGCCTATGTATTCAGTCACACTTCCACACTCATCCATCTAGCATGAATACATATACGTTTTATTAATGTTTATAGGGAACAAACCTATGGAGTGTGCATATACATCTGCATTCTTTAGTAAACAATAATAGATACCAATTCCATTTCTGATAAATAGTTTTTTAGTAGGCCTATCGGTCAAAATATGTAAGCCATTTGCACATGTCTTAACCCAACCAGTCGAGCTGAATCTATTCCATCTGACTGTTACAAGACATGAAGAACTAGAATGTTTGGCCCTTGAAGAAATTGTGATACATAATGAAATAAATGTGATTTTAATCGGGTTACCTTATCTTTGGCCAAGCCCTGGGACCTCCTCCTGTGTGGACATAAACAAGTGTAGATAGGTGTTGTGGGAGCTCTGTATAGATACAACACACTATGTACTGCATTATGCTGAGCACAGTGGGGCCACATGCAGGACTTGGCCTTAGATCTGGCTCCCAACACCACCTCATTCATTCCACTGATCACATTCTTTTGCCATGCAGCGCAAGGCTTCAGTAGAAGGCCTTCTTTTGACCAGGCCCTCATATATTGCTAGACCCCATGTGTATGTTGGATCCATTCCCTTTGAACCAGTATAAGATCTCAAATATGCATCAAATTAATTTTGTCCAGCAGCTTGATCAAAGGCAGACTTTGCATTCATGGTTGATTTAATGCAGCAATAATGATTTTTTGTTTCAGGGTGTAGCTGGATCAGTGTTAAACTACAAAGTTAAACCACCTGGTCCTAATATTGAGGTGTTATTATTGAATGCCATTTATGAAGTCATCTGTGACATCATGAGTGAGGTTGTGAGCAATGTACCGGGGAGTGGGGCGACTTATGTTTTTTTGTCTGAAAACCACAATCATAACAACACCTTAACTAGGTTTTATTTTCAGTGAATTTCTGTATTCTCATGTCTTAAGAGCAACATTAATCACTGTTGGCTGATGCTCAGGTTGCATTCTACAATGACACTGCATGTGGAAACAACATAGTCAGGACCCCTCTCAAGTGTAATTTTACATCGCAACATAAACGTAACCCTTGCACCATGACCCATTTGAGTCTCCGTCTATCATGAGGCATGGTCTCTACTCATACTCAACAATCATAATACATAGCTTGCTACACTTTGCATTTCTGTATGTATATATATATAATATTTATTCCATGCCAGTGAATATAACTAGGGCCTATTAACACATCTTTAGAAGATGTCTACCAATAAAGGCTTTTAAAAGACTGCCACGTCTAAGCTGAAAGATTATCAATAAATTTGTCAACATACAAACCTGTTGTGGGCCTCGTTCGTTGGAGGCAACCTCTTTGGTGTATTTGTAACGGCCTGTCTCAGCCATGGATGGAGCCCCACTGCTATGCAGACCCTGATGACGCCAAACACCGTCTGTGATGCGGGGACAGGCGCTGCATTTTGAAGCTCCGAACGAGTAAGCTGAACGTTGACAGGACTTTAAAGGCAACCCACAGTGGTTTTTCATTTTAATATGGAGTCGTTCTGATTTGGCAACTCACCTAAGGAACACAAGCGAAGCACTCCAGGTACCATTAGGTCGAGCGAGAAAGAGCAGCCATGCCCACTAGGGGTGGTATCACTGTGGACGATAAGTGCATCCCTTTGCCAACAGCATGAGTTTCAATTGGCCCAGGAAGAAGGGCGGGAGCCCGCAATGTGTTGGCCTGACAAGTCTTTTAAAAGACTTCCACGTCTAAGCTGAAAGCTTCTCAATAATTTGTCAGCATATGAACCTGTTGTGGGTCTCGTTCATTGGAGGCAACTTCTTTGGTGTATTTGTAACGGCCTGTCTCAACCATAGAGGCGGCCCCGCTGCTATGCAGACCCTGATGACGCCAAACGACGTCTGTGATGCGGGGACAGGCGCTGCATTTTGAAGTTAAGAACGAGTAAGCTGAATGTTGACTGGACTTTAAAAGCAACCACTGTGGGTTTTCATTTTAATATGGAGTCGTTCTGATTTAGCAACTCACCTGAGGAACACAAGCGAAGCACTCCAGGTACCATAAGGCCGAGCGAGAAAGAGGGGCCACGCCCACTGGGGGTGGTATCAATGTGGACGATAAGTGCATTCCTTTGCCAACAGCACGAGTTTCAATAGGCCCAGGAAGAAGGGTGGGAGCCCGAAACGTGTTGGCCTGACAAGGCTCTTAAAAGACTGCAACATCCAAGCTGAAGGCTTCTCAATAAATTTGTCAGCATACAAACCTGTTGTGGGCCTCGTTCGTTGGAGGCAACGTCTTTGGTGTATATATAAATGTATATATATATATATATATATATATATAGATAGATAGATAGATAGATAGATAGATAGATAGATAGATAGATAGATAGATAGATAGATAGATAGATAGATAGATAGATAGATAGATAGATAGATAGATAGATAGATAGATAGATAGATAGATAGATAGATAGATAGATAGAAACTATATAGATAGATAGATAGATAGATAGATAGATAGATAGATAGATAGATAGATAGATAGATAGATAGATAGATACACACACACACACAAACACATATATATATATATATATATATATATATTCACTGAAAAAAACATAGGTTCCAGGCACGTTATAGTTAGGAATTAGCATTTAAAAAACCTTAGAAATTCACTGAAAAAACCAAAGGTTTCAGGGGCGTTATAGTTAGCTCGACTTTTCACTCGTACAAAACCATTGAAATTCCCCCGTTATAGTTAGTTCAGCTAACTATAACTCGCGCGTCCGCAATGCACTGCTGATGACGTCACATATTACATCACTCATGACATGGTCAGTGACATCACTCATGACATCACTGATGACATCTCAAATGACATCACTGAAGACATCACTGATGACATCATCCTTGTGATAGAGTGGCAGACCTCCTCTCCCCCAATATAACCTATGATACACACATTCAAAAATAGAAACTAAAATTTTCAAAACAATGGACATATCAATACCAGTTACAACAACCTTTCCCCTCTGTTCTCTGTTGTCCATGTGCATGGTCCTGTCCCCTCCCTATTGCTTTCTATGGATTGCTGTGCTGCACTCCCGTCCCGCATGCCCGGTGTGGTGTATTGTGCTGCTGCAAACCCTGATGCCTGCCCTGTAGGGTCAGTTTGGTGCACCTCTCCATTTCGCTTCTGTCCTCTGTTATCCGAGTCCATGTCCCTACCCGAATTCCTCCTGCCTACCATGATCCAATGTACCATACTTGCGAACATTTTGAACTTGGTAAGAGGGAGATTTTGAAAAAAAACTGGGGTATTGATTTTCCCCTTTGAGTTACATTGAAAAAGAGGAGATTGTAGACAGGAGACAGATCAAATAAAGCCCATTTGAGCTTAAAAACATTGGACGTTTCCTGGCTGAAACGGGTCTGTTGGCATGTATGGTTGTACTACCACTGCCTCTTCCTTCTGCCCACAATGGTCTATTATATTGCCACAGCCTCTCTTGCCAGCCCTGTATTGTTTGTTTGTTGCCCCTGCCCCCCTTTCCACTGCCCTCCATAGTCTGTTGTGCTGCCACTGCCCTTCCTGCCTGCCCAGTGTGGTCAAATTGTTGCCTCTGCCTCTCAACAGTATCCCAATGAACAAATAGATTGCTAACATTCTATATTTATTACAAAAGTGTGGAACGCCTGACGTCATCTTGATGTAATCAAAACTGTAATACCTAGAGCATTTCCTTTAGAAATTACATTATGAGAGGGTCTTATTTGCATCAAAATTATGGTTAGTGCTCTGAAAAACTAAAATGAGGACATATTTTCTGAGTTTTCAAATAGCGACAAAGAACTTTTAAATCGTTATGTTTTTTTATCCAGTTGACCACTTGATTAAATGTTGCACTTAGGGGAGAGGATGTGGTGTTACTTCCAGAGCTGCAGACTTTGCAACTGGGGAACCAGGTTGGAGTTTCTGCTTCAGCTCAACATTCTGTGATTCTGGTCAAATCACTTAATCTCCCCATGTTTACAACCAAAATGAATATGATCTTGTGTGATGTAACCAATGCTCATGTAAAGCACTCCAATACCTGACAAGTCTGCACTATATAAGACTGAAAATACACAAACAATAAGTGTTTTGCACACTTCTGTCATTGGGCTACATGTGGGCTACATCTGGGTGATATTTGTGCTGCATTTGGGCTCTTTTGTCTCTGGTGGCCATCTTGGGAGATTTATTTGTTATGAAGTTTCCTAATTTCCTAATTTCCTAATTTACTGCAGTCTCCTCAGTAGGAAATGCTTTCAGTTTTTTACTTTGATTTCATCAAGAAGGTATTCAGATATGTCACACATTTGCCATAAATTCTGAATATTAGCACTCTAGTTGCTCATTAGATCACTGTAGTAAAGCTAGTGCTCACCACAGAAGTCTGCTGCTGGTATTAAAAGTGCATGTTTCAGTCTGCATATCAGAATTTTTTAATGAAATAGAAGAGGATTTGAGAAATCAATCAAAATGTGCCCTAATTTTTCTTTCTTCAGCACTAATCATAATTTCTATGTCAAAATGAACCCCCTCATTGTGTTCCTTTTTAAATTAAATGTTTTAAGTGTTACCAGTTTATTCCAATCAAGATGGCTTCAGGTGTGCCATACTTTTGTCATAAGTAAGACAGTAAGCGCTCTAGTTGTTCTTAAGAACACTCTGAGACATTCTGTCATTGGGTTATACTTGGGCTACATCTGGGTGATATTTGGTAACCCTGGGCGTCGTGCTCCGCTTCACCCATGGAGTGCACGTAGCGCTGCCTGCTTCGCCGTTTACGAAGTAGGCGAAGCAGGCAGCACTACGCACACACCGTAGCGAAGCAGAGCTGCCCATCACCCGCCTCCCGCTCGCCCTAATTTTAAAATTATTTAAAGAAGGTTAAATGTAAATAAACTACCTTACCTTTAGCGCGGAGTCCCGGGGCTCCCTCTTCTAGCTGACGGTAACTTCTTCATGCAAATGCGCATGCGCATTTCTCACGAGAAATGCGCATGCGCGGGATGTTCCGCGCCCCATCCAGTTTACCACAGTCTATGAGTATCTGTCTGTTAAGCTCTAGCGAGTCGGAGGTCCAAATCCTGTGCCACTGGAGGGCAGGTTGGATTTTACAAATGTCCACAATATAAGACAAGCCCAATTCAGTGTGGCAGATAAAAGTGGAAGTGCTATCCGGGACAATCAATAAAAATCTTATAAACCTGTTCTCAATACATTGGAGTGAATTAATGTTCTCATAACCCCAAATACCTGCCCCAAAGTGGCTATTGAGATGCATTTCGCCTTATAAATCTGTAGTAGGACCTCTGGAACCCGTTTCCCCAGCTTCCTACTAAAATTTAGCAGTGCGGCTACCACTTTAGAAAACAGTAGCCTCCTGGTCCTGATAGCCAGGTATGAAAAGGTATTGCAACAATCAATAAGCTTCTTACCTATTGAAATGGGTCTAAAGTTTATATTCCCTGTCCCACATTTCATCACAAAGGTTTTAGAGATATTAACTTTTAATCCCAGTTTGGCCATATAATCAAAAAAGAAGCCAACTAACCTCTGCATCCCTGCCGGGGTGCGTGACATAAGGACCGCATCATCAGCATACATTAATGTGGGTATAGGTCTCTTACCCACTTGTGGGAGGTCCTGGCACTCTTTCTCCAGCGTACTTCCCAAATCATTAATATATAATATAAACAGGAACGGTGCCAGGACACACCCTTGTCTCACACCCCTCCTCACCCTAAAGTGCTTGGTGCATTCCCCTCCCACGCCATAGTGAATCCTAGCATTTGCCCCCGCATATAGTTGTCTCAAAAATAAAACTATAGAACTTTCCACCCCCATGTTAGTTGAAATTCTCCAAAGTTCTTCGTGAATTACAGAATCAAATGCTGCAGTTAAATCTACAAACGTTAAATACACCCTCCCCCTTTTGGCTTTAGTGTATTTGCCAATCATCATATTCAAATTTAACCCCTGATCAATTGTGCCCATGCCTTTGCGAAAGCCGTACTGTAGATCGCTAAGAATCGAATGGTCTTCCGCACAGTCTTGTAGCCTTAATAACAAGACTCTGCCGATAATCTAAATTGTTGAATCGAGTAAAGATATCGGCCTAATGCAAGCTGGGTCCGACCTTTCCCCTTTTTTAAAAATGGGGACCAGGGTTGATTCAAACCAGGAGGATAAAGGGCCAATTGCACTGCAAGCATTTAAAACTTGAGTTAAAAGAGGACCCCACAATAAAATATTGTGTTTAAAAAGATCAACTGGTATGCCATCCGGAGCGGGTGCCTTACCTCCCAGGCTCGATTCGATGGCTATATTAACCTCACTCAGCTCAAATTTCAGATTCATATCCTCTGGAGATTGCGTAATAACCAGATTAGCTACGGGCTCTATCTTTACCCTTGATGTGTGATCTGAGTTACTATATAATTTTTCAAAATGCTCCAACCACTCTGCCTCGCTAATGGCTATCTCAATCGTAGCCCAGTCTTTCTCCATCAAAAAGGGCGCATTGACCGCCTTCCAGAATGGGGAGGAATCCTTTAGCTTTGATGCTGTCTGTAAATCCCACCACGCTTCGTTTTTAATAGTTGTTTTCCTTAGCTTTAAAGCCGCGTTATAATCTCTACGCGCAAGCCTGACATCCTCCACAACTCTAGGCTCTAAATATAGTATTTTCTTTAGCTTGGCACAGGCCTTAGAACATGTTGCATCAAACCAACCAGGCTTAGGTTTATTAGGTTTACTAATATTCATAGACAATTCCTGCTAAATGTACTTTGAAATTTTCTGGAACCCACTAATAATATCTTTATTCATTGTGTTTACATCTAAACACGCCTTGACCTCCTCTTTGCAATTTATAATGACCTTCCCTGTGAAAGTGTCAGGGTTCAACTTGTCCCATTTTAGGGCATACCCATTTTGCCTAGATACATTCAGGTTCCCTATAGTTTCAGATGTTTGATCAATTATGTTTCTCTTAGACCTAATGGATATGCTCAATGGGAAATGGTCACTCACTGATATATCATGTGTAACAAAATCCTTAGCTCTAGTAGCATACCTACAAGACATCAGAATAAAATCTATTGTTGAAGATTTTCTCTGCCCATTAGGTCGGGGTTAGAACATAACATATTAGCAAAACCCAAGTCTGTATCAAACATGATTTCATTTAGAATGTCCCCAGATTTATTATGTGCAAAATGCTGGAAGGGATGGTCCTTATCACATGATAAACCGCTTCACCCACTATTTACAGGATCACAAATATTACAATTAAAATCCCCTCCCAATAGGATGCACACTTCTCTAGTCGATGCGGCCTGAATGTTATGTACAATAGTGTTGATAGATCTCACTACCTCCTCAAATCTACTAAATGGAATGTTATTATAAAAGTTAACCACCAGTAGATAAAGTGTCCTGTCTAAATAGAGTGACAGGACCTTGTAGTTAGCGTTGTTACCAATTAAAGCAGATTTTTCTAAATTCAGGAGGTTAGACACATAAAAACATAAACCCCCCTTGGCTCTCCCATAAGCTGATGGAATTGCAGGGGTATGAAAAGTTCTAAAGCCATTTAAATGTATGGGGTCCAGGATCCAGGTCTCTTGGACAGCTAATACATCAAAATCCTTAACAAAATCAATCCAGGTATGATCTATTACCTTTGTTTTTAGCCCGGCCATATTCCAGAAACAGAACTGATGACAATTCATCCTATCATCTCTCTTTAGAATTATAGGCACTCCTGTGTTATTTATCAGTGGAGTTGGCTGTAGGGACTGTTCATTCGATAGTCTAGTAAGTATTTCCATATTAGTGGGACTGAAGTTTCCCACTCCATCCACAACATCCTCATTATAACCGTAAATCTGTCCACTACTAGCCCTATTTGAATCTTCTATGGTATTATCGGGCTGGAGTTCAAAAGACCTTTCAGGGCTAAAGCTGATACGAATAGGCGAAAAGGCATGGTTCCTAGAAATATATGTGGTCAGTCAATCTACCTCTTCTAAATTATCAAGAGCCTCAAACCTATTGTGGACCTGGACATTATACTGTTGTTTATGATTTACTGAATGGGGGGCTGTATGTGCCATTGGATGGAAATCATATGTTGGTTGGTAAAAATAGCCCAAGGGGAGAATATTTATGCTGACTTGTGATATGGCCTGATCGCCACCCCTAGACAGAATCATTTGCACAAACCAAGGGTTGGCAAATGATAAAACCACACAGTCGCCCCTTAACCTTTTTTGCCCACGCCCTACCCAGCTTATTCTTCTCACCATCTTAAATTCAGCAAATAATTTCTCGGAGTGACCTAACTTTGTACCCAACCAACCAAGACTTTTAGTTCTCAGTGAGACCCAGGATTCTTCAATCCCCTGTGGCAGTGTGGGTACATTAGCTAAAATCACAGTGTATGGCTGTCAGGACTGTCAGACCAAAAGTAAGACTGAAGCCTTGTGTAAGGTCTAGGGTGCTGAAAACGAACATTCATAAGAAGAGGAGCGGCTCCTTAAGCTTATTAAAGGATCGATCTAAATCCAAAATGGCCGCCAACACTGGACCGAAGGAGCTGCAGGTTAGCGCTCTAGCGTTCCACAAAGATAATGAAGGTACAGGTGTTGAGCGTTTGCCGCTTCGCACTTCACCAAGAATTTGAGGAGAGAAGGTCGTTGCCAAGCGTCGTGAAGTCAGTCAGGAAAAGACACTTTGTCACGCAGCACAGTTCTTGAGCTTAGTTTGTTCGTAGCGGAGAGAAGCAAAGTAAGACTGTTCCAGTTATTAAATATTAAGATATTTTCAGGAGAGTCGAAGTAGCGTGTCTAATCTTCAAGCTTATAGTAGCAGTTACCTACTGCAGTTTTTGGCAGAATTTGAGGAGAACAAACCGAGCAGTGTTCATCGTATAAGCATATTCATGAGAACGCTTCATACAGTGTAAAAAGACATTTTCAGTCAGACGCATTTTCAGGAACTCTTAGTGTGAAGAGTAGTGTACAGTATACAAGGAAATTAGAGAGCAGAAAGGAGTAGAAGGAAGAAGGAGATCCAGACACTCACACGCTGAAGACAGAAATAAAACTTTTTTAAAAATATTACTTACCAGAACAGAATCCAGTCGAGGCGCTCGTCTCGAGGCAGTGGGTAAGGGCCCCTAAGAAGATATAGATAAAGAGAAATTAATAGAGATAGGCAGAAGCAAAAGAAAACTAATATTGTTTCATTCAGTTACAGCGCCACAGCAGAACCGAAATAAAGAACCAAGATAAATAGAATAGAAGCATTGGTCACTATAGACAGGGTAGGTGTTAGAGGAGGACTTCACAATACGCCAACACATGGATAGATAGGAAAGATATTTATTGAATAAATGTTGTTTTCTCTTTTAGTAAAGATTCATCTGTCCAGTCCAAGAAGATAGAAGGGTCTGAAGAGTGAAGAACCCGAAGGACAATAGTGGCTGTCTCTTCTCTGTCCCATCCCCTTTCCCCCTCTGGAATTCCTTGGTGTGTTCGCTCAGGTTAACTACGCGGAACACTGGGAAGGCTAGGGGAGGTACCGGGAACTCGCGACATTCTGCTCCCGTGCTGAGAGGAAGGGGTACAAGCAGTCCCTGACAATGGCGTGGCTGCCGGAGGAAGGTCCAGTGTGGTAGCTTTCTGGGAAATTACCTGATTAGCCCTTTTAGAATGCCCTCCCGAATTACCCCTGTCAGCAACTACCAAAGGTTGTAGACCAGGATCTAATCTTTTGGTTAATGGATGTCTTTGATGGGGATTTATCACACCAGAGCCCTGGTAGTTGAACAAGGGTGGCGGTACAAGCGTTTGAAATTTAGGCAAGGAATCAGACTGTACGGAACTATCCCTTGTTATGCCATTAACTACAAGGACCCTCTTAGGCATAATGCCCCCTGGTGCGACAGAGCTATTTAACAGGCCCACGTCGTCAGAAGACTCCGTTCGCTTGGACATTAATGACACCAAAACATCTAACTTAGTGGCAATGGTGGACACAAATTCTCTAATAAACTTATCTAAAGACTCTAGTGTGAGTTTCACGGATTCTAATTCACATTTAAAGGAATTTCCACTTTCCACAACCGAAATTCCCTTGGTCCTTTGTTTAGTTTTAGATTGAATCTCTACGTTCTTTGCTAATTTATTTGAGGATTTGTGGCTAGGCAATGTCGCCTCAGAGACACGATTCGCAAGGGGGACAGGTATAAGTTTTGCATTTCTTGGTTGTTTATCTGGTAGCTGTAACACGCTTTCCTGTTCACAGCTCGAGATGTGGTCAGATATATCCAAAATGCAACCATTTACTTTGCCTTCCTTTCTTAATGGGCTAGTATAAGAGGGTGGGACAGGGGATAAACGTATAGACGTACCTACTTCTGTGGATTCTGCCACGTTCTCTCCCTCTGTACTTAGTTTCTCTATGTTGATAACTTCCTCCACAGAACTAATTTGTTTTTCTATAGCCCCCATCGCCCCGGTCAGATAATTTAACAAAGTCTGCCTGGGGTCTTCCACCCTATTTGTTTTGGATATGCCCTGAGCATTCCTTTTCCCCATTTCGAACAGATTAAATGAGGCACTGCACATGTAAATTTCAAGACACGGAAGTCAGTGAACTCTCTTATACAAGTCACACCCTCCTCCCAAACAAGGCTGCTCAGAGCTGCTGAACTTTAAGAATAATCCAAGATATCACCGGGTTAAAGTCCATAGAAATAGTCTTAGCCGCCCCACGCACGTAGACCTAATAAGTAAAGGATTGTAGCAATTTCTTACTGAGCCAGAGGGCCAAGAGATATTGCCCAGCCCGGCCTCTTCCGGTCTATGACGGGCTTAGACGGGCCCGTCTTGGCCCGGTCTTCGCCCGTGCTGAGTCGGCGCACGTCCCGCGTTGCGTGGTCGGCTCTGTGTTCCTGTAGCGTCCTCCAGGGAGCGTCTGTAAAGTGCTACAGTGCTCTCAGGGTTCAGGGTCCAGGAAAAAGTGCAGTGTGCCAAAGCATTGCAGAGCGGTCTCCCACGTTACACGGCCGGCCCCGTGTTCTTGTAGCGTCCTCCAGGGAGCGTCTGTAAGGTACTACAGTGCTCTCAGGGTTCAGGGTCCAGGAAAAAGTGCAGTGTGCCAAAGCGTTGCAGAGCGGTCTCCCAGAATGGGTTAAAAAGTCAATGACATTTTTCATTAACTCTGAGGATTGTAAAGATGCTTTCAGCATACCGTCTAGCAAGTGTCAAGAATCTCTTACAGGGAAGCACTTCAGCTCAAATATCGATTTTGACAAGTCATCACACAACATTTTTATATATGTAGCAGAATCACTGCAAATACAAACAATATCACGTATTGAGAAATTTTTTTATGAAACCAGCCATTTTAGCTATCAGTGAAAGAATCAAACTAACCAAAATATCAAATATGATTTTGTTATTTCCTGATACTCTACAGTTTAGAAAATCATTAAACAAGACCTAAAATATGCTTCTAAACCCTGCATCTTTAGACCAAAGACCACAAAACTGGAAAAAGCTAATGGAATAAGAAAGAATATTTTAGTGACATCCTTAAACAACAAAACTCAAGCAGAATGATGTTAGCCAGTCTTTCTTGCTGCTATCGTGTGTAACAAAGTTACATTGTATTGGCCCATTCTGGAAGGAAAAATATGACTCTTTCACTCTCCTTTTCCTTTCTTTGAATGGCATTTGGTTTGTGGTTGTGCAGGTGTTTGTTCGGTGCTTAACTGTTTACACTGGTGGGGGCCATTTCCCTTTTGGTGTTTTGTTCCCCAGTTATTATTGGTTTAAACCAAAAACAGGATAGCCTAATTATAAATATGCCACTTTTAGAAAGTTTGCCTTTTCGTGCCCATATCCTCTGTGGTTTTCTGCAGGCAGACTGGGCCACATGCTGTTTGGGGTTGTGTATTTACTGCAAGACAGTGAGACCAAGGAAGCCTAGGCGTGGACCAGATAGGCCATCCTGACTGGATGGCTGGGAGGGGCTATACCTAACCCCACTTACATTTCAAGGGTTTTGCCTCCAGCACACACATTTGAAGCTAACAACAGACACTTCTGCCCTAGCTATTGCTATTGTCACCCTACACACTTTGGAGACTAGCTCAGGAAGAAATAAGGGGAAACACAAGTTGGTAGTGTTGATAAAAGACCTCTCAGACCCTAAAAAAGATCACTCCTAGACCTGTGGACGATTCAGAAGAAGGGCTGTCCTGCTGTTAGAAGGACTGCCTTGCTGCCTTACTGTCTGAGGAAGGATGACTGGGCCTGCTCCCTTGATCCAAGAACCACCAGAGTGACTCCAAATGTTGCTGGAGTACATTCCATCCACATGAGGTGTCCTTAAGAGCCTTTACCATTGGCTTGCATCAGAGAGGTCTCCTCCTGAAAGAAAAGGTGCAAAACCAGACGTGTATGCTCTTCATGATCATAAACAAGCCCATTCCTGCCAAGACTCTGCTGCTAGATGACTGCCAACATGAAGCTCCGGTGAGACCTGCTTTTCTCATTGACAGTGACCACCGACGATGACCAGCTACATGAGAGCTGCACTTCATGCTACAGCAATGACATTCAATTGTGATCAACAACACAAAGCTCCAGAAATGACCGTCCAACTGGCTCTTCATACTACAGCGATGACCGTATGCGAACTCCTCACCAGCTCTTCGCGCTATGGTAACGACTGTCGGTGATGCTTGTCCTGCTCCTCACAGCCCCCTTCAAAGCAAAGAAACTTTTTTGTACTAGACTTGAAAAGGTAACTCTTCAGCCTGACTAATCTGCTCCCTGTATCCGACCCCTGCTCCATCACGGTCAGCCTTAGCTTGCTATTTTACCCCAGTCTGGGGCAGCTAAAAGACTGCAAATGGCACTTTGTGCTGTTTTGGTGCTATTTTAACTACAAATTTAAATAATTGAATCTCAGGTTCTACTGATTGAGTTTCTTTGATATTGATGACAGTTTATTTATTATAATGTACTCTATTTTTCTAAGTTTGTTAGGTATTTTTCATGTATTGTGTTTTCAGTGCATTACTGTTTGTGTGCTGTATAAATACTCTACACATTGCCTCTAAATTAAGCCTGACTGGTTTTGTGCCGAGCTACCAGAGGGTTAACAAGAACATTTAGTGACTTTTTGTGGTTCACCCTGACAAGGACTGTGTTTATTATTTGAGTAGGGCTTCCACATTTTCAACTAATAATCCGACTTCTTACAATGCTTATCAGTGTCTAATGCACAGATATGAAACCGTTGACTTAAAATTATATGTCAGATGAGGTATTTAACACCTATATCGCATTAAGATAAATAATGACAAAACACTCTTTTGAACAGTATTCAAGGTTTGATAAGTAATGATTGTGTTATTATCTACAGAGACATAACATGTATTAAACATCTGGATAGAAGTTAAAAAAAGTATAATATCTACTACATGTGATTGACTTCACAGATATGCTTCATGTCATGCATGTTGCTAAGGTTTATGCCTATTAGGGCTAGAGAAGTGATACAAAATTGGGTCTAAGGTATAGTTCGCTGAATACCTTCTAGTATGAAAAGCGTATAGCAAACTGTCAAAAATCATTAGATGATGTTGTCAGCGATGTCATGAATTATGTCACTTGAGATCTCATAAGTGATGTCATCAATAAATGTGTAGGAGCAGAACCACAAACCACAAAATTTAGACACCCTGTAAATCCGATCTCCCAATCTTTACCTTTGGCGGTTCCGCTCCAACCTTTGATCTTGTGACAAAAAACACCTTACTCAACATCTGGACCTACATAAATCTAGCTGAGTAATTAAATAATTAGATAACTGGGCCCACTCAACAACGGAGTTCTACAGCAGGGGAAAAAGTTAAAGGGTTTTATTAAAAATCTCAAAAATCATGCAAAATATGACATGTATGCTCAAATGCAGAGTACATCATTGGAAATCTGAATTTTTCGTGTGCGAAATAAACAGCAAATCACAAGAGAAACCAACAGCATTTCTAGTAGAAAAAAAGAGAGTCACTAATAAATTAAACAGGGTCCCCAGTAGAACAGGAAAGTAATCTTCTGGCTCACCCCTAAAATCAGGATTTTATACACATTTTCAAGGTACAAATTTAGCAAAGACTCTTAATTCAGCATGATATTACTAGCTATAACACATTTCGGGCCAATCAGAACATGAGACGCAATAATTTAACCTTACAGCTCGCCGTATCGGGCTATACTGGACATTAAAGGCACAAGTCCAAGGCAAGGGCCTTTAACAACTGAGCGGGACTTTAATGCTGGTATAGCCCAGATACAGAGGGCTATTAGAAAATTCCACCACTAGAGGACAGAATGTTAAACAAATAAAACAAAGGCCTCAAAGCCAGAGTGAATTAAAATCACCTTAGGCTCCATGAGGCCTTTGTTCATAGCAACAGCTGTGAATGACAGCATTAGAATGTTGGAGCTCTGGGCTTCTCCTGGCCATTAGAAGCCCGGAGCACTCTATTGTTTTCAATGGAACTCGCAACATTCCAATGGTCTAATAAAGTATATAACATTAACCCACTTTCACCACAGCATCAAGCAACTTCTGCACTGTTGCCGTCCGGAGACACACACTACGATACGATACATTAATTCAACAATGACCCATACACTAGTGTTTCTTGCCGTTACATGTCAAAAATACAGCGGTAAAGACCTTGTGGACTAGATATATTTGGAACACGTAGAAAAGACCATTCACAATAAATGCATTCTAAGGAAAATCACAGTCTCTCCTGCTCTGGGAGAACTGTGGGGAGCAAAGACACGAAGGGAGACATGATGGAATGGGGAAAGTAGGCAGGAACAAGATGAAAAGAACATCAGAACAGTATCCATATGAGCGAAAATGGTGTCTACGTAAAAATGTAGCACAGCTAAATCACATTAAGAAATACACTTCTAAATGCCATACTAAACTTTTTCCGACTGGAATGGTATTATTTCATCATTGACGTCTAGAGCTCATCATAAAATGTGTTAGTATTCCATATTGAATGCCACCAAAAATTGCGAATTAAAAGAACTTCAACAATGTAATTTAACATGTCATGAGTGATGTAATATGTGAGACCATAAGCAGTGCATGGCGGGATGCAAGTTATAATTTTCTCAGTAAACTGTAACTGTTGAATTTCAGTGTTTTTTTATAAACATATTTGCAGAGACTCGTGTATATGTGTGGGTTGTGTGACAGTTAAAAGGGTGCTATTAAAGTAGTGAACACCAATGATATCATGAATATTTTAAAGGCCTTTTGCAATAGTGATGTAGTTCCATTCATCATTAATAAATTGAACCATTTCAAATAATGATGATTTCTAAATGAGAAGGAGTATAACAACAACCTGGCACATGCATCAATAAAGACTTTTGCGATTCCTTAATTGCGATTTTTAAGGAATCGCAATTAAGGAATTGCAAAAGCCTATGCATGTAGGAATCGCTATAAAAATAGCGATTCCTACAAATTCCTTAATTGCGACTCGCAAATTGCGAGTCGCAATTAAGGAATGACGTCCCATTCATTCCTATGGGTCTCCAGGCCCATAGGAATGAATAGGAGATTGCATGAGCAATTTGCGAGTACCAGTAGGTACTCGCAAATTGCTCATGCAATTTCAAGGGTGCAAGGGTGTCAAAATGACACCCTATTGCACCCCTGAAATTGATCTGTGCATATATGTTGCACACACACATGCTCTAAGGGCATGTGTGTGCGCAACATGAAACTTTGAAAAATGCACAAAGGTGCATTTTTCAAAGTTTTTGCAAATTACCATGAAGTTCAACTTCATGGTAATTTGCTCCCCCTATTAGCGAAATCGCTAATTTTTTCACTTTCATGCATTGCATTTAAGGAATCTCAATTTGGGATTCCTTAAATGCAATCGCAATTTAAGGAATCGCAATTTAGAGATTCCTTAAATTGTGATTTTTGCATTTGGGATGATGCATCCCAAATGCAAAAATACCGGTCGCAAAGGGGCAGATTCTGAGAATCTGCCCGTTTGCGACCGGTTTTTACATTGATGCATGTGCCTGAACAACAATAATAATAATAATAATAAAGTTAATGTTTCTGCCAATCATACCAAAGCACAATATGAATATTCAGTAACTAGAATGAAAACAGGAAGTCTGAGTTAACATGTATGGTATGAGGGTGCAAGATGACCTATTGCATAGCAGCCTTATCCTATCTCAGTACATTTGTTGCATTAGATTGACAGATGATTTAGGGTTCATTGTCAAGGCCTCTGGAACGCCCTGAACCTAATTCTCTGGTACAGCCTAACGCACTGTGCTTCAAGGGACAACTATAAATTAATTTGTTAAAAGTGGCTTTCAATTGAGGATTTTTTGCATTGATAGGAATGTCTGGGAAATAGTAGATGGTCTTCGCCCGTGCTGAGTCGGCGTACGTCCCGCGTTGCGTGGTCGGCTCTGTGTTCCTGTAGCGTCCTCCAGGGAGTATCTGTAAAGTGCTACAGTGCTCTCAGGGTTCAGGGTCCAGGAAAAAGTGCAGTGTGCCAAAGCATTGCAGAGCGGTCTCCCACGTTACACGACCGGCCCCGTGTTCTTGTAGCATCCTCCAGGGAGTGTCTGTAAGGTACTACAGTGCTCTCAGGGTTCAGGGTCCAGGAAAAAGTGCAGTGTGCCAAAGCGTTGCAGAGCGGTCTCCCAGAATGGGTTAAAAAGTCAATGACATTTTTCATTAACTCTGAGGATTGTAAAGATGCTTTCAGCATACCGTCTAGCAAGTGTCAAGAATCTCTTACAGGGAAGCACTTCAGCTCAAATATCGATTTTGACAAGTCATCACACAACATTTTTATATATGTAGCAGAATCACTGCAAATACAAACAATATCACGTATTGAGAAAGATTGTTATGAAACCAGCCATTTTAGCTATCAGTGAAAGAATCAAACTAACCAAAATATCAAATATGATTTTGTTATTTCCCGATACTCTACAGTTTAGAAAATCAATTGAGGATTTTTTGCATTGATAGGAATGTCTGGGAAATAGTAGATGGCCTGATTTTAAATTTGCACTGCCATTTTTCGTTGCCATGCACTCTGCTGATCAAGCCATTGCTTACCTAGCCAGTAGGTGCTGAGTGCTGGTGTGAGAAACCCACAAATAATAGATAATGCATAACAAAATAAGATTACTGTTTTATATGTTATCACTGGGTGAAATTCCCCAATGGTTCCTGATGAAACATAAGAGCATTTCTTTTATTATATGAATTCCTGAATCTGGCATAAATCTTGTAGAGATTTAGGAGCTCGAAAAAAGATGTTTTTATAAAGTTTGCAGGCATTTGCTGGTCCCAGTTGGGCAGTGCAGTTTGTTGGTTCTTTTAAAGTCTGAGCTGCAGACTTTTGGCTGACAAAATGCCTTGTTATTTTTGATTTACAGGCCCTCTGTAGTTGACAGACCTCCACAGGGCAATTTCATTGTTTTCCCAAACTGTCTGGGGGAGGCCAATCCTCTGCAGTGCAACAAAAAAGGTTTATATCCCTTTTTTAGTGTATTTATAAAGCACACTTAACAACCAAGGACTCATGAAGTTAGACTACACCAGAAGAATAATGATGATCTCACAGGGTAGCCATGGATATACTGTACTGTTAAAGAACCACAGCTTTAGCAGTCTATGAGAAGCTAAATGCCAGTTTGTTTGTAAAGGACATTTTGCATGTAATTCCATATGATTAAAATCTGAGTAAGGAAGGAATGTGCTGTCTAGTGGCATTTTAAAATTGTCAACAAAATTGTAATTTAACAAGTAAAGTTGTCTAAGAAACATAAAGCAATAAAAGCATTTAGCAAGAAAGATTTTAATGATCACGAAAACAAATTTATGTACTGCAAAAGGAGACTTAAATTCCACTCTCGGGGAAGCCAGTAAGGATGCGTATCATTCAGTCCCTGCCAGCTACCTATTGCACCATGAGTACAACAGCATTCTGTAGCCACCCAAGATGATGCAGTATATTGGGGGACGTTCCAAGTTAAGATCATTGCAATCATCATGTCCAGCTGAACTGATTGCAGTAGCAATGTGTCAGAAGCCCAAACCCCAAATCACTCTACATATCCAATCACACGTGAAACAGAAGAAAGTACAAGTTTCATGTTGTGTCCCCCCCCTCTTACCTGCCATCTTAGGGAGGCAATAGCAGCCCCCCACCCCAACCCCGCTACTCAATGCGTTTGCTTGGGCGGCAAAAAGAGAAAACTCTTGCCAGTAACCTCTCCTCCCACTCTTCACTGTGGGCGGCAAATGCAGGGACAGCCACGGGCAGCCAGAGGACTAGCTATGCCACTGGTGTAGCTTGAGGAAGAATGGAGGTTGGCATTCTAGTGCTAGGTTCTGTGGCAGTCCACAGGAAGATGGGGCTTGCCACTTCAAGGCTAGAATGAGAAAATGTTTGGGTGCAAGACGACTAGGGATGAGATGAGAACCCTCACTCACATTCATGGGCTTAAAACCTGGCAGCTGAGGTTGATGGGTTTTTCTTGTGCTTTCAATAATTTTGCACCTGTTCTGCATCCATGTATGCTATTCCTGAGGCAGTTTCCATATTTAGGGTTCCATGCCTTCTACCTTTGTTCAGACCTACAGATTCTTTGTCAGTATGTTATTGGAGATACTGGATTCTCTTCTCCTTCGATGAGGCAGCCCTGAGGTTGGATTCCAGTTCTGCCGTCTTTCTGTTCCTTTCACTGACTGGTTCTAGGTAGCTAGGGGGACTATTGCCTAGCTCCACCTCTTCTACCTTTCTACTTTTCTAGAGGTCCTGAGGAGTTGTTTGCTAAGTCCAGTGTTGTTTCTCTCTCTTCCTGTACTCTTTTGTGTATCTCCATTGCTTAGAGTTACCAATCAAAGAGGGTTACCATCACGGGGAGAGAGCAGGATTAAAATTCTCACCCAGAGCTGCTCACAAGCTTGTTTGGGACTCTGACACAGGGATTCTCAAGTCAGAATTAGGGAGAGAGACCAGCATTGTTCTCAAAACTGTCATCTAATAGCAACAAGACATTGCCACTGCCTTAATCTGAGCATAATAAACTACTTCTTGTTGTAGCTGAACACCTGAATTACTTATTGCCCGTTAGTAGACCTGTGTTTAATATCATGCTGCTGGGCCACATTTGAGCCTCCAATGTAAATTTGCAATGAGCACAGGCACCTCAACTTTGCCAGGTCATTTACCATTTAACAAATTGATGCAAGAACTGAGCTGAGAGTGTTGCTATTTGAGAGTACATTCTGAGGAGAGCTAAATGGGCATCCTTAGTTTAAGGTAAATACTTCAGCCCAAGGTTAACATAAGCAAAGCCAGTTCTTCAACATACCATTAACACTTGGTTCAAGGATAAGTCTTATTAATCTCCACAGGACAACAGCTTCCCAGCAGTGAATGTGCTCAAATATGTAAATCACAATCCACAGTGGTGCCTGTTTGTCCACACATGTGCCTTTCACCTGGCAAAAACTGATCAAAGGGCCAGTGATATCAAATGTGGCTCGTATGTGCAAAAAATGACGCTGCTGATTAAATCTAAAAACCAAGGTTGCTTATCTACTGAGAAAACCATTCTGACTGTTTAGATATCCCACCTGTATTCTAGTTGGATGGGTTCTAGAAGTCGGTTACATTCCATAAAAATGTATAGTTTCTCGCAAAAAGTCACTCTAGTAGTTATGAAGTGATAAAACAGATTTAACAGATTGGAAACAGGGAAAAGGGTCCTGAAACTCTTAGCACACAAGGATGCTTACTTAGGAACCAGAGGACTATTGATTTTTCAGGTCAAAATGAGTAAAGACCAAAATGTCTGCCCATTGTGGTTGCAAGAGGAACCCCCTGTTTACTATATTTATATCATACCGACAAAATATACCTAGTAAACCATGGTTCATGGCCTACACTGTGCAGCAGGAGGTAGCATTAGTCAAGTTAAGCACATCTCTTTCAGGATTACATACTTTGGGGCAGATTTACAAGAAAGAGATGCATCTGTAGAGATGTGTCACTTTCCCTGCCCCACCCTAAGAAATGGTTGCGCCACCATGGATTCCACGTATTTACAATACAGCGCACCATGGCACAAGGATTGACAGATCTGTCAGAAATTCTGATGCATCTGTTGGGGCAAAAGTCACGCATTGCTGGGGTCATGTCGCAAGCACAACACAACTCCAGCAATGCATTTTGAGGCCTATTCCCACTACACTGCATCACTCCTTACGCCTGATTCAAGCAGGCGTAAGGTTTTGACGCATTGGCGTCCTAGAAGTGACGCTGTGAAATCTTGTAGATTTCACTGCATCACTTTTACGAGGCTTTCCTGCGAGGGAACGCCCAACCTGCATACAATATACCTCACGCTGGTATAATGTGACACAGGGCTTTACAACGGTGTGCATCTCCTTAAATGCGTCACGTTGTGTAAATTGGCCACATTTTTTACGCCGCAGTGTCACAAATGTAACGCATCGTCGGCACAAAAGTGTCACAAGGGGCTTGCAAATCTATCCATTTGTCTCCTGCTGGTCGTGGAAGGATGAGGTATTGCCTGTTTACCTTGTCCTTAGGAAAGAGATTTATCATCTTATACTAGATTTGGTAGTAAGCATTACTGTTTACTAAAAGAACTAGTAAATATATTGTGCCTCTAACAATTGAGACGATCCGGGAGCAAGGTGGAGAAAACCTTCCTTTTGAATATGTATTACACTTATGGTCGCCATCCATGCCTTGCACGCCATGTAAATTAGGGACATGCCACCTTTTTGCCCCTGCCGTCTCAGGCTTTACTTCTGAAGAACAAGCACCCTAACCTCAAGGAGCTTGTTCTGTCTTACATGGCTTGTAAAAACAAGCATGGGCAATGTCAATAGGTCTTGCCTTTAAAAGGAGAGTGCCGACCTGTTGGCTTTGCCAACACTTTTTTGCACTAGCTCTCCTTATTTTAAGTTACCCTTCTAATATGGCCATTTGCCATGTTGTAACTAAGTTACAAATAGCCGAATAGCCGCTGGCGCCTCCCGATGTATGCATATGCTGGCCCGCGTGCTGCACCCATCCAGGAATGCGAAAAATTATTTTTCAGTTGGAGAGTGGGGGGGAGTGTTCACTGGAGAATAATATTAAACAGACTGGGGAGGTAGAGAGAACAAAGTTATGCACTTCCATGTACTACTGAAACAGAGCTAAAAATGTAGCCCCCTCACATCACCAGAGGATAGATACATGCCTTTCATCCAGAATTGATTCAAAGAAGCAATACACCAGGTTGGAGACAAACACAGGACTTGAGGGAAAAGCCTTTGAATATGGTGAATGAAACTGACGAAAGACAATCATGAGCAAGGGGCGTACACAAAGCCTACTCTGTATTATAGATAAGTGGCCTTTGACAAAAAAACAGCTAAAGGTGTATGCTGGCAAAGACTAACAAGTGGGCGTAGGTTCGGAAGGGACAAGCGAGCCTTCTTCTGCAGGGTTTGAAGACAGGAATAAAGCCTGACTATAATGCTGGGCCCACATGGATTACAATAATCAAATCCTTTACTGCACCCCACTCCACCCCACTACCAACCTCACTTCAAACGAGGGAGTTTTTCTGCTGGAACAATGAATCAACAAATCACCCCCAACTTGGGATGATTCGGTGGCTTGACTAAACCGACTGCCCCCTTCACTGCAGTCAGAAGACAACATCTTCAGGCGAGACCTATTTTTCAAAGAACGATTTTCATGCAACAAGAATGTTGTGATTCACTTCATTGTGTTATTTATTTATTTCAGGTCAGGCAGCTGAAAATCCATTTTAGAATGATCTCTGTTTCACGCAGCATATGCTCATTACCCCTTGATATACCCATATTCTATTGCTCCGTGAGGAGATGTTTTGCCCTGGGAAATGGTTTAGAGGACCCTTAAGTACCTCGAGCACATTTTACTTTGACATCTATGTCCTGTGAAATCTCCCACGCCACCCTCTCTCTGCAACTAGCTTTCATTCTAAGGGATCCCCTATGGCTCTCTAAATATAAACACTGCTTTAATTGTCAGCTTGTCATAAACTTTAATGGCCTGCTTGAAATCAGACCTCCCTTTACGACGTGCTCACATATTTTTTCTTCTGCTTGTTTTCTCGTGTTTGGCACGTGCAGCAATTCCCTTTTAGATTGCATTTACAAGGCACTGTTACCTAATACAGATTTAAGACAGATTAATTTGTCAGGCGCGGGTCCATAGATGCATCCCTTTCTGTTATTGGACAGAACAAAGCTGAGGCCACGATTGCCACAGTGTGCATTGATCTTAATAGCCACAGTATTTCCTTTTCTAAGTATTGATTTAGCTGACACCACAAAGGCAATACTGCTCTCAGATAGAAACATATTCAACGCAATTTGTGGTAAATTTTAGAATGGCTTAAGCACATTTTATGATATATTCTGTAAATGCCAACATTTCACTTAAGAAGACAGAAAATACAAACAGATCTTCTTCCAGTAATTTGGACCTTTGCAGATCAAAGCAAAATGATCGAGCATAATGGGGAGCTACAAGGGTCACCCAATTTGAAAAAATAATAAAATTTCTCTTTGCCTCAGTTCCTAACAATTACCAACAATATGCATTCCAGAACGTTCCTGTGTTCCATAATGTCTGCTTGAGTTTTGCAGCCTGTTTACTGCCCTTCAACAGTAGCATATGAGAACGCTCTGTGCTGTTTCTTTCAGTTTACTCTGGTCAATAGACCTTCATGGTAGCCTGAGAGGAAAAGGGGTTAGCGACAAATTTTATCGTAGAGTACAGTGCGACCATTAGGACCAACAATACAAATCTGAGTCAGTAAATTGAAACCAGTACTTAATTAGATATGGTGGTTGCCAGTAAATTGTAAATTTATTACAAACTAAAAGGCAGACTCATATAAATCAATCTTAAGAATATAGTATAAAAGTACAGGATTATCAAAGGAAGACCAAAGCGACGTGCAAGATTGGTCCTCAACAGCAAGGAGAATTTCTGTGGCAGCTATGCAAAAAGTAAGGGAAAGGATTTGATGACTAGATGAATGGTTTCGATCCTTCTCCAAAACATCGAAAAGATTCACAATATCCACTAAACTCTACACTAAACTAAAGATAGGGGAAACCCTATGTAATCAAGAAACAAGAAAGGTGTCCGCATCAGAACCTCTGTATAATTTCTATAAGTAAGGAGTCATGTATAGCATAAACCTCAATCAGAGATGATAAGAGTGGTCTGTCACCCCTCCAAGTCTGAAGGAAAATTTGACCAAACCCATGATGGGTTCCCTTCTTAAAATGCACAAAGAACATTCGAGAAATATGACCTCATACACATCATAGTACTTTTCCAGTTCCGAAGAAAGAACTTGGAGCCTTGAATGCTACTCCCATATTCCTGTCTCCACTTCCGAGGCGTTCTTGCATTCCTGCCTTAATCTGATAGTACCAACTGGTCAAATACCTTTGTTCATCATTAAAATTATGGATCTTGACAGTTCTTCCACGCTTCACTATCTCTGAAATACAATGTGCTTTTTACTAACTAACGAATGCCTTTGGTCTGCACCTACAGAGGAGAAAAACATGGGAAAAACAGCTTCCATGTTGGTATTAAATGTCTCGCCTGTACATTTAAGGCCCACAATCACTTTAACTTAACCGTTTTCTTTAAATGCATATTTATTTTACAGTCTAAATATAATCCAATAAATGATACTGTACTCTTATATGTGGTACAATAAACAAATACACGTATTATTAACTAAAAGCTACCTCTGGTCATAATTTCCAAAGAAAGCATTGAGCACATATATGATTTATTCTCACTAATCCCTGGCGAATGCATTACATTTCATATATATTTTAGCACACCACCTTACAATCTAAACCTACAGATGATCAATATCTGCAATCCAGATACCTCTGAAAAAGGAAAAACTGTACTATGCACACATATATATATGTCAAAAACACACAATAAATGCACCTTCTATACTTTTAGTGCTCCATATCTCATTAGTATTATTGCATCACTGCATCATACAAGTACATAAGGCCAAAGGTAAATATAGATAAGGCCCAGCTTAATGTAACATAAAAGGAGCAAAATTATGCTACCCTACATACGAGTCTAACCCAAATAAAGCTTGTTTCAATGTGAAATGAGCACTACAGTCCAGTTTTACTTGTCACAAAGGCTTTTTACTGCATGTTAATCCTCATTATGAATGGAACAACTCAGAATTTGGTGATAAAACCTTATGAGGAGCTACTGAGACCTCGCAGTAACAGTATTATCCCAAGCTGTTTCATTACACAGTTCAATTGAGGCACTAAAAATGTGACTGCTTATGGAAAAATATGCAGGAGAAGCAATTAGTACATTTCAAGTGTACCCAAACCTGCATTGCATTTATTTAGAGCACAAGTAATAGAAAAGAAATCACTCCCCTGCTGAGCAGTCCTAGTTTCCACCAACTACAACAAAGATCAGCTATTTGGCCTCTGGCTGAGACAATACCATATAGAGGATTCATTATATTTGTTGTGAAACAATGGAACAGTGAACTATCAAACTGCACACAATGGTTTTAATGATGAAGGTCATCATGGTCCTATCAGAAGAGGAGACATTGACAGCTGTGTCTCCTACATCAGAGAAAATTATGTGAGTGACAAACACTCATCCCTGAAAGTGTGAAACCAGTACTTTTTTTGAGGTGGTGTTTGCCGGTTGGGGGTACAGCACTTCTTTGGGGACCAACACTTATTTTTTCGCATCAGGTATTTACAGAGTGGAAGAGCAGGAAACATACAGATCAGAAAAACGGAGGACGAGAAAGACATCAAAAACGTCACAGAGGCAGAAAGCACTAGCCTGCAAGAGTGAGATAAAGGGGCATAAAGTGTCTAGTAGTTAACATAGCAGGCACAAATTGGCTTTAAGACTACCAGTTTGGTAATTGGCATGCTGAGAGCTTCTGAGCAGATCTTTGGGCATTTGTGTTTATAAATTGATTTCCTAGCCCTACATATGCATAGTTCATTTATCAAATAAATCCTCCATTTATTTTTTATCACCTTTAGAAAACCTTGATTTTTCTGTCACTTAAACCTATTTTGTCTAACCTCTTTTCCAATGCCTCTTAGTTTGGTGCTACTTACTGCAACAGTTATGCCTTGAATTTCCAGGTGTAGCTTAAATGTTCCAAGAAGTGTGGGAAATGCACCTTGGCTTATTTCTAAGCAGCCAAAAGGTTTCTCCTGAGCTGGCATTCCCAACATTTACATGAGATTTTCCAGTCACACTTTTCAAAAGAAATATATTTACTGTGTAAGTTATGCACACAGTAGTTAGGTATGCACTCCTTTTTCACTTGTTGAACTTTTGTAAACGTGGAGTAGTATAAACATGCCTACATTATTGCTGTTTACAGTGGTAAGTCAATTACAAATCTTTATATTTCGGGTCTGATTCACAAATGAGGTCTGTAGTATGTAAAGTAGTACTCCTGCAGTACTTTTCATATACACTTACATGCTTTTGTGACTCAACTCCAACACTTGGAAGGAAATTGAACTATTTTGTAAGCAATTTAAACAAATAGAATGGACTGCACCCTTTTTGCACTTTTACAAATAGGAAGTCAGATGTTGCAAGACCGATTCACAAAGTCATGGAATACTACAAATAAAGTGTACAATATTTTTAAGCAATTTCGTTAGTTCATAGCCATGCAAGACCAATTGGCAATGCCATTGCTTGTTCTCATCGGTAGTAGGCTTCATTGTGCAATGAGATGGGTATGTGGAGATATTTTGTGCCCCAGAGTAAAATAAACTATACTCCAAGTGAGGAAATGTAGCATTTTGAAATGATCACATTTCATTGAGAGACTTAGACTACTTCACCAGGTCTGAACATCATTTATTTAATTAATGTAATTTTGTTATTTTTTTAAGTTGACCATTGTTTCAGGAAGCTGTGGATCAATCAATTAAATAACACAATCAGACTAATTTATTAGTGCTTTTAAGTAATGTGAAACTGTACTGTATTTTGTAGGTCCAGCAAAGATATTTGTGCATGCTACAGTGGATTCATATATTTTAGTAATGGGTACATACGGTGTGTAATTTGTCAAAATGTGACTTTATTTTATTGTTATTTCATTAGACTTATTTATGGCCCTTCCCCCATTCAGACTGACTGATTGGTAGCCACTGCCCATTTTAGCTGTTTCCCCCACTCACTGATTTTTCTTCCCTGCACCCTCCTGCCTTCCTGTCATCCCCTACCACTTCCCAGGACTACTTATGGAGGCCACTGTGCGGATCCAGGGAGGAGCCCTCTACCTCCTTGAAGAGTGTGCTGCTCCCCCCGCTGCCCAGCTCCACGAGACTGTGCCTTGCAAACAGCCCTCAAGCCCACCGGTTCAATCCCATTGTCAGCGGCTCGCTGTCTAGTTGACCTGGTATTTAGTGTATTGATGTTACTTTCATCTGTTAATTAGTCTTTTGTTCCTCTGTGGCAGGCATTTTGACTTTATTTAATTGTTATTTCTTTAGGCCTATTTTTGGCTCTTCCTTCATACATCCTGACTGGTTGGTAGTCACTGCTCGTTCCCGCTGTTTCCCCCTGGTTTTTCCTGTTCTGTGCCCTCCCTGCCAGCCCCTCCCACCTCCGAGGACTACTTATTGTATCCGCTGCAAGGCGGGAGCATCAATGGTGCACAAAAGGCATGCCAAAAGCAAGCCTGTCTGCGCCCGTCTGCACCTGAACTGTGCCCAGCGCCAGGACTCCTGGCTCTTCCACCTCTATAAGATACACTGCCACTGACCTCTGTGCCCTGGCCCTCAGACGCACCAACAATCACTGTTGACGCACCTCCCCATGGACCACCAAAAGACCATTCTCCTGCCGAACTCCCCCCATTACTTTCAACACTGAAACAACCAACTTCACTAGCAACACTGCTAACATGGCTGCACCAGCTATATCAACCAAGAAACCCACAACGACACTCCAGTGTATCCCACTCAACACATGTTTGTTCAGAAAAACACACCACAGAGGTTTTGGACATGATCTCTTTCCTTATCCCAGACGTCATCTTTTTCACAGAAAGTTGCTCCACCCCATGTCTGCAACAGACATCGCCACTACTATCATCAAAGGTTACCAGATAACACACAGGACTGAACCAACAAGCATGGAGGCGGAATTACAATTATCTACAGGTACATCTTCCGCTGCACAACATCCCCAGATGATCCAACACTGATAATGGAACACTTCAACTTCCAACTCCTCACAGATGGTAAAACACAATCAAAGGTATCCTTGACATAGATCACCAGGCCCCCGTCCCATCTTCTGCAAAACCATCTCAGAAATCATCGCCCTGCTCGCAATTGACTCAGAGCACTACATCTTCCTAGGGAACCTTAACTTCCACCGCAATGACCCCCAGCTAAGCCAGCTCCGCTGACCTCCTTGAAAGCATGAGCAACATTTGACTCAAGCAGTTTGTCACTGACCCCACCCACATCGCAGGACACATGCTCGACCCCTTCTTCACCTCCAGCGACAGAGTCAGATACACCCACAGCACACCACTCACCTGGTCCAACCACCACAGCATACACTTCATCATAACAGGACCCACTTACCCAGTGCCGGGCCCTGCAGGTCCATGTGTAGAAACTGGAAAAAGATATCCGAAGACCAGTGGAACAACACACTCCACTCCCGCCTCCCAGGCTTCACACATGACCCCGAACAAGCAGCAAAGAACTTCACCCCGTGGATCACGCAATGTGCCAACACCATCGCCCCGTCAAGACAACCAAGGCTAAAGAACATAGCAAAAGGGCAAGCTGGTTCACCACAGGACTGCACTCCACCAAATGCAATTGGCGTCAACACGAAAGGAAGCGGTGCATCAGCAAAACATCAGAAGACAGCACCGCCTACAGGCCCGCCCTCAAACAGTTCCACCACCTCCTGAAAGAAATAAAGAAGAACATTCTAGCAAATTGCATCCAAGCTAGCGCAAACCACAGCAAAGAACTCTTTGCCATCGAGAAGGAGTTCACCAATCTCGCAGCTGTCAAGAACGATGTCACTCCCTCCCAAGAACTGTCTGACAACCTTGCGGACTTCTTCCACGACAAGATCTCGACCTTCTACGAAAACATCGAACACCATCCCTCTGCCGAAGACACCATCAACCAGCTTGCATCTATGAACAGACACGCCAAACACCTCATTACCTACTGGGAACACCTCACCACACAAGACATATCTCCATCATGAACTCTGTGCTCTCTGCCTACAGACCCATGCCTTCAGCACGTCTTCTACCTCATAAGCAAGGCAACAGGCAATAAGCTCAGGAAGGTCCTGAACACCTCCATCACTGCGGCCTTCTTCCCTGAGGACTGTAAACATGCTGAAGTAAAGCCCCTCCTGACAAAATCATCTGCTGACAGTGCCGTTTTGAAGAACTACTGGCCATCTCACTGCTCCTCTTTCCAGCAAGAGTATTCAAGGAAGCAATCACCCAAAACCTTAAAGACCACAACCTCCTGGACCCCTCCCAATATGGATTCCAAGCCAACCACAGCACCAAGACAGCCCTGATTGCACCCACCAATGACACCAGAGCCCTCCTGGACCACAGAAAAACAGCAGCCCTCATTCTCCTGGACCTGTTTGGTACATTTTACACCATCTCCCACCACATCCTCATCAACAGACTCCATGATATCGGGATTCAAGGAAACACCTGGTACCTCACCAGCAGAGATCAAAGGATCCATCTCCCACCAAGAAGATCATTTGCGGAACCCTTCAAGGTTCATTCCTCAGCCGGACTCTCTTCAGCGCCTACACGCTGACACCATCAATTCACACAGACTCAACTTCATCTCCTACACCAGCTCAACCTCTCTCTATCCAAATATCCCTCCAACACCAAAACCAACTTCCACAGATGTATGATGGAAATTCAGACTGGATGAAGAATAAATGTCTCAAACTTAACTCGGACAAGATGAATGTCCTCATCTTTGGGAACAACACTTCGCCTTGGAACTACTCATGGTGGCCCGTGGAGCTTAGCACCCCACCAACCCAACAGATCATGCCAGCAACCTCGGCATTATCCTGGACAACATGTTATCCATGAAGAAACAAGTCAATGCAGTTTCATCTGCCTGTTTTCACACCTTTCGCATTCTCCCTAAGATCTTCAGGTGGCTCCCGATAAACACCAAAAGGACCATCACACAGGCACTCATCACCATCAGACTGGACTACGGAAATATGCTCTTCATAGGAATCACTGCACACCTCCTGAAAAATCTCCAAACAATACAGAACTTAGTGGCAAGACTCATTCTCAAACCTCCCCAGAAGGACCCACATCACACCCCATCTCAATAAACAGCACTGGCTCCCGATTCAAAAGAGATGCCAGTTCAAGCTGCTGACCCATGCCTACAAGGTCTTGCACAACAAAGAACTAGCATACATCAACAAACACCTAACCTTCCACCAACTGTCCAGGCACCTCTGATCAGCCTCCCTCTCCTTCATAGACACCCCTACGTATCCGTCAAACCAGCAACGGAGGACTCTCCTTTTTGCATCTGGCAGCTGAGGCCTGAAACAACCTCCCTTCACCTTCGGACCGCACCATTTCTCCAGCAATTCAGACACGATCTAAAGATCTAGCTGTTTGAATAGTCAACCTCCATGCAGAAGCGAACAGCTCCAATGCCACGAAACCCTCACGGGTGATGTGCCACACTCTATAAATGATTGATTGATTTAAAAAAAACACCTTCACCATGGCCAAAAGTTTTAGAAGTTTGCTGCTGGTGCTGCCAAATGCTGTGGTGGCTAAATACCAATGCTGCCTGTTTTTTTATTCCAGTACCCTATTTGTCATGTCTCTTTATCTCTCTCTTGCAAGTTTTCTTTTGCACCCCAGCTTTCTCCATTTTTTACCTATTTTATGTATTTCTCTTACCTCTCCTTTCCCCCTTTGTCAACCGGGTCTGGGTCAGTCTACTGATGAAAAAGAAACCCTGGTCTCCACAAATTGGTACTGATGCCCACCACCTACAGGCAACATCACAAAGTCAGCACTAGGTACTCATACCTTGGAAATACTTATAGCAAGAACACTTAGTACCGATATCCCATAGTCCGCTACACATCTACTGCAATGGATAAATGAATGCATGTACCAAGAGAGTGAATACCATAATGAACAAAAGACAAGACCACTGCAATTAGTGTTTAGAAAACTTTACTGCAGGTTTATTTGTAGGTACTCAAGGTAATGGGGAAATTTAGAGGTGAACCAAGTGCATCCAGCAAGAATAGGACCTATGTTGAACTCCTACCTGATTAGCCAAAGAGCACCCAGTCTGCACTTCATCAGTGTTGGTCTTGACCCACTCTGCATGATTATTCTCAATCTTTTTGCCTTAACCCTCATAGATTGTGAACTAGTTTATGTGCTAGTGTGCTTGTGCTCTCTCCCTTAAGCATGGTGAATTTAGCGTACACCCAATTAGCACATTTAACTTACTCGTAAAACCCTAATAAAGTGGTACTGCCTGAACCTATGGCCTGCAAATTAAATGCTACTAGCGGGTCTGCAGCTCTAATTGTGCCACTCACTTAAGTAGCCCTTTAAGCATTTCTCATGGCTGCCATTAGAGCCTGTGTGTGCAGTTTTAAACTGCCATATTGACCAGGCAAAATAAATCTTTTGCCAGGCCTAATTCTTCCTTTCTAATACATATAAGTCAGCCCTAGGGTATGTCCTATACAACCCAGAGGACATGGCGCAGTATATTCAAAATATTGGACAAGTATTTTTAAGTTTTACATGTCCTGGTAGGCAAAAACTCTAAAATTCGTTTTTCACTACTGCAAGGCTTACCTCTCCCATAGGATTACATTGGGTTACCGTACTACATTCAGAACAGGGAGGAACGGAATTTCAAACACAGTTGGGGGTGGACCTCTCTACAAAATTCTCCTACTTCAAAACTGGCACTAAGAATAACTATTAAACCCTCAGATGCAACTCTTCAGTAAACATCTGAACATGTGGAAGACTCAGAAGGACTGCTTTATTTCCCTGCTACAAGAAGGACTGCTATCCTACTGCCCTGCTACCTTGCTGCCCAGTGGCACTGCTGCCCTGCTGTCTGAGTGAAAAGGACTGGACCTGTATCTTGAACCCAGGGCCACCAGAATGACTCCAGGGGCTAGTGGGCTGGCCCTCCGAAGACAGCTTCAGGGACAGAAAAGACTCTAACCACCTTGAACCCAGCACCTGGACTCTTTCTACTGTGAGTCATGCCTCCCCTAGTGGTGCCACCCCAATCCTGGACCGTTGGAAGTGGGCCTGAAGTTGCTCTGCTACCCGAGCTGTGGTCTTTTGGGCAGAACCGATACAGCGCAATGCATTTCCTTTTCAGCTCGGCATCGGATCCGCAGCAGTACAATACATCTCTGATGCAGGACCTCACTTCAAGGCCCACAGCTTCTTCGGAACTCCCATTGTGTGAAATAACCTTGATACTGGATCTCTCAATGTTCAGCAACCAGAATTTAAAGTTCTTTGTTCAGCTGGCCTAACTTGGTACTTGTATCTGGCCCATGCTCTATCGCGGACAGCCTTACTTGGGACTTTGTCCCTGTCCGGTGAGACCAGATAACCGCAGTTGACGCTTTGTGCTTTTAGGCAATATTTTTACCTAAACCTTTAAAATTGCATATCTGTGATTCTATTAATTGGATGTTTGTTGTTATTGGAATCAAGTAATTTGGGGTTTACCTATGTTTCACCCTGACAAGAATTGTGGTTACTGCTTGAGTAGGGTTTTGATCCCCTCTCAACCAGTCACCTGATTTCCTATAATCAGGTGCTATACAGGGGCGTAACACAGGCCCCCGCAGCCCCCGCGGTGTTGGGGGGCCCCGAGCTGCAGGGGGCCCCCTCAGCACCGTACTCAGGCCTGAGAGCTCCATCTTAAATACTGAGTGGGGGCCCCTTCATGTACCTTGAATGGGGGCCCCCTCTAATTTCGTTACGCCAGTGGTGCTATTACTTTTTACGGGCTTTCCCCAAACTCGGTATCTCACAGTCCAGGAGTCAGATCTGGCTCTCAGAGGTGTAGTTACCAGGCAAGGCCCCAATTGCTCTGGTTTACATCTGCCCATGGGACTAACAGAGCACCGACGCTTTCAAACCCAGGAATTATTTTGACCGGGTAGCAATGGAAATCAAAAAATACCCAATTCTTTAAAAGGATAACAATCCAAAGGCCTCAAATATCATCTATGTTAGTCAAACTGGAACCTCTTCTCTACAAAATGTTAGGCGATTGCACGTTGTTAGTCCAATTTGGTGCCAGTTACCATTTAAACAATAAACTGAGCCATGGCTTCCTTGTCTAATGCATAATACAGCGTTTAAAGATCGAGAGTGATTGTACTGTGTGCCATCATTCTTACTGCCCACAACAAGCACTTTGAAAATATCCTACAATATTAACCCCCCAGGTGTTCTATCTGATTGCTGTTATCAGACCCAGGGCGCTGTCAAAATATTTCTGCGCCTGCAGATAGCTGCTCTGCAATGGGATCAAAGAAGCACATGGACGCAGCTGAAGCTGCTGTGCAGTTTCCCTCCTGGAGCTTACAGCGGTGCTCAGACGCTTCTTCAATCAGCCATTGCTGTCCTCTCGATGAACCATTACCTCTAAAGGAGTATTTTAAAAGCCAATAAAACAACTTCTTGAATTGCAAAAACGAACCATGGTTTAATTTGCTTAAACACTATTCATTTTGGCAGGTCTTGATTAGACCAGCGAAATTTGCGTAATTTCAGGAACCTCGGAAAGATGCAGGAAATCAGGGGATTACGTCACTTTGCTTAATTTACCCAGGGTTGGATTGGGATCACAATTTGGCCCAGGCACTGACGAAAAAACTGGCCCACATACGCGGAGCGTGGCCCACATTCGCGGGGCGTGGCCCACATTCGCGGGCATGCCCTTTCATGAAACACACAAGGAATGTAAGTGGGAGGTTATTGTTCTTGGGAAGGACAAAGGGCCAAGGTGACAATGTCCTACAAGCTGAGCAACTGGAAAACAGCGAGGCCCCTTTCTATTACAAAATTATTCCCCAGCCCTCCAGCGCAGAAGCACCTGAAAAACAGTGAGGCCCCTTTCTATTACAAAATTATTCCCCAACCCTCAAGGGCAGGAGCAACTGAAAAACAGCGAGGCCCCTTTCTGTTACAAAATTATTCCCCAGTACTCCAGCGCAGGAGCACCTGAAAAACAGTGAGGCCTCTTTCTATTACAAAATTATTCCCCAGTCCTACAGGGCAGGAGCACCTGAAAAACAGTGAGGCCCCCTTCTGTTAAAGAAATTATTCTCCAGCCCTCCAGGGCAGGAGCACCTGAAAAATAGCGAGGCCCCTTTCTGTTACAAAATTATTCCCCAGTACTCCAGTGCAGGAGCACCTGAAAAACAGCGAGGCCCCTTTCTATTACAAAATTATTCCCCAACCCTCCAGGGCAGGAGCACCTGAAAAACAGCGAGGCCCCTTTCTATTACAAAATTATTCCCCAACCCTCCAGGGCAGGAGCAACTGAAAAACAGCGAGGCCCCTTTCTATTACAAAATTATTCCCCAACCCTCCAGGGCAGGAGCAACTGAAAAACAGCGAGGTCCCTTTCTATTACAAACTTATTCCCCAGCCCTCCAGGGCAGGAGCAACTGAAAAACAGCGAGGCCCCTTTCTGTTACAAAATTATTCCCCAGCACTCCAGCGCAGGAGCACCTGAAAAACAGCGAGGCCCCTTTCTGTTACAAAATTATTCCCCAGCACTCCAGCGCAGGAGCACCTGAAAAACAGCGAGGCCCCTTTCTGTTACAAAATTATTCCCCAGTACTCCAGCGCAGGAGCACCTGAAAAACAGCGAGGCCCCTTTCTGTTACAAAATTATTCCCCAGTACTCCAGCGTAGGAGCACCTGAAAAACAGCGAGGAACCTTTCTGTTACAAAATTATTCCCCAGTACTCCAGCGCAGGAGCACCTGAAAAACAGCGAGGCCCCTTTCTGTTACAAACTTATTCCCCAGTACTCCAGCGCAGGAGCACCTGAAAAACAGTGAGGCCCCTTTCTATTACAAAATTATTCCCCAGTCCTACAGGGCAGGAGCACCTGAAAAACAGTGAGGCCCCCTTCTCTTAAAAAATTATTCTCCAGCCCTCCAGGGCAGGAGCACCTGAAAAACAGTGAGGCCCCTTTCTATACAAACTTATTCCCCAGCCCTCCAGGGCAGGAGCAACTGAAAAACAGCGAGGCCCCTTTCTATTACAAAATTATTCTCCAGCCCTCCAGGGCAGGAGCACCTGAAAAACAGCGAGGCCCCTTTCTATTACAAAATTATTCCCCAGTACTCCAGCGCAGGAGCACCTGAAAAACAGTGAGGCCCCTTTCTGTTACAAAATTATTCCCCAGTACTCCAGCGCAGGAGCACCTGAAAAACAGTGAGGCCCCTTTCTATTACAAAATTATTCCCCAACCCTCCAGGGCAGGAGCACCTGAAAAACAGTGAGGCCCCCTTCTCTTAAAAAATTATTCTCCAGCCCTCCAGGGCAGGAGCACCTGAAAAACAGCGAGGCCCCTTTCTATACAAACTTATTCCCCAGCCCTCCAGGACAGGAGCAACTGAAAAACAGCGAGGCCCCTTTCTGTTACAAAATTATTCTCAAGCCCTCCAGGGCAGGAGCACCTGAAAAACAGCGAGGCCCCTTTCTATACAAACTTATTCCCCAGCCCTCCAGGACAGGACCACCTGAAAAGCAATTTGTAAATTACTCAGCGCTTCCCAGCCCTTCACTGCCTCAGGGCAATGGCCTGGCAGGAGAGGAGATAAAGCAAAAAACACAGCTGCTGGGCCATCCATGGGGTTGGGGGGGCTAAGGTGGAGATGGTGGGAGTTCCCAACATCACCTGGCCCACACAGCGAGACCCATTCTTCCTCGCCCACTATGCCCTGAATGAGAAGGGCTGTGGGCGAGGTGTTAATGCACTGTTTCTGGGCTGCATGGGCCCCAGGGGGGCCGAGGTGAAAATGGCTCAAAGGCCTGAGCAACACCTGGGCCCCAGGGAGGCCGATTCTGGCACACAATCACCCCTCCCCAGCCCACCATCAGCGTGATTGCTTGTGGCAGGGGGTCAAGAAGAGGCCACAGCTGATCACCACTGAACTGCCGCCCATCGAAGCTGCTTTCCTCTCCCTGTCAGTGCTCTCTGGGGACTGGGAAAGGGGAAAAAAAAGGTCCACAGAGTGCACTGAGACACCTGCCCTTCGGCCCATGCCCGAGTGCCCGCAGTGCCAATCCACCCCTGAATTTACCTCAAGCATACAGTTTGTATTAAACGTTTTCCACAAACACATAAGAACAACGGAACGTGAGTGGCAGTTGTTTGCGCTGCTTTTGTTTGAACGCATGCTGGGGGCAACAGTTGACACAAAAGAATGAATTTCACGCTAAAATATAGTGCAAAAAGTCAGTTTCGCATTTCTTGTAATGACGTGTAGTTTCTCAAAATTTCAAAGCAATTTTGCATAATTACACAAAAACAAATTACACAGAGTTCACACACCACTAATCTTAATTTACACTAGGGTGCAATACAAAATGCACTTTAGCTGTAGACATAACGAGTATACAGTGGTGTGCTGTGTAAAGTACATCCATTAAATAGGCTTTGCAGGGTCTGCATTTAAGTAATAAGAAAGAAATGGAGAAAGCGATGTTTTTATATTGAAGTATTGTGTTTGTGCCCAGATGTATTTTGTCAGTGAAGCTGGTGATGTACAACACTTGCATTCCTATGTTGGCAGTTTCTGTGCAGTAACAGTTTTTGTGCACATTATGGGGCTGATTAGGATGTCGGCGGTCAGACCGCTGACAGCCCGTCGGTGTCCGACCGCTGACAGCCAATCAGTGGCGGTCTAACCACCTACAGCCCTTTGGTCCGACCACCGTATAATGATGCTGGTGGTCACAACCACAGCTGTCGGACTCAAGACTGCCGGCTCCACCGAGATCATAGATCTTGACGGGGTGGGGAGTTTGTGGAGGTCGAAGTAGTGTCCCATAATGTCCACACAGCCAAGGCATGCACCACCATCGGGATAACGATATTCCTTTCCAACAGCCTTTTTATGTTGGGAACCCCGCCATGAAAAGTTTGTTGGAAGGAGATTGCGGGACCCCATACAGGGCCTCACTGAAAAATGGCCTGTGGGCACAGGTAGTGGCACCACTCACATCTGTGCATGGAGGTGCAGGAGGTGTTGCACGGTGGAGGCATGTGCTGCGGGCCTTCTCCATAGCTGCAGCATGCCCGCCATGGTACTGGCGCCTTTCTAACTGCCAGCCTTTTGGTCGAATCGAAATACTGCAGTCTGACCGCTGCATGCTCAACAGGCGGTCTCCAGGCCTTCTCTATAGCGGCTGGGGGTCCGACTACCCGAAATGAAAATCAGGCCCTAAGTGTGGTGTTTCAGGCTCCTTAGATGTTTCCTCTCTCACTTTCCACATTACACCTATTTTGCACCCACTTACACTGACTGAAACATAATTTCGAATTTGCTACTGGCTTATAAAGACATTTATTTGAAAAGAAAACACTCTCTTACCTCGCAGAACTTCTTATTACCTACATTGCAAACAAGGGCTAACGAGTAAACACTCTCTCCTGATCTGGACAGTGAAAGTCAAAACCTTACACACAATGAACACACAATGAAGCGATCTTTCTTTGGATCAGTCACCATGCTGAGGACTCTCTGCCAGCTCACCTGAGATCACTCTAAACTCTATTATCCCTTAAGATTACCCTGCAAACACATCTGATTCCCTTGCATATCCAATATCTACTTGACAGAGGAATTATAAAGTGGGTGGCTATGGAACTAAATATAGGAGGCAGGGGTCAAGGCCACATATTTTCAAAACTTTTGGTTTGAAGAACTGAAGCAAGTCTTTGCAGTGTTGTTGAGATGCTCATTGTTGCCTTTTCAGGGTATATGGCTTAGCCATCCTATGGGAGATGTTAAACATCCCTTGTGTGTTTTTTTCAGTGCCTTTATAATTTGTTTTACAAGGTGTATTTTTTTAGTTTTTCTGATTGCCTTTTGGAACCATTGTCAATGTATCTTACAGCAAATGTTGTCCTATTCAAACGTACACGCGTCATTAGGATTCTAGGTTACTGTTGACACATTTCAGTTTAAGCTGTTTTTTGTTGAACCTCTTGTTGCATGCATTACTTTAAGTATTCAATATCTGTCAGAAGCAGAAATATCTAGAGCAGTGCATATGTTGAAGTAGAGGTTGTTCAGCAGGGATGTTGGGTCAGGTTCCAAGGTTTTACCTTCACTGTACATTGACCCAGAGGCTTCTGTAGACTTGTTCTTGAAGTGATTGTGACAGCTTGGAGGGTGCTATTACTGCTAGGGGTAATGGGTAAGGTTGGTTCAGTTAGTGGTGTGGCCTTACCATCTCTACGTCTCTACTGATAGATTACAATTGTCATTGTCATATATCTTAAGTGCTATTCATTCTGCATATGTAGGATAGGTAGCAATTTATGTTGGTGTGCTGCCCTTTCGCAATGCTGGTTTAATTGTGTGGCCAATACTGGTAATTGCTTCTAATTGCCTTAGAGCAAAAACAATACCATGAAATTGAAAACAATATTAAATCCCTATTCTCATTCATAGCAGAAGCACACCACAGAACATTATTAGTAGCATGGCTGTAGTCCTTTCCTGGCTGAAGTTGCTGTTGCTCAAGGATATCTGGGCCTCAAGAGATCATGTGTCTGAGTTACCAAATTCTAAACTAGTTTTTTCAATGGTTTACAATGTAATACATCTTTCTCCATCATTGGTATAATTTGTATTTGTCTGCTGGCTACTTCCCTGTGTGGCACCTGAAATAGGAAGTAGGATGTGAGTGGATGTGTAATTGAATACATAGACACATAGTGACTATATATGAGTATTATATTGTACTTGAACAGAAAATTCTATTATTAATCTGTGTCTTATGTACTGGTATCATTATGCAGATACCCTACTACCTGTATCACCTATGTTGATTTTGGTGAGCACTTTCGCCTCTCGTGACTTGACCTATAGTCATGGAATGGATCCCTTCATACCTGCCAAGGATCTCTGTCCCTGGTCAGAATGTATGCTATATATTTGTATGTGGTAGCTCTATAATTCTAACCCAGCCAAAAGGTACGGGTCAAAGACAAGTATAAAGTCATCAAGTCATACAAATGGTAGCTGGTTTGGGGTCTGTGAATGAATTGTCAAGCAGTGATTTTTAAAGAGGAGTGTCTTCAACACTTTCCTAAATTGGAGCCGCGCTGGAGCAGTTCTGATGGATACTTCGTTGTTGTTGCAGATCCGGGTGCATGGATGAAAAAGTCCAGCTACATTGTCTTTTCTTTTATTTTCTACTTCTGAGTCTGCAGTCTGATGGTCTCTGGGCTACGGGTGTGCTGGGAACACTGAATAATGGTGGACTTGCCTGCAAGATAATCAAGGGTGCTGGCTGTGATGGCTTTATAAATGATAAAGCTGCTTTTGAAGATGGTGCAGACTGGCAAGGGGAGCCAAAGGAGTCGCCTCAGAGTGTGGTCACATTTCTTAATGCCCTGGATGACACATTCTTAGGGGTATAAAATGCCATTAAGGGGTGCCAGTGTGGAGCATGAGAGGCCATAGAGCAGGGTGTTTCCACCACTCAGATGCAAGAGTGTGAGGACTCAAACAGCGGTTCTGAAGTTGATTTCTGGGGGAAATTGTTTCCCTTTCTTTATTAGAGAGAACTGGTAGAAGGCCATTTTTGTTTTTTTGTGTTGCTAATATGTTTCTTGAGTGTGAGGTTGGTGCCCAGGGTAAATCCAAGTGCTATCAGTAATATTCTTGCTTGCCCCCCCCCTTGTTCAGATCCCCCCGCTCCATTTTTTAGATCTTTCTGCTGATCTGGCATTTGAGTAAGAAGCCATTTCCACTAGAAAGAGAAACACTGGCCTAGTATTTCTCTTGATAATCCCTTCCACCATTGATCTAAAGCTCTTCTCTATGCCCCGATTAAGTTTTGGTTATGTCCGTCTAATATATCTTCCAGAATTTCCTGCATTTCGTGTTATGCTCGGCCAATATTATGCCATTACGCCATGTTGGGTACTCAAGCTGGTTGGGTACAAATCCTATCTCGCGACTACGGAAGCAGCTTAGACGAACAGAACGTACATGGCTGTTCACAATGTTGTGCTTTTTTGTGCAAAATGGGCCCTTATTTCAAAGAACGAATGTGAGGATTCATTTCACACTAAAAATTAGCTCTAAATACTGCATGGCGTTTCACATACTTTTTCAAGATTTTTTGGGAATTTCCAAAGTTCTATTATGTTAAATTTGTAATGTTTGTATGAGCTTTACTTTTTCGAATATTATGCAGTTGTGTTAGTCTCTAAAGTAGTCTAATTTCTCATTTTTATGCAGACTGTGTTTTGAAAATGTATTCAAATATACAACATACTACAAGAAATAAATAGTAACAAATTCGTGTCTAAAATTAAAATAGCGTAGAAATAATTCTTGCAAAAACAAACAAATTCACATATGCAGCTTTGCTGTGCAATACTGCTCATTCACACAACAGTGAAGGCTCCATCACTGTTATGGAATATTATAATAATTTGGTTCATGTCACTGTTAAACTGAAGTAAAACACTAACTGCCTCTGAACATTATTATGTGACACCAGCAGACCTACAATTAATAGGAAGCAGCAATCATGATGTAGGGTTACATTCCCATTATTTAGTATGAAGTCACCCACTATCTGTATTATAAATGGATTGCCTAGAAGCAGACTATTTAACTGGTGCTCTGCAAATAAATTAAAACCTACTTTTTTAGGCTTTATGGCTGTAAATCTCATTCTTGAGTGAAGCATTGTAATTAAAATAAAACAGAGGCATGAGGATGATAGATGTGGCCCACAGTGTTAGAATACTGAAAAGCCAGAGCAATTTTTCTTGTGCACTGAATAGACCACGGATTTATCATCAGGACAGAGAACATAGTCAAGAAAAAAGCAATTACACACAACGTTGGTGACAGCTTCTGTCACAAAGAGACGAGTGACTTTTTAACCATGGGCTCGTATTTATATCCGGATTTTATTCGATTCATGTTTCTGCGAGCCACAAACGCTCGATAAATAACTTAAAAACATATATGGGCCTTGAAGCAAACATAGTAATGCAGGAAATGTCTACTGGAAGACATATTAAAGTACTTAAGACCAGCCACAGTTTGTCGGTCCTCTCTAAAATTAGAACCTATCTAACGCATGTTTGTGTCTGTGAATTTATTCTTGAATCTGTGAATCTACAGAAGCATGACACTAGCAGATTGGCCGTCGGCAATAGGATTTAGCTGAGTTATTGGGGCAATTACTAATCTCCCGTGAGTCAACTGAGAAAATGAAGCTACCCGGTCTATTAAATTGTGGAAATAGAAGACACATAAATTGTGTCACTGGTCTGCCACTGACTTTGATCGCCAGTTTGCTGTGTTACATGTGGTGTGGTGGCGAGACGAACCATTTCACTGGTATTAAAAGCAGATTTTGCCACAGGCAGAGAAGTGACACACCACATCTCATATGTCTGGTCTCCCAGTTTAATATTCAGGTTTTTTTTAAATATCAAGTTTGTAACCTGTCCACATTTTTGTGTGCTTGTTTTAAACTGATTTCCTTAAGCTATGTATGTTTATCATACATGCTGGGCTCAAGATAGGCAGCATTGCTTTCCTGCTGACAGAATGAACACCCCAAAAAGAAACAAATAAGTAAACTCCACAGAATGATGTGTACGAGTTCTAACCCTAACATTTCATTGGTTTTAAAGAATTTATCAGGACATTGAGGCCAATGGTAGAAGTTCATTTTACTGTGATAGGAATACTATTCAGTGTGCGTATTTATGCATGTGTGCATACGTGTGCATGTGTGTGTGTATGTTTGTGTGAGACAGCTGCTGCTCATGCTACACTACTTTTATTCTGCAAAAATTGAATTGGCACAGATGCATCATTATGTAATCTTTGCCTCAAGAAACTGACAAGATTCATCACTGTAAATAGGCCCACCTACAGACACAGACATGGTGAAGTGAATGTTTCAACAGTTACAAGTCAGTGATCATGAATATCACTTCACCAAAATGCTAGTAGTAGTTGAAATTATATCATATGACCTTTCACCTTAGTGACATCAGAGGAAGTGATGTCATGTGATCTTTGAACCTGAGTATTAGAGAAAATGACATCACTGAGGTGAAAAAAGCAATATTAAGTGGTAATGTAAAAGAGTACTAAAGTCTCTAAATGTGCATTTTACACATCATCTGTACATTGACTTGGCTGCTGTCATGATATGCCAGTGACAACCACAAAAAGGCAGGTGTCCAACCATCATGGACCAACTATAATATGTTCAGACATAGCCTCACATGCACAGTACAGATGAAAAAGCTTAGGCAGAATGTCCAGATGCCAAGACCAATCTAATATATTCCTGTTAGGCTTGACATCTTTGCCATGGTTTCCCCTGACTTTTTGCCTCTACTTCCTGTCATTTTGATGCTCGGCGGGATTTCATTTTTGCTGGCTTAGATGCTTTGGGCACTTTGCCACAGCTGATCAGTGTCAAATTGCTGCCTGTGTAAATTGTTGTTACAATTGGTTCTCTCTGATTAGCATATTTGATTTACTGGTACGTCCCTAGTAAAGTGCACTGAAGTGTGTCAGGGCCATAAAACCAATGCTACTATTACGCCTGCAAAAACAACAGTTGATGGACAGAATGCAGAACAATGTCATACATTCACCTCAGTACAGAGATCTGGGCCTAAATCCATTGTTTGTTTGCTCACCATGCCGTTCCAGTTTGAGCCCAGCCATATGCAAATCAGTCTTGACCCTGTGCCTCATGGGAACAGTCCAGCCCGAACTGCCAAGCCAGGTCCTCCCTGGACTGGAAACAAGCATCCTAGGACCGGTTTTGGGGTTTCACCCCTCTTCAGCCAGGATAGATTGATTCCAGTGGCATGGAGAGCACGGGACCCACGTCTGGGCATACCCTTCCCACTCGGGGTGACAAATGCAAAAACAACAGTTGATGGACAGAATGCAGAACAATGTCATACATTCACCCCAGTACAGAGATCTGGGCCTAAATCAATCGTATTTTTTGCTCACCATGCCGTTCCTGTTTGAGCCCAGCCATATGCAAATCAGTCTTGACCCTGTGCCTAATGGGAACAGTCCAGCCTGAAATGCCAAGCCAGGTCCTCCCTGGACTGGAAACAAGAATCCTAGGACCAGTTTCATGGTTTCACACCTCTTCAGCCAGGATAGCTTGATTCCAGTGGCATGGAGAGCATGAGACCCACGTCTGGGCATGCCCCTCCCACTCGGGGTGACAAATGCAAAAACAACAGTTGATGGACAGAATGCACAACAATGTCATACGTTCACCCCAGTACAGAGATCTGGGCCTAAATCCATCGTTTTTTTGCTCACCATGCCGTTCCAGTTTTAGCCCAGCCATATGCAAATCAGTCTTGACCCTGTGCCTCATGGGAACAGTCCAGCCCGAACTACCAAGCCAGGTCCTCCCTGGACAAGAAACAAGCATCCTAGGACCGGTTTCAGGGTTTCACCCCTCTTCAGCCAGGATAGCTTGATTCCAGTGGCATGGAGAGCACGGGACCCATGTCTGGGCATGCCCTTCCTACTCGGGGTGACAAATGTAAAAGCAACGTTGATGGACAGCATGCAGAACAATTGTGGGAAGGGTATGCCCAGCCGTGGGTCCCGTGCTCACTACGCCACTGGAGTCAAGCTATCCTGGCTGAAGAGGGGTGAAACCCCGAAACCGGTCCTAGGATGCTTGATTCCGGTCCAGGGAAGACATGGCTTGGCAGTTCGGGCTGGACTGTTCCCATGAGGCACAGGGTCAAGACTGATTTGCATATGGTCATGTCTGAACTGGGGTGGCATGGTGAGCAAAATAACGATGGATTAAACCCAGATCTGTGACTGGTGGTGAATGTTTTGCCAATGTGCAACATTTCGTCCATCATCTTGTGTGTTTTACTATTACGCCTGCAGCACTGATTGTGCCACCGACATGAGTAGCCCTGAAAAGGTATCTCAGAACTGCCACTACAGTGTCTGTGCTCAGGTGCTAACTGCCCTGTTGACTTGGCATGAGCACCCTCTTGCCATGCCCTAACTTTCCCTTTTCTTACATGTAAGGCACCCCTATGATAGGCCCAAGGTACAGGGTACAGTGTATGTGAAAGGTAGGACATGTACTGGTGTGTGTGACATGTCGTGATAGTGAAATACTGCCAATTCCGTTTTTCACTATTAAAAGGTTATCTTGGCCCATAGGATAGAATGGGGAATGCTTTGTAACATCTTACAAGTATAACTTCCCATTGGAACAAGATCGAGAAATAAAGTTTAGGCTCTCTAAACTCAGAATTTGATAACACATCTTTTAGTAAAGATGGTTTTTAAATTGTGTTTAAAAATGCCACTTTTAGAAAATAGGCATTTTCTTTTTTATCCATTCTGTGTGCCTCTACCTCTTTGTGTATTGACTGTCTGGTTTTGGAGTGACAGGGACTGGGAATGCGCATTCACTGTAGACAGCCACTGGGGGGGTTGGGGTGAGCCTGGCCCTTCCTGGATGATGATATGAAAAAGGTACCCTTTGGACCAAATAAACGGGTGCAAGTGATGATAATATCACAGAAACCCACATGCAAACCCTATCCTTTCATTCATTCATTCGTATCGAGGAAGATTGCAATACACATAATCAAAAGTTCACAGAACCAAATGATCTAATTATAAAAATCTGTTTTCACAGATAAATTTATTGGATGTTCACCGTATATAAAAAACACAGGGGTTAATTCATCTAAGCAATAGTTCAACGTAAATACCCTATAATTTGCAAAAAGAATGAACAGCCTATATTACTAAAACATACACAATAACAATCACATATAGACAAGCAAAATAACTGAGAGTCACTAGTACAGACAAACAGAATATGTCATAGAAAAAATTAACACATCCGTAATGACAATATATCGGGCGTAGAACCAGGTACTTTTCGTATTTAGTACTCGTAAACTTTCGCCCGTGTAAACGGATTTGCGTAGGAAAGTAGGCGTCGACGCGTTTCGATGACATTATTTATATCTCCATCTTTTTCAAGACCACATTCTTGACTCTCAAATACTGATTAAAAAGAATGAGGGACTTGCACACTAGTTAAGTCCGTTCCTCTTCTAGTGTAGGCAAACTCACATCCAAATCATTGGCAGTTTTCTAACATGAGGGGCTTCTATATATAGTGTGGACAGCCCTATAGTTGTTCTTTAATTTTTCTATTCTTTAGTTTCCTTGTGTGCCCTTATATTTCAAATAACACCTTTATTTCATGGAAATCGCGGTTTCGATCCAGTGAATTCATCAGATCCCTGTGCAATGTATAGGGCAGCCTGACAATACAGCACTCGAAGTTCTACTTCCACTCCTCTTATGTATATTCTGACTGTATGTCCGTCAAACTGGTGCGGTTTATTGTAGTAGGGGCATAGCTGTATAATTTCCCTCTACGAATTAAAATCGTGATGTGGCCAAGTGTTATGTCGGAGTCAAAACAGGTCTTCCTGGATGACTCAGAGCTGAGCTGGATAGACCTTGGCTGAATTAGAGTAGTAGGAGGAGATTTCCTTACACCTGAATTGGGTCTGTTTCCCTTTCACAATGCTATCTCCACCCCCTGTGGTCATGCTGCGCCAGTGAGGACAGAACTGGTTTGAACTGGGCTCAGAAAGACTTTCACAAATACAACAAAGACATTTTAGGGTATTAGTATTAGACCTAAAACCTCTGAACTTTAGACTACTTCTGGAATCAAGAGGAACCTCTGCCAAGTAGAAGAGCTGGAGAAACTGGAGGAGGAGTACTGCCCCTTTGCTGTGTGCTGTCTGGGGTTGGCCTGCAGTAGCTGTTTCTACCAAGTAAAGGAAAAGGACTTTGCTGTGTGGTGTGTCCCCCTGCTTGAGGAAGATCTCCAAGGGCTTGAGTAGAGCTTGCCTCCTGTTCTGAAGTCTTGGGGGACACAAAGACTTCATCCCCAGCTGCCCCTTAACTTCCTTGCTGGGAGTTCTGACCTGCCAAGAGGTGCCTGTGACTGTGTTGGGCCTCTGGAGGTTGTTCCTGCTGTTGGGAGCTCGAAAAGCAACGCAACTACAAGAAAATTGATGCATCGCTCTTCTTGCAGCTGTTTTTATGACGCAGCAACGCTGTGTGTGAAGAATCTCCACACATTGCCGTGCCACTGCCGAAACCGACGCAGCGCCTGTCGCCGCCAGTGCAAGAACCAATGCATCAAGGGAACGCAGCTGAAGAAACCGATGGAGCGCTGCTCGATGCCGCTGCACCAATCAATGACGCATCCCGCATTTCCACACATTGTAACTGTGCGGCAAGTTTTTGGGATGCATCACCCGTGGCCAGAACCGTCTCGGAATAGATGCATCCCCATCTCCTACAGACCGTATTCGACGCATCACTTCTCCTGCATGCAGCAGAACGGTCACATTGTCTCCCCATGGTCTCAGGAACTGACGCATCCCTTTGTTTTTCGATGCTTCTCATCTCTGCGGCTGTTTGGCCTTGTGAATTTTGTCAAAACTACAGGTACATAGAGAGAAATCACGCATCCATAGTTTTCTATGGGCCAAGTTGTTTGAAACCTTTTAAAGTCATATTCTTATTACATATATGTTGGATTTTTGTTGTTGTTGTCTTGTTGAGTTTACATAAAGATACGTTATTTTTCTAAACTGGGGTGGTGTTCATTTGTGGTGTTTTCACTGTATTACTGTGTGTTTTGAGTACAAATACTTTCCATATTCTCTTTGGAATAAGTCTGTCTGCTCATGCCAAGCTACCCAGTGGGGTAGCAGGGGTTATCTAAAGTGTGTATCCCCCTTACCCTGACTAGAACCAAGGGCCAAAGGTACCTACCTCTGCCAACTAGAGACCACCAGTTCTAACAATTCCCCTGCCTAACCCCATATTTCCAGTAATGTCCCACAAAAGCATAATTATTAAACGGAGGCAGGTACTGAGTGAAACCGTTGTAAATACTGTCCTTATCACAGCCAGTCTGCATACAGACTCCACAGATCAAGCCTCAGGCACAAATGGCTCTCTAAAACATTTGCATTATCATCTCAGACAGAATTCCAAATAATTTGCCCTTCTTTTGTCGCAACTGCCTTTGTGCACAGGAAACCTGGGCATGTATTCTCTAAAGAACGTTTTGGGTTTATTAATTTGTGTGGCATATATTAAGCATATGAATGCTAATAATTCAATATGCTCTGTTTAATCTATTCAAGAAGAATCCAGCATCACTCCAAGAGCATTTGATTTATGTCCAATTTTTACAATAACCAAACCAATGAACTATAAATACGTTGCATTTTGCTTAATTCCACGCAAAGTTAATTTATGCAGCTGTAATAAACAGCTGGTATCGATCTGGTATGGATCTGTATGGATTCAATATGCCCAGACCTTTGGTGAACATTGAACACAGATAAAACTGAAATTAAGATTACTTTTAAGAAAGGAATGTCTTTATTAGGTTGTTGAAGATTTTGCCTGAGCTCTTTAATATATGAGATAGCAACACTCTATGGGATTGCATGTCAAATGGGATGTTTCGTGCAAACATTAGATTGTGTTAAATACAGTAGTAAAGAAAGCCTACACTAGTGACTGCAAAATATGTAGTAATCAGTTGTAAGTTCTATATTTGTATAGAAAGAACATTTCCCAGCAGAATCACATACCAGTTTACTAGGCTGGATGCTTCCAAATATTTGACAACATATGCATTAAATCGGTGCAGCAAGGAAAAATATGTAGACTGGTGCTATAGAGATTTTGACATAAGTTGTAACAAGAGCTGTAACATTTTCAGTTTTCTTGAAGAGGGGCAATATATCATGAGTTCAATATATCAATCAGCCTTAAAATTCTGTTAAATATTTTGCAAGAGAGGAGATGCCAGGCTTGTTTGGTTAGCACATTCAATTATGTTTTTACTGGGGTTATGTAGAGAGGTTCCTAACTTCCTTTACAAATCTGTTGATGGACACACATATTCATACAATTGTTTATTTAGGTTAGTTGGTCCTGGTGTTTTCAATGATTACATGGGATTGTGCCAGAGTCATGTGCAAAAAAGACCTCAAGATCTGGCTCTTCTAATGATCCCAACAGACCTGCTCACCCCTCCACCTCCTCCGCCCCACCCAGCCCGCCTTAGCGCCTTGAGACCCTCACGGGTGAGTAGTACCCTCTACAAAACTCTGATTGATTGATTGATTGATTGATTGATTGAGAGTTTGTCAGGGACTCTTGAAAGCTGAAGCCAGCAAAGACATAAATTTGCATGTAAGCCTTGTGTAGCCTGATGCGTGTGGCGGAATCATAATCCCGTTGAGACACTTGTGGTTGAGATAGTCAGTTCCTCTAAAGACTAGATACAGATGAGTTTGAGAGGTCAAGCATAGTGAAATAATGAATCGGCTAGCAAGCATCTATTGGTGTGCAGACTCCTTATGAAAATTTAATTTAAGGTAAGTCCTAGTTCAAGGTTTTTGGCTTTTGGTGTGTGAATATGATGTAGCTTTTTATCTTCTAATTTGCAGCTGACATGTTGAACTGTAGCAAATTTTAATTCCGATGTATTTTAGAACCATTTTCGATTAGAAAACACTTGGCATTTACAAATGTAGGTTTATGCTAAAGGAATTAGCATTCACCCTCAATGTATGAATAAAAATCTTTGTGTGCGTAATATCATTAAAGATTTGTTAAAGAATATGAATCAAACCCAAACCTGTGGATATTAGACCTCATTGAGGCAGATTAGGAAGTAATCCTGGTGAAATTTTAATGAAGCCGGAGTAATCAATGTAATCAAAGTAATTTTGTGTTACTTTTTTGATGCACAATTAATGTAAATTATAAGATTATGCCTGTGATTTGGCACAAACATCCTACTGCAAGTAGGAACACAGGAAAAAGGAATTCAGCCAGCACGAACAGCTGCTGGTTGCCGCTGTTCATATTATATGGCATTTAAAGATATTTTTGCAGCACAAAATCTATCCTTGGGTCCATTTTGGAAACAAGGGTGTACTTTGCACTGAGAAATTAGCACTAAATGCTTGTTTAAGCTGCTTGCATATTTCCACATTATCTCACATAACTTTAGTGTAATTCTGTGTAATTATGCCACAGCAAATTACACGTTTTATGTCTATCTCTAATGAAAATACGCGAGCCCGTTTCTTCAGCCACCATTATAAGGTGGTGTATCATGTTAGATGCATGCAATGTCATTAGCATTTGAGATCATTCAATTATCCAATGACAAGTAAATTGTTTCCATTGTAAGAAGGTTGAAAGAACATTCTAAAGTCTGCGCATTGGTTTGCTGCTTTTATCTTTTTAAGTGCTTACTTTACGCCTATTGAACATGTATCATCGAAGGTGGTGTGAATGCTTTAAAGTTTCACATAATATAAGATTCTAGCCTAGACATACAATATCAATTTCCCAAGGACTTGATGAAAGAAACTCTGGATTATATTAAAGAAGCTGTGCTCAGATTAATTCCTGCTAGTATAACATTTGACATTTGATTGCAAAAGAAGATAGTTTCAATTAATAAGAGGAACATTTTCCATTCTTTTTCATGCCCAAATTGTTCATTGAGGAAAATAAAGATGTAATGGATAGTAAGTTTTTACAAGTATAAAGTTCCTTGCTAACCGGAGTGTATGATGTGTCTTATTACCCTTTCAGCTTTGATTTCTTCCAAGTCACTAAGTTTGTGTTTTAAGAAAACAAACTCTAAGTAAATAGATGTTCTTGCCATGTACAATCCATTTTCTTTGGTCACTTTTGGTAATAGGGTTCCTGGTTGACTTGGGTATAAACCCTGGTCAGGCATTAACCAAAATCCTAGTCAGGGTAAGGTACAAACACACCCTAAATTAACCTGTGCTCACCATCTGATAGCTTGGCACAGAGCAGTCAGGCTTAACTTTGGAGGCAATGTGTAAAGCATTTGTGCAACACTTTAAACTGTAAAACTGTGAAAATGCCACACAAAACGATTCCACACCAGGTTAGAACAAGCTAGTTTAATTTAGTAAATTAAACAAGACCAAAACAACAAAGATCCAAAAAGTAGGCCTTCGAGATATGAATTTTTCAAGAATAAACTGTAAAATAGCGCCTAGAAGCAATAAGCGCTTACTTGGGATATCTGGCCACACCGGACCAGGACAAAATGAAAAGATCAGGCTGACCACGATGGAGCACAGGCTAGATACAGGGACCCAGTGAGTCCCGCTGAACAAAAGCACCTTAATCCTGGCGGCATCAACGTTGAGGATGCGGGGTGCAGCCGAAGTGATGCATCGGTATCAACCCACGCAGTCTAGGGCAGAGGCCTGAGACAGTTTTAACAGGCTACTTCGGTGGGTGGTGCAGGCAGCGCTGCAGGCCCACAAGTAGCATTTATTTTACAGGCCCTGGGTGTTACTCTGGTAGGGCTGCTGCTGAACACGAGAGCAATTTGGTTTTTAGACTGATTTTTAAAGAAAAACGATTTTAGAACTGATAAAGACATTTCATTTGCGCACTTTGCACTATTGCTTACTTTGAACTTGCACTTTCCACTGCTGCCGCTCCTATTGTTTCCCTGCTGGCTTCCTTGCTCCGGTCCACCGCGGCTGTGTGCCGATTGAGTGGAGGGCGTTTTAGGAAGCAGCAGGACAAATCGCTGGGCACTTCCGGTATTCGGGAGGGCGGAGCTAGGCTCCCGCGCTCTCCTCCATATTAAACCAATGTGCCAGCGAACGCGCAGCGGGCGCGCACAGCTGGTGCACCGCCGGCGCGCCAAAGGCGCGTCTAAGGCAAGGCCTTCTGCACCCGTCCGCGCCCGTCCACGCCCGTCCACGCCCGTCCGGGGCTAGGGACTGGAACCCCTGTCTGAGACAAACTCGTGTATCCAAGCACCAGATTTGGATACACGAGAGAAGCACTGATCGCCATCTCGCACAATTTAGGTAATAATTATACACGGTGCCCAAGAGCCCACCTAGGACACACGGATGGCGCTTTTCCCTGCCATGTCTGCAAATGGTGCAGTATGAGGCAAAGTCAGACAGGTAGGCCAGCGGAATCAGACATCCACAAATTGTCTTTCATATATTTTAACGCAAGATCAGTTCCAAAGCACTCTCTTGATATCTGGGATATTCTTAGTGAGGGGAATCCTGATCTTGTCTTCATCACGGAAACTTGGCTGGATAAAAACAACTCCCCCGACATTGCTAATGCTATACCAGCTAACTACAAAATTGTCCATCAAGATAGGTATGGCCGAAAGGGAGGGGGGTTAGCGTTACTGTTCAAAGACCACCTGACATGCCAGCCTGTTCAAGTGGTTCAACAGGATGAGCACAAAATACTATCTTTCCAACTACGTTATGACGGTCTCACCATATTGGCCGGTGCTGTAATTTACAATCCCCCAGGTCACCAAGCTGAACTCAGTACCAGGCTACTTACCCAACTCCTCTCGGTTTGCCTGAAGTATAAGAATTACTCAGTAATAGGTGACTTCAATGTTCACTACGAAAAAGATGATAATCCGGTTGCCTCACAACTGGAGAGTGACATGCATATTCTCCAACTTGAGCAATGGATCAAGGGGCCCACCCATATAGCTGCGCATACCCTTGACCTCCTATTCTCCAATATTAAATCTACACTTATTCAAGAGATAAAACCATTATTATGGTCAGACCACTCGCTTATATCAGTCTCACTGGGCCTACCGACTAAACTAACGCAACCCTGTAAGCACGAACAGACAACTAACAGAGCTTGGAGATTAGTTACTAAAACATCGTTCCAATCACACTTTTCCCTCCCTAACACTCAGACCCTGACTGATCTCCCAGTGAGCATGGGAGCAGCTTACCTGGAGTCTGAAATCAGAAGGACATTGGACCAACTCGCTCCTAAGTTAAAACCTAAGCAATCGCAAAGACCCTCCACTGAGAAGTGGTACACAACCCAACTCAAGGTACTCAAAAGGAAGTGCCAACACATCGAACATCAATGGAGACTTTCCAAATTGGAAATAGATAGATTACGGTATAAGTCTGAACTTAAAATTCACAATCATGCTATAAGAAATGCAAAAAAAACTTATTACGCACAACGAATAAATGAAAACTGTAATTCAGCAAAGGAGCTATATAAAATAGTTAAAGAACTCAGTAAACCAGTCAGCACGTCCCAAATTCTATCCCCTTCTGCCGAAGCTTGCGAAACAACTTCTTTTCGGATAAAATTAGTAAAATATACTCCACTTTCAGTCCTACTACGGAAACAGACATAATTAGTCGGAACTTCCAGACCCAACACCAAGAAGCTTCATCAGAGATGAGCAATTTCGCCCCCTCACAGAGACCGAGGTCTTAAAGGCAATGGGCGAAGTGAAGTCGGGATCCCCCCTAGACCCCTGTCCCCACTTCGTTTTTGCTCAGACTGCCTCAATCCTCTGCTCGTTTGTCACTCAGCTCTTTAATAACTCTCTTAACACTGCTGCTTTCCCTGATATTTGGAAACAGGCAGTAGTAATCCCTTTACTGAAAAAGGCAGGAACAGAACCCTGAAAACTATCGCCCAATCTCCCAACTTCCATACCTCTCTAAAGTTCTAGAGAGGTTGGTGAACAGACAATTATCAGACTACCTAGAAACCAACGATCTATTAGACCCCTCTCAGACTGGTTTCAGGGCGACCAACCGCACGGAGGCAACACTACTGGCAGTACTGGATAACATCAGATCTTGCACTGACCAGGGAGGAGCCATAGCTCTGATACTTTTAGACCTTTCGGCAGCGTTCGGTATGGTCTCTCATAATAGAATGATGGAAACCCTTCATGAAAAGGGAATCCCCTCTAAAGCTCTGAAATGGCTCAGTTTGTTTTTTAGCAACCTAACACAAACAGTTCAACTAGGTCATTTCCAATCTAAATCTAACGCCATCAGCTGTGGTGTCCCGCAGGGGGCATCGCTAAGCCCCACTTTATTCAACGCCTATGTTTCATCTCTGGCGAAAATCAGTAGAAAATGGGGAATAGACATTTGCTCCTATGCAGACGACACACAGCTGATGGTGGCCCTTGAGGAAAGACCTGAAGTCACCAAAATAAAGTTACACAACTGCCTTTCAGAGATGGCACAATGGATGTAGGAGCATTGTCTGAAATTAAACACAGGGAAATCAGAAATCTTGCTCTTTGGAGGGGTCAAGTTAATTTGGGATGGCACATGGTGGTCACAAACACTTGGTGCCTCTCCAATCCCTAAGCAATGCGCAAGAAACCTGGGCATCCTTATTGATGATACTTTATCCATGAAGGACCATGTGCGGGCCCTTTGTGGTAAGGGCTTTGCCACCCTGAAACTGTTAAATAGACTCTTTCCCTGGAACCCGTTGGACTGCAGAAGAACAGTCACTCAAGCCCTGCTTATAAGTCAACTTGACTATGAAAACGCCTTATTCGTGGGCATGACCGAGCTCCTCTTCAAGCGGCTACAGGTGCTTCAAAACGCTGCAGCCAAACTAGTTTGCAACAAAAACAGACTAAGTTCTGCATCGATGTGCATGAAAAATCTGCACTGGTTACCTATGCGTCAAAGAGCAGTATTTAAACTGCTCAGTCACGCACACAAAGTACTGTATCAAAGTGGCCCCAAAATACTTCAGGGGAAAATATTTCCCCACAAGGAGCCTACGGTCACTACATCAAGCACTGGCCAGAAAAAAGTGCATCAAGAAAGTGAGGACTGGAGGGCGCGCCTTCTCATATCTGGCAGCTAGGAAATGGAATGAACTCCCCTTAGACTTACGGCTCACATCTAACTACTTGGTGTTCCGAAAAAAACTGAAAACGCACCTGTTCCCTAAAAACGAATATCCACTTGTTCTCCCTTCACCAGTAGCTTAGGCCACTTTCTCGCTACCAGCGCCTTGATATCCCTTGGGATGAATGCTGCACTCTATAAATAAATAAATAAATATAGGATACCACTGTACAAGGGACTTACATGTAAATTAAATACTCAAAACAGGTGGAGAACAATCTTACTAAGTTCACAAGAGAGAGCACATGCACGTTAGCACTGATCAGCAGAGGTACAGTGCCCAGAGTCATAAAACTAATGAAAACAGGTCAGAAATAATACAGGAGAAAGGCAAAAGGTTCTGGAATCACCCTGCAAAAATGGCCAGGTAGCAACAAAGCCATATGCAAATCAGTCTTGACCCTGCTCCTCATGGAAAGAGTCCAGCCCGAACTGCTAAGCCGGGCCCTCTCTGGACCAGAAACAAGCATCTTGGGACTGTTTCGAAGTATCACTTCTCATTAGCCAGGGTAGCTTGAGTCCAGTGGCATAGAGAGCAAGGGACCCAAGTTTGGATATACCCAAGCCACATAGCAAAAAATGCTTCAGCAACAAATGATGGATGAAATGCTGAATAAATCAAACATTCACCCCCAGTCAAAAGATCTGGTTGAATCCATTGTTCTTTTGCTCACTACGCCACCCCAGTTTGGACCTAGCCACATGCAAATCAGTCCTGACCCTGCTCTTCATGGGAAGGGTCCAGCCTGTATTGTCAAGCCAGGTAGTCCCTGAACCAGAAACACGCATCATGGGACCGGTTTCCAGGTATCACCCCTCATCATCCAAGCTAGTTTGAATCCAGTGGTACAGCGAACAAGAAACCAACGTCTGGCCATACCCATCCCACTTAGGGTGAAAAATGCTACAGCAGCAAATGATGGACAGAATGCTGAATAAATCAAACATTCACCTCCAGTCAAGAGATCTGGTTAAATCCATCATTCTTTTGCTCACTAAGCAACCGCAGTTTGGACCCAGCCATATGCAAATCAGTCTTGACACTGCTTCTCATGGGAACAGTCAGCCTGAATTGCCAAGCCAAGTCCTCCCTGAACTAGAAACAAGCCTCCTGGGACCGGTTTAGTGGAGAGTTGTCTCAGGCTTAATCTTGTACTTCTCCTGCTGCATGTTCTGTGGGATAGTTGTGAGAAACTCAAGGTGTCCAATGAGGCTAAAGGCCTCAGGGTCATGTGAGTGAAACCTGTTTTGCATTGCAGAACTACCCTTTTATTGCTGGTGGATGCAGATTAACCTGAGATAGAAGAATCCTACGTGTGTGGAAAAACGGCAGTGGCCAAGAATATGCTTGACATTTCTCCAGATAGCCCCTGTGGAATTTCCTTTTAGTGGCTAGTGGGTATAGAAGATCCTGAGATCAGAGAAAGTTGTTTCCTGGTTGAGATAATTCTTGTACGGAACAATCAACCTAAAATCAGATTATTGGAAAACATCATGGAGCTGAAAACCTTGGAATGGTGACTGGTTAGCCAGTTCTGAAGAGTTGAGGACCTTCTTCATAGCAACAGTGCCACCAGAATTTTTTTGAAAACTTTAATCTCTCGAAAACCTCCCTAATTTATCTTGAAGATTTTCTTAATTGTAACTTTTTGGCTGATATTGAGAGAATACTGTTGTGCTAATCAGTGACAGAATGCAGCCTTGAGGAACTCTGTCTATCTATAGTTACTAGGCTTATCTACTGAAGATTTTAAAAATCCCAAAAAGTTGCGAAGTTTCAAAAATGTTTCTTTTCAGTGATTTCCTACTAGATTTTAGCCAGAGGTAGTCACAAGATACTATCTATGTCTGGGTCAGTCTCATGAAAGATACTTTCACAATTTTACATTTCTTTTATGACCATTTTTAATGCCTTTTAGCACTATTTTTGCATGGATATGTTTTTGGTATTTTTTCTTATGGAAATCATGTATTTCAAACCAATTTGGTTTAGACATTTTCTGTCGAGTATTGCTTAACGTAGGGGCTGTTTTGTATATAGGTTGTGCAAATACCTCACGCAACATTTTTGAGGAAGGCCAATTAAGGGTTAGCCAGTGATTTCTCATGTAAACCAACTTACTTGGAGTTCTGCCACAGCTCATATCAACACTGTGGTCATGTCACCCAGTGACTAACTCTCTCATTCCACATGCTAAGTATGAGCATGATGAACTATAAAGATTCTTAAGCATATGTTAAGATGTGCACAGGATATTGTTCGAGATGCATATTCAAACTAAGGGTTTGCGCATGTGCTCCATCCTGAGGAAAAGTGTTTTTGGACAGTTACATATTCATGTGCTTTTGGTTGACTGTTCTTTTGCACAATTTCATAGAAGAAACAGCATGCTGGGATTTCAGGGGATTTGTATGGGAAAAGGAGTTCTAATGGCAATGTAATTAGTCATCCACAGTGATGGTGAAAGAACAAATATAAAAGAACTAACAGATGTTATTATCCCTCCCGAAAACAAAGCGCTAATGTTTTAATTCAGGTTTATCAGCACAGTGTGAAGTTTGCAATCAAGCATGATTTTTTTTTTTTGTAATACTTTTCATTTTATTTTTTACATTTGCAGAAAGAAATGTCAGTAGAGGAAAATAACTTTATTGACTAAAGCATCATCATCAGAGATGCCCGTTGCACCCATAAATGACAGGTTAGAAGCAATTCAGCTATCCAATTTTGAAAACAAATGAGTTGGCTATTTATACCTCCTGTCATCAGTTCCTAGAGATAACTCTGTTTGAAAAGTCCTCTGTATAGTTGATTTATAAGATCCAAATATTAATATAGAGCAGTGAAAGGAATCTATACCAATGGGGAAGGTGTTAGAATCAGTTGGTCATTTGCTGACTTTGGACTCCACAGAACAAAAGACAATATGTATTTGACCAGGCTCTTTATCTCCTTCATCTCCTTCTTTCAAAGTTTAAGAATGTGAAAAAATATTAGCTATTCAATATAATGAACGTGTTGCATGTTCCCACATCCACATTCAAATTTCCTCTCCATCTCAACCTGTTTTCGATAGTGTGGTCTGATAGTCAGTCTGTTCTGAGCCATTCAACATATCCATACTGTTTAATGGACAGGATTCCATTTTGAGCTACAAAAGTTACCTGTAAAAGGGTTTGTGCTACATTGAAAATGTCCCAAAATGAATAAAATAAGATGGCAAGCAATTTATTTTAAAACTGTTAATAATGCAAACAATAATACGCTTAATTTGAATGTAAAGAAAATAATTAGACCCCTATTACGATGTCGGTTGGAGTTGCCTCTGACCAACACCATTTCTGTGGGCGAACCGACCGACCATAGGTCGGTGGATTCCGCACACCCTATTACGATGTGACTGCACATGGTGCGGTCGCAAACTCCCATTTTGCAACAGGAGTTTGTACAGCGGGCGGAAACCGCCTCCAGCACAAACTCCAATTGAGAAATAGGGGAAATACCTGCACCGTGTGGCAGGCACCTCACCGTGCCTGCCACATGGTCAGGAATTTTCAGGGGGCACCATAAGTGACCCCCACTGCCACAACCATAGGCGGCAAGGGACTGGCCCCTTCCTTGTCCATAGGCCAGACATGGAAAGGCTGTCAGGAACCAACATCATAATCCCGATGGGGGGGAAAACGCTGTCCTGAAGGTATTATAGATGGTTTCCGACTGGCAGAACCCAGTCGGATTGACCGACAGGTTTACACTTCAACTGCTGACATTGTCAGACTGTAAACCTATGATGTTGATCGGTAAGTCTCCAACGAGCGGTCGAGGGCTTACCGACCTACATCGTAATGAGGTCCATAATCTTTGTTCCTTTAGGAAAGGTTGCAATTAATCTTTAATTTTTAATTTTCCAAATTATTGTATTATATGTTGGGGGCAATTTGTTAAATGTTGGGGGCTATTTATTATGACCCTCAACTCTAGTGAATGGATTTTTGGGGTTCAATACCTTTCCACCAGCACAAAGCTAATTTGTAGTTCTTGTGATGGAATCTGGTATTCTCTTGTGGCTATTTTACTGGTACCAAAATAAAGCCACCTACAAGGACTCATCCTGGTGAACTTAGAAACAAAACAAAGTTTATCACAGCATTGAGAAGAAACAATACTATCAACAATGGATTTAGAGGGAAGAACGAGTTGCAAGATAATCATTTCAATGTTTGCACTTGACATTAACTGAATGTACGATTATTGCTATACATAAATAACTCAAAACATGTTTATTTTGAAGAAGTAGTGGTCATCACAGTTTATTCTCAGAGAAGAGCTCACTCTTTTAATGCTCTCAATTGCCCAAACGTTATCTTTGGTTAGACATTAGTTTAAAAATTTCCGCTTTTTTCCCAGTTAGAAACTTAATGCATTTTTAGTCTACCAACAGAATGCATTTTTAGTCTACCAAGAACTTCGTTCTACCCTGTGGAGCATATTTACGGGAATGGTGTAGCAGGGCAGCACAGCAGGTAACCTTGTTGTGCTGCTTTGTGCCACAGGGAAAGGACAGGACTGAACCGTATTTATTCTATACAGTGCATTCCTGTCCTTCCCCCTGTGCTAGCACAGTTTTGGCAACCAGGCACCAATGCAGGCCCCCTTGCACCGTGGTGCAAGGGGGCCTCTGTTGTTGGCAGGATTGTTTATATGCAGGAAGGGGCACCTTCCAGCACAGAAACAATCCATAGAGGCGTTTAATGCAGCACACATAGAAAGAGGAACAAATGAGGAGAAATAAACGTATTTCTCCTCACTACGCCTCACCTCAGAAGGCGTAAGACTTTGATGCATTCACAGGTTTACAAGTCCTTGTAAATCTGCGAAAACGTCAAAACCCATGAGAGATACATGGGGACACCCACTGGAACCCCCATGGGACTCCTCCCTTGCGCACAGTAATGCAATGCACCAATTTTCATTGCGTTTCAGTACTCCATATTGGTGAAGCCATTCAAAGCCTCGTAAGGTGGCTTTGTGTGGATTCATAAATATGACCTGGGACTTTGCGTCGTGCATGTACCACTTTGCGTGTTGAAAGCATGACGCCAGATCCTCATAAATGTGTCCCTTTTGGTTCTTTGGAAGATAGGTTTCCTATTTATCAACCAGCCAGCTCCCTATGGGACACTTTTTTTTGGGAGGGGGTGCAATTCATGAAACGCACGGCACAAAAGCACAAAAGCAGCCTTTGCTAAGTGAGATTTATGAAAGTGGATGCTTTTTGGTGGGTTTGTCCTATATGCTCTACATTTATTTTAGCTTGCACATGTTTGCTGCCTCGCTGCACTAAAAGGCGTATTGCAAACAGTTATGTTTTACTTCTGTAGATCTTGCCGAGAAGTTGTTGATGGCTGCAAGTCGTTTCTAGCACGGAGCCTTCATGCTGCGCCAGCACGAATGGTCTCAGATGGAGATGTGGTGCTTTAAATAGAAATCATCCTGTTTGTCGACGCCTAGAGGCATATTATGCATCACTGTGATTCTTGCTAAAAAAGGTTCAATGCTTAATATTGAGATGCTACAGAAATATACTTTCATGAAGAACGACAAACTATTTTATTTGAATAATGTATATGCTGGAAATGCTACGTTTCTTTTGTTTTTCTGTTCCAGTCAGCCGTGATCCGTGCAGGTAAGAGTGGGGGGGGGAGGGGTTGGTGGGGGGGGGGGTTGAGGGGACAGTGGGGGCGGGGGGAAATTTTGACATACGACCACAAAGGAAAATTATTTTTTTATTTATTTTTCCCTCGCGGTTGTCTGTTGAAATAACCCCCCCATTCGTCCCGCCGCTCTTACCTGCACGGGCCGAGGCTGGATCCAGTCCAAAAGAGGCATCAATGCTCTCTGTACTTTTTATTTTTTGTAGTTTTATATAGCGCGTACTCGACCCGAAGTATTGGGGCACTTTACATGAGGACCAGTTACATTACACGAGGACGCGTTCATGTTTGGTAGGCACAGGGAGATTAAGGCCCGTAGGTATGTACTAAGCCATTTAACATTTCCAAATGGACCATGCTTTCCAAATGAATAAAAGGGACAATACTGTTGCAAAATGCAACTTCAACAAAGTAGAAATCGCATTTTGTGATTCCCAACAAAGGAAATCGCAAACAGGGATTTCCTATTTGCGATTTCTTGTGCATATGTACAAAGCATTTCGAAAAAACGTAATTGCCATTTAGGAAATGCTATTACCAGCCTATCCAATCCAATGGTAACCATGTGCACTTTAAAAATATGCTTTGCTTTTTTTGCAGTGTCATGTAGCGCACATGCCTGAGGGCATTGGACCGCATTACAAAAACACTTCTTACTTTTTAATGCTATTTAAGGGGAGGCTAAGGGCGATAGCTACCAATGGTTTTGCATTAGGAAATGCAGAACCCTTCATTCCTTTAGCCCTTAGGTACATAGGAAGGAATGGGTTTGCATTTCCGAAATAGCGATCTAACACCGATTCCTTCACAGTAGGAATCGCTATTAGAAAATCTCTATTTAGTGCATTCCATTTTGCATTTCCTAAATATTTATTTCTTAGGATTCTCTCAATCAACCAATCAATCAATCAGCATTTGTGTAGCGCAACACTGTCACCCCTAGGGGCATCTTGGCACTGAGGATGCTATGTCTCAGACATAGTTTCTTTCTTTAGTGCTGTATGGATGTGGAGGGGCAGAGTGTTCTAGGACTTGGCAACAATGTAGAGGAAGGAGCAGCTCCTGCTGTAGCTGCAAAGGATGCAGGGGTGTGTGTGAGGGTACAGAGGCAGATTGGAGGTGTCTTGATGGAAGCTGGAAATGTAGTCATTGGTTGATGTAGGATGGTCCATGGTTGTGAAGGGCCTTATATTCATGTGTGAGGATTTTGAACTGGCATCTCTTCTGGATAGGTAACCAGTAGAGGTTTTAGAGGTGGGAGATGATGTTGGTCCTTCTGGGGAGGTCCAGGATTAGTCTGGCTGAGGTGTTCTGTATAGTCTGGAGTCTTTTTTAGAGCTGGTTGGAGATTCCGGCATAGAGAGCATTGCTATAATCGAGGCAGCTGGTGACGAGGGCCTGCATGACTCTCTTTCTGTTGTAGATTGGGATCCATCTTAAGATTCTGTGGCGCATGCAATGGGTGTGGAAGCAAGAGGAGGTGACCGCTTTGACTTGTTGTTTCATGGTTAGTTGGCTATCGAGGATGAAGCTGAGGATGTGTGCATGGTCGTAGTGGGTGCTGGTCCGAGTTCCACTGGCCACCAACTGCGGTCCTATGCGGAGGTGTTCTTCCAGAAGAAGAGTGCTTCTATTTTGTTGGAGTTGAGTTTGAGGCGGCGGTCCCTCAACCATATGGTTATGTCGGTCATGGCGTTGCAGAAGTTGGTTTTGGCGTCGGAGGGGTCCTTGGTGAGTGAGAGGATGAGTTGAGTGTCGTCGGCGTATGAGATTATGTTGAGTCCATGGGATCTGATGACATCTGTGAGGGGTCAAGTAGATGTTGAACTGGGTGGGGCTGAGAGATGATCCTTGGGGTATGCAGCATATGCTGTCCTTTGGTGAGGAGGTGAAGGGAGGCAGTCGGATGCTCTGTGCATCCTCTTGAGGGATTGTTGCTGTTTTCCAATGGTATGGAGTCTGTCAAAGAGGGTGTGGTGGCATATGGTGTCAAATGCAGTAGAGAGGTCGAGGAGTTTCAGGGCCACAGTTTCTCCTCAGTAGAGGAGGGTTTGGATGTTGTCTGTGGAGGCAATCAGCTCAATAAGAGTGCAGTGGTTTGTATGGAATCCTCTTTGTGAGGCATTGAGTAGATGGTTGAGTTCCAGGTATTCAGTGAGCTGTTGGTTGATAGCTTTCTCAAGTACTTTGGCTGAATAGTGGAGAAGAAAGATGGGTCGGTCATTTTTTAGGTCCCTGGGGTTAGAGGAGGGCTTCTTCAGGAGTGGTCTGACGTCTGCGTGTCTACATCCATCTAGGAAGGTTGCTGTGGAGATGGAGGTGTTGATGTTGCTGGTGATTTCCGTACTGAGTGGGTTGGCAACGAGGTTGAAGAGATGGTGGGGGCAGGGATTGTTGGGCATTCCAGAGTAAATGGACAACATCATGGTTGTGGTGGTCTGAGACCAGGTGGCTGTCATTCAGCTGGGTTTCGCTGGTTGAATGCGGGTGTGGAGGTTGAGGGGGATAAGAGCAGAAGATGGTAATCTTACTGTGAAAGTAGTCAGAGAGGGCGTCACAGAGTTCCTGGGAGGGGTGGATGGTGTTTTCTGTGGCTGTCAGGTTGGAGAATTCCTTGCCAGTTTTGGAAATTTCCTTCGTCTGGTTAGCTGCAGTGTTGATGCGGTAAGTGATGGATGCTCTCTTGGTTTTCTTGATGCATCGGTGGAAGTCACCGAGGGCTGCTTAGTGGCGGCTCTATCGGAGGGGTCATTGGTGGTGCACCATCTCTTCTCTAGCTGGTAACATTTGCGCTTGGTGGTTCTGAGCTCTGGGGTATACCAGCCGGCTAGTTTTGTTGGTTTTTTGCAGGTATCAGCTGGACGATCTTGTCAGCGCATTTGTTGATCCAGGCGGAGAAGTACTGGACGGCCTGGTTGAGATCTGCTGAGGTTTTAGGTTGTGTGGTGCTGAAGGCCTGAGTCTATTGCATCTTGGTGACCTTACCCCAGGTGTGATGGGTGGAGCTGTGGTACTTGGCAGAGGTGCTCTGGGCATCTGAAATGGTAAAGTGAATGATGGCGTGGTTGGTGTAGGTGAGTTCTGTGGTGTGAGTGATTTTCATTCTGTTGCTGGAGGTAAAGATGACATCAAGTGTGTGTCCAGCTGTGTTTGTGTGTTCAGTGACTAGTTGGGTGAGGCCAATGTTCTTGAGGTTCTCCAGGAGGGAGGTAAAGTTGGTGTTGTTGGGGTCATCGACATGGAAATTGAGCTCCCAGAGCAGGATGCAGTGCTCTGGATCAATGGAAAGAGGGGTGATGAGGTTGGAGATGGCATCCGAGAAGGCTGGTCGGGGTCCCCGAAGTCTGTAGGTGGGGTTGCCTATTACAATGGTCTTAGCGTCAATTTGTAGTCAGATGTTAAAGTGTTCCATCAGGGTTGTTGAATCATCATCATTGCTGATGGTGCAATGGATGGTTTCCTAGAAAATGATGGTGATACCACCACCGTCTTTGTTGCGGCTGTCATGGTGTATCATCTTGTAGCCATCCGGGGTGGCAGTGACGTTGTCGGGGTTCAAGGAAGGGGCGGTTAATCCACATTTCAGTGGTGATGGTGTCCCAGATTTCTGTGGCATGTTTGCAGAGGGAATGGACATTGAGCAGGATACACAGGCATGGTTCTGGGTTGTTTCTGATCCTCAGGGCGGAAGTGGTTTGAAGTCGGATGTGGGTAGCTGGTCCAGTGTAGCAGTAGAAGCGGCAGTGGTGGCAGGTGAAAGGTCCTTTAGTTGATTGCAGAGAGAATGTGAAGCAGCTGTTGTTGTAGTGTCCAGGGCCAGGAGCTCTTTGGAGGTGTAGCGGTGGATGGTGGGAGGGCCAGGGGTCCTGGCACTGGGTGGGTCCAGGGACGGAGGGGCGCATACAGGCCTGTCTGTGGTGCACCACAGCTTCATAAGTAGCCTAAGCTCTAAGTGGAGGTCCCAGGCCAGAGAGTCGCTGAGCAACAAACTCAAACTGGTGGCTGTCGGGATCGGGAGCGGTGTCCTGGTCTCGTGGAGGTAGCAGCAGGGGGAGTGGCGCACTGACCAGAAGAGGTCAAGGGCTTTTCTATTTAAGAAATGCAAAATGGATGTTTCGTACATGTGGCCCAAAGTGATTTGCTCAGAATCGCAGGATGTTGATCCCACACTGAGACTCGAACCTGGTTCCCTATTTTACGCCACGTCCTCTCCCCAGAGATACTCACCTTGCAAATTAACAATTCAGAAGATGTGCAGGAAGTGAGACGTACAAAAAATAAAATACCATGGCCCTGATTATAAGTGGGCCAGTAAATTCCGACCCATGTGCTAACCCAAGTTTCAAATTTTGAGTTTGACTGTATTGAATGCATCCAATAATTATCGGATGTGTTAAATACCTCATCTGCCGTTAAACTTTGGCAGATTAGACCTGCCAAAATGTAATAGGGGACACTGTATGGTATTTACTGTACCCTGCAGAGTCTTGTGCGTTAAACATCAAAATCTGCATGTTATTCCCCACAAACTTGTGATAGGTGTTATTTATTGAACACCCTGTGGTATTGTTATTTATCATGTGCAATAAATAACACCTAAACTGGTAATCAGGGTCTAAGAGCTGTAGGCAAAATGCTGTGAAATGTAACAGCCTTACCCATTAGCGCAACTACTTTCAGTGGACAATGCATGCTTTTTTATGTCTATAGACAGCTTTAACTGTGGATTGCTGTGGTTTTAGAAACATGTTTGGTGATCTCTCAAAAGTGATATCATATTATTTTGGAAACATGTATGCAAGGCTCCTGCAGAATACCCACAACATCTTTTCTTGATGTTTATGTCTATCTCTGTGAGCTGGGCATAGTAATCTTTAATTCGTATGATCTGGGATTTCCACACAGCCTAGATATGTTTATTGGTTAAAGGCTGATTGATGTTGTCAATTTTCATGCAATTTAAACAATTTGTCTTCATTCCTGAGATTTCAAATTGGTGAGCAAACATGGGCAATGTTAAGGATGCTGATAGAACATAAGTGGTTTGGTGGCAAATTCAAAATCCCTTGTTTTGAGATGACTGCTATAATTGCCTCCAGACATCATGATTTTCATTTATAGTTGTTGATTACCAAAATTGTACTTAGCTCTCTCAGAATGACTATCATCTCTCCGCATTAGAGTTTGGGGTATCATGCCACTGCCAGGGTTGTGCCTAATGGACAAGTGCGATTTTCAGTTTTTCTGGTGTAGATACTTCACACTTTGCTCTGCACAAGTTTTGGCCATACAGAAACTCCTTTTTCCAGTCAGACCCTTGAAATATTATCTAACAGCCATCTTCAAATTATATTTATTGATTTATAACCAACAAAACTGGACAGACATTTCCATACCTAGATGTAGTTCTAAGCTTCCTCAATAGTGTTTTCTTGGAACAGGTAATTCCCTGTTACCACTTAATGTCCTCTAGTGCCCAACTGTGGTGCACATCTCATCTCCCATCTCAAAGGCCAAGATGTTCTCTCCATGGTCCCCAGATATTCCAGATCTTCCTGGAGCATCCTGTCTCCTTATATATCTTATTCTGTACCTCTATGAAAGTGATCTATTCCTATTAGCCATCTTGCTCTCGTAGATCTCACATTTTCCCCCCCAGTCCTTAATTGGGAGATAAACGAATATGTCAAATTGTGATGTCATGGGTGCCTCTGCCCCTGAGACCCTTGATAGCTCCTTCCCCACTTCTGTCCTCCGTATCTCACCACAGGAACAAATTAAGTGTAGGAAGGTCCCCTTTTCAATATTATATTTGAGGCACACTTTGGTCAGGCCCAGGTCCATCAAATATAACTGACTCCTATTGTAGTATGCCCTCTGCAGAATTTTAAGTTCTCTCATCATGAAATGTGTCCACCTGGGGCTATTTCAGAGTGTCCTAATCGTTTCCTTCAGTTCTCTCAGGTACCTTTCCTATTTGTCCCCAAGTCCTTGGAGGTGTTCTGGGGTGTTGATGGCGTTCTATACATCAGGGATTTCACCTTAGTTCTCAGTAAGTATCTGTTGTCTGGTGGGGACTTTTGTAGCACTCCAAGGCAATGAGTCTCATTGGTGGACTTTGCATGGTTAAGTTGCAGATATCTAAAGTATTGAGTTGTGTGTAATCTAAATACCCTCATATTTGGGGGTATTATTTTATTCCTTCAGTACCTAAGATGTATGCTAATGTATGCATTCCAACAGGTTCCCTTGCTCGGAAGCCCTGTAGTCATGCACCTCTCCCCAGTAGCTCTCCCACCAACAACAGGGTCATCCTGGTCATGGTAATTATTCAGCCTACATCATCAGCGCCCCGTCTCCCTTCTTTGTCACTGATTCGTGGCCTGTGCAAGGAGTACCATCACTCACCATCTGTAAAGATAGTGTTGATATGATTTCTGTCCCATCAAATATCTATTTAACTTGATTGCTTAGAGCATCATTCAGTGTGCAGGGAAAACTGTTGAACACACCCAGTTGAGAAGTCCAATAGTAGTACTTAACATGTAAAAAGGCTATACCTCTACTATGCACTGTTTTCTAGTGGGTTTACAATGTTATGTGTGGTGGCCACCTTCCCAAAGCACTGTTTATAAATCTTCCTTAAACATCCTGAACAAGGCCTCTAGGATAAAATGTGAAATTCCAGATTGTGTACAAAAATTAGGTCAGTGAGATTATTTAGGATAGGGAAGCCACCCCTTCATCGACAGTGGTAGGGTGTGACAGGCTTTCACATACCTCCTAAGCCCCAGTGGCAGGCTTTCCTCTAAGAAATTCTCTCATCTTGTTTTGCCTCAGTACTTAGCTAATAAAACCCACCAGTGCAGAATCTCAATTAGGATGTCACTATCTCCTTCCCGTCACAGGAATGCGTTTTTACTACATCAATGTTTACCAGGCACTTTTGTATCTTCAGCAGACACCAAATCCCTTGAATATGTCCATCATCTTTGCGAGAGATCTGTTTGGGTTGGTCACACATATCAGCATATAGTGAGATTTCGTCCTCCACTTCAGAGTCCTACCTAAAGCCTCTGTGATAGTTAGGATCCTGCAAGCCAGATACCCAACTACCAGTGCAAATAGGGTTGGGGAGAGGGAGCATCCTTGCCTCATTTCCTTTACCGGGCAGAAGGAGTTTCAAATCACCTCAACAACCATAATTTCCACTGTAGGTCCTGTGTAGAGAAACTGCACCCAAGCCCTCAACTCTGGATAAGTGCTGAATTTTTCTACTACCTCAAATAGATAGCCCTAATCAATAGAGTTAAAAGCTTTTAAACCATCTAGCAAGATGATTACTAGGGTGTATCCACGTTGTGCAAATCATCAATCCAAATCTGTAATCATTACTGGTTATTCATGTCGATACTGTCTGAGTTCACCACACTGACCACCCTATGAAATGCCTCTTCTTTTCTGCTCAGCCGAGTCAGCAGGCTGCATTGCATTTCTGACGTATAGAACCGTTGTTGGTTGGGCAAGTAGGATGCCTCAGCTTCATCTTTAAATACTGCGTGATGTTCTGGCGTTACCTAATTGCAAGCCAGCTGCATTGGTTCACGTAGTTCCCTTTATCATCTCAAAACCTTCTCCATTAATCGTAGTATTTGCTCAGTTCTCTTTTATGCTTGTATTTTATTTGTGCCGAGGCCTGTACCTTAATTACTGTTTTGTATGCCTCACGTAGGATCCCTGGTACCTGTGGTGACACGGCATTCTTTTAATAGTTTCGTTTAGTGATATCTCTGAGGTATTTCACTATGTCCAAGCATTTGAGTTCCCAAGCGAGTCTCCTGCCCTTACTTGCACAGGGACCATGTTCCCCACTTTTATTATGAGATTATGAAGGGTGGTTGATTTAAGATTCCTATTGCCATGTATTCTATCCCCATTATCCAAAGGACGGACAGATAATCTATCCTGGGCAGTGTGTGTGGTGAGCACCTAAGGAGTAACAATAATGTTGCTGCCTATCATGCTTCAGTCATCAGAAGTCCATCAGTCAGTCATAAGAAGTCCATAAAACCAGAGCTTGGGGTGAATCTAGCTAAAGCTGTAACATCTCTCCCCACTTAATGATATAGCAATATCTAATCCCATTGAATGATTTAAATCACTGCCAATGACATTCATTGATCCCAGTGTCTCTAGTGGTAGAGGGACAACTTTGCCAAGTACCTTCTGATGTAATTTTAGAGGGGCATACACACTAACTATTGTATATCTCGTCCTTCCCCAAGAGTGAGTCAGTAACTGCTTCCTAGCAGATATTGGCATCTGACCATAATTTACCAAAGTGAAATAGGACCACTTTTCTCATCATGATGAACACTCTTATTGATCCCCTGGTATATTCTGCATGTCTTAAAGGTATGTACTAGTCCTTACCCAGGAACCAGCATGCAATCCCAATCATGTGTGTCCCTTAGAAGTGCATTAGTTCCTGATGAACTCACTGTCCCCGCTTGATTTCATCTCATAGCATGTTTGTGTTTCATGTTTTAAGTTTAAAAATATCCTCTATATTAGTCACCCCTTGTGTGTACACCGTGTGCATTGTAATGTGTGGCTATCGCCTTCCAAACTGTTAGACCATTTTCCCATTTTCTGTGTTATAATAAATCTCCCTTTCAACCTTGCCACCATTTTCACCTTTCAATGCCTGTAGAAACCCAAAGGAAATTGAACTTGACCGCCTCCTCCCCAGTGGTGCACCTGCCCTATACTTCCATATAGTGGTCTTTGAACTATACCCTAAATGTAGGAAGCTCCTGCCACTCCTCTTCTTTAAATATAACTATTTAAAGAACATGGACTTCATCCTTCACCTGCCCATACCTCTCCCTGTCAACAGGTATCTATTCTCCTCAACCACTATCCCCAGGTTCTACTTTTGTTTGGGCTTGATCATCGACTGGTCAAGCAGCCTCATATAGTGAGGAACAAACACAATGTGGGCCTGTAGGAAAATGGGTTTTTGGTTGAAGGGGGAGTGCCCTTCTCAAGCAAAAGCCACATTCCCTGTTAGGGTGAACCCCAAAAAGTCACTAAATTAACCGGTGTTCAACTTACTGGTAGCTTGGCACAAAAACAGTTAGGCTTAACTTAGAGGCAATGTGTAAAGTATTTATGCAATATTTAAACAGTAATAAAGTGGAAAGAAAACAATTAGAAAAATAGAGTAATATTTAATACATTGTTTGACACCAAAACAATAAAAATCCAATCAGTAGAACCAGAGTTATCAATTCTTAACGTTTTTAGTCAAAAATAGCTACTGGAAGATCAAAGCACAAATGACAGACATCTAGCTGTGTGAGCCCAGGGCCAAGTCAAAAGTTATGGCCAACTGCGATGGAGTGCATTATGGGATACATGAGGTGGATTGGGCCTAGTCTCTGCTTACCTTTGGACTTAGAAGAAGTTTTGAAGAAAAATGTCAGAAGAAGTTGTGAAGAAAATTGTCTGAGAAGGTATAGTTCCAAAGGGCAAGGCATTTGGGTGGGGACCGAGCAGGGTGAGTCATCAGCGGGGAGCCATTTGATGAATTTGTGGTGAATATTTCTGTGTTTGGCCTGATTACAAATTCGGCCCGTCGTGGCATTTCGACACACTGCAGGACCACCAGCAGTGCTATGATTGCAGCAGTCAGACCACCACGAGACCCCAGCACAATGGACCGGCAGTCCTACAGCGGACTGTGCAATGCGCCGTCTGCTGTAGGATGCCAAAGCCATGGTGTGACCGCCCACCAGATCAGGTCTGTCGGGCAGTCAAGTGGCGTTCTGATGGCTGTCTGCTAGGTTTATCATGCTGACCGCCGCAGTCGGAGCACCAACTGCACCTTATTGCACTGTGTGGCATACATGCCCCCCACGTATACTCTCCCAGGCCCAAATCAAGCAAGGGACACTTTTAGGGTCCCATTTGTTGCAATTCTGCCACTCTTTTAATGGCAGGTTCACTGCCATGAAAAGTGTGGCGAAATGGCATCTCAGAATATGCTCGGTGCTCCCGGCTGCAGCACTACCAGCATATTCCTGCTGGTGAAAGACTGCCAGCCCAGTGGGATCCTTGATCCCGGCAGGGCCGGCGGTCTTGTGGCAGTCCAACCTGCACAGTCAGAAAACTGCAGGCGGTCTCACAGTGAGGCATGGTCAGACCACCACCATGCGTTTGCCGTTCAATCAGGCCACAGCCTCTTTTTTGGAAATTGAAAATCTTCAGCAGGACAAAGCTGCAGATTGTAGCCACAGAGGTCTCCATGAGGTTGGATACCCCTTCTGCGATTTGCTGCTGCCGGGAAGAATGTAGCTAGCGGAAGCTACCGCGACCGACATTGGCGTCCAAAACCCATCGAAAAATTGATCGTATATCACTGGTGAGTGCGGGGTGATCTTTGTAAGGTGCGATAGGCTGAACAGACAGCTGTTTAGAAAGTTAACTATTCGGGTGAACGAAAACATACTGAGTAGATATTTTTTGGAGTTTTCACAGAGACAGTTACCGGTTTTATATTGCTCTTGAGGATATCGGAATTCATTGATAGCAGGTCAGGTCACTATTCTTATTGTACGCTACTTTTATTCATAGCAGCATTTTGGTATTGTTATGAGCATTGGGTGTTTTTTTCGATTTGCAGATAGAATTGAGAACATTATCACTTGGAGTTCGGCGTTTCAAATAGCTTGTTATCAAGTAAGTTGTTTAAGATGGTTTTCGACATCACAAAGAAAGTTGTTATTTTACCACACCCCCTTACAATCCGAATAACAGCCACAGTTGTAAAATCTGCATGCACACGAGGTTACAGTAGTTGGTATCAGCCAGTGGGCTCTAGCATATGCACATTAAACATTGGAAATACTCCTAGGTACATCTTTCATGAGCACTATCAGTGATTGTAGTGAGCATGCAATTTATTGGTTCAGTCACACTAAACACCTTTTCCTTGTAAGAAGGAGGATGATAAATTGAACCTGTACGATGTCATTTCTTGTCGTTACAGAGTGGCCCCTGACGAAAGGACACATATCCTGAAATGCATTGGGCATGGAATAAGAACTTATGCATGTTAAAAACAGCATCTGTACATGTTTCTTCATGAACATTGGAACATGTAGAAAATACAGCATATATATTGTTGCAAATATTCATGTGAAACTTTATTGTATTGTATGAATTGAAATGAAAAAAGGTTTTTGTTCAAATACAATTGAATGTGAATTTGTTTTTAAACACGGTAAACATTTGTTTTGTGAACTGTGCGCATTGGATCAAGTACAAGTACTTGTATGCATGATTTTGAAAACTTTTAAGTCCCAAATTGAAATTGTTGCTGTTTGTGCACCATTTGCACCCCTTTCAAGGGTCCAAGACTGGGTGGGCACCACCTGGAGGATAAGACTCACTTCATACAGGGACCAGGTGAGGGGTTCAAGTTGTTGGAGTTTTTTGTATTGCTGTTGACCATAACAGGATACCTGCCAACTAGCCCTTGGAGTCACTCTGATCGTCCTGGGTTCAAACAGCAATGTGGTTCTCCAGCAGCATGCCAACCCTCTTCAGTCCTCTGAAGTACAAAGTAGGCCTCAACTAGCAGGGCAATCATTTGAATTACAGGGCAGGCCTTCTGAGTGTCCTCCGCAGGTCCAGTAATGAACTAAAGAGTGGGTCTGAGGGACCCATTATTACATAGGCGTCAGCTTTGAAGTGGAAGAAACTTCTGACATTTTCCCTCTACAGAAGGGTCTGGAATTTCCTTCCTCCCTGCCCTGCTTCTAGGATGTCTGGGCTAACAAATGGCCAGTATGAATTCATTTTTGAGTGTGCTGAGGAAGCTCCTTTGAAATGTATTCGGTGTGCACAGCTCAACCACTTCCATCTTGGCAGGCTGGCCCATACTACCAACAGCAAGTCCCCTTTTGTGTCAGTGTCTGGGGGCAATACATAAAGGCTAACTGCCCTGATAATCACAGTCATGTGACCCACGTTATAGGCTGCAGGCACCAAATGGATAGGATAAAAAACTGTGGTCTAAAATTTACCAATACCCTTTACCATTCAAGAGGACTTTAAATTACAAATCTCTAAATAACAAGCATCTCATGTCTACCTGTTTCTAATCAAACATGTAATAAAGTAACCCAGTGTTATCCTAAGGGAGTAGTAGGCTACACAATAGTAAAAATCTGAAATTGTAATTTTTTCACTACCAAGAAAGGAGCAACTTAAAATTAAATGGCCATATTTTTAAATACAATGCACCCTGCCCTGTGAGCTGTTTAGGGCATACCTTGAGTAACATATGTATTAAAAAGGGAGTTTTAGACCTGGCAAAGGGTTTATTTTGCCCAGTCGAGATGGCAGTTAAAAATGGCACACAGTCTGCTATGGCAGGCCTGAGACATGTTTTAAAGGGCTACTCAAGTGGTTGGCACAATCAGTGCTGCAGGCCCACTAGTAGCAATTGATCTACAGGCCCTGGGCACACAGAGTGCACTTTACTAGGGACTTACCAGTAAATCAAATATGTCAATCATGGATAACCAATCTCAATAACAATGTACACAGGGAGCATTTGGACTTTAGCACTGATCAGCAGTCTTAAAGTTCTCAGAGCTCTAAAGCCAGCAAAAACAAAGTGCAGTGCACAGTCAAAAACAGGAGGTCAGAAGCAAAAAGAGAAAGGGGAAAAACATGCCAAAGATGCCAGGTCCCACTCCTGATTCAGCCAGGACTCACCGACTGATCCTTCAGTCGTGCACCGTAGAGATTGATTCCTACACTTTACCAAGGATTGGTATTGTGTCTCGTCTGCAGATGAAACGCTATTGAGCATTTTGATCTGTCAACATGTGACATCCATCCGGATCTCTTGCCTGAACCCAGGGTACCTTATTGCGACCCCTGAATTTTGCATTTACCCCCCCCCCCCCACCCTTCCAGGGGAGCCCCTCCACCAGTTCACTCCATGGGTTGGAACCCCTTGAATCCATCCCATTACGGAGATCTGTACCGTTGCGGACGTGAGCCGCCGACTTGTGCCCCAGCCATTGGATTCCCAAGCCCAGTTAGAATCCACCCATGTATCTACGAAACCTCCCAGGTAGCTATCATCCAATCCAATCCAATTTCCCAGAAGTGGTCTAAAGTTCTGGGGTCTGGGTCCCCCTTTTTATACACACAAATCCTAGGTCTCTGAAGGCAGAGAGTGTTTGTACCTAGTCCAAACCAGTTCTGTCCTCCTGGGTGCAGCTTCCTGGCAGGAGAGGGCGACAGCATTGTTTGAGAGCAGACCTGGCCCAGGTAGCTGAAAGGAAATCTCCTCACCCTACTATCTATTCTATGAGGGCTCAGGTCAGTGAAAGGAAATCTCTGACCCCCACTCTCTATTCAATGCAGGTCCTACTCAGCCGAGCCCTGACCCATCAGACTGCTGGAGCCAAGGCCCTCTCCAGCCTCTTGTCACTCACAACCCAGACATGGAATACACAAACCTAGCAGAGGCATGCTGAATGGTTAGGCAAAAAAATACCTACTTTCTAAAAGTGGTATTTTCAAACACAGAATGCAAAAATCACCTTCGCTAAAAGATGTATTTTAACATTCTGAGTTCAGGCATACTAAACTCGAATTTCTACCTAGTTTCCTGAGTCAGTTAGTATTATAAGATGTTAGAATCAAACTGCCCATCCTGGCCTATGGAAACAGGTAGCCTTGCAATAGTGAAAAACGAAATTGGCTGTAATTCACTATAACGACATGCCACACACATCAGGGCATGTCCTACCTTTTACATACAATGTACCCTGCCCTTGGGCCTACTTTAGGGGTGACTAATATGTAGAAAAGGGAAGGTTTAGGGACTGGCAAATGGTTGCACTTGCCAAGTCGACATGGCAGTCCCAGATTGCACCCACGCTCTGCAATGGCAGGCCTGAGCCACATTTTATAAGCTGCTTCAGTGGGTGGCACAATCAGTGCTGCAAGCCCACCAGCAGCATTAGATTTACCGGACCTGGGCACACATGGTGTACTGTTTTAGGGTCTGACAAGTAAATCAAATAACCAATCATGGAATCACTAATCCATTATATCATTTTACAATAGGGAGCACTTGCACTTTAGCACTGATCAGCATTGGCAAAGTGCCCAAAGCATCTAGACCAACAAAAACAGATGAGGCAACAGCAAAAAGTGGGAGGGAGACTCACACCAATGGTGCCAAGTCTAACAGTAAGTTTGCCTCCTAGTCACTGTCCAGCACCTGCCCTGGGGTAGGAACCCGGTGGAGTTAGAATAGTAATTTTGACTCCAGTCGCTCTTCATTACCTGCCCTGAGGCAAGAACATGGTGAGAGTTGGAATAGTAATTTTGTTCCCAGTCACTGTTCTGCACCTGCCATGAATTAACTACTTGGTGGAGTTAGAAAAGTAATTTTGTCCATAAGTCATTGTCCAGCACCTGCAATGAGGTAAGTACTTGGTGGAGTTACAATAGTAATTATGACTTCTAGCCACTGTTCAGCACCTTCCCTGATGTAAGTACTTGGTGGAGTTAGAATAGTGATTATGACTTCTAGCCACTGTTCAGCACTTTCCCTGAGGTAAGTACTTGGTGGAGTTAAATAGTCACTTTGGTCCCTAGTTACTTTCCAGTACCTGCCTTGAGGTAAGTACCCAGTGGAGTTTGAATAGTAATTTTGACCCCAGTTACTGTCCAACACCTGCCCTGAGATAAGTACCTGGTGGAGTTAAAATAGTAATTTTGCCCCCAGTCATTCTCCAGCCTCTGCTCTGAGGTATGTACCCGGTGAAGTTAGAATAGTACTTTTGACCCCAGTCGCTGTCCAACACCTGCCCTGAGGTAAGTACATGGTGGGAGTTAGAACAGCAATTTTACTCCCAGTCACTGTCCAGCACCTGCCCTGATGTTAGAACTTGGTGGAGTTAGAATAGTAATTTTGACCCCATTCACTGTCCAATACCTGCACTGAGGTAAGTACATAGTGGGAGTTTGAATAGTAATTTTGCACCTTAGTTACTATCCAGCACCTGCACTGAGGCATCTGGTGTAATTAGAATAGTAATTTTTCACCCCGGTCATTTTACAGCACCTGATCTGAGGTAAGAAGGTGGTGGAGGTATAATGGTAATTTTGGGTTCTAACAAATTATAGGTATTTGCTTCTAAGTGTATACCTAGCTATATCACTGTAGTTGTAAGTTAACATTTATTCATTGTTTTATGTGAAAAAATGTATTGCAACGTTTTGTCACTTTATTTGTTTTCTTTAGTAATGTAAAATATGTAATATGTTATAAAAATTATATTTTATAAAACTGCAATATTGTTTTATATAAAATAATTTAAAATATGCAAACCCAGTACGTGTTTATCATGCCAACATTTTTACATTTTGTGGAAGGAATCTGTAAATTTAGAAAAAATAAATTAATAGATATGGAATATAACTGACTGGTAGAAATGAAAGTGCTTTTTTGTGAAAGTTTACGGACTTGGACTATTAAATTGTAGTCTGTGATTGTAAAGTCTTGCTTTAGTAACAATCTTCGTGTGGTCACGATCGCAATCAGTGTACTAGTGAATTCAAAATAGTGGGCAGACCATTTTATGCATGTTTGGTGTGGTAGATGAAAATGTAAACAAGGATATGTTCCGGAATGTACTTTTTCAAGTGAGTTTTATTGTGGATGTGTGGTTTATTATTTTGTTCTCATAAAGAAAATATTTATTCCACTTCCTGTTGTACAACAAGAGTATTGACTTACTTTTTTATAATGTTTACTTGTAGAATGTGTTTTAGAAAAATTAGTTTGCAAAGTTTTTATTGTGTTTTTGTCAGAAATAATTTTTAAAAATTTAAATTCGTGACGGAAAGTACTTTTCTGCATTGGTTATAATGACGCATTGCAAAGTATGCCTGCTGATGTGATACGTGGTAATTGTATGTATGGTAATGACACATTTTTTAATACTCTGTGCATATGCATGGCAGTGTGTTTCGTGGTGAAAACATGCATTGTGCTAGCAGGTGTATTGTAAAAATCTAGAGGCAGATTTACAAGGAAAGTGACTCAGTGCGTGCCTCAAGTAATTTGGCTGCACCGCACGGAGTATCTTTCAAAGCACAAGGATGCAACATATTTACAACAATATGTTGCATCTCCGTTCTTACCCCTGCGCTGGCGCACAAACTGCTGCCATGTGCCAGCACAGGCACTCTTGCACCATGGTGCAAGGATGCCTGCGTGGTGGGGAGATTGTTTTTTTGCAGGAAGGGACACCTTCCTGTACATAAACAATTACCAGAGGTGATTTTCTCTTTCTATGTACGTTGCAAAATGCAGCACACATAGAAAAAGGAAAAGGACGAGGAGAAATTAATACATTTCTCCTGGTTGTGCCTCCCTATGACTCTCCTGGGGAGGAGTAGCATTCAGCTGCATTTCCAGATTTACTGGCAATGTGCCTAGTTCCATGGGTGCTGCGTGGGAACACCTACAGCAATACCCATGGAACGCCCCTTTCAGGCAAAGTGATGCGTGCAAAGGGGCCACATTTACAAGGACAGGAAAAGTCATGCAGGGTGACTTTTCCTGTCCTTGTAAATATGTGGAAGTAAAAAGTGATGCACTGGTGGCACAAGGGGCTTGTAAATTTGCCCCCTAGTTGTTAGGGGGCGCGTGGTGAAGGCACTCGTTCCACCATACATCCCTGAAGCAAACAATGTATCAGAGGAGATGCACCAGTTCTGAGCTGCCCAGCAACAGTGATGTATACATATTTACAGTTGCAGCACTTTAAACCCACTTCCAAGGGCCCAGAACTTGATTGGCACCACTTGGCAGAGCAGGATTGTCAGATGGCAGAGTCCAGGTGCTGTTGGAGAGTCGAATAAAGTCTTTGATGTACCTGGGACTTCAGAACAGGAGGCAGGCCAGCAAGACCTTCAAATCACTTTGGTTCTGGGGTGTATAGATGCAAGTCTAGTCATTCTCTCACCCAGGCAAGGAAGGCAGCAGGGCAGGCATTACAAAGCAGGAGTCTAGCAAAGTCCAGCTGAGTCCAGCAGAGTGACAGTGCTTTCAGCTGCGCAACAGTCCATCTTCCTGGCAAAGTATTCACAAGTCCAGAAGTGTACAGAGTTGGTGGTGTCAGGCATCCAGTACTTATAACCTGTTGTGCCTTTGAAGTGGGGGAGACTTAAAAAAGAGACATTTGTAATACACAGAGTCCGGGCCCTTCCTGCCCTGACTTTAGGCTCATTACGGGAGGGTATGCAGCCCTCTGTGAGCGGACAGTCATAGCCTATTCAAATGTAAGTGTCAGCTCCTCCCTCCCATCCTGCCCAGGATGGCCCATCGGGATATGGCTAGCCCATCAGTCACACCACGCTCCCTTTGTTTGTGGCTGTCTGTGGGAATGCACAAAGCCCAGCTGTCACCCACCACAGATGTGTATTATTCACAGACAGGCAGATGGCATAGAATGGCTAAAGTGAAAAAATGCCCACTTTCTAAAAGTGGTATTTTCCGACTTGCAGCTGAAAATCCAGCTTTACCTTAAGTTGTGATTTTAAATTGTGATCCCACAGACACTAAACTTGAAAAGTCTATATTTTCCCAATTGAAAATTACACTTATAAAATGTATTAAGGTCATCCTAATGAGCACCCATTGGGAGAGATAGGCCTTGCAGTAGTGAAAAATGAATGTAAGCACTTTTCCCTACCAGGACATGTAAAACTTAAAAGTACATGTCCAGCATTTTAAATACACTGCACCCTGCCCTTGGGGTTATCCTGTAGCTACCAAAGGGGTGACTAGTATGTTTGAAAAAAGAAGGTTTGGGCATTGCAGTTTAAAACTGCACCCACAGGCTCTGCAATGGCAGGCCTGACACATGTTTAAATAACCACTGAAGTGAGTGACACAATCAGTGCAGCAGGCCCATTAGTAGCATTTAATTTACAGGCCTTGGGCACAGGTAGTGCACTTTACTAAGGATTTATATGTACATTAAATATGCTGATTGTGAATAAGCCAATGTTCGCATGTTTTGATTACAGAGCACATGCACTTTATAAAGCACTGGTTAGCAGTGGTAAAGTGCACAGAGTCCTAAAGTCAGCAAAAATTATGTCAGCAAGACAAGAGTCAGAAGGCAAAAAAGTCAGGGGAAACCACTCCAAGGATGCCAGGTCTAACAACTATGACATTATGGAGACCTTCTCTGATTACAAATATGTCACCTCTTTTAGGGCCAGATGTACAAAAGGATTCAGAGTTTCTTAACAGACCGAATCGCGATTTCAGTCCGTTAAGAAATGCTAAATTGCCTTTACACATGTACAAAGCCAATTAGGGAATTGCAAAATGTGATTTCTACCCCGCAGAAATAACATTATATGATTCCCTAAATAGGGATGCACAAATAGGGATTTCTTATTCACAAATATGCATTTAGGAAATGTTATTACAATCGACTCCAAGTCGATCACAACCATGTGCAGCTTGAAAAAAGCACACCAAAATGTTTTTTTAAGCGCCATAAAGTGCACATGTGCCCCTAGGGCATTTGTGTGCTTTACATGTGCACCGCTATTTTTGGGAGTGCATCAAGGGGGGCTTTGGACCCATAGGCACCTTTGGCTTTGCATTCCAAGTGTGTGATTTCCTAGTAGGAAATCACAAATTTGGAAATGCAAAAACATTCGCACCAATGGCTTAGCATTTCTTAAATAGGGATTTCCTAATAGCAATTCCTACAGAGTAGTAATCACTATAAGGAAATCTCTATTTTTGTCGATTCCATTTAGCATTTCCTAAAAAGCGATTTCTTAGGATTCACTATTCAGTAAATGCAAAAGCGGAATTTTGTACATCTGGCCCTTAGGCTTTAGAGAAGCTCAGATGACCCTTATCACCTGGAGAGAATCCTTTCTATTATTGTTCCTGTAACACCCATCCCATCTGCTCCTCTGGGGCTTTCTGTTACGTTGTGCTCAGTGGGATTTGCTGCCACTATGTTTAATCTGTTGTACTCTGTCTTCTTCTGTCTGATTTGAGGGGGGGGCTATTTTGCCATTCACCACTTTTTCCCCTTACCTGCTCTCTATGATCTCACTGCCTTTGGTGGAGTCTGTTGTGCACAATGTCCTTCAACCATATCTGCTTTTTGTCTAGACGGGTAGTCTTACAACTTTGTTTCAGCCAGTGCTTTCTTTTCATCTTTGTATTTCTATAATCACCTGCTCCCCATCTTGGTAAATGCAGTCTAATGTTTTGTGCCTCTTTTGTCTCAAGGATGGTCCCTGTGCGGTGTGTTTGCTTATTATGGGTCATACTAACCACCTTCTTAGCCCAATCCAAAAGGATTACCCAAGAACTACTGGTGTATTATTTGTGACAGCAACTTTCTACATTCAAGACAGAGAAAATTGCCACTTGGTGTAAGGCACGAGTACAAGCTGCCATCGCAGTCACCACGAAGGAGTGCTATGCCCCATTTCACAAGGAGCGGTGCAAGCTAATTTTTGCCAATGCGAGTGGCCAATAGAGGGAAGTCGTTCAAGGCCGATTTGTGTTGGAGCTGTTTGAGCCAATATTATGCCAGCACAAGTAACCAGCACAAGAGCGGCATGTGCCAACTTCAAAGGCAGGTGTTAGGGGACTGCACATCATACATGGCTCTGGTATGACGTGCTGTCCCCTCACACCTGACTCTGGCTCGAGGCCTGCATGATCGCGAGGCATCCTGAATGCAGCTAGGGGACATTGCATGCTATCTTCCTATGCATCCAAGTCTGACTTCAGACATTCTGAGACATGGACGCCTAGACTCCTACATCACACACACCGACTGCCATCTTGAGTTCTCAGTGCAGTTATGGGCACACTATGCAAAAGTTACTTGTTGAGTGAGGACAGAAGTTTAATTAGCGCTGATGGCCACAACAAAGTTTTAATTGTTTAGCGAGTACATCCCTGCGAGTCTGCTTGTTTTACAACGCTGACGTGCACAGCTGCTCACAGTTTGGACCGACTTAATGGAATGTATTTATCGCCACTGATGTGCACACCAGATCTCTTCTAACGCTAAGGAGCACTTGCGGTACCTGTCACCACTTTTGTGCACAACTGATCGTGTGGGTAGAACTGTCTGCACCTCTCATTCTTCCTGCACACTGGAAATTGGAAAGATGTGAAGAGTTCCTTACACCACTGATATGCTCAGTTGGTGGGGACATGGGTTACTCCATTGATACACACAACTTTTGGAACATTGATTGTGTGTATGCAGCTGTTCAGGGAAGGGTGCACCTCAACCCAGGGGAAATTATATACTGTAATAGACATCAAGCACATTCTGCAAACTTTCTCTGGTATCATATCATGTTCTGGTCAATTGCCATGGCTGCAGCTATTATGTCACAACCCTCATAATTTCAGAGAAAAGGAGGGGAAAGGTTTCCTGCTGTACATAAACAGGCTTTGTTAATGAGGGTAGAAAGACACGTATGAAAGTCTTGATGAGATACCTGTCGGGCGAGATGAAGGGGACCATCAGAAATATTTGAGATGTCAGTGATGATGGTGGATGAGAACTTTGGGTCTCAAGTCAATGTAGTATTTGAACAACCTAATTTCTTTACCAGGATTCAGTGTAAGATGGAGAAGATTGGTAGTTATATAGCCTCCTTAATATAATTAGCATGCATGTGTGAGTTTGAGTCAGTATCTGATTCCTTAATTTGGGATCAATTGGTAAGGTGCACCAATAATCCAAGGGTGCAAGAGGAGCTCTTAACAAAGAAACCAGATTGAAAGGGGGTGATAGCAATTATTGAAGGGATGGAGAATATCACAATGTGGGTGCGAGAAATGAGAGATGGGAAGAAAGGTGATGTGCCTGTGTTGGGCAGGGCTGGCAAGTCTGGAAAAGTAAAAGAAGTTTGTGAAGTAAAACAGCGGGATGGTGATCCTGAAGGGGTTGGTCTTTCAAAGGCAAGAAGGACAGGAAAGATAATAAGATAACATGTTTCAGGTGTGGCAGTGAAGGCCATTTGACTAACAGTCCTGAGTGTTTCGCAAGACTAGCGACATGCATCAGATGTGTCAATAAAGGCCTCTATGCTAGGGTGTTTAAAGGGCAAAAGATGCAAGGGGTGGCGGCAATTGAGGGGGACCAAGATTTTGTCTTGAGTGTAAAAAATGATGGCACAGTGGATGCTGACCCAATTGCGATGACAGAGTGTGAACTTACAATAGGAGGGAAGAAGCTCAATGTCATAGTTGACTAGGGTTCTCCCTATACAATGGTGGGAGAAAAGAATAGGGACACACAATTTGGCAAGGATGAGATTACCTCACAACCACCTGACATCAACCCTATAGGGCATTGAGGGAAGAGAGTTGACATGTTGGGCTGCAAAGTGATGAGAATTCAGTTTTGTGACAGGGAAACTGTGGGGATGAAAGAATCAGGGAGACATGGAAATAATGTTAGATCCCAGCTGGCGGAAAAATCTACTATTGCTGAAAAGGATAACAAGAATGATGATATCACTGATGAGTCTCCCCAAGTTTTGAGTGATACCCTTGGGTTGTTGAAGAGTTTTGAGCATAAAATTGCATTAAAGAAAAATGCCATACTGTTGGTGCACAGGGTAAGGAAGGTTCCAAATTTAATGTAGGGTTCACTGCAGGAGTAGCTCAAGAAACTTCTGGATGCTAATGTGAATGAGGAGATAGAGCCATCAGAGTGGCTCGCTCTAGTCATATTGGCATCTAAGTATGGGCGAAAGAAAATTCACATGTGCGTAGATTTAAGAGACCTAAATAAACATATATGGGGAGGCCGGCAGCCTCTCCCTAATATTTCTGAGTCCCTTGCTATGTTGGGGGAGGCTAAAGGTTTTACTGCGATTAACTTATCTTCAGCCTACCAGCAAATTGTCAAGACACCTGAGGTCGTTTTTCCCTCCATTAGTTGCCTACTGGTTCCTTTGTATGCCTTTTCTTTTGGTGTCAATAGCAGCCTGCTTCCAACAGGAAATGCTAAATTTACTAAAGGGCATCCCAAAGGGACTGGGTTTTCAGCACGTCACACTGATATCAGCGGACATTTTGGAACAAGATCTCATCTTGAAGTTAGTTTTGGATAAGATGCAGGAATGTGGCCTCACTTTGAGCAAGGAAAAGTGCAAGTTCAGGGTACCATTGGTCACATATCTTGGGCACACAATCTACAGGGAAGGTGTAAGTCCCTAATTTGGGTTAGCAAATGGTATTATGTAAGTGCCTTCTCCTATCAATAAAGTTCAGGTTAGGTCTTTCTGTGCTCTTCCAGAATTCAGTGCCAAATTAACTCCCAATTTTGTGATGATCTCTTTACAATGAGGAACTTGCTGAAGAAGAATTGTAGATTTCAGTGGGCTGAAGAGTGTGCGAGTGGTTTCAAAGTTGCCATCGCTGTGTTGCCCTCACTGAGGTAGTTTGATGTACATCACAGGATGTTACTATCCACATATGCAAGTTTGAGCGAGCTTGGGGCAGTGTAGTTTTAGGTGGTTGACGGTGAGGAAAGGGTCATTGCATCTGCCTCACATTCAATCAGGGATGCCAAGCAAAGGTGCTTGGTGATTGAGCATGAGGCATTTGCAGTAGCATAGGCAAGCCATCATTTAAGTTTTCCTGTGGGGCATACCCTTCACAGTGAGGATTGATCATCATCCTTTAGTCCAGACGTTTCATGAAGGGATGGTACACACTTCAATCAATCAATCAGGTGTTTGTTAAGCGTGAGTACTCACCCTTAAGGGTCTCAAGGCGCTGGGGGGGAGGTGCAGGTTCCAGTCCATCAAGGAGGGGGTCTGTCAAAGAGCCAGGTTTTGAGGTTTCTCGTGAAGATGGGGAGTGATGTTGTCTGTCCGAGGTGGAGCAGAAGGGCATACCAGGCTCTGGCCGCGAGGAAGGAGAAGGAGCAGCCTCCTGATCTAGTTTTTCTGGTGCAGGGACCATGGCGTAGGAGAGCTGGGCTGATCGTAAGGTCCTTTGGGGTGCGTGGAATTTGAGTCGGCTGTTCAGGTATGCTGGTTCGGTGTCGTGGAGGGCATTGTGTACGTGGGTGAGAATCTTAACTCCCAGGATAAAAAGGTGGGGTGAAGGGTTAATAGAATTAAAATTCTATGTAGAATATGTGGCAGTAGCTCAAACAAAGCAGCAGATTGCTTGTCAAGATTTCCCATGGTGGAGGAAATTTCTGCAAAATTGCCCACGCAAGAAGGGAAAGAGGAAGAGGAACCTTGTTGTCTGGCATGGGTGAAGGAGCGTGCCATGAGTAAGGAGAAATTGAACAATTCAAGTGAGGAAGATGGTGTTCTCAAGGCTGTTTCACAATGTGTAGTCAAAGGTTGGCCTGAATATATTTACTGGAGACCTTTAAGGTATTCTGGAATGTTTGTGATGAGCTATATTTGATGTATGGGAAAGTTTACAGGGGTTCTAAAATTGTTCTGCCACGCTTACAAGAGAAGATAATTAATCTGGCCCATAAGGGGCATTTGGGCAGAAATGTGACAAAATCCAACCTGCATCAAGGGTATTGTTGGCCAGGAGCTCATCATCTGGTTGAGGGAGGGGTGAAGGATTGTGTGATGTGGGGGAGAAGTGACAGGAGTAAAATCACGAGATCTGGTCCACCTGCTCCAGTGGAGATTCCCAAAGGACCATGGACTAAACTGGGGTTGGACATTGTGGGTCCATTGCATAGTTTATCACCCCAGGAGTAGTTTGTTTTGTTGGTGGTGGATTATACATCAAAATGGGTGGTTACCAAGTGTGTGAGTTCAGTAAAGACTAAAATAGTGATTGAGTTCCAGAAAGGACCATTATCAGCGATCCTGGGGGAAAATGGTGGGCCCATAAAACCACAAAAAACTCTGTCACGATAGAGTCTCCTTTTTACCTGCTCAAGGGTAGACCAATCCCCTTTCGTTGAAAGCAAGGAAGGAAGAAGAAGATAGAAGAAAACCTCCTGAGGAGACATAATCAGAAGTAGCAGAGACTACCAAAGAAGATAAAAGGCCAGATTTGATTAGAAGAATTGTGAAAAGCTGTGGTCTGGAATATGGGGGATGCTGTTTTGGTGAAAAAAACTAGATTTGTCAAGAAGGTATTTCAAATGCCATGGGTTCATTCATCATTCAGAAATTAAAAAGAAATGCGGTCATTCTGGACTCTGGTGACATCTTGACTATATATAGACTAGTAAAAAGAAAAACAAAAAAATTACAATGTATTGTATAGCATATAGACAGGATATATACAAATATTTACTTACCTGCTATCGAACATTCTTGGTTGGGTTAATATAGGAAAAACTAAATTAGAATATGAACATAATATTGCATATATTGTGAATGTGGTAATATTTATACTTTTCTTAATCTGCCAATTTAGCTTATGTTGTATTATACTTTCTGTAGATTAATGTGTGTTTTGTTTGTTTATATTTTCAGGTTTTTTGGGTTTTGTTTGTTGCTTATATTTCTCTCGGGGAAAATGTGTTATAGTTGCTCATTTCTATGGATTTCATAGGTGCAGTACCACTGTAGATTGTAGCCTGTGGAACTTTGTGACTAGAACTTGATGAGGGTTCTGAGGGTGGCAGTTGAAGAGAAGAAGAGAGCTTTCTGGAGAATGGAGGTTCTTGTACTCACTATCTTGCAATAAACCTCCATTTAGGTGAGACTGGAGTCTGTCCGCTTTGATGAAGAGTGCATCTTAACAGATAATTAAAGGTTTACTAATTTTTCTCAGCTGTGTCCCAGCATGGCATGACTGATATCTGGTCATGCAGGCCATGTCCTAAAGGTGAATTCTTAACAAGGAAATCCTAATCAGTTGTACACAGAGTCTGGATGAAATCAACCCGGCTAGCTGAAGCATTATGTGAACTCTGGAGACCATGTCCTTATAACTTGGAATGCCTATTCTTTCACCATTTTACTTTACTGGTACATCACAAATCAGTATAATGTCCCACCTCCAGCACTTGGACCACCAGTGGTCCATTTTTATCACAACTTCACGTCCTGTTTTGGCCTTTGTTGTTTCCAAGGCTACAGTAGTCCTATGAGTATGTGTTCCATATTGCCTGGACCCCAACCCAGGCCTTATGAGCACCACTTTCATTACATTGTTAAACATCCACTCTGTATGTTATTTCAGAATCATGTTGTCAAGTCTGGGTGTGTAAATGTCATAGGGCTTTTGGAGAATGAGACATAGAGGTATTTTATCATATTTCCAGTCTTACAAGAGGGTAAAATTTATTGTAACAGCTCCTTGTTGTTTTATACTAGATAGGAACCAGAACGTTTTAAGCTATGCACCTCAAGATACCATCAGTCCAAAATATTGCAGAGCGAGAAATTATCGAGAGGGCAAAACTGACATGCATAGGACTACAGACCACAAGAAGGTTGTGTTGTCGCTGGCATGCTAAAAGGAAACAGATACTCTCACTATCAGTCATATGTTTAGTGGTTTTACATCATAGGAAGAATAGGGGCCACAGATGGGGAAACTTTATGGAATGAGAGACGTGAAAGGCAGGAGAGTTGCCAGCAGTTTGCATACATGTAGGAGGGGGAAATAGTGACAGAGAGATGGCAGAAAGTAAAGTGTACATAGGCTGTCAGAGTGATAATAAATGCAGGTATAAATGTGAGCATGTGCCTAAATTAAGGAAAGTGCCAATCATAATGTAAAACAGAGAACAAACAAATTCAGTTTTACAGCCTTTTGTAAATATTCAGGTGAAATTAATATTCACATTTGAAAATATCGCAAATCTGATGTACTGATTAACTGATAATAACCTCCTTATTGAGGTTACAATATACAACTGTAAATGTCAATGCTTTTATAACAAGCATTTGCAATGCAATGGGTCTCGCATTTATGTGAATTTGAGCCACACGCATTGTAAATGACAATGACTTTGATAATTAACACATAAAAAAAGGCATTGTCATTTACAATGCTAATAGCTTAAACTCTTGTAAATGCGAGACCCCGGCCGCCATTGTTTCGGGCTACTTGTAAAGTCAAAGCACGCATGGCCCGCAAATGTTGCAAGAAAACATGTGTTCCTGCAGTAGGTGACATGCATTAAAGACAATAGTGCTTACAGACTAAAGAAGACATACCCTGTAACAACCGAAGTAAAAGGGCCAGTCCTTGTAGGAGGTTACCAATGAAAGCAAGGAGGTACTAAGGAAGGACTAACAAGCCTAATAATGGATCAGAAACCAGCATTAATGAATGACAGGGACAGGAGCCAATGACAAATATGGGCTGAGAGTGGGCAGGGCATACTCCAATACAGCATGGCTCGCAGAGCAGCGCTAGCGCTGCCCAGGCTTGACCTAAAAACAGTGACGAGAGGGCAGCAGTGGCTTATACAAAATAATGAGGTGGGTACAATTTTTATTAACCTGTTAATCCACAATTATTGTGTTGTGCTATCAGGTGTCTCAATCATGACTCTCAATACATGCTCTGGAAACAGCTGCAATGTTTGCATAACTATCAGCCATGCTCTTCTGGCCTCCAAGGGCACACAGTGCCAACATCTAAATCTGATCCACCTGCCTTGGCTATGCTGTCACTCTAAGAAATGGACATTAATTAAAAATACAAGTCAAAGCTCTTTGGGATTTTAAAGTACCTGGGGAAGACTAAAATCAAAGATAAACATTGAATTGAAATTCAAATAAGGGAAACAGTAACACGCCTTTCAAAATGACTGTGCTCATAAAAAACGCTTGTTTGCTTTCCACAAATTCTCCTGGTCTGGCCCTTTAAAATGAATGGGTAACCAGGCAGAGGAATGCGGGCGGCACCATATATTTGTCATCTTCCCGCCATGTAGACATTCTGTGTGCAAGGCAAGTTTCCCGATTCACACATATATTTTAGAAGGACATAGATAATGGGACAACAGTGGAACAGGGCAAAGAGTGCAACTGAAGCCAAAAAACACAAACCACTCTAAAGTGGGGCTATAAACCGGCAACAGGGCAGGTCCTAGGATATGTGGGTCCCCGGGCAGAATAGGAACATGCGGGCCCCTATAATTTGCATACGATTTAACTTCACAGGAAGTGACATCATAGAAAGTAATATAAATTGGGCATTATTTATATGGCATTGATGAAGCTGCTTTGCAAGAAGCTACTTACCTAGTTTGGATATCAGTAAAATGGTTAAAGTAGCATTAACAACCCTAATAAAATGTACATAGATATTAAATCGCTATTAAGTAGATTGAATGAAGTTTAAATGTAGTTTAAATTAATTAAACAAAGCTATTGTTCTATTGAATGGGATGAGATGTCCAAAGAAGAGGTGCAGACTTTAATAATGTGGAGAAAGGACAGTTTTAAGAGTTTTTCCAAAAGACTGGAGCTACACCATAGCTCAAGAGTGAGATAGTTCCAGCCCTGCACAACTGGAAAGGAGAAGGCTCTGCCTCCAATCAGGGCCATCTAAATTTTAGGATAGCATAGGAGTTTGGTTGGCACAGAGTATGGGGTTCTGGACTGAATAAAATGAGTGCTGTAGAAAGAGAGAACCTTTTGTAATGCAGTGCACAACGGCAAATGGATAGCGTCTTGCAGATAGAGGGTTTTGTACTAAAAACCCAGCAGACAGCATAAAGGTGAGAAGAAATGGCATAGCCATGCAGCCATCTCAGATGAGGAGCCTAGCATTTTTCTGAATGATCTGAATGGTTTTGAATGCAAAAAGGAAGGAAGCCCAAGAAAGAGGTCATTTGCATAATCTAGTGAGAAGATAATTGACTGTACAACAGCCTCACCATAGTGAGAGGGCAGAAATGGAATGATTTTCTGTTGCTTATGGATGTAGTAAAGGCAAGCGGATGAGACATGGATGCTGGAAAATGAATCCAAGATTTTTTTGCTGACACTGCCAATGTGGGCAATTATTTTCCCGACAACGCAGGTAGCGGTTCAGCTTTACTCCGAATCATTGCTAAGGGACCCCTGATGAAGGGTCTCGTACAGACCTGAAATGCATTGGGTATATGAAGATTGCTTGGATTCAATATATCTTGATGCATAAGGATATATGGATTTATTTTTATGTTGATAACGAAGGACAAGAACATTTAAATATAATGTGACACATCAAACTTCATTCAAAATGTATTATCTTCTTGAAATGATGATAACAAGTGATAACAATTCCATTGTTATTTCAAACGTGCTCCTGCCAGCAAAGAGGGTGACCCCTCCAGCATTCTTGTGTTCAATGTGGGCAATTGACCTACTTCCATCAGCCACCAAAGAGAACACCATATGGTATGAAATTCTTTAAAAATGAAAAACCTTGATGTGTCACTATAAGGTTTTAATGAATTTGTCTTCATTCAGAAATCAACTGCTAGCATCCACGTACAAACATATTCTTCGGCAGAGACCTGATTGCCACTGAGGGGAATCATATTTGGGTATCAATATGCACAAGATAGCAGCGAGAAACCAAAGGACTGTATGAGTAAGGCTAACTGGGAATGATAAAGATTAAAAAATAGCAGAGCTCCAATAAAATGCACAAGCCAGAGGTTTAGTACGTAACAAAAATAGGTGGGGAGTGGATTGTTCCATGTAGGCTGCCTACATGGAGAAAGGGCAGAGTGCGCATGACTGGTTTGGGCAGCCCCAGAGGGCCGATCAAATAGTCAGCACCCTCAGGAGTGGGCAAGCCACTCCTCCCCTGCCCTAGAGCTGCCCCGCCCACCCCCAACCAAACCCTTCTGATTTCTCGCAGTGCGAAAAGCAGAAACATAAAATGGTAGTTATTACCATTTTATGTTTCTTCCTCTCGCAGTGCAAGAAAGCAGCGGGGCAATGCTCCTCCGCCCTAGTGGAGGAGCCTCGCCTGTAGAGAACAGTACACAATAAGGAGAGGTGATTACTGGGGGAGAATGTTACAGACAGGAAAGTGTATTGATTGAAAGGGTAAAATGGAGCACATGGGAAAGTGGAGATTACAGAAGGGAGAAGGGAAAAGACAGTTCTTACATGAGAATGAGGCACAGGAAAGTGGTGCAGACTGGTTAGAATAGATGACACATGAAGCTTCACATATTTATGGAATCTGAGCCACAAATACAATCTTCAGCCACTTTTCAAAGCATTTTTGAGGAGGGTTAATACCCCAAACCACTGGGAAGTGTAAAGGTTGCCCGGCACACCACAATTTATTGTATGTTTTATTAGGGACCTCTGCATTTCAAAGTTAAGCAATCTCCCTGCCTCTTACCTTTTTTGTGTGGATTTTGTTCCTCTTAGATCGTTGTTTTTACATGCAATGCCCTTCACCTCATCTCTCTACTACCTTGTTTGCACTGATTCTGCACATTACATCTATCTCTCCTGTTCCCCTGTCTCCCTTTCCAGGAGCCCAGGGCGTTAAGTGGGCTGAAAAAGATGGGTGGGTCTCTAAAAGAGGTGTGGACTATGTAATTAAGGGTGTTGCTTAAACACATAATTTAATTTTCTGTGATTCCTATAGTGTTCCATCTGACTGCAACTTTGGTTCCTCTCTGTACGTTCTTTGATTTAATCCAGAAATATAACACAACAACTGACATACACCTAAACATAGCTGAGTATAAATGATTTTACTTTCACCTTGTCACTGTTTTGACCAATAAGTAGCTCCTTCACACACATTTGCATAGAATCACTACTGGAATGCAGGACCGTTGCTCTTCTTACTCTGAAGAGAGGCTATATTTTGAATGATCATGTAATCTGAACACCTTTTTGACCCACAGACAGGCACAGTGTGAGAGCCTCAGCCCAAAGTGCTCAACTGTGGTTTGTTATAAACACCTGGAGGGGACTCAGTACAAAGTGTGCATCATCCAAGATTAATATGCTGTGAAATGAAATACAGAAACACACATGCTGGGAATAGCTAGCACTCTTGGGGAATGCAAGAATAAGTAAAGCATGGGCAGGATAAACAGGAACAAAATCACTGCCATGGATTACCCTAACATCGGGGACACTGGAATTATGCGGCAGGAGAGGGCTAAATTATGTGCCAGGACGAGCAAATTATGTGGAAAGAAAAAGGTACATCATGCGGCATCATGCGGGACATTTTGAAATAGTATTACTTCATTTTTTTGCCATTTTGTAAATTTGGCAATGCTCTTTGGGCATTGGTTGCACCCCATTAGTACCAATTTAACACCCAAACCCAAATTTAACAGTGTGAAACGGAAAGTTGACTATTCCAGCTTTGCAAAGGGCCTTCCAAAATGCAGCAAGACGTGTCGCTGCATTTTTAGTAACTTTTGAACCATTTGAGCTAGAAACAACTTTTTTTGTTAAAATCTGGAGCTTGTGCAGCAGATGGTGGATTATGTGGCAAATGCCTCAAATGTATAATTATATAAATATCGCCGCTGCCGCACATTTGCATAATTCCAGTGGCCCTGCATAACATTCAGCATCAGACTGGGACAGAAAATAGGCCCCTGTACCTAAATAAAAGGGGCTCCCATTAGTGAGTTAGTTAGCTAGAAAAGTGTCTAATGTTTGCAAACTAGGACAGTTTTCAACTTGTAAAGAGATGCTGTATAAATCCCCGTCCCCGCACAATTGCATAATTCCACTTGCCCTGCGTAACATGCAGCGTCAGACTGGGACAGAAAATAGGCCCCCAGTACCAAAATAAAAGGGGCTCCCATCAGTGAGTTAGTTAGCTAGAAAAGTGCCTAATGTTTTCAACTTGTAAAGACATGCTGTATATGTTTTTTGTAAGGTATGGAAGACTGCATTGATTTGAGTTTGCTGCAGGCAATGTTTGCTTTAATATCATGAAAATCAACAGTAAAAACCGACTCACCTGACAATAAAGCAGGTCAACACATAGCCAAACAAATGAGCTACATACTGACTTGACAGCATGGCTTTAAGTGGGATGGAAAAACTGAGGGGTCTTTCAAAAGGGCATGGCTGATGTAATTAAGGGCATGGCTTAAAAACATATAAGCTATAAATCTGTGCATAGCATATCATGCTACCCGACTGGTATTTTCCTGCTTCTGTCATTGCCTCCAGATAAATAATACAAGTAAAATTACACCTACAATAATCCAGGAATATTGGCTTTGCCAGTGGTTCTTAGTTGCATTAGATGAATAAGTAACATCTACGGCTTAGTTGTGAATAATATTGAAAATGCTTCCGTTCTGACATGATGAGACTGTGAAAGAACTATAACGAGTCTTGAAGTTAAATTAAAGGCAGAAAAGGGTGGCACTGCTGCAGAGTTAAGATTTTATTTTTTTACTCAGAGTGTGAGGGCAAAAGTGGAGAGTGGGCCCCTCTCAGCACCTGATTTTTAGAACTGCCAGTGCTGTGCACTAGCAGGACCTGGCCCACTTAAAGCCCTGCCTGACAGATTAGACCATCGGGTACAGCCTGATGCCCTATAGGCCAGTCTGACCCTGATAACGTGTTATACATTCATTGTGCAGACACTGGATCAATGTTTTTGGAGGCAAAGTTAAGGACATGAATGTAGAGCCTGATAGGGGCCCTTTTCAATGTCTATTTTCATTTACTACCAGGTTAGAGACTTGAGTGACCCAGCGCACTTTAAACCCAGCTCCATCCACGTTTACATGCTAATTCTGCTCCTCTGTGTGCCACTCTTGTCTCAGTTGACTGGGGGTGAGTGTTTGCATTGTTCAACACTCTGTCCATCATCCCCTTTGGTTTTGCTTTGTTCGCTCTAAGTTGGCAGAGTATGCCCAGACATGGGTCCCTTGCTCACTTTGCCACTGGATTCAAGGTAGCCTGGCTGATAACGGCTGATTAGCCCGAAACCGGTCCCAAGATGCTTGTTTCTGGTCCAGGAAAGACATGGCTTGGCAGTTCGGGCTGGACTGTTCCCATGAGGCACAGGGTCAGACTGATTTGCATATGGCCATGTCTGAACTGAGGTGGCGGAGTGAGGTAAAGAATGATGATGGATTAAATCCAGATCAGTTGACTGAGGGTGAGTGCTTGCATTGTTCAACACTCCGTCCATCATCCCCTTTGGTTTTGCTTTGTTCGCCCTAAGTTGGCAGGGTATGCCCAGACGTGGGTCCCTTGCTCACTTTGCCACTGGATTCAAGCTAGCCTGGCTGATGGCGGCTGATTACCCAGAAACCAGTCCCAGCATGCTTGTTTCCGGTCCAGGAAAGACATGGCTTGGCAGTTATGGCTGGACTGTTCCCATGAGGCACAGGGTCAGACTGATTTGCAAATGGCCATGTCTGAACTGGGGTGGCGGAGTGAGCTAAAGAATGATGATGGATTAAACCCAGATCAGTTGACTGGGGGTGAGTGCTTGCATTGTTCAACACTCTGTCGATCATCCCCTTTGTTTTTGCTTTGTTCGCCCTAAGTTGGCAGGGTATGCCCAGACGTGGGTCCCTTGCTCAATTTGCCACTGGATTCAAGCTAGCCTGGCTGATGACGGCTAATTAGCCAGAAACCGATCCCAGGATGTTTGTTTCCGGTCCAGGAAAGACATGGCTTGGCGGTTCGGGCTGGACTGTTCCCATGAGGCACAGGGTCAGACTGATTTGCATATGGCCATGTCTGAACTGGGGTGGCAGAGTGAGCTAAAGAATGATGATGGATTAAACCCAGATCAGTTGACTGGGGGTGAGTGCTTGCAATGTTCAACACTCCGTCCATCATCTCCTTGTGTTTGCTTTGGACGGGACTCGTGACAGTAAAAAAACAATATGCAGGGATTGACAATTTAAAGAAACCCATCATGTCGCAGATGCAGCTTGGAGAACTGTTGCAGTAAAACAGACAAATGACAGAAAAATAAATACATACACATGGCAATAATCCCTCTCTACAAATACTGAGGCGCTGGTTTCACGGTATTCTGCCAGCCGGCTAGCGATCAACGTTTTTTAATAAAAGGGATGTCCGGTGGTGCACACAATGCAGCACTATTATTCCCACCTGTATATGGGGATTGGCATTTGAGGATGATGGATTCTGCTGCGCAGGCTACAACGCCCTTGTAAACATACCCACTCCAGACGAGACAAATCCCCTGTATTCTGTGGCCACAACCGCTGCAACCCTCGCGCTCGGGTCTGAGTGACACACAGGCATCTTCCAAACACAGGTGCCTTCCGAGACCCACCAGCGTTGTCCCCACCACCTCGCGCCTTTGTTCTCATCTTGAAATGTTTGGATGCTGAGTAGGGAATGATGCAGCAACACTCGATATAACGTGACTGTTACCATTTTTCTCTTTTTATTAAATCTCTCTCCCTCTGCCATGTGATGGAGATTGAACGAAAAAACCTTCGGGTCCCATTAAGCTACTGAGAATTCTTTTTTTGCAATGCAATAGGTCTCGCATTTAAGTGCGAGACCTATTGCATTTCAAAGAAGCGACCGCCATTTGTCCCGGCTGCTTCAAAAGAGAAAGCGGGCATGGCGTGCTGAATGTAAGTAAAGCACATCATGCCTGCAGCAAGAGAAACTCAATAAAGAAAATAGTGCCTACAAACTTAAGAACATGTACCTTATAACAACCGAAGTAAAGGGGCCAGTCGCCATGGGAGGTTACAGATGAAGACAAGGCCGTAGTAAGGAGGGAGTAACAAGCCTCTTTATGAATCAGACGTCAGCATTTAGGAAGGACACTGACACAAGCCAATGACAAACATGGGCGGAGAGTGGGCGGAGCTTCTCTTCCATACTCCACTACAGCAGTCTTGCTGAGCAGCGCATGCGCGCTGACTCAGTTTCAACCTAAAAATGATATACTGAATTTAGGGCCTGATGCAGATCTTGGTGGACGGATTACTTTGACACATAAGGGACGACTATCCTGTCTGCATATATATATATATATTGCATTGTATCCTATGGGATTTATATTTTGGAAGATGAGATATCCGTCCCCTTTGAGAAGGAGTAACCAGTCCACCAAGATCTAAATAAGTCCTTAAATTTCTTAAATTAAACATTGTATCATAAATATAATATAGAACATTTAATATAAATCTAAGTATCTTGTAAACCATCTATAAGTAATGGGTATTGTAGGAAAGTAGGATTTGCTTCCATGGTTACCCCCACTTTTTGCTTGATGTAATGCTGTTTCTGACTAGTCTAACTGGTATCCTGCTAATCAGGATCCCCGTCTCTCTGCTTTCTCCCCTAAATTGTTATGGTAAGTACTTAGGTACAATCCAGATTGGATACAGGGGTACCCTTATCAGTCCCAGGCATATGGTACTAAGGTACCCAAGGCATAGGTACCTGCAGGGGTCCCCCATAGGCTGAAGCATGTATTATGCCACCTATGGGAGACCATTAAAACTATAACTACAGGCCTGCCATTGCAGCCTGTGTAAGCTGATGCTAGTACCACTTACAAAAGATATCGTTTTCCCTATATCTAGGGTCACTGCACTTAAAACCTATAAGTCACCACTACAGAAGGCCTTTTCAATCCTGAAGGCAGCGTGCTTGTTTCTAAGTGTGAGGGTGCCCCTGCATGAGCAGGACACCCCTACAGCCTTCGCAGCCCATTCTCCTGGGTTGTAAGTGAGACAGCCATATAACATATAGAGGGGCACCGCATCATTGCGCGATGACCATATCGATTCTGGCTGGAATTAGCCCTGTCATGTTTGGTATCGAACACGTTGAAATCATACCCACACACCGTAAACGGTGTGGGAGGTATGATTCCAGGCAATGTAAAGGCCCTCCATTAGGCCCTCAGTGCTCCCGGTACCAGTCTTCTAGACCCGGACAGCACAACATGGCTGCTGCCGACCAGAGACACGATTCTGCCCTCCTGCTGTTAAGCCAAGCTCAAGCAGGGGAAGTCAGAAAAATAGGTATTGTGTCACAGGGATGTGTGACCACCTCCCAGACAGGGTTTAGTGTATTGGGACAGGGTGGGAACGTTTGCAGCACCATATAGTCTGCATGCAGGGCACATTTGGTGCACTCAATGCATAGTCCAGTTCAAACCAGTTCAGGGAGCCACTGGGTCCCGCTCTGGTGCAAAACTGGACAAAGGACAAGGGAGTATCCTCCCCCTTGTCCAGCCCCTCCTTAGGAAAGGACCCCTGAATCGTCACAACCTCTTCCTTAGGGTATTTAGGGGCTTACCTGAGGGTGGGTCCCTAGATTTGTGGTGGGACACAATAAAATTTAGATATCACTTCAACTTCGACCGTCTGGGCACTCCGGACTTCGATCTGGGCATCAAGGCTGCAACCGGGAAGACTGATGTTGCTCCTGATCTCTTTGCCCTGCTCGTCTGCTGCAATGTCCATGCCTGTGCTCCATACAAGAACCTGTCCAATGCCTGTGGGCATCCAAGACACCTGAAGGAATCTCCCTTGAAGTGAAGCATCACTTCCATGCATCTGCAGGCACTGCAACTAAGCTGACCGGTCTGCTGATCCTGGGCTCCCACAGACACAGAAATGTTCAGCAACACAGGTGGTCATATCCCTTGAGGCCTTCCTTGTCCCCTCACCAAGTTTGAGGCCAGTATCCCTCGTCGGAGCTGCAGGAACTGAACCATTGTGCACTGTGTTGAATTGCAGTTGCAAACGCTTGTTGTCATTGTTTCACCAAGATCTTCGGGCTCCAAGTAGCCCCAACCTCAAGCATCTTCAGTGACCAAGATCTTTGTCCTCACCACATCACTTGCACCGTGGGCCTGCATCTTTTCTGAGCTGCTCAAGGTCCTCTGTGACTCCAGTGCCTCCAGCCTGTGGGTCCTCCTCAGGGTCACCTTTGAATTATTTTGGTCTGCCCTGATTGCTCAGGGCCTGCCCTGACTCACCTGCTTGTGGTGAGTCTCCTGGACCTTGCTGTCCCGACATCGCACCTTCTTCAACTTCCTAATTGGTTGCAGTTGCCAAGGCTTGTTGGTGCTCCTGACGGACACTGACCCCTCAACTCTCGACATCCGGCATGGGGAAGCTCATATACGGCACCTGGCCTTCTACAGCATTGCCTGGACCACATAACTGCAGTTTCAAGGTCACAGTCACCCCTCGTGCAACACCCGACATCAGGGCATTCGTCTTCCGTGCCTCCTGGTCACTCCTTAGTGTCATAGACTCCGTCCCCTCTGCTTGTAGATTCTTCATATCCTGAATCCACCTTTGGGTTCTATTGGAAACTTTCACCTTCCCCAGCAGCAGCATCTTCCTGAAGTCCTCCATTGGTTTCAACGGCTGTTTCCAACGCCACTTCACACCTATGCAACCGACTTCCCTGGTGCAAGTAACCTGGTTTCTAAGGTATCCACGGGTGGGGTGGCTCCCCAACCTCTTGTCTTCCATGGGGTTTCTTCAGGGTCCACTGGGAAGGGTCCTCTTCCTTTAAAATTGCAGCTGTGACTTACACATTGATTTGTACGGAGAATGCAGTTGTGTTCCTACACTGCACAGGACCTCCGTGGGGCTCCTAGATGCTCACCTTGGGTGGTTCCTTGGGTCCCCGGGCACTTCTACATCCACTGAGTACAGTCTTTACTGAAGTTGAGGTTCTCATACCACTATTTTAGTATATGGTTTGGTCTTCCCCTAGGGACCACTGTGTTTTCTGTGCTACTTACCTGTTACTATTGAAAAGTATTGTTTGCATTGTGTATATCTCCAGCTAGGAGATATCTGTAAGTGTTAGGGAGTGTCTTATGATAAATAGATATTTTTATAAATTCACTGTGTGTTTTTTTCCACTTAATCGATACCTCTAAGATTATGTTCTGGTAAAACAAGCTGCTTTACACTCCTTCTGGACTCAGCCTGAAGGCTTTTCTCCACAGCTACCACTTAGAGAGTTTTCTAAGGTTGTCTAAGACCACTAAAATCACAATAAGGGTTGTCTGGATCAGTGCAAGGTGTCCATAACATAAGTGTGCTTCATATACTAAGCCAGCCTCTCACAGGTATCATCTGTGGTGCACATATATCTTCTCTTCCTATCTAAGAACCAGTTACATTCTTATGGAGGTAGTTTTAAACGTGTACTTCCTGCAATTTATGACAGACAAACAATATATGCTTAAGGTCCAGATACAAATCTTACAATATGCACATTTTGCTAAGTCATGCTAATGCTATAGTATCCTCTCTGCTTGCGTTTAATGGTAGATCTTTTGTATAGGAGGTCTAAAAATTATTTTGTCATTGAGCAGTCATTCAACAACGTAATTGGCAATTGTTCTTATGACTGTTTCAGGGATTTATTTTGGACGTATGTCTTGAACAATGCATTCTATCAGTAGTACTGCTATATTCTTGAATTTGTGGTCTTTGGATTTTCTTAACCTGTATTGGAATTGGCTAAGTCATTAAACCATCATTTATCAAACTGAAACAATTTAGAGCAAGCAGCAATTCTTTTCCGTACTGTATAATTGAATAAATATGGTAGTTCCAATTCAATTATAACCGGGTTTCTGAGGCTTTTCGGAGCAGTTTCATTAAAGAAAAAGCTCTATTGTTTAAAAGCTCTGAGTACTTTTTGAAAAGGTACTGGTACACCCAATTGAAATTAAAAGGCTTGCTGGAGAGATTAGTCCTGAACAAGATGATGGTCTATAAAAACCCACAGACTACTTTGTCAATAAAAATGGTATTGTGATTTTCCACAAGAATACATTAAATTCCATACATGACAGCTCAAGGTGTTTTTGCATGATTTAAACTCCAGTTGCATTATGGAGTGCTTTAAAACCTATAATATTGACTACAATACCTTCAACTTGTTTTAGTTGTGGGAAATAAGACAGATTTTCACACAAAACCATTCCGAGGTAGATGTAATTTTTTGGTCTTTGAATGGGATTTTAAACTAGTGACTATCTGAATTTTACCTTTTTAGAATGCGTAACGAATTGCAAGATTTTGCTTTTAACAATATTTAGTTTGAAATATTGGTATTTGGAATAGCTGTGCAGTTGATCCAAACCTCTTTGTAGTCTGGTAGGTATTTAATCAAAGATCATGACATCCTCTACATATAGAAGAATATTTAGTTCCATATCAACCAATCCCCGTGGCACATTCCAAAGTTTTTTTAATATTAAGGGAAGAATAACAGGGAAAAAGTAGCAGTGTTAATATGCAAGGTTGCTTAGGAACATTCTCTATCAAAAAAATTGATAATCACCTTTCTGAGCCGATTAGAACTTGGCGTCATGATTCTGAATGCAGGGCAATTATCATTCGGAGGAGCACTTTGGGAATTTTAAAGTCAGCATGTTTACACAATAAGATGGGTCTTTACCAATTAATAAACCACTGTAGTAGTGAATAAAAGTGAGATAAAAAGGCTAACCTTTTTGCTTTACAATTTACATATTTATCCAGTATGCTCCTTAATATTGACAAATTATCCAGGCTTGATGAAGGTGAGCAGGAGCCTGTCTGTTCTCAGCAATTTCTTTGGAATGTCTTTTTTACCTTTGTTATGTAATGGTGGCAGAATGTTTCCCACTGTGCTTAAGATTAGAGCAGTTAGTTATCATCTTTAAAGAATGGTGCCAGGAAAACACTCCAGTTTTTAATTTTCTGTTTGATATTTGTAGTGAGGATCTCACCTTGGACTTATGAATTTTAATTTCCACCACCCTTCATTAGGGTGACATTTTTGTCTGGTCTTAGAGTATATCCACCTTTCTTGAGAAGTATAAGAGTTTTAACAGGCTCTTCAATCTCATCAGTTTTTAAAGGCATATAATCCATATGTATATTCAAACCAGACTGCCTCTGATATACCAACCTTTGTGTCAAGTCTTGTTTCTGAATTTTACCATTTTGTCAACTTTGTTATTTTACAAATGGTTTTAGGTCTGGGTGCAATTTTCATTACACCAGTGTATTTCACGAAATTTCGGAAATTTTGCTGTATGCTTGTTACGTGAAATGTCCTGAATTATGGCATTTAGAGTAATGGCATGCCGTTCACAGTTACAATTTACTGCAAACACATAGAAACGACAGAACGCTATTGCTTGCTGTTCTTTCATTTATGGGTAACCTCGTGCCATAAGTTGACACGAGGATGCATTTTGCTGTGTCTGAAATGACAAATTTGAATCTTAGATAATGCACATAATTTCACTGAAATTTCACTTACGATAAACCAAATTATTCACATTTGTTTTTAGTTGTTAAATCAGTGTGTTTAAACACTCCCAGGTGTTTTAGGAAGTGTTCATAACAGATAATGTTATTTTCTTTAATTCTATAATCAGGTGCTCTAATTCATTGTCTAACTAAACAAGCAAGTGATCTATAGACCTTTCAGGGGGGCCAAAAAGGGCAGGAAATTCTTGAACCTATCACAACTTTACCATTATAAAATGGCACAATCCTTCAGGATATTGGAATAACTAATATCTTATCTATGGCCTATACGAGTACAGTTTCTGAGAATATTACTATTTGCTGTACCATTAGGATCACACGCTTTAAGTGCAGCAAATCATTCAGCAAATGTATTTGTTGATTTTCAGCTTTCTTCTTTGTAAGCTGTACTGCTGGGGTGTTCAATAGCTGCTTTTACTACAGATCACCCCAGCCTTTGTTTACATTATGCTGCGTCTAAAAAAAAAATCCACAAGCCCTGAAACCTAGAAGCAACCTACAGCCTTTTACTCTTATCCCAAAAAAAGTCCATTGTGGTCCCCTTAAATTTTATATTTCTTGTCATGACACACAACACAGTTTGCTGTTTGCCCAGTGGAATGTGACACTCTCTTCACTAGCAACCTAGCCTGCAGACACCTAACTGCTTATTTTCTGGGTCTAGCAATCATTGATTATTCCCTATTACAGTGGCAGCTCGCAGTGGGAGTGCTGCGGGCGGTGAGGCGGGGTGGGGGAGGGTCAGGGTGGGGGGGTAGTGGAGTGCGGCATACAACGGACAGGAGTAAGGTAAGTAGTTAAATAGATAAAAAATGTACCTTGCGTGCGCTGCATTGCAAACTCGGCGATGTAGCACGCTTAAGGTAAATTGTTTTATTCATTTAATTACTTACCTTACTCCTGTCCGTTGTATGTCAGACTCCACTGTCCCCCACCCTGCGCCTCCCCCGCCCCACCTCACCACCCCACAGCACTTCCACAGCGAACCGCCACTGCCCTCTTATCATATTCCGTGTGGTCTAATAGCATCTCTGCTTCACATTATTCCCTGCCCTACTGCTCAAAGCTACTGAATCACTGATATCTTAATATAATATTAGACTTGTCAGCCTTGGGTTGTCTTCCCCCAAACCTTTTGCCTTACTTCTCCATATTTTTCTGATCTCATTTATGTTGGCCTTTGGACTCTATGCACTTTACCACTGATAACCAGTGCTAAAGTAAGAGTGCTCACTCCTAAAACATGGTAGCATTGGCTTGTCCCCAGTTGGCATATTTAATTTACTGATAAGTCCCTAGGAAAGTGGTACAGCATGTACCTAGGGCCTATAAATTAAATATTACTAGTGGGCCTGCAGCAGGTGTTATGTCACCTACTTAAGTAGCCTTGTAAAATTGTATCATGCCTGCCATTGCAGCCTCTGAGTGCACTTTTAATTTAAATTGCCATTAAGAACTGGCAAAATAAACCTTTTGCCAGGCTCAAACCTGACTTTTTTATAAATGTAAGTCACTCGTAGAGTATGTCCTAAAGAGCCCACAGGGCAGGGTGCAAATATATGTAAAAAGTAGAACATGTAATTTTAGGTTTTCCATGTCCTGGTAGTGAAAAACATTTGAATTTCTTTTTCATCACTGCAAGGCCTGCTTCTCCCTTATCATAACATTAGAGTTACCTTATAACATTAAATGCGCTGTAACTTCAAAATAGGAACAGTTAAACAGCTCATGTTTGGTGTCTTTGAGTTGTAATGAAAAATCCACTTTTAAGGTAAAGGCGGATTCCGAATTACAATTTAGAAAATGCCACTATTTGTTTTTTTTGGGGTTTTTTTGTGTCCTCATTTGCCTGCCCCACAAACTTCTAGGAAAGACGCCACTCCCCTTTGATGTCGTCTGAGAAAAATAGAAAAAACTGGCTACTATTCCAAACCAAACCCAGACGACATACAAGCGTCAACCGGGGGGAGACGTTCTCCAAGTTAGTAATGTGGTAGGAAGGGGAAAAAGAAATAAACGAGAGCTCACAACCCCTCGGTACTCCAACTTGGAATCGGGAAGGTTTTTAAGGAAACCACCAAGACACCTGGAGTATAATGGCATAATCATCGGACACGGGGAAAAAAAAAAAAAAAAAAAACCCCGGAGACTCAACGGAGCCAACTATTTCCACTGGACCAACAAATTCCAAAAGGAGGGGTTACGATTCTGGGACATTCTGCCCATGTCCACCTTTCAAGTTTCATATAAGGACTCCAGCCAACCTGCGTGTGATGGTGCATTCTTGTCTACCCAGAATTTGCAGAGCTGGCGTCTGGCCAGCAGAATTGCATAAAACAGAAAACTCTTTGCTTGACCTGTGATGTCATCGTCCACCCCAAATATGATTAGCGCCAAAGTAATAGGAGTAGACTTCTTGAGGATGGAGTCCAAAGTGATCTTAACTTCCTCCCAAAAAGTACTGATAGATGGGCATTCCATAAACATATGCACATCGGAGGCTGCAGGAAGATTACACTTGTTACAAGCTTTTCCGGGCTGATATTTAGATAGCTTTTGAGGGGATAAATAAGCTCGATGAAGGGTATACAGGTGATTCCGCCTCAGCCAAGCCGGCTTAACCAATTTATACAGGAGAGTGAAAGATCTTATCCATATGTCCTCACACTGTATCCCCATGAGCCCTCCCCACTGTGTATCAGGTAGAATAAACTCCCCATCCACCTCCTCCAAGATTGCCCAGTACCAGAAGGCTACCTCTTTCCCCTGGACTTGTCTCTCTACCAGCTGTTCTTCTAGAAGACATCTTCTCCCCAGATGTGACTTATTCCTAATCAGCTCCCGGGACCAGCTGACCAACTGTATATATTTAAATCTGGATAGTGTTGGGCCAACCTTCTCATATAACTCCTCCCAACCCACCAATGCCCCCTCCACTAACAGCTGACCCCACCTTACTATCCCTGCCCTTCTAATAGGTGTTGCAAGACCGTCATTAAGGCACGGAGGAAGCCCCGGCGAGTCCCAAATTGGGGCAAGCCGAGAATAGTAAGGCAGCCCCACCCTATCTCTGATCATTTTCCAAACTTTGGCCAGTGATGATAGGATCTTTAGCCTCACCTTTTTGAAGAATTTCCGGTCTCCAAATTTAAAAAGAAAGCCATCAGGTGGCAAATCAGCCCCATTTAACATGGCCTTAAACATTTTACCAATCGATGTACTTGATGGGGTCTTTAACAACATCCTGGAGTATGATAGCTGAAATGCCCAGGCGTAATATTGTAGGTCAGGGAGTGTGAGCCCCCCCTTCTCCCTCCTCCTTCTCAGTTTTTTCCAGGCTAGTCTGGTAGCTTTATAATTCCAAACAAAAGAGTTTATATCTTGTTGACATTTATATATTTGTTTCTGACAGAAAGCTAGAGGGATGGTGTTAAAAATGAACGTGTACTTGGGAAGGATGGACATTTTCACTAGACTGACTCTTCCCAAGATTGTCAGTGGAAGAAAGGCCCAGGATCTTAGTAATGCCCTACAATCTCGTGAAACCCGTTCCAAATTCGTGGAAGCAATTTTATCTATATCCTGGGTGTTCCTGATTCCCAGGTAGCGCATGGATAAGGTAACGGCCATCATTGGGTTTTGGATGTTCCAGGTCATTACCTCGGTCTTCCCTTCATTTATTTCATAACCTGAGATCTGCCCGAATTCCCTAGCTCTCTTAATAATGGCGGGAAAGGCCTGCACAGGGTCCGATGTATACACTATTATGTCGTCCGCATAGAGTCCTATCCACTTAACCCAGCCTCCAAACTCGAAAGAGGGGATGTCATTTTCATCTCTCAGAATTTGAGCTAAAGGTTCTATATACATGTTGAATAGAAGGGGGGAGAGCGGACAACCCTGTCTGGTACCCCTAGTGATTTTAACCTGTTCGGTGTGTACTCCATTGACCAAAAGTCTGGCCCTTGGGTCATTATACAGAAGCGAGATGGCACGACGGAAATTATCTCCTATATTGAATCTCCTCAATACCGCGGCCAAGTATGGCCAATTGACCCTGTCAAAAGCTTTAGTAGCATTCAGGGTGAAGGTGGCCAATGGGTGACAAAATGAGGTGGCTATGTCTATTGCTCCTACCAGGTCATGGGTAAGATCTACTAATTGTCGCCCTCTTATAAATCCCTTTTGGTCCTCATGGATTATTGAACCTATCTCACACCCCAACCTTCCCGCAAGAATGGCCGCAAAGATCTTATAATCGTTGTTTAGGAGTGAGATTGGTCTATAGGACCCGCACTCGGCCGGGTCCTTTCCAGGTTTAGGGATCAACACAATCGTGGCGTCATTCCATGAGTCTGGCGGGACCATACCGTCTAAGAGTACAGCATTAGAAAGGACGGTCAAAGATGGAACTATGGCTGAGCCCAAAGCGCTATATACCTCCCCTGGAATGCCATCCGGGCCTGGGGCTTTCGCTCGCTTCAGTTGTTTTATGATGTTACTGACTTCGGCCTCAGTAATAGCGGTCTCCAGGCGGTCATGCTGGACTAGAGAAAGGGTAGGGAGGTGGGCCCGGTCTAACCATACCTCCCTAGCCTCGCTAGCCAGTTGGTCATCAGCGATATCCTCCTTATAGATATTTTGAAAAAACTCATGGAAGGCATTCCCTTTTTCTGTAGTGGTGGATCTAACCCTGGCTTCCCCTGCCACTTTTATTTCCTTAATAAAATTCTTGGCCTGGTCTGTTTTAATTTTCCACGCCAAGATTTTGCCAGCCGCCTCTCCGTATTCAAAATTTGAAGGCTTGGATGCCTCCCATCTCTTGGCCACCCTGTCCTGGAGCAGATCTTCAAGCTTTACCTTCAGTGCTGCGCGCTTTGCCTGATCCTCTGCTGAGAGTGGCCCAGATTTCAAGTCAAGTTGCCTAAGTTCCATCTCTATGTTGGAGATTGCATTTCTATAAGTTTTGCGCCTGTAAGAGGCTCTGTGTGTTATACAGCCTCTTAGGAAAGCTTTCAATGTTTCCCATACAATCGTGGTTGAAGCTGAATTAATATTAGTATCCAAAAAAATGCATATCTCAGCTGCAAGAAAGCAGATTTCATCCTCCTCAAGCAGAATCGTCCGGTCGAAGGACCAAGAACTTTGCCTTCTCTGATAATGGTGTAGCAAGGTGAAAGCAATAGCAGAGTGGTCAGAGAGGTGAGAAGGAATGTATGTTATATCCTTCAAGTCGTCCTTCAGCTTATAACTGAAGAAAGCATAGTCAATTCTTGACTTGTGTTTATACTTATGATTGTGGAATGAGACGCCTGGATGTTACCCGCTCTCTGCCTCCATTCGTCCACCAACCCCAAATTCGATAAAATAGATACAAGAGTCTGCCTGGATTTAGAGGAAATTACAGCTCTTGAGTTGACAGATTTGTCCAGCTTAGAGTTTAGCACAATGTTAAAATCTCCCACCCAGACAATGGGGTCCTGGCATGAAATCAAGATGTTCTGGATTTTATTCAGAAATGATGGATCATCATGATTCGGGCCGTAGTAACCCACTAGGGTATACCCTGCCCCTTCTACCTGCACTTTTGCTATTAGCCATCTACCACTAAGGTCCTCTTTCTGTTCTACAATTCGGACACAGGTCTGCTTTTTAAATAATATAAGGATCCCTCGTATATTGGCATTGTGATCCGTGCATATAAATTTGCCCACCCACTTCAAGTTTTTCAACATATCCATGACCTCATGTTTTAATAGATGGGTCTCCTGGATAACTATTACCTGCGCGGGAGAATCTTTTAAGTATTGGAGGATTCTGTGTCTTCTAGCTCTCACCCGCAAGCCATTGACATTCCATGATAAAAACTGCAGCCCCGTCATGGTAAATCAATCTTTCCTCCCCTCATACCATCCCCAGAACCAAACTCTCTGGAACCGTCCATCCGACATCCCCCATCCTGAAGCCCGATAAAGGGTAATACATTTAACATAAGAAACATTGGGACAAACTAGTGAGGACTTTTAAAATTTTGCCACCCTCCTTCACCCCCCCACCCCCACCCCCACCCCCTGGAAAACCCTCCCTTATTGATGCTGGCCAGATGTATTGCCAGTTTGCGTCAGAAGAGAGACCATACCTGAGCCCCTATAGAACTAAATAGAGTCAGCGTTCCGCCACCTCAAAGTATATGGCGTGAAGAACGCAGAAAATATGGTGATGACACAATGTAATCAAAACTAAGAAAGAGAGGAGACCTCACCCCTTTGTGCTCAACTTAACTTTATTTATTTATTTATTTATTTATTTTTTATATATATATTTTTTTTTTTAACCAAATATAAAGACTTTATCATTCTGGGGCGAATTGTGAGATACTTCTACTTGTTCTCCCCCCCTTTTTTTTTTCTTTCTTTCTTTTTTTTTCTTCGTACCTTGTCACCTTCCGCCCCTTTTGAATCCTAAGACCCTGGAGCATATATCAGGGGAGCTGCTGCTGACTAATGGAAGCTATTAGGTCATCTGCCTCCTGAGGTGATCGGATGTTATGCATTTTGTTGTTATGCATCACCCTTAGAAAGGCGGGAAATCTCATCTGCACAGTTGCTCCTACTGCTCTAAGCTTGTCCATTCTTTGACCTACCTCCCACTGTCTGTCTAAGGTGGTTTTTGACAGGTCTGAGCGAATCTCAAAGGAGAAACCAGTGGCAGTCACTGACTTCGCCTTTAGAGCTAGATTGAGGATTTTTTCCTTCAGGGAATAGGTAAGAAAGTTCACCAGGATCTTTCTTGGTTTCACTCTCCCGGGGTTAAGGCGGAATGGATCTCTATGGATCCTCTGAATATCCCTGTCGAGATTTTCTGCCGAATCATCGAGATTCAGTGAACTTTTTAATAAATCCACCACAAATGCCTTAATATCGCTGCCCTCCTTTCCTTCTGGAATTTTAAGTAGACGGAGGTTATTTCTTCTGGAGTAGTTTTCCAAGGATTCTACTCTCTCCTTCATCACGTCACCTTGCCTTAACAAGGATTGGATTTTGGTCTCTGCTAACTCCAGAGTTGATTCCAGGCGCCCCACTGAAATTTCCAGATGATCTGTTCTTTCGCAGAGACCATCCACCTTCTTTTCGAGAGCATCACAGACTGCCCTGATCTCGTTCTGATTGGATTTAGACTGGGCAAAGCCACACCTGATCTCCTCCCTCATGGTATTCAGGAGAGTCTCTAACCCCCCCCTCCGATTTCCCCCCCCCCCTCCGGAGGGGTCACCACTGATCATATTGGTAGTCTCCCCTTCCCCCCCATTGTGGGCTGCGAGGGGTCCGCTCCCCCTGGGCTGGGACGCCTCATCCTTGTCTGGGACATTCATTACAGAGCTAGTCTCTGGCGATGCAACCGGCCCAAGTGCATCCTCACCATGAGGGGGATCGGAGTTATTTTTGACGCTCATAGGCCCTACTGAAGATCCTGCCGTATTGCTGCTGACCTCTGTACCAAGCTGAATATCCAGAATTTGAGGTCGCACCCTGAAATATGAGAGCAGTGAGGGTGTTATGCGGATTGAGTTCTTACGTAAGTTACTTTTGCCTCCCCTTTTGCCTCCCCTCTCAACTGAATGGGTGGTGGCACTTTCTTTTGGGGGTATAGCTGTTGTAACTATTTTTTCCACTGGAGCCTCCAGCAGATTTGACACCGCAATTGTAGATTGTTGGGGGGCCTTAAGACTGGGGGCTTGTTTACCCCCCAGGGCATTAGATTTAAGGCTTTTCCTCCTTTTAGACTTCCCCCCTCTCTCTCGGGGTGACCCACCTCTAGGGTTCTGAGTCCCTAGCACCCCCTCACCCTCCACCTTTCTTCCCTCAATACTACTAGACACTTTCTGATCCGAGGAGGAAAGAGGGACGTCTACGGCGCCTACCTTGACCGCCGGGTCTCTGGCTGTATCTATGTCCTCAGTGTCCTCCTTCAGCTCACAGGGGTGCTCTTCGCGCTGCTGGATCTGGCAGCCCCCCCTCAGGAGCCTGCAAGCCGCCGCCTTACGTCCGCGTCTGAGCTCCACGGCTGCCTGTTTCCAGCGCAGGGTGGAGAAATCGGAGGGGTTGGGGCTCCCACACATCGGCACCACTAGGAGTCAGTCAGGGCAGATCCTTGCATAAAAATGAAAGCTAAACACAAGCGGGGAAAAGACATCGGGAAGGATTTGCGATGCAGACGTGAAGAAACATACGGCGGTGAAACGGAGCTCAACGCGAGTCCGTGCGGACCTTCATTGTTGAGAAAACGCCGATGGCTTTGCGCGTATCAACGGAGGCTCAGTAGGTCAAAATCTGCTGACGCGCGAACCGCCTAACCCGCGGCCGCCATGTTTTCCCGTGAGAAAATGCCACTATTAGAATGATGGAACTTTCCTACCGTAGGCATATACTGCTTGCAGACCATCTCTGAGTCACATGACTGGGTGTAGTTGGCATTTGGTCTTTGTGTATTTTTCCAAGATGGCCACACACAACACATTGCTTAGGTGTGCCTGGAAAGGCCATTACTGGCAGGATGGGAGGGAGGAGTTAGACACAGCCCCCTTACACCTGAATAGGCTGTTTCCTGCCTTTACTCAAAGGATTGCTTGTCCCCTGTAGTTAGGCTGGAGCCAGGGCAGAACTTTCACCCATTTCAAAGAAGGTAACAGGTAAAAAATATTAGACCTCAGACACCAACTCTTCAGTACACCTCCACACTTGTGGATACTACAGAAGAGGGAGTGTGGTGCTGCTTTGCTGCTAGAAGGGCTGCCATTCTGCTGCCATGCTACTTTGCTGCTCTGCTGCCCTGCTTGCTGACAAGAATGATTGGACCTGCACCCGTCATACCAGGCTGAAGTGCCTCTATGCATCAGCCAGCTGAATTTCTGTTCTGAGCTAGAGGGACATAACAAGCTCCAGAGGCCTCCCTGCAACTGATCAGCTGACCTGTTGCCTGAACCTGCAACTGGATCTGCCTGGATCTGCCTGAGCCCTGTTGGCCTCTGCTGGAGTGAGTTTCTGATCCCTAAGTGGTGCCCCTCAGATTCTAGACCTTTTGTCAGTTGAGCTACCAAGAAGTTTATGAGCTCTCTATGAAAAAGAACTAGCCCATTTGTGTCAAGATCTCACTGCCCATGCTGCCTGCCAAAGCAATGCTCTAGTGAGCCCGACTCTTCATGCCACAGTGTCTGCCAACGACGCCCAGCAGCACGAGAACTGCACTTATCACTTCAGCATCCATAGCATGCAGGGACTGCCAACTTGAAGCTCTAGCAATGACTGTACTCAACTCTGACAGAAATTTCATGCTACAGCAATGACCATCCGTGATGCCCTGCTTGCCCTTTGTGCTACGTCGGTGACCATCCGGAACATTCTCCCTGCTCCTCGCAGTCCCTTCCACTATGAATGGATCCCTTGCACTGGATTTTGAAGGTAGCTCTTTCAGCGTTACCAACCTGGTCCCTTATCTGGGCCACGGTCCATTGCAGTTGGCCTGAACTTGTGAATTTTACCCAGGCGTGCACAAGCAGGTAGTCACAAGTGGCGCTTTGTGCGCATTGGTGCTATTTTCACTTAAATCTTCATAATTGAACTTCTCTGGTCGTACTAATTGGATTTATGTTATTTTGGTGTCTAATTATTTATTATATTTTACTATATTTTTCTAAATTGGTGTGGGGTTTCCCTTGTGTTGTTTTTTTGCTTACTACTTTCATCATTGCCTCTAAGCTAAGCCTGACTGCTGTGTGCCAAGATACCAGAGGCTTGAGAACAGGTTAATTTGGGGTTGTTTGTGACTTCACCCCGAACAAGGATTATGGTTGCTGCTTGAAAAGGGCTTCACCCCCTCAACCAGTAACCCAATTTCTTACACTTAGTAACAATCCTTCGCCATCTCTTTCCTGTCCATTCCCCGCTTGCCTCCTTTCAATTTTTAGATTCTAATGACAAGAGACTCCCATCTCTACCAACTACCTCCTCTCTCATTATGGTTTACCTGCTTAAGGAGACTTTTATTTTGAACCCAGGTGTATAGGAGAATGTGCATTGGGCCTAGTCTTCTCCCTCATTTATATAAAAAATGCTAAAAGAAAGAAGCAACTGTGACAAAACAAATAAAACTAAGGGGCAGATTTATCATTATATCACAGAGCACAGCAGGCTGCTTTGCTGTGTGAAAGGGATAGGGCAGAAATGCGCCATATTTAACAACATGCATGCATTCCTGTCCTTTCCTTGAGCTGGTGCACAATGTGCTGCCTCGCACCAATGCAGGCACCCTTACAGCGTGGTGCAAGGGTGCCTGCGTTACAAACATGATTGTGTTTGTGAAAGAACGGACGCCTTACTGCACAAAAACAATAATCTGTGACATTTTCCTATTTCTGTGTGCGCAAAATAGGAAAAAATGAGATGTAAAGATATTTGTCCTTGTTACGCCTCAACTGGGAGGCGTAGCATTTAGACGCCTTCCCAGTTCTACCAGTAATGGTGAATCTGGGAATGGGCCATAAAACCTGGGTGGATGCTTGGGAACACCCATGCTCCACCCATGGAATGCCTCTCTAGGGCTGAACAATGCGCCGCAGTGATTTACGCTGCTTTGCGTTGCTCTAGATTTATAAAGCCACTCAGGGCCACGCAAGGTGGCTTTGCATGTCTTGATCAATCTGGCTTAGGGGTTGAGATGCCCTTTCGCCCTCTTGCATGGTGCAAGGGCAATGCAACTCAATAGCAAATATGCCACACAATGCACATCTTATTTCATCCCAGTGGCAGTTTCCATAGAGAAAAACATCACTTATGTGTAGACTGTGCCGTGATGCAGTGTGGGTTTAATTTCAAGCAAAGTATCTCTTCTTTGAATCCATGCAGGCTCCAATTCCATCATTTTGATCCTTTTTTAGGTCCAGCATTCGAGACCTCTTGTGAATACTTTAGTATATACTTATATGTGTATGTCCTTTGTGGGCTCTGGAGATCAGCCCTAGGACTTGTCTGCTTCTGCTTAGGGACTTTTATTTCTGTCCAACTGCCTCTATTTAACTGTCTTGATAGAAAACAGCCAGTAGAGGTCAGTAAAATACGAGAAATGCTTTCTGCTGAGGGACTTTATTTTTTTTATTTTTCTTGCAACTGCCTCTATTTAACTTTCTTGATAGAAAACTACCAGCAGAGGTCAGCAAAATACCAAAATCACTTTAGCATTCTCTCGGTTCCAGTCCATAGAAATAGTCTTCCACAAGCACCCGTAGACAATAATATTTTATTCAAATCTTGTATTTTCAGTGATATGACCACCGAAGGCCCTGATTTTATATTAAAAACAGAGCTTTGGACTATACCATTTTCCACTGAAAGGCAATATTTCTCTCCATGTGTTCCCATACCTGGCGTGTCACACAGTTTGATGCTTACTTTCCCTCCATGTTAAAGAACAGAAGATGTTTCAGCACCTTGGCTAATGTGCTGCATAGCTAAATACATATAAGGTCCCAAAGGCGAGACCAATTGCATTGCAAATGCTTGTTCTTTTTTGCCTCCATTGAGTTCTCCTTCATGCCTTTGCTCTCTTCCTGCCTGGTTCACTGCTCACTCTTACACCCACAAAGCCTCCCTACTTAATGTTCCGGCTGCTTTTAAACTGCACGGCTTTGCTAATGATGCTCACGCCAGCACGCGTGGAGCACAGACACATCAAGTGTCACTTTCAGATAGGAGGTGAGTGGGCAGATAGATATCTAACTTTGCAAACCCTCTTAACACTCAGCATTTCCTCAGGGGCCACATCATTTAACTATAGGTGCTATCTAGCGTCTTTCTTGAAAATGTATTCAGGAAAGTTTTTAACTTCTGACAAAAATAAGACATGTGGACTTTGATCAAACCTGTTTTGTTTTAATTAACTTTTAAAACACCTTCGGTTGCCAATTTTATTGCAAATAAAATTGAAGCTTGCACGTATCTTTTTTGATAGTTAACATGTTTCTACAGCATTCTAGTCATAAAATAGTTTTAAAACAACGGGCGTGCTAGTCCACAGCACAAACACAATCTTTACAGATATAATTTGTCATTTTATTGTTTGCAGCTATTACAGAAAGCAACCTTATTACTCACTTGATGCTGATTAACTCAATGTGTGTACTATTTAATCTAAAAAGAATTGTGAGCTATCTTTTTCTCTGTCATGCATGACTAGGTAAGCAATTTATCACAATGCAGACACTTAATAAATGGCTCTCACTTAGTCTATGTACACGCAGACCCAAATTCCTTGGTTTGACACACTTCTGTCATTAAACATTGTGGCTTCGAGCAAAAGCTATGATCTGTTCAAAAAGTAATATTATAATATCATGTTAGGCCTATTACTTGAAGCATGCAGACAACTGCTCTAGCATCTACTTGCTGGATTCGAAACTTGTGAATGACAAGCAATATAGACTGCTTTCTATGCCAAAAATGCAAGTAGGTGACTGTGACAGTGTTTATTTGCCGTTTCGCAAACCTAGATACCTGAATTGCGGAAAATAAAATCTCATGTAATTGAAAGTTTTCTTCAGCGAGATGCTCCTATATTTTGCTTCAAATGATTTATTTGTTTTAATTCTCAGATAAGACCAGTCCATTAAAAATGCCAGTCAATTTGCATTGCCATTTTTATCCTCTCCTTTTAAATAGAGATCTGCAGAGTAACCGATTAAGTATCAAACATGTATTGATTGGCTTTGGAACCTTGGTCCCTTAGTAGGCGGACAAAAGTTTCCTAAAGGCCTTTACCCTGTGTGATAAAAAAATACGGGGCCTTATTTACAAGCTCCTTGCGCCACTCGTACGTCACTATTCCCATGTTAAAAATGACACAAAAGTTAATAAGCCCCATTGTTTGGTACAGAGGCGCACTTCTAACATTGTTATGCAGGTTGTGTTCTGTGTAGATAAGGATACACCTGAACACTCATATAAACTATGGGGTTTATTTATGAGAACCCTGCATCACTTTTGCACTGCATAAAGTGGTACATGTCAGACACAGGGCTCTTTATCAGATTTACGAAGCCATGCAAAGTTACCCTGTGTGGCTTTGTTTGAAATCAGGAGTAAGGTAGCGCAGGGCAAATCTCTGCGTCACCTTAGTCTGCGCATGGGAGGCGTTCCAGGGGTGTTGCTGCGTGTTTTCACATGCAACCATCATGAAATTTGACGCTGCCCCAGATTTACAAAATGATGTAAACCTGGGCAAGCTCCAAATCCTTACGCCTCCCAAGTTGAGGCATAACGAGGAGAAATATCTTTTTTTCTCCTTGTTTTTTCCTCTTTCTATTTGTGCTGCATCCTGCAGCACTCATAGAGAGAGGAACACGCCTCTTAGAATTGTTTTTGTGCAGGAAGGTGCCCCTTCCTGCAAAAAAAAAAAAAGAAAATCCTGCATGCAACGGAGGCACCCATGCACAATGGTCAAGGGTGCCTACGTTGGCCCTGGGCTGCTGAAATGGCGCAGGGAGAAAGGACAGAAATGCACCATATTGCACAGATACGGTGCATTCCTGACCTTCCTCTTTGATGTAGAGCAGTGCTGCAAGGTGCCGTGCTGCACTGCCCTATGCCAAAATCTCAAATGGAAATTAAATGACCTTATGAAGAAAGAGCTCACAATGTCAAGAGTTAAGGGGGGTACTAACAGGTGCTAAAGATTCACACAACTCTTTAACAACAGTGTTTAAGTTTAAAAAACCATGGACAACCACAGAGAGCTGTGCTCAGGGCCGAAATTTCTATTATTCCACCCGGTATGTGCACAAAATTTGGAGAAAAAATATTGTCCACATATATATATATATATATATATATCTTTATGCTATGTAATTCTTCAAAGTATGCCGATGTGGAGTTAAGAAAGATTAGCATATCGCTGGGCCCAAACTGAGGTTGCGTAGTGAGCAAAACACCGATGGATGAAACCCATATTTTTGTGACTGGGGGTGAATGTTTGCATTTTTCAACATTCTGTCCATCATTTGTTCCTTTTGCCTTTAGCTAATTCTCACACCATTTCCTAATCCGTTGTCCTTTTCTTTGACACAGATTTCACCAGTTTTCCATGGTAAAATCTGCATGGGTTCCGTGTTCCTACATACTGCATGCCACCAATTTGAACTTTAAAAATCTGTGACACCAAATTGCAAATAGTGCAAACTCATAATGAGGGCTTGAGAGCTCGAAGTGAGGAAGTCACTTCACTACACTAGGTAAGATATGTTAGTAGAATATATATTCTTTGATGGGAGGCAATATGGATGACAGAAGTAATATTACTCATTTGATGCTTATTAACTCAGTATGAGCACTGTTTGAAAAGAATTCGAGTTAACTGTGACCCTGTCATCCATGGGGAGGTAAGCAATATATTATTGTCAGTGATTGTCAGTGAAATTGCTCTCCCTCCCTCGCAGCTCCACCATTAAGTGAGGACTTCCTCTGAGCCCCTGCACTCTCGAGTGTTGGTGTTCGAGGCCCTCCTCCACCCGCAGGTTTCACCTGCCCCTCATCCCTGGTGGTCCAGTGGACCTCTGTCTCCATTCTCTCGCTCCGCTTTTTCTCTCCTTTTTCAATCGTTTTTATCCCTCACTTCTATCTCCCCCCTTCACTCGCCTTCTGGGTCTTTCCTCCGTTTTCTGTCATTTTCCCCTCATTTCAAGCTCACCCTTCACTCTCCTTCTGTGTCTTTCCTCCGTTTTTCACTCGTTTTTTACTCTCATCTCAGTCTCCCCCTTTCACTCTCCTACTGTGTCCTCTGTGTCTTTCCTCCACTCTTTCTTGCTTTTTTGCTGCCTTATTTACACTTTTCTCTCTCTTTTTGCCTTTTTCCTTTTGCCTTTTTCAGCCTGTTTTTCCCTGCCGCTGCTGCCCCCGCGGTCCCTCCCCCCAGCACGACCAGTGCAATCGTCCCAATCCAGCTCCCCTCCCCACTCCTGCCTCCCAGCTGTCCAGCCCTCCCGACCCCTACTTAATGGCAGTCACTGCACGGCCGCGCAGAGGCCACACCGCCGGCATGCCAAAGGCAAGCCTGTCTGCACCCGTACGCGACCCAACTGCGACCAGTGCCAGGAACCCTGGATCTCTGCACCGCCAATGCTACGACCCAGCGGCACTCCACACTCTCAACCCAGGCTGCAACAACAACTGCAAGCTAGCATCACCAGCCAACACCCACGGACCCTTCAGCTGTCACCGCTGCTGGCACACCTGCAGCACCGCCAAGACCACAGACCCAGCGCAACCCGCCCGCAAGAACACAACCGAACCAAAGACCCTACAATGCATCCTCCTCAACGTCCCATCCCCCCACAGACATGCCACTGAAATCTGGGACCTCCTCGACAGCACCACCCCGGACGTAGCATTCTTTACCAAAACCTGGACCAACACCACCTCGGGACCGGACATCGCCATTCCCCAAGGATACAATCTCCAGGAAGGACTGCCCCACCCGCCCGGGAGGAGGAATCATCATCGTCCACAAATCCACCCTCTGCCTGAGCACACTCCCAACGAGCCCACAGACCTGATGGAACACCATCACTTCACATCCTGGACTCCGCATTGTCAATGACTCAGCAAGTGAACGCCGTCTCCTCCTCCTGCTTCAACACCCTCTGCAAGATCTACGTATGGATCCTCACTGGTACCAGAAGGACAGTCACCCAGGCTCTCATCAGCAGCAGACTAGACAACGGCAACGCTCTTTATGCAGGAACCTCAGCCAAACTCCAGAAACTACTACAACGCATGCAGAACGCCTCTGCATGCCTCATCCTCGACGTCCATTGCCAAAGCCACATCACAGCCCAGCTGAAAGACCTGCACTGGCTCCCCGTCAACAAGAGGATCACCTTCAAACTCCTCACCCATGCTCACAAAGCTCTCCACAACACCGGACTTGCGTACCTCAACGAACAACTCACCTGCTACACCCCGAACCGCCAGCTTCACTCCGCTGACCTCACCCTCGCCACTGTCCCTCACATCTGTCGAGTGACGGCCGGCAGCAGACCATTCTCCCACCTCACCGCAAGAACCTGGAACACCCTCCCCATCCACCTAAGACAGACCCAGGACCTGCTGGCCTTCAGGAGACCCCTCAAGACCTGGCTGTTCAAACAGTAGCAGCACCCCCGCGCCTTGAGACCCTAACGGGTAAGTAGTGCGCTCTACAAATGTACTGATTGATTGATTGACTTCAAGATACTGGCCAGCCCTACCTCAACCCTCCAAGGAACCCTCATCTACTGACCCCCTGGACCCCATGGACTTTTTGTCAACTCCATCACGGACATCATCTCCCCGCATGCCAGCGCATCCACCAACTACACCCTACTGAGAGACCTCAACTTCCACCTCGACAACCAACTGGACCCCAGCACCACATCCCTCCTGGACAACCTCCACAACATTGGACTCTGTCAGATTGTGACCGAACCCACACACTTAGCAGGACACACCCTCGACCCCCTCTTCACAACAGGAAACTCCATCACCTTCAGCCACACCACCGAAATCCCATGGACTGACCATTGATGTGTACCTTTTACCTTCAGAACACCCACCATCCACAGACACCAGCACCTGCTCCCACGAAGAAACTGGACCAGAATCACCGACGACCAGCTAACCTCATCACTCAGCAGCTCCACCCCAACCATCGCGGAAAACGACGACCCCAACACCGCAGCCCAAACCCTGCACAGATAGATCTCCGACAGAGCCAACACCATAGCCCTCCTCAAGAAAAACAACACCCATGACAAGAAAGCTAGATGGTTCACCACCGAACTTCGAGAGTCCAGACGCACTTGCCGCCACCTCAAAAAGGCCTGGAGGAACAACAAATCCACAGAAGCCCACAATAGCTTGCGAGCTGCCACCAACGCCCACCACCAACTCATCAGAAAAACGAGGAAAAAGCGATTGAAGACAGAATCTCCACTCATGCACACAGCAGCAAAGAACTCTTCAACATCATCAAGGAATTCCCCCAACCCACCAGTGAGTCCACCAACATCCCTCCCTTACAAGACCTTTGCGACAAACTCAGCACCTTTTTCCACCACAAAATCAAGAGAATCTACAACAACTTTGACGAAGACAACCAACACACTGAACCCTCACCAACCACCCCCGACACCCTGAAGCCAGCGATTGACAACTGGACAGCCATCAACACTGCAGGCGATGAAGTCAATCAATCCACTCCGGGGCCCCCATGGACCCCTGCCCCCACCACAGTTTCAACAGAGTCTCCGACACCATCGCACCCATGCTCTGCCACACCATCAACTGCTCCCTGGCAACCGCCTCGTTCCCCGACGACTGGAAACATGCTGAGATCAATCCCCTCCTGAAGAAACCCTCGGCGGACCCCACCAACCTCAGAAACTACAGACCCATCTACCTGCTCCCGTTCCCAGCTAAAGTCATCGAGAAGGCCATTAACAGCCAACTCGCCACATTAATCGAAGAGCACAACATCCTCGACTCCTCCCAATCCGGCTTCAGAAAAACCCACAGTCTGGAAACCGCCCTCCTCGCCGCAAAAGACGACATCCGCACCTTACCGGACAAAGGACACACAGCAGACCTCATCCTCCTCGACCTCTCAGCATCGTTCGACACAGTCTCTCACCGCACCCTAATACGCAGACTCCACGACGCAGGGATCCAAGACAAGGCCCTCTACTGGATCAGCTCCTTCCTCTCTGGCAGAACGCAGCGGGTCAGACTCCCCCCTTTCCTCTCGGACCCTACACTTGCCACCTGCGGAGTCCCCCAGGGGTCCTCCCTCAGTCCTACGCTCTTCAACGTCTACATGGCTCCACTCAACCCCATCGTCAGAACCTACGGACTCAACATTGTGTCATACGCAGACGACACCCAACTCATCCTCTCCCTATCCAACGAACCCAACACCGCCAGACACAACTTTCGAGAAGGCATGGAAGCCGTCGTCAAATGGATGAAAAACAGCTGCCTACAACCAAACACCAACAAAACAGAAGTACTCATCATGGGCCCAAACCCCGATGCCTGGAACGACACCGGGTGGTCCCCCGCCCTCGTAAGCCCGCCCACCGCCACGAACCACGCACACAACCTGGGAATCATCCTGGACTGAGAGCTCAAAATGGACGGCCAGATCAACTCCGTCTCGTCCTCCTGCTTCCACGCCCTCTGCCTCCTACGTAACAGCTTCAAATGAGTCCCCCTCGAACACAGAAAGACCATCACTCATGCCCTGGTCATCAGCAGGCTCGACTAAGGCAATGCACTCTATGCCGGAATAAACAAAAACCTCACCCGCAAGCTACAGAACATCTAAAACACCCCCGCAAGACTGGTCCTCAACCTGCCAAGACACTGCCACATCTCCCAGCACCTGCGCCCACTCCACTGGCTCCCCATCGAAGCTAGAGTCACCTTCAAGATGCTCACCCACGCTCACAAGGCCCTCCACGACACCGGACCAGCATACCTGAACAGCCGACTCAAATTCCAAGCACCCCAAAGGACCCTACGATCATCCCAGCTCTCCTACGCTGTGGTCCCCCGCACCAGAAAGACCAGATCAGGAGGCTGCTCCTTCTCCTTCCTCGCAGCCAGAGCCTGGAGCGCCCACTCTCCCTCTCCACCTCAGACAGACAACACTCTCCCCATCTTCACAAGAAACCTCAAAACTTGGCTCTTCGACAGACCTCCTCCTTGATGGACTGGAACCTGCAAAACCCCCTCCCCCAGTGCCTTGAGACCCTCACGGGTGAGTAGTCACGCTTAACAAACACCTGATTCATTGATTAATTGATATAAGGGAAACATTTAATAAATGGCTCTAATTTAGTGTTCATCCCTATTGCCTGGAATTCCCTAGTTTAGCACACATTTGTCATTGAGCTTTCATGCTGCTGGCTATTACTACAGTCTATTATATGTAACCTTATTTGATTCTAATTATTTTACACATGAAGATAACAGTTATTTGCTTATGGCCAGCATTGTGACTGGTTAAAAATGAAGGTTGTCCCCTGCAGTGCAACTGTAAGAAATTTCAGTGAACATCTGAGTTCTTGTATCTGTCTAATTTTCGACCTTGGGTACAGAGTTGTGATGCTAGAGGTTCCTGTATATTGTAAAGCTTCAACAGAATTTAAATGTGTTTTCACCTTCAAACAGAATCTGTGCATTGAAGGCTTTCCTATTGATCTACTATCTTTTCATGTTTTCAACCTCTTTATTTTTTCCGAAAGATCATATATCAATTGTTTATTGACAAACTTAGCATCTTTGGGCCATGCCATGTTTCCTGCTGGTATTTATATTATGGCAATGCGTCCAAATATATTGCATGCACCAGTGGTACATTCCGCAGGATGGTGTTGCACAAAAGCAATGCTCGTATTGAGAATTCACCTGCTGCTCCTAATATACGAGGAACTAGAAATATTTACTCTGCCTCGAGTGCCAAGTCAGTGGGGGAACTCACAAAGGAAGACCAGCAATATACTCACGCCACGTTGAGCTTTATCTCGGCAGCGGTTGATTGACACTTTGGCTGGCATTACAAGTCGCCTTTTTATTGCGATGGACCTGGTAATACAGGGGCATATTATCAAGCACGGCAGAAAAATGCTGCTAAAGCGGCGATAATGGGCTTGATAATATGCCGCAGAGAATTCCAATAGAAGCCCATGTTGACACCAGAACATGGGCTTCTATGGGAATTCTCAAGGGCATATTATCAAGCCCATTATCGCCGCTTTAGTGGCAGTTTTCTGGCGATAATTTTAAAGCCGTTTCTTGATAATATGCCCCACAGTTTGCAGCGCTGATCACAACTATACGCTGTGGAGTCAGCTGTGGAATCAGCGGTAAGTGAAGCAGGAAGCAGAAACAACAATATGCTCTTGTTATTCCCCCAAAGCTCGCAATCCCTACTATTTTCCCTCCCTTGGATTTACCAGGACCCCCCCCCCCCTGATAATGGTAGCTACCGATCCGGGGAAATAACAGAGGTTAATGTTTCCGGTGCTCAAAGTGAGTGACAATGCAAGAGACTGCATACATTTACAAGACAGTGCATGCATTTGGAGCTTAACTGCATTTGCCAGCACTGTCGGAATTCACTGAGCCACTCGTAATAAAGATCTTGGGGGCTTATTTACAAGCCCCTTGCGCTGCCGGTACCTCAATTTTAATATGTAAGATGGGATGCAAGTATTCTACGCTCCCAGCATGATGAGAGTTTTGGAAGTTGATCGCTCAGTGTGAGGAGTGAATCTGATTGACTGACTAACAGGAGACTGACAGTTTATCAGCACACTTCCTGTTGGTGTATGCTGCACTGAAACCAAGCTTTACAGGTGTGCCAGTTGAAAACTGAAGACGGAATATCATTGTATATGAATATTGAGAGCAAAATATCAAAACAAAAATAAAAAATAGGTAGTCTATATTTACTCCAAATGAACGTATCTCTCGATATTTAGGTCTACAGTATTTTACCCACAGTATTCTTGTATCACAATAATATTAATACCCTCGGTATTCATAGCGCAATCAGCATCACACATTTAAGATGTTGATAACACAAGCAGTCTACATTGCAAATCTTGTGAAGTTCACCAGTCCTTGGAATAATGGTGGGCATTGTGCATTAATTAAAATTCCCACAAATGTATCCCCAAAGCAATAAATACCTAGTGGCGGCTCCTCCGCTAAGGTGGAGGAGAGTCGCCCCACTCTTTTCAAGCGTTGCAAATAAAGGGAACATAAAATGCTATTAACTGAAAGTTATTAGCATTTATGTTTCTGTGCTGCTTTGAAGGCGGGCGGGTGTAGCTGCTCTGCTCTCAGAGCAGGGCAGACGAGGAGTTGTTTTCCCACTCCAAGTGCGCAATAACTGTTTTGTTGGCCCTTTGGGGCTGGCCAAACAGCCATGTTCACTTCACATGTTCTCCATACAGGCTTCATTACAGGCCCCCAGTCTCCGTCTGAGTGCCGAACCACGGCTCTCAATGACAACACTGATTGGTCAGGGAGCTTGGGTGCTTACCAATTGGTATGGGGAGCTGGGGTGCTTCCAGGTTCCTGTTCGGTGGAGTCCTGACGTGAAGGAGAGATGGGGTGGCGATAAAGTAAATTTTTTATTATTTTTTTTATAACCCCTCCCTTGCCCCTGCCACCGCCCGCTACCCCACTCGGTGTCGGCCGCCACTGTAAATACCCCTTTCACAAAGCTGATATATTTATTATATAAATGTGGAAACCGTTTTATCTAACCATCTTATAGGCCTCAAGCATTTAATTACAAATGGCATTCACTGAGGCAGAGAATGGTACTTGTGCCCGTTTATTGTAAAGCAAAAGAGCCAATGGCTTCATTTCAGGTACACCAGATTTTGGTGCGTTAACACCACAGCTAGTAAATACTGGTATTTACCCATCACACTAGTCCCTCCAGATTACACATTTTTGTGCTCAGGATGAAGGGTAACTTGTGGTGTTGGAAAAAGATTGAACATGTTGCTTTTTCTCCAAAAACTCAGATTCTTGTTTCAATGCAAACCTCTGTATGCTTCTAAATTGGGATTACAGCACGACCCAAAACCAGGCCTTTAGGGATTGACTAACTGGTTGATGGTTTGGAGGTCCACTGTTTTTGTCAGAAGCAGACATGCATTTGTTGTGTGCTGGCATTCTTATTGTGAAGAGTCATTTTGAGGCAGTGAGGTCGTCATGCTGCCTTACTCATCTCCACTTCCTTTCCAGAAGTTAATGTTGCGTTTACAAAGGAAACTTTTCTTGCTACACCACGGTGTGGATGCTTTGCTTTTCAAGGGTCAAATCTTCAACAGGAAAGGCATATTTTGAGTAAGGTTATAGCTTCACACCAGCTTTGCTACAATTCTATACCGTGTCTTTGCGGTGAGCAACATGCCATATAGAAGTTAACATGGAAACTACAATGTTTTCGACATCCCCTTTGTTCCCTCCAGGTGGATCTGCACAAAACTTAATTTGCCATAACTAAATCAAATCATCAAATTGGCATTGAAGTTATAAGCTAACCAAAACAATGATTCAAGGGAAACCATAACCACACAGTCCTGACCACTGCCTACATTTGAAGTACAGTTGTGGCTATGAAATGTAATCTAACACCCTTGAAACTGGCTATGCATGGTTAGTTCCACAAACCATAATTTGAGCCAAATCAGGGAAAGCAGACCACGGCCACCAAATTTCACTGCTCACAATCTCATGCATGACATGACAAATAACATCACAAATGACATAAGTGATATTAGTGATTACATAAAACATTCTTTCTATTGACATTATGGATAACTTAACCATGGCTATCGTAGCCTTTGTTTGCCTGTTGTTTGACTGTCATTATTTAATGGTATTAGTTTGCTAATGTGTATGCATATCTGTTGTTGTTTGGGATGTGAATGGGACTGAAAAGGCTAAAAGGACTGACAGGTTGCAGTGATGTGTATTTGTTTTCCATGGCTAGTGGTATGGAATGAATTAAACAACAGAAGAGTGCGTATGAAGAAACAAGTATTCCAAATACAAAAAACTCTAAGTGTATTAATGTGCCCTAGACAAATCAATCTGATATGCATATAGAACCCTCACTCACCAACCTGGTTGGTGACATGCTTCAACATAGGGTTCCACCAGGGGTAGCTACTGCACCTCTGGTGTGCTTCGACGCTTCCTTAAAGCGGAGCGCAAATATCAGACCGAAGGGATTTTATTATGTGATGAGTGCACAAAATAATAGTGTTGATTAAAAAGTACACAGGATTCGCCCACAAACAATTTTAATGGCAACGAGCCTGGCACTGTCAAAAAACAAGTGTAAGAAAGGATGGTTAACACTGACTTAAATTGGTCAGGTATATCCTATATAATGAATACTATATAGGTCGACATGTTTCAGCTTCTAGACGTTATTACACAAAGCTTTCTTCAGGACCTATAAAAAATGGAAAAAGCACCTTGGCGGTATAAGCTCGCTAAGGCTTACCCTCACCTCAGGTGCAGAAAAAAACGAATACACTTGCGGTTTTGCAGAGGCCTTCGAAAACTTCACAAAAGCCTTAGGATATCTGTAAAAAAGCATATATGTATAGTGCATGCATATATTAATTTCAGATCATTACTTAGTATATTCGCCTCAAAAAATGCAAGAGATGTCATAGGCACAAATTCAAATCGTGATGACATTTTTAAGCTGGCATAAACAGTGACATTGTTCCATGTCTAACAGTATTTGGACAAAATCAAGAAAGAAAAACAAAGTTTTTATGCTAATCTTTCGAATACCATTTTCTAAAACTAATGTCTTAGTGGTTGAAGTCAGATGGCAGACACTACATGACCCACACGGAAAATGTCCCGAGACTGGTGGTAGACCCCAAGCATTGAGGATGGAAGGTTCACCCGAACTCTTGACATTCCTAGGTATTGTGTGAACCAAAGAATCTTTGATACTTTTAGCCTTTTTATATGAAAACAGTGGTTTCTCCCGTTTGATGCTGTTGCTCTCGAGGATCCGCCAATGTTTTTTGATAGATTTCGAAATGGCATTTGATGCAACATTATAAGTGGTCACACACGTAAGAGGAATGTCCGTCTCTTCTTTGATTGAATTTTGCAAGAGGACTTCCCTAGGTTGATTCCTGGCCCTCTTACAACTGTTTATCAGAATTTTTTCAGGATAGTCCCTCTGTCTCAGCTTTTGTGTCAACTCTTTGGACTGTGTCCTAAAGTCCTCCACCCTACTACAATTGCGTCGAATCCGCCACCCACCTGTATGCCCAAGGAGTTGGTTCATTTTTCAGTACACGGAAGCCCTGATTGGTTTTAGTTCTATTTCTTATTCGTTGTTCTCCTATGTGGTAGTATGTGCCACTTTGTTGATGGTGCTTTCTCTACACTGTTGGTTTGCCAAATTTTAGCATGATTACGTTCAGTTTCTAGTAATCTTCTTTGTCACTTGATATTTGATAAACGGTAGAACTGAGTGGATTTACTCACCTCTAATGACGGATTCGAAAGATTGCCATAAAAACTTTGTTTTTCTTTCTTGATTTCGTCCAAATACTGTTAGACATGGAACAAGGTTTATGCCAGCTTACAAATTTCATCATGATTTGAATTTGTGCCTATGACATCTCTTGCATTTTTATAGGTGAATATACTAAGTAATGATCTGAAATTAATATATGCATGCACTATACATATATGCTTTTTTACAGATATCCTAAGCCTTTTGTGAAGTTTCCGAAGGCCTCTGCAAAACCGTGAGAGTATTCGCTTTTTTCTGCACCTGAGGTGAGGGTAAGCCTTAGCGAGCTTATACCGCCAAGGTGCTTTTTCCATTTTTTTATAGGTCCTGAAGAAAGCTTTGTGTAATAACGTCTAGAAGCTGAAACATGTCGACCAATATAGTATTCATTATATAGGATATATCTGACCAATTTAAGTCAGTGTTAACCATCCTTTCTTACACTTGTTTTTAGACAGTGCCAGGCTCGTCGCCATTAAAATTGTTTGTGGACGAATCCTGTGTACTTTTTAATCAACACTAATATTTTGTGCACTAATCACATATTAAAATCCCTTCGGTCTGATATTTGCGCTCCGCTTTAAGGAAGCGTCAAAGCACACCAGAGGTGCAGTAGGCACTCCTGATGGAACCCTATGATGAAGCATGTCACCAACCAGGTTGGTGAGTGAGGGTTCTATATCCATATCAGATTGATTTGTCTAGGGCACATTAATACACTTAGAGTTTTTTGTATTGGAATACTTGTTTCTTCATCTGCACTCTTGTGTTGTTTAATTCATATTATAGGGGGATTAAGAGTGTGTCTCAACCCTCTCTCTCTTATTGTTTACATTTATAGTGTTATGGAATACCACGTCATGGGTGATTACAGTATAGATGGTCAAGTTAATTTTTTGTTCGAGCTTGCAGGTGAAGCCAGATGTCAAGGGACAGGCAAGATCCATGGGGCTGCCCTTGCTGCCTGTTGGTTATGAGATCTACAGGGAAGTAATCTGTAGTCAGCAGGTGAAGGGAGGCATCCTGACCTGGGCGGTTCAAATCGCTGAGAAAGATGTCTTTGGAAGAACTAGTGGAAGGTGCTGGCATGGACGTCAATTCACCAAAATGGCAGCGGAAGTGACTTCACATGCCCCTTGACCTTCACTTTCACTCACACATACATATGCTTATACATGCACACACATTAACACATACACACACATCATTATGAGGACCGGCCATTGACCGTAATGAAGTGTGTAATTACTATTCTAACTCCAGTCGCGCCTTGATAGTAGGGAAGGTTATAAGGCGGACCGAAGCAAGTCTAACTGCACTTTTAGTTTTTTGATACACTCGCTCGAAAGTACCTAAAAACACTATGAGGACCGGTCCTCATAACGCACCGGTCCTCACAAAGATAGTGTTTAACTGGTTTTGTCAAGGTTAACCCACACTATGAGGACCGAGCCGGTCCCCATAGTGTGGGTTATACATGCCCACACACACACACACACACACACATGCACATACACTCTGCCTACACATGCACACACATACACTCACTCTTGCTTATCTAACCACACTCAAAACTGCAAACATGCACACAACATACATACATTTAAAATAATTGTTCTTACTTACCTCTGCAGCCAGGAAAAGCCATATTACATCTAGTTGTACTCTATTTTTTAGTACACCAATTGCGAATAATGTAATATTATTCGCTATTAGTATCATAAAAAATGTACAATAAATGAGATGAGTGAAGCCCCCACCGACGTCCATAAGGATGAGCTGCTTCTGTTTCTGCCACTGATTTTACCACTGCTGATGCTAGGGGTTTCAAAGGCAGTTCCGGGGTCACACGGGGCATGCCAGGGGTCTCCACAGTGACCCCTGGCGACCCCTAAATGAAGTCCATAGGTGCTTGGGAGAAGGCAGATATCTTACTGATGAATGCTGAGCTGGTGAACACTTGTTAAAAGTGTTGGAATAAGATGGTCTGTGTAGTGGGTCGAGGAACTTAAATCTGCTCGGTGATAGATGTCGCTGATAAGTGCATGAACGTGTCGCTAGATGACTGCATTGGAGCACACCAATTTCATTCACCTTGTTCATATGCTGTCTGCCATAGTCTTGTGAAGTGGTGGCTCGTAGAAGGAGTGCTGCGGGGCGGTGAGGCAGGGGAGGGGTAGGGTGAGGGGCTAAGGGAGTCAGACATACGACGCCCACGAGTAAAGTAAGTAAATAAATAAATAAAACGATTTACCTTGCGCTCGCTGCATCACCAACTCGGCAATGCAGCGTGCGCAAGATAAATAGTTTTATTTATTTATGTACTTACTTTACTCCTGCCCCTCCCCCGCCCCGCCTCACCGCCCCGCAGCACTCCCTCTGCGAGCCGCCACTGGTCTTGTGTTACCTGAACAATGAAGATGTAAGTGAGGTGGTCCACGTTCCTGCAATGGCGAGAGCATCCAGTTGTATTAATGGCTTCAGGGATCTCTGTGATGTTGATGAGCATAAGTTAGTGGGTGTTGTCTATGTGTTTGCTGATTGGGATTGTTCAAAGTTGCAGGATTACACTGTAACTGCGTGAAGATGGCAGTGCTCGCATTAAAGAGAGTTAGTCGCAATGTGGTAGCTCAAAGAGGAGAGCATAAGTATGATGGAAGCGCTGAATGGGCTTTTTGTTGTGTGTACTCCTACTTTACTCCTGGAACTCAGGAGTAAAGGAGGACCACTAAAAGTGAAAGTTAAAATCTGCCTGCCTGATTGGCTTCAGTGATTGAGATGCAATCCCGAAGGTCCCTATTCCAGAAACACACAATGGGCTCATCTTGCAAATGTATTTTTGGCCATGACGTTGTAAATTTACAGCCAAGAATACCTCATTGACACCTGGCAGGAATTTACAAAAGGATTCCTGGCAAGTATAAATCCTGTGGAGTCAGCTGACACAAGTGTAGAGGGATCCGCCATAGTAAATCCAACACGAAGGGTGGGAAGTGGGCTTACAACTCAGATCCGACTCCACCCCATTCAAGGAATGGTCAGAGAGTTATTTCTGAGAAGGAATGCTCTTCCAAGATGGAAAAGGAGAATGTATTACCTCCATATTTCTCGGGGAAGGGAATATGGCTTTTTCCACTGGGAAATTTTCAAATCTTTTATTGCAGAGAGAAAATAAGAAGAAAATGTGCATTTGCACAAGAGAGTCCATTTTCCATGTGCTTAAATCTACGCATTGTAAGTTTCTGCACAAGGGCAATAAGATCCTGTGGGAGATGTCACAAGGCATTCGCAGTAGTATGTTTGGAAGCCTCCTCCTGGTGCAGCTTTCGTATAGTACTTCTAGGGATGCCTGAGAATTGCGAGGAAAAACGTAAAAGCATGTTCAGAGGGATATGTCATTCTAAACCTGTTCTTTTACCCAGGGGCAGCTGGCATGGCTCACAGTGGGGGGGTCACTTGTGTGGGCTGCTGGGGTCGCAGGGGTGTTGGAGGGGGTAGTGGGGGTTTCGCAAGTGTGTCGCGGGGATCGCGGGGGTGTCGCGCGGGGGTGGAGTGGAGTTTAGAAAAAAATACCTTACCTCGAGGCAGGGTCCCGTGTCTTCCGTGCACCTGCTCTCCTGCGTCCGCTTCCAGGAAAAGGAAGCAGGAAGCTAGGCTCCCTCCCCTAAGCCAATCACAATGCTGCACTGCAGCATTGTGATTGGTCTGAGCACTGTGACACAGCCCTCAGCCAGGGGCTGTAGGGGTGGGCATGTTCTCCATGCAGACTGTAATGCAGCCTGCATGGAGAACAGTGAAGTGCGCATGACTGTTTTGAGCTGCCTAAAGGGCCGACCAAACAGTCATTGCACACTTGAGTGGGCAAACCATTCCGCCCCTGACCTGCTCCGTGAGCAGAGCAGCCCTGGTCACCCTTCCGCCCACAAAGGAAACATAACATGATAATAACTGAAAGCTATTATCATGCTATGTTTCCTCTTCTCACACTGCTTGAAAGTAGTGGGGCGACGCTCCTCCGCCACTGCCTTTACCTTTTTTCAGGAAGGGAGCTCGGTGCTCTGCCAATGGAAAGAGTGACCATGCTGATCACCAGCACAGAGACGCGTGTCATATAAACAACCGCAGCCTTGATATTTAGACATCACTTCCATTTAATTTTACCTTTCAGATTGAAGCTGAAACCAAATGGATATTGATTATTTTTCGTCAGCCTGTGACATGTTCATTAGAAATAGTTAACTTAAACTATGTTCACAGATGACTCCATTTATGGTAATCCTGAAAACTATTCACGCAATGATAATTTCGCCATTAATACTGGAATTTGGAAACAGCCGCACTCTCATTGCTCTAATAGATTTTTATTCAATTGATTTTATTTAATTTAAAATCATTTCACATGTAAATCAATCAACCAGTCAAGCACGCGATGCACATTTGGTTTTCAAAGTATGCCTGGGAGAGAACTGGCATATTCATTATTAGTTCAATTCACATAGATTTTCAATTTACAACATCTGCCCTATTTAGATGTCTTAGATACATGACATTTCATATCTCACAGATTGGAAAGCCTGTGGCTTTGCTACACTGAAGGTAGCAATGCTTGCATTAGACAGAAAGAGAAAAAACAGGCGAGCCCAAGGCTCTGGAAACTAAGGACAGGCAGAGAAGCCTCACACAGCTAAAAGAGAAAATATGTCACACAAGGGACTGCATCTTCACAATTCACACTACCTCTTTAGGAAAGAAAGGAATGTCATTTCATGTGCGTGGCATCTAGGATTGCCAGTTCCTTCAATATAATTTAAAGTTTGACAAATCTTGCATTTATGGTGATCCTGTTAGGCTGGCTCCCAACTCAGTTTAAACTATTGATGTCATTTCTTGCATGAATCTAAATTTGAATTTGTTTCATCTGTGCTTTTAAAGTCGTGTTTTTTAACTTGCCAATCAATTCGTACCTGGTTGGTTAAATCCTATAACGCTTTTAGTTTACTTGATCCCTGTAGGACCGTGGGGGAGGGGTGTGTTACCTTCTCTTAAGAGCACTGTATGGCTCGCTGGGACCGTAGCAGCCATCTGTGTCCCCGTAGCGCGGGGACACACTGACTGAGTGTAACCAGGCACTTTATAAATGTGCTAAATAAATAAATAAATTGAGGGTGCCGTTCCCATCTAGGTGTTTGCACTCTAGTTTCCACTCTACCGCACTCATAAAATGGCTGGGGAGCATACGCGCAGCGGACGCACCGACAGCGCGCCTAAGGCAAGCCCGTCTGTGCCTGTCCCTGCCCATCTGGGGCCGGGGGCCACAACACCTGTTCCGTCCACACTGAATAGACAGATCTACACACAGCTCAAGAATTGTTGGCACTACGACAGGTACCTCTCCACAATTGCAACATCTTTAGAATTGGGGTGGGCCCTTTTGTTTGGCAACATTGCTAGTTCAGCCTCATCTCCCTCAGTAGGCAAAATGAACATTTAAGAAGAGAGCACAGTACAGAAAATGGTTCTAATTGGCACTCAGCTGAAGACCATCATAAGTGTACTCTACATGATCCACGCTCAGGCTTCACTGAGTTTGTATTTTTCAACATCAACTGTCACTCCCTCCCCAAACATCAAGCTCACATCCTGGATTTCCTAATAGACAGGGAACCAGACATGGTCTTTTTGACAGAGACGTGGCTGCATGAAGGCTTGGGCCCCAATGTAGCTGCTTCCCTCCTGCCCAATTATTCTATGATTAGGAAAGACAGGCAACATAAAATAGGTGGAGGGGTAGCAATTATTTACAAAATAAAATTTGAGTGCAAAACAAAAAATTTACTGCACCGGACTGCGAAAGTTTACTCTTCGAAATTGCACTTACACCCAAATGTACTATTTCAGGCATTCTGCTATATCTCCCCCTGGCACAGTGGGGTAATGGTTACTCTCCCCTCCAGATTTAGCAGCTCTGTATATTTTAAAAGCAGCTAACTTCACAATTCTGGGTAATTTAATCTTCGTTTAGAGGATTGAAGTTGCCCTAGAAGCTCTTCACATATGGCCGATTTAGGGGTGTTGAATCTGCGATTGTCCAATTCTAATCCCACCCATATAGCGGGCCATTTATTGGACCCCATCTTTTCCAATATGTCTGACCTTAGTAGTCTCCCATCCTTTCCCCTACCCTGGTCTGATCACTTTGCGATTCCGTTTACACTGAAAATAGTTTCCTCCCATACTTCGCCTTGTACAGCACCAGAACGAAAATCGAGGAGTTGAGCTATGCTTAATGTTCCAAATTTCAATAAGATTCTGATCAATAGCAGACCTGATCTTAAACTAATTTCCATAAAGGATCATGAGCTTATTTATATTGGGCTTTCGGAAGCAGTAGATTTAAGCCTTATGGACCTAATGGAATTCCTTACCAGCCTCCTTGCAAGCTGAGACCTCTCTGCTCACCTTTCGCAAAGGTCTGAAAACCTGGTTGTTCTAAAATTCGTTTTCTTCATAACCTCTTTTTTCTGACCTACCCTGCCTCACACCAGGTAACCCTTATGGGTAGCTACCCACCCTACAAATTTTAAATATTAATAATAATCCTGTCTATGCCAACTAACACCGAAAGAGAAAACAGAGGTATAATCACCGTACATCCTCCGAAACACCATAGGGCCGATTACGAGTCGTTCGGAAACTGTTCGGATCGAACCGGTCTCGGAATGTTTTCCAAACAAATTGGATTCTGCAAGTCTGAACAACTGATTATGATGGTTCCCAACATCATTTGGTCGGACTCGCATTGACTTCAATGGGAGCCTGTGTTCCCGAACAAGAACACAGGCTCCCATTGAAAAAAGGGGTGGTTGGGGAAAACCTTGCACCCTGTGGTGGGCACCCCATGATGCCTGCCACATTTTGCATGGTTAGGAGGAGAGGCCACAATCGGACAACTCTTGGTGAAGGGGGGCCTGCAACAGGCCCCCAAAGACAGATTCTGACAGCCATTTTGTGTCGGGCAGACCGAATTGGACCAGCTGTCTGTATCGGTCATCGTAATCGCTTATTCGAAAACCATGTCCATAGAGCTTAACGATTCGGCTTCGAAAGACTCGGGCTGTCCGAATGCCTTTCCGAACCAATTTGGACTACCCGAATGGTTTCCGGGCATCGTAATCGGTCATTGGGAAATGTGTACTATTTGTTTGGAAACAAGGGTTCCAAATCGGATTCTGCACTACCAAATTCCATTCAGAGCCTTTCTGAATGACATCATAATCGGCCCCTATGTACACAAAAGTATGGTGAAATACCAAAAATGTCATATTATTTTTGGATTAAATCCTTAGTCCTCTAAGTAGCGAGTCCATCCTTTATGGCTGAGGTGACCTCACTCACGTTTTGTGGCATAGGCTAACTCAACCCACCCTGGTAAGGCAGTGCTGCCAATGTGGATTCAACCTCATAATTGAGGGAGTTCTTGATGCAACTTTCAAACTGAATAGAGCTGGGATTCAGACCGAGACTATGTTAAAAAATACTTTGGGGTAAACCAAAGGAAATACCTTTATTAGACGTACCCTAGGTATGATTAAAAATAGATAGAATTAATGTGAGTGTTATATCCTCCTTCATCCATCAAGTAGTTATGTTTCTGCCCTTGCTTGTGTCTCCAGAAAGTTCAGGGGTATACATCAGGGCTTATTAACTGGATCTCTAATTGTATTTCCAATCACATGTGATAATTTGAATATCCTACCTCCACAGTTGAGTATACTTGACCCTAGGGAAACAAATGAGAACAAGGGCAAGCGTTAACACAACTCAGGGTTAAACCACAAGCTTCTTCCTTCTAGTGATGGGAAAACATGCATAACAACTATGCATGTTTTCAAACATGAGCAACAACTATGCATAAAAGCTGTGCATGTTGTCAGCTACCGAAATCACAGGTTTCCATTGAACATTTTGTGCAAGGCTGAAATCATTAACCCATTGGTTGGAGTCTGAACAGAACTTAGTTAACACCACTTGTTGCCTGATTCAGGAAGAATTTGCTGAGAATAGATGTAACTTAGGGTCTTAATACGAGTTCGGTGGTCTGACCGCAGAAGGACCGCATCCGTGACCCGTAGGAGACCGTTGCGCCTGTGTATTACGAGTTTCACGAGGGGCCGGCAGTGTGGGTGTGGCAGTCTTGTGGCGGTGGCCAATGTATTTCCATATGAGTCGATGCCTGTGTGTACATTCCAACTGCATATGTGTCAAATGCACACACATGCATGATATCTGTGGAAAAATGCCACCTACCCATTGCCGGAGTCTGACCCATATGTGGGCAGTCCCAGTAATGCGTACATGGTATCAAAGCACATACCTGTATTTCGCCGAAGACGGGGTCCTATTTCTCGGGGTGAAGATGCTCCTGTGTAGGGGGATCTGGAGAAAGGGATCCACGTCGAAATCTGCTGGGAAGAACTGGAAAGGGGTCAGCATGCACCCAAATCCTTCGTTACCGCCGACCTTCAGGTGGCGGCCTGACCGTCATGGTCGGCTCCTTTGGAAGTCAACTCGTAATAGAGATAGCAGTGTTGTGCCTCTGTACTGCCCAATGGAGGCTGTCTAACCCCTGCTATGACCCCGGTGGTTGGTGGAGTTTTAGTACAGCCAGCGGATCAGCCACAGCTTTAACAACGCCAATTTGCCCAACTTGTAATATGGCGGACGGCTCACCGCCATCGGACCTCCACCCCCGAACTCATAATAAGGCCCTTCACCTAATACTGCTACTGGCTTACCCCTGAACTCTCGGTGCAAGCAAGGAGTATGCCTAGCTTTCTCCACCCTTCCGACTGCTGTATTACGAACTTACCGAGGAGCCGGCTGTGTGGCTGCAGCGGTCTTGCGGCAGTGGCCAACGTATTTCCATATATATCAACGCTTGTGTGTACATTCTGACTGCATATGTGTTGAATGCACACATATGCTCATCTTACACATCAGAGACAACCTAGAGGCTATGACCATAAGATAAAAGTTTTGGTTTGCACCATAACCATCAAAAGGAATGTTACTGTCACAATGTCACTTCAATATGCTACTTCAAAACACTGTAGATCAGAAATGCAGTTGGATTGAGTGTAGAACAACCATTATAAAATAGCTTGCTAAAACCGTTTAATAGTAAGAACATTGTTTGAGGGAGACAGAGTTGAGTATATTTATTCATATCATAGTGTACTCCAGCAGATTGCCCAGAAATACATTTTGTTTTTGAAACTTTATTTTTGTGATAACCCTTTTCAAATTGCCAGATTAATTTTGAACCCTTCTGTAGCCAAACGGCCATGCTTTAAGTTTATTTTGTTCAATGTATAATCAATTTGTGCAGTTATGACATCATCAGCACTCTCAGTTATTTGATGATACTTGTGGAAGTTTCCTGGACATTGCCTTTGCCATAAAAAAAAGCTTTCTTTGCTGATCTGAATGTTCTCAGAGATTTCTGGAGTTGTCCAGCACTGCACTTTAGCTTCTAAATCTTTTGTGCAATACAAATTTCTTAATAACTACTAAACAGATTTACAAGAAAGCAATAAAGGTGGAAGAAATTAGTTAACAATTGTCATTTGACTTACAAACCAATGTTAGAACTGCACCTTTAAAATAATTTTAAAAGCTGCTGCAAAAATGTTTTTACATAGAAAAAGACCTTAGAACAATGTGCTTGCATTGTACTGAGAAATAAATCTTTCTAACGTATAACCAATACCCACAAGTGTTAAATAATAATTAAATAATGCAAGGAAAATGTACATAAATATTTGGATTACAGAACATATGTGTAAAAAAATGATTGTACCAAGCTATAATTCTTAAGTATATCCACCTTCAGTTTAGGCCTCAAGATCCTATCATTTCCACATTTGCTCATAGCTTAATAAACTTTTATTTGGAACATTTGCCTAGTACGAGCATCTTGCTTGGGAATTTGCTGAATCCTATCATGTGATTCCCTCAGCGTCCTCACCATTTAGTAGATCATTTACCTGAAAACAATGAGACTTGCTGTACTTGCTATATTAAATAAATATTTAGACATTTATATATGTTCCATCAGAATGCATTGATAGTTTGTCTCTGCTTTTCTAAACAGGCCTTTGTCCTCATACTGGAACACGAAAGGCATCCTTTAGATTAGGTATGAAGGTTTTCTCCATGTAATGACCTTTGCAATGGTGTTATACTAATGTACCAGCATGAGCACTTACTATGGGAATCGAGGGAAGGGACATCAGGAGCTTGACAACACCATCAGATGAGAGAATATATTGGATTAGAAGGAGCAACAACAATAATGTTTGCTGCAATATTTCTCATCTTACATCAACGAGTGTTCCTAGATTGTTAGTTTAGACAACGCTTTGGAGAAGCCTGAATGCGGAGCTGATAGACCCATCATCCTTGCCTTGCTACTCTTCTCCTGGAGAGTTGTGTTTGTTCTGTTACCGACAGCTACAGCTAAAGGTGGCTTACTTTTCATACTTAAAAATCTTTTCTTTTGGATCAATGCTACTGCAGAGCACATGTTATTATTGATGGTTGTTACCACAACTTTATTGGAAGTTCTATTTTATTCTTACTTTGCTCTCTTCCAAAATAAACTCTTCATGGGCTCTATTTAGGGTAGGATAGGTCCCTACGTTATTTAGTGACATTATCCTTTAAGGAATATTTCTGTAAATTGACGAATTTGAATACAACTACAAAAATAGTACTAATCTTTAAAGATAAATAAAGGCACTGAAATCTTTCGAAACCTCTCATCATTGACTGAAAATCTAAAATTATAATTGTCAATGATATATGACTATTTTAAGTTTTGTTCTAGCTTCATATCACAATGGCAAAGGTCCATTGACTTGTTTAAAGCCATCAGGATTTCCCAAGGTTGAAATTGATAAGTTAGATGTTTAAGTTTTGAAACCATACTTGGCTAATCCTCAGGCTTTCCAGCAAAGGCATGTTGTGAGTAAAGTTAAAAGTTTCACACCCACTTTGCTACAATTCTATTCAGTGTCCTTTCTGCAGCAGAGAGCAACATTTCTCATAGAAGTTAACATAGAAACTGCAATGTTTTTGACTTCTCCTTTGTTCCCTCTAAGTGGATCTGCACGAAACCTGATATGCCATAATTCAGTCAATTCATCAAATGTCATCAAAGTTATTAGCTAACCAAAACAATGTTTCAAGGGAAACCTGAAAATTACTCATAACCACACAGTCCCGACCACTAACTAAAATTGAAGTGCAGTCATGGCTATGAAATGTAACCTAAAACCCTTGAAACTGCTTTGTATGGTTAGTTCCACAAACCATAATTTGAGCCAAATCTGGGAAACTAGATCACAGTCACCAAATTTCACTGCTCACAATCTCATGCATGACATGACAAATAACATCACAAATGACATAATTGACTTTAGTGATGACATAAAATATTACTTTGTATTGACATTATGGATAACATCACTATGGATATAGTAGCCTTTGTTTGCTGGGGTGATTGTTATTATTTAAGGGTATTAGTTTTCTCATTTCTGTTATAAATTGATTTAAATATTGGGAAGTCATGGCCTGTGTATTCGCAGGAGAGTTAAGGTTTTCATGTTGGGGAAGTAAGTTATGGTTTGTGCAGTCAAACATAACTGTCCAATTTCAGTTTTTAATAATATATTCTGTATCTATAACTTCAATTTATCATAGTTTTATAAGAGAATTTTAACGTTTTTTTAAACATACATTATCAGAAGAAAGCATAATTTCTCTTTAACAAAGTTTTCTTAAGTAAATTTATGTTATTTTGATGCTATCCTATGTTCTTCCTATGTAAAAAATAAAACCCGTTTCACAAGACCTTCAACCCTCTATGGGCAACCAAACAGTGCTACACAAAAGCATAACGCATTGCACAGTGGGGGTTGGCTAACCTTCTGAACGGTTTTACTACATAGTGCAGGCCTGGCCTTCAGGAGGTGACGCAGATCTAGCCCATATGGCCAGACTTTTGGCCATGCTCTTCGCCCAACTCACTATTGAACCCCAATCTCATCCATGCTTGACCTTTTGATGCACATAACAGTAGTTGGGTGCGGAACGTGGACTTCAGCCAAACACAGCACTCAAAACATTGCAGGTAACCGATTGACACAGTGCACGGCCTTTGGCTATGTACAAAGGGGCTGGTATTTGACCAGGCCCAACCTCCTACAAGTGACCAACTCAAGCTGTCCACAGCTGTCAGCTCTGAGCATTGGGAATTTTGAGGACTTTACTGGCATCTGACAAGATTCTGTGCCCAACTCACTGCCGGCTCACAGCCACTTCAGTGCTGGCCTTTAACTCAGTGGTGGTTGGCCATCTGGCAAGGCCGTCTGCAAGATCCTGTGCCCAACAGGTTCAGGGTGCCAAACATTCATTGTGAATGGCCATTTGTTCTGTGCAGCACAGGTTGACTGCAAATCAGCTCGCAATCTGTCACGGGTGATCGGATTTGGTCTTAGTACCTAGCAAAGTGGTCCATTTAATGATGAAGGAGTTTGAATTTCTCATATCAAAATAAAATATAGCCCTGGTGTTTTGAATTTCGAAAAAAGGAGTAGAAGGATCATTTTGCCATTTCAGTGGCGATACATCCACTGAGAAAAGCCACAAGCCACATTTAATAGTACTGAGGAAATGCACTTTCTAATATTGACCAATCCATTGACCAAGCATTATCCTATACCTCAGAAGCTCAAACAAATGAAGGGTAAAGCGAGCCAGTATCTACAGCCTGAAACCTTTATTTTAAATTGCTGTCTAAGAATTTAAAGGTCTGATAGTGTCATCTTTTTTTTCAGTTTTTTTATATTTAAGCTATTGAAATTAATTTTGCATCCATGCAGTTTCATGCACATTTGATTTGAACTAGAATTAGTTACATCAATATTTCAAGAGGCATAGGCATGACTTACCATGTCTGTGGTTTGAGTGAATTGATGATAACTCCCCTTTTCTGTTGTCAAAGCATTTCTTTAATCCTCTACTGCTTCAAATTTTATGCCAACTTCAGAATGTCAGACATCAATGTTTTGGCTAATTTGTTTGATTTGATAGATCATTCGCAGCGCTTTGCATATGGAGTGGTTTGTGTACAATTCTTTTTTAATTTAAATTCCTCATGTTGCTTGTGATTATCGTTCGTGGTTCTGCTTATTGTGGCAACATGTCCTAATTTACCCCATGCAGGATTTGGATCAATAAACCAGCATACATGCTTCTCTATGGTCGATTCTCCTGGATTAAAGAGTCATAAATCCCTTGCTATATCTCTGCCATAAGTCTTGCATTATTGCCTTGTGTTAATTAAAAATTCTGCTTTCGTTTATCAACGAGGTTGATTGTATCACTTCAGCTGATATGTTTATCAATTCTTCTTGTGATTCAGCATGCACAATTTAAAGATGTTATTAACGGCAAGCCTTCCCAACTACACCAGTCTTTATGCAGCTTTTCCAAAGAAAAAGCCCAAGATTTCCAAATAAACTAATGAGAGGGCTTGTGAAGTGACATTTTTCTGTTTTTCAATTTAATTCCCATGTGTGATGTTTTATGCCTAATTCACAAATGCATGTTAGAGAATTAAAAAACATACTACATTAATACTACTTTACAAACTCCAAAATGCCTCTGTAAAAAGGCCGATAGTCGCAAGAGCCAAAATTAATCCTGGGATTTAGAATTACGAATGCTTTTTACATCTTTCTGAAGTCCATACTGATAGATATGCTCCTACTTCGGCTACAGTAAAAATATTCCTTCAAAACTGTTATGACACTTCATGGTAATATTTACTGTGGCATGTAGATTTTACTAAATAATTGTCAATTGGCTTTTGTGGGTCATATGCAGTATTAACATCATTAAAATTTAGAACCAGATTCTAACTCTCTGAATTTTCTGCTAATTGCTATTAGGAAATCGCTATTCCTAATGTATGGAACATTTATTTTTACATTTCCTGGTTCCCAGTGGGTTGAAAAGTGACCTACCTCATGAGTATTAGGGCCTTATTATGTTTGAACTGCCCGACAGATTAGGAGTACTCTCCTGCCTTGCCGGCGGTCCTTTGGTGTTTCTAGGGCGTGTCTATGAAAAAGGCACAGCAATGGGAATATCAAAGGTAGTACCTGCACGGCATGGACTGCTGCAGTCAATGCTGTGCAGGTACTGGTGTGCATGCACACAAGTTGACACATGTTGTGCCCCCCTGTCTGCATCCATATGGCGCGAGGTACCAGGGGGCCCAGTATGGCCCCCTTCATTTCCTCACCTCCACACTTTGCATGGCAGTCATGGCAGTCTCACCTCCATGTGGTGGTGAGAAAACTTGTAGTCTGCTTGGCAGGGCTGCTGCGGCCCCACCAAGCATATTGCGTCCTCAAGACTGCTGCGGTACAGCCAGGGATCTCTGGTCGTGATGAGCTGGTCGGAAGACTGCTACCCCTGTGCACCTGTGAGTCTGGTGGTCTCCTAAAAAAAACATTATGAGGTAGGCTGCAGTTTGTTACCCATGTGGAATGATAGCCATCACAGGGATGGTGACCTGCTGGGGTCAGCAAACAACCATTGTCTATGATTGCTTTTAAATATAGTAATCTTGTTTTTAATGCAGCCCGTTTTCCTCAAGGAAAATGGAATACGTTACAAAAACAAAAGTGAAACATCTGACTTTCATTTCCGTTGGACCACTGTCTACTCTACACAATATTTTTTTAACATTCTCAAAGGGGAAGAAATTTCTTGGGGACCCAATCACTTTTGTGAATTCCTTATTACTACCTTTCAGTAGTAAGTACAATTTTTAATGTTTTGCAACCACAATTTAATTGCGAAACATTCATACATACTACTGCAAATTGCTATTTGGAATGGATGCCCTAAACACATGCCTTCCAAATACCTATTCAGTATGTAGTCGCCAACCCAAATTGAGATTCCGTAGCATGTTACTGAACTGCAGTTTGGGTTTCATATATATCAAAAGACCTGATCCTGCAAATCAGACTATTTGCGACCTTAAAAAGGCTTTGCAATATCTGGCCCTTAGTGAGATACACAAAGAGATCACTTTATACTGATGCAGCGTAAGCCTGGTAACATTTTTTATTTTACGCCTACTCTCCCTTACTGCTCTAACCATACTGGCCCCTTTATGATTAGACATTGTGCAGTATTTCTATTCACCACAGAGGCAATGATCGTCTGATGAATCTTTCTCCCCCAATAGGAGGAGTGGAAATTAGTGTAGCAAGATCACCATGTTAGCTGTCCAATGAGGACCATTTACTGACTGCCAACTCACAGATTTGAGGTCAGAATTAGGTGCACCACTCTTGGAACCATGCTGTAGAAATAGAGAATGGCAACAGGAAGACCCAACCTCTTGAAGATTAAGTAGAATAAGAATTAAGAAGACCAAAAGCTCTGCACCAGCAATGAAAAACAAAAGAATGAAACACCTGCTGTTCTGTCAGAGCTCGCTTACTCTCCCCAAAACACATTTAAATCATTAGTAAACAGTACAGTTTGAATAAAAGAACTAACAGGACTCAATAATAGACTCAGACAGATATTAGATTAATTTGGACATTTACCAGGCTTTATCAGATGGTTATTAGCAGAATCAGTATACAGAGTTACAGAGTCCCACCCATAAGGCAGAAGGATAGTTCAAATCCTACGAAGAAGGGGAAAGGGTTCAAATGTAAAGCTCTTTAAGGGAATGGCCATTAATATAAACAAAGAAATGAAAGCAAAGGAGGTTTTAGTTCATCAGTTACTGACTGTAGCATCAGCAAGTCAGTCCAAATTTAAGAGAGAAGTTTATCAAGAATCGATCAGCATAGTATCTTGGTCTCAGAGTAGGAAAAATCTGAATGGTGTTACCCCTTCTCTCGAGTTTCTTCTTTTGTAAAATCTCTAATAATGTCCTGGTGAAGTAGCATCACACCACCATCATGTGTTCAGCTTCAAATATTGTCACCCAGGACACTTGCAACATTGAGATGCTTTCCCATGTTGGTCATGCTAAAAAAAAGATTCAAGGGTCCACATAGGTATAACATCGGGAAAAGGAGATACAAAGTAATCATCTTATCGCAATAGCTAAAATTCTGTTCCCACAGGAATATTTCACTGTCCACGGTGAAGAAACGTTCAGGAATGTCGGGTGTGCACATGTACAGGACAAATGAAGCAACATTTTACTAGTGGAAAATGAACCATTGTATGAAGTCAGGGTAAAGATCAGCACTAGAAAAAAGCATTTTCTAAAAGGTTTTGAAGTTAGAATCAAATGTTTTCAATTAAACAACTCTAAACTTAAATCAAATATAATGTGATGAAATCAATTCAAAATAAAGAATATATAGAACTTTAACATATCATTATTACACGAAGACAGCTAACGTTAGAACTACTCTACTACCACAATTTCTTCCTCAGCATTCATATAAGTGTATATGCAATATATTCAAGTTATCCCGTAGGGCTCTGGGATGATACGACTGATAATGTAATAATGAGTTCCTATCCGTCCCTTTTTGATGGACCAAGGTACTCAATGTATTCTCCTGCACAATGATGTCAAGATCTAGGTAAACCGCATGTTCATTACTTATTGTCCAAGTGAATCTTAAACAGGGATCAAGATTATTCAACCAGTTCAAGAATTCAAGGAGGATACTTTCCTCTGCAGTCCAAACACACAACACGTCATCAATATACCTCTTTCAGAGACCAATATGTCTCTGGAAGGGGTTTGACGAGTGGTACGGGAAGTGTTCCTCAAACTGGCCCACATATATGGAGGCCAGACTGGGCGCAAAAGTTGCGCCCATAGATGTACCGGACACTTGCAAGTACAGATCTTTTTTGTAGCAGAAGTAATAACGTGTCAGAGCAAGCTCGATACACTGGAGCACGAACGATTGAGGAGTGTCATAAAACCAGTCTTGCTCCCCCAGGGCTCTAGCTGCTGCCACCAGCGTAGCTTCCTGGGGGATACTGGTATACAATGATTCTATGTCAATTGTGACTAGAAATTGTTGTGTGGAATCAAATTCAAAATCATTCAAAATATTCAGGATGTCCGTTGTATCCTGTATATACGATGGTTGTCGGAGGACCGATACCCTTAAGAAGAAGTCCGCAAATTGGGACAGCTGCTCAAGGACGGATGCAATTCCCGACACTATCGGGCGCGCCGGAGGGAGCCGCTGTGCTTTATGCACCTTTGGTAATATATAGAAGGCTGGTGTTCTGGGCTTGCTGTTAACCAGAAACTCTGCCTCATTGCTCGTGATCCACTTCTTACTCTTGGCCTCCCCCACCATCTTGGTGATCAGATCTTGGAGTTCACCCAGGGGGTCCCTAGGGAGGTGGAGATAGTTTTTCCGTTCACCCAACAGACTCAGGACTTCTATGTCATAGTCGGTGGTATTCATAACTACAACTGCCCCGCCTTTATCGGCGGACTTTATAGTTATAGCATCATTGTTCTGTAATGTCTTCACTGCCTCCCAATCATCATGTTGTTAAAACAGCCACGTTGGTCAAGTTGTTCCAATTTTGAAATTTCATCCAAAACCTTTTGTTCAAATACCAGAACCTCTGGTCCCACCAAGGAACTGGGTGGACAGAACTGGGATGGACACCGCAAATTAGTCGAAAAAACTGATTGTCGTTCTGCATCTTTATTAAAAAAGAATTTTTTAAGTTTAATCTTTCTCATGTTTTCATGAAATTCCATCCTACATTTAAAGGCATCATGTTGTGGGGTGGGGACATACCCCAATCCTTTATTAAGAACCCTTGTCTCACTCGGTGTTAATTCATAGTCTGACAGGTTCATAACTATGTTGTTTACAGCAGGGTTCTGCCCCAACTGCGTGTTATACGTGGGGATAACATTGGCCATTGCTGTCCCTGATTCTGATTCTGTCAGGCCCGGCCTCTGCCCCTCTGTCCGCCCCCTCTGTTGCCCCTGTTGGTATGTCCTAAAAAAGAACGCAACAAAGCCCCTAGATCTTCGTTGGACTTGGAGTGATGGTCAAACCTTACCCTCCAGGGTTGGTTGGCTGGGCCCCTTCTTCCTCCCCACTCGAGGTGTTATCAAAAGTCCAATTCTGGGGTGTTCTTCTCTGCTGTTGTCTACCCCCCTCTGATAGTTAAATTGCGGCACCTGCTCTCTTCCCTGTTGATAATGTTTATCATCCACATAGGGAAAAGCCCATTCGTGAGTGTACCTCTCAAGATTCCTTTTTAGGCCCTTTATTTTCTGGTTCACCATGTAGTTTATATAACCTGCCAGATCCTCTTGGATCCATAACAGTTGTTCTTTTGTGTCGGTGATGGCAGTGTCTTTCTTCAGGGTTTCCTCTATTTCTAAAATCTCCACCAGTAGTTCATCACTCAACCTCTTAGCCGTATTTATAATTAATATTAGCCAATCCCTTTTGGGCAATATAACTCCAATCTAATCTAAATTTCTTGTCTTCTAAAAAAATACATGGCTCAATTCTTACTAACAAACTAGCTGGTGCGGCTCCAGCACGGAGATACTCTGTCATCAGAGCCCCATGCAATGCCACCCTGACCTGACGTTTCTTGGTATTACTTTCTTGGTATTACTAAGTCTCTCCCATTCTTCCCTTACCGAACTTGTATTGGTCAAAGAGGAATCTGGGAAAAGTGATGGACCTGACAGAATAGCGGCGATCTGATCATCAGAGAACGGCAAGCAATTCCTATCCATCCCTTCACCACACAATTTCTATAGGAAAATTCCACAGGCGAACCCCCAGGCCAACAGTGCGTGCTGCTGACTATGTAAAACACTCTTCTGGTTGGTCCAGTTTATTTATAAAATCCTTTAACAATTCTTTTAAAGCACTCTCATGGCTGAGCCGACATTAAAAGTGTACACCACTTTATGGATTTAGTTAGAAAATGTCAGGTTTTTAAATATTGAGATTTGTCGTGATTCCAGTTTTTAATTCAAGAGAAAGATATATATTATTTTTTTTTGCAAGAGGGGACAAGATATATTGTATTTGATTTAGACCTCTACAGAGATCAACAAAAAAGAGTAAAATTTACATTTTACAAAAGTTGATTTTCGTTATAAAACGGGTCACAATGTATATTTTTTAAATAATTGTAAAAACATTTAAGAAATTATAAAAAGGTTAAAACCTTGTATAGTGAATATATTATATCTAAAACATATAGGTTTTAAAAACCAAAATCTAGCCTCTACCGGAATTTTATTTAGGCAAATGTATATCACATGAGCTATATCTTGCTCACCTCCATTGCAAAGGTCACATATACCTGTATTTTTGTCAGATTTATTCCAGTTTATTGTGTAAGCTTTTAGTGGTAATATTCCTAAACAGAGCAGAGTAATGCAGCATCGGAAACTCTGTACTATTGTAAATTGCAGGTATCTTTGCTGATTCTCATATACTATAGTGCCTGCGAAGGATTTGTATTGTGGTAGCTGGGTACAGTGCTTTACATCCAGTTCACAGCTTATTCTTGGGGTCAAGGTATTTAGGAATAACTTCAGAAGTGCAGGAGTCCAAGATTTTAAAAGTGCTATTGAGCATTCTGAAAGATCTAGTGCTGTATTAAGATTCTTATTCAAAGTATATTGCGCAGATTTGCTTTTAAATGTTTCTAACTTTAATAGATCCCTCAAAAATCCTACTTCAGCATGCAATAAGTAATACACCCATCTTATTATGTTTGCTATAGCCCTAGCAAAGGTGCTAACTATGGTCAGCTGGAGGCACAATGCTTGAACTGGGACCGCTTGATTAACCTTTATGATTTTTTGAAGCAGGTTCCCTTCTCTCATGTTTACAGCTTTCCATTTTGGATTGGAATGTATTCTAAGGCATAGTATAAAATAGGAGGTATTTTCCTGCGGTATACTTCTATTAGGGAATACAAATGCCTGTGTCCGGAGGGGAAATATAATTGCTTTAGGGCTCCAATGTGAGTGTCTGCCTTAAGGCCTATATGCTGAAGATGGGAAGAATCCTGTACTGTCTGAGAGAAAATTCTCCCAAAGTAGGTGTATTCTTTAGCTACCTCTCTTTGTCTCCCACCGAGTGACCAATTAAAATGAAATGTTTTTTCCCTCTGAACAGTACAGCCTTTGTTTTAAAGATGTTTGCTTTAAAAAAGAATCCTCAGTATAGCTGAATAATGCATTTAGGTTTCATTGTAGGCCGATTGGGGTGAGGTCCATCATAACCACATCGTCCCCATACATTAAAGTGTGCATGTTACTAGATGCTAATCTTGGGGGACAGTTATTTATTTTAAAGCAGTCAGGGAGGTCACTTATAAAAAGGGAAAATAAAAGAGATGCTAAAAGACAACCCTGTTTTAGGCCACTTTTAGTAGTTATTATTCAAGTCAACCCCTCCAATTTGTACTCTACACTACGTTGATGAATGTAAAGAGATGCCAGCCTTAAAAAAAAAAACAGGTATTTCAATCTTCTCTAATTTACTCCATAGTGTGAGTCTGTCTACTCTATAGAAAGTTGTCATAAAATCTAGAACACAATTATCTAGAACACAATTTAAACAACCTGTGACTTGAACGTTACATATTTATCGTCTTCAGAGTTGCGATATTATCCGTTACAGAGTGTTTTGGTCAAAATCCTGTTTTTGTCATGGGAATCGCCCCTCTGGAGAACACCCAGTCTTTCAGCTGATTCAGGATACTGGCCACAAAGATCTTCCCGGTTGCATCCAAAAGAGCAATTTCATAGTAGTTACTTGATATTAAGCGAGAGCCTTTTTTAAAGAGTGTTATCATAATGCTCCCCAGCCATGATTTAGAATTAGCTTCATTCTTCTGGATTACCCTGAAGGACTATAACCGGGATTTTATCTGGTCCCATAGCCGCTGGAGATCTGGTGTTCTATATATATTGGGCAATATGTTGTTCAGATGGTGCTGAGATAGCCTGGCTCATTTCGGTCTTAGTATTGCTGGATTTGCCGAAATTGTCATCGATCTCATTTGCTTTGTACAAGTGAAGAAGATATTTTTCCCAGTCATATGTAGACACAGGAGAGGATTTTAGGAATTTTTTGTTCCCATTGTTTTAGCAATTAGGTTCCAGAATGCTTTGCTGTTTTTATGCATAGTTGCTACTTGAAGGTCTGTCCAATTTTTATTGTTTAATTCCTTGCTAGTTTTTCGCTTGTGTACTTTTTGTAGCAATGATACTTCTTTCTTTCTATCCTCTCAGTAAATATGAAATTGCTCTCTAATTAATTTGTTGAGATTGATTGTATCTTGATCAGATGATTTTCTATTTGATCTTTTAGTATTCAATTCCTGATGATTTCTGTAGTGTACTCACAATGGAGGAAAGAGTGTTTTCAAAGACGGTGATATGGTCATTGAAATAATTAGATTGATCTAACAGTGAAGACATTATTGCAGCGTTCATTTTATTGATGATGTTGCCACTCCATATTATTTGCCCTTCTTTTCACATGTGTTAAGGCCCATGGGGAAGCATAATGTAATGATGCTTCTAACTTCAAGTGTACAATTGCATGTAGCTTTCCTGACTGAATTGTGACCTTAAGTACAGAGCTTTTTCAAAAAGGCCCAGACTGCAAATTATGTAATCGAGAATAGAAGAACTAAAAGTTCCCTTTCTTGTATTTGCAGCCGGGACATCTCCTTCTACTCTTCCGTTCAGTACTACCCCATTAATACCTTTGGACAACTCAAGTAGCATTTTCCCACGCTTATCAGCTTTTATAGAGTTTGGAAACACTGGTGTGGGAATAGACTATGCTTCGTCCAGTTCTTTATTCGTACAAATTTTCAGGAGAGCATTAGAGATTTTCCCATTAAAGTCACCTATTCGGAGAGCTTGAGATTTCCTGATTGATTTTATTGTAGTTTCTATTTTCTCAAATATTCTTGCTATTAGTAGATTATATTCAGGGCCTGGGGGGACATAGATGTTAAAGATAAATAATACTTAAGCTGAAGCAGATTTTCTTTCCGGTATTTTATTTTGATGCATTGAGTGTTATTACAGGATAAATCTATTACTTCAAAGTTCCACTGTATTTCTTCCCTTAATAAGATTGCGAGGCTACCTTTTGCGTGGCCTCTTGGTACCCCTAATGCCGGCATTTCAAATACAAAGTATTTTTTCAGGTTAAAGCTGTTTAAAAACCATGTTTCTTAGGGACATACTATTGATGGAGAGTTTTCCAGGATTAGTGCTAGTTTTTGAAGGTTCTTACTAGCAATATTCCATGATGCAAGGGTGAAAGGTCTGCTAAAAAGGGAGTTTGTTTACCTTTCCTAGCCTGTTGCTATTTAGGCTGCCAGAGATCCAGGACCAAGTATTTGCCTTCGGTGATATTTTTGGTTTGGCTAGATTACAATTACAGATCGTCCCTCCCCGTCATTGATGCAGATGGTTAATTTTTCTTCTAGGGCACATAATGAGCTCTTGGTGCTGAAGGTATTTTGATTATGGTGTTGCTTCCTACTCTGTGTCGGCTCTGCTGTCCCTATTTATATCTGCTGTGTGAGTTTTTCGATAGACTCTGACTACATCGCACCCATTTATATGTAGGGAGTCGCTCTCTTAAAAATTATAGATGGACTCACGGTAGACCAATATTCTACTCTTGCTGTAGTGGGACCAGATTTATTCGGGAAGGCTACTAATTTTATTTTTGTTGAAGTTAGAGAATGAAGAGAGTGGACCATATGAAGGAGTTTTAATATCTTTTGTCGATTCAGAGGTTTGTTTCCTGTAGGAAATAAGTCAATTATCTCTAAAGTATGATATTGACTCTGAGTTTTGTAATATTGGGTAAACTTCTCCTTCCAAGTCGGTTTTAGGATGATGATCTTTTACTGTGTTCAAGCTTTTAAAATTTGGCACATAATTGGGGTTCAATTGTGGAGGGGTTTTCTTTTTTATAAACAGAGGATAAAAGTCCTTGTTTTGAAGTAATTCTGATGAAGGTGGAATTTCTGGTTCTACCCTTTTTGATTCTCCTGATACTTCTTGTGTAGGAAGCATTAGCTGCGGGAACATTAATTTTTGGGATTTTCATTTAGAGAATCTTCACTTACTTGTTTTTTTTTCCTTCTCTTTGATGTTGTAATTGGCCTTAAAACTGTTGCAATTGTTTGTTTCGGAGTTTACAATCCCTTTCTTGTCTTCATTCCTTTTTTATATAAGGATTGAATTGAAGACTCTTGTGCTTTTCTTTGTTTGAATATTGGGAATCTTGGGGTGGCATCATGTGGGATGCTTTCGCTTGTAGGAGTAGAAAATAGTTTGTGAAGGGAGTCGATTTTATCTCCCTTTATACACTTAATGTTCCCTTTTTTCTTGCTCCTTCCGCTAGTTTGCGTTGATTTTTTAAACTTAGTAGGAGCGCTTTGTTCAATGTGGAGTACTTTGCAGTCTTGCTCCTTTTTCCCTTTATAGATGTCCTCATTTCCAATTACGTTTAAGGTTTGATTATCTCGCCAAGATTGCTTATTTCTCTTGCGGTCCAGCAGCTATTGGAGTATTCCAGTTTGAGTTTCCAAGATCTGGTCTGAGTTATTGGTGGATTTCTCCAGAAGTGCCAATTTTGACTTGAGAATCCTTTGAAGTCAAAAGTGAATTAGATTTATAATCCTGCTTGTTGGTAGACTGCGTGGAACTAAACAATGGTAAATCTGGAGAGTGAGAGAGATTTTCCTCCATACCTGATAGGCTACTTGGAGTGCTGTTGAATAGTTGGAGTGTCTCCTTTGTTATTTTAGTTGCAACTGGGAGTGGCACTGAGCTGCAATTTATATCTGGCAGACTGAAGTCTGTATCTGGAATGTAGGAAGATACTGCTTTCACTACTTGATAAAGGGTTTTCTAATTCTCACCTGCAGAAGTGGGCTCAGAGAAAATATTTCCTTCGGATTCATCAGCTCGTTGGTTTAGCTTATTGATTTCTATTTTCTCCATTCTTATTTTTTCTTCATCGCTTTGGTGTACCAATGCTTTTGTCTGCTTAGTTGTTTAATTTTTACAGTCAGTCTTCATGGCAAAGAGAAACAAAATTGTTATTTCTGAGGTTGCCGAGAGGACTCATATGTGAGCAGATTTAAGTTTACTCTGTCTTAAAGACTGCTCTTTGCCTAATCTTTTCATGTGGATTGTCCGGTTTCTTAATCTCTTTTAAGCCATATATCGAGAAAAACTTTTGTTGGAACTTAATGGGTCAATACGTTGGTATATATTATGGACTAAGCCAAATAAAGATAATATTCCTTCTGCTTTTTGCTCCTACCATCCAGTTCGGCATTTCAAATACTTTTGCTGAGTGTGATTACTAGTTAACCTGTAGCAGAGATTGATTTTCTTGGGAGGGGGTTTGTCTCTGGGGATCAGAAGGAGTGCACTTTATAGAAAAGCATATTAGGTGTTTTTATTTTATTGGCCCCCCTCCATAAGGTCTGCACTGACTTCTGATACACCCTTTCAACCAGAGTTGTAAACTCCAGGCATGTTTTTGATAGAGAGGATTTTATACCTAGTCCTCTGACTGCGTTTGCGCAAATCAGGATCTGATTTCCTGTAGTGATCCACGTTCAAGCCTATCAAACACTCCTAAGAGACAGAGAGTAGGATTTTATTGTAAGGGGTGATCCTGTGGCTACAGATCTCAATGATAGGTACTAGATAGCTGCTGGCTGGCAGGCAGGAGACAAGCAGAAGAACACACAAAAGCCTTTAAGCGAATGTTCAAACAAGTTGATGGAGTGAAGCAAAGGAGTGAGGCGAGGCAAAGGGGTGAGACAAGTTGAAGGGGAGGGGTGAGGGCTAGAAGGAGTCGGAGCTCACCGGGTCCACCCGCAAGCTACAACCAGACTGAGCTGGGCGGTTTCCGTGGGGACCCAAGCTTTCTCTCTGCTGAGGTTCATCAAGCCCTCCGCGCTTGATCTCCTCACCTTTCTTTCCAGCGCTGTATGGAGGGATCCCTGTTTCAAATTAGGTGTGGATGCTACAATGACCTCCTCTCTTCGATACCCCACCATGCTCAACCTCTGCCTCGTCTTGTTCGGCCCGCCTCTGGATTATGCCGCAGGAGTCAGAAGTGGTATAAATCTGTCACAATAAACAAAGCTTTAGAGCTTGGGTCCCAGCAATGCCACCACACCTTCATCTTACTGGGTTGGTGCGATTTGCTACTGGAAAAGGCACTGACTCACTCTGTCTCTGTCTCTGTCTCTACTATGAGACCTGCTCCAATTAAGTGCCTAAGGCCCTGGTGCCAGTTGCACACCCGGGCATTAAAACTCTCCTGAGGCGTGCAGCTGGTGCACTGAGGCACCAACGATAAGCCCAAATGAGCTTTGTACTGTGGCGGCAAGCAGGAGTGACGGGGTCTAAAGCTTCCTGTCATAGCTGTTTCCTTCAGCTGGGGTTGAAGCCTGATGCAGCCGCTGACGAGCCGCAGCCCACCTCCACTGGTACAGGCACTGCACAGTGCCTGCCACCTGGTACAGGGACATGCCCACCAGTCCAACCACACACCCCCCAACACATTGGGGGCCCGCAATGGGCCCCTGGAGACATTCTCTGCATGCCTTTCCATGGCGGTTCCACCGCCACAGAAAGGCTGGCTACCGCCGGAATCATAATCATGCCAGCAGAGCCTGGCCCTGCACCGGCATCATTGTAGCGGTCCATTTCTGCCCGCTAGGCATGTGTGTGGACTGGTACCAGCGGAAAAGTGGTGGGCGAAGATTCTCAAATAAAGCAATTTTTCCCTAAAAAAATATGCAGTTTTCTTTAAAGGAGAATAAGATGTTTAATTTTTTTTAAAGATATACAAAGTTTTCTTAGGAGTTGGCAGGCAGAGATCTCATAGGCCATTGCCTTTATTAACATTCAAAAAGATGAAGCTTCCTGGTTGTTAATGGCTTTTCACGTCCCTTAAAATGGTAGAAAAATAATAATGTTTTGCTACTGGATTTCCATTGCAAAACATTATTATAGATATCACAAGGAATTGGTAGTTGGAAGAGATGCCTTCAACATACCCCTTCCAAATACTGATTTATTCTTGCTATTTTAACCCAAAAATGTAATGGTAATGTGCTAATATAAGTGATGTTAGAATTTGGGTTCCAGGTTGACTGGGGTATAAGCCCTGGTCAAGCAGTTACCACAATCCAAGTCAGGGTAAGGCACAAGCAAACCCTAATGTAACCTGTGCTCACCCTCTGGTAGCTTGGCACAGTGCAGCAAGGCTTAACCCCTTCAGCGCTGCGCGGATTCCCCCGCGGTGCTGAAGGGTTCTAGCGCGGGCGTGGTCATGACGGAACGGTTCCGTCATGAGCACAGCTCAACCGATGCTCATGACGGAACCGTTCCGTCATGAGCATCGAAGGGGTTAAATTTAGAGGCACTGTGTAAAGTATTTGGACAATACTTCAAACAGTAAAAGACTAAAACCACCACATAAAAATATTGCATACCAGTTTAGAAAAATAGAGCTTAATTTTATAAATGAAACAAGGCAAAAGCGACAAAAATCCAATAAGTAGAACTGAATAATAGAATTTTGAAGAATAAATGGTAAAATAGTGCTTAAAAGCATAAAGCGCCAACCGGGGAAATCTGGTTGCGCTAGACTAGGTAAAATCCAAAGGTTTAGGCCAGGCTCAATGGAGCCTAGATCAGATACAGTCCCAGATGAGTCCTGCTGGAGGTATACCTTCTCAAGTTTTGTGGCAAGAGTCCCATTCACAGGGGAGAAGATCCCCGGGAGCAAGGAGAGTGTTACTGGCGATGGTTGGCGTGGCACAAAGATCAGGCTGGGCATCACCGATGGGTGGGCTGGGGCATCACAGTGGCTCTACACAGCAGCAGACAATGCTTGCTGTGCGAAGAGACAAGCTTGCGGCAGCTCGCGCTAGTTTCTGGTGAAAGCGGCGCAGTTCCAGTGCAAATGGGCCAGTTTGCGAAGAGTCCAAAAGCTTGACTTTATGAGCAACAGACCTGCACCAAAGACCCAGGGACCAGAAAGGCACCTCTTAGGGGGCAGGAACTCGTTGAAGACAGGTCCAGGAGCTGTGGGGAACCTGTTATATCCCTGAGGTTCAAATCAGGAGGCAAGCAGACTAGCCCTTTGAGTCCCTCTGGGGTTCTGGGTTCAAGATGGGTTCCGGGTCTAGTTCTTCCTCTCCAGCCAAGATGGCAGCACAGCAAGGCAGCAGCTCCTTCAGAGTGGCAGTCTAGCAGAGTTGAAAAGGTCAAAGTGCCAACAAGGGATTTTGTTCAAAACAAACTATCTAGTTGTATAATTCAACAGAATGTCTTTTTCATGAAATGTGGATATGAATTGACCCTTTCTTTCATGATTTATTGCTCAACCAATGGTGTACCTTACTCCTTTTTACCCTGATTTATACATAACAATATTTGTGTTTATTTCACAAAAACATTTCCCGTGTGTGTTGCTCTTTATATTTGACGATTGAATCAGATGATTGATATCTTTCATTGGTGTTAATTTTGAAATACACTTGCCAATTCATTTCTGTTGAATTATACAACTAGATAGTTTGTTTTGAACAAAATCCCTTGTTGGCACTTTGACCTTTTCAACTTGTCTGCCCAAGCCCTCAAGGGTATATTGGGTCTTTCCCTTCATCTGCATCAGTCTAGCAGAGTGGCAGTCCTTTCAGCAGCACAGCAGTCCTTCTTCCTGGCAGAGTTTTTACAGGTTCAGAGCTGTACTGAAGTGGTCAGAGGTCCAGTATTTATACACAGTTGGGCCTTTGAAATGGAGGAAACACAGTGCACAGAGGTCTTGCCCTTCCTGCCTTGGCTACAGACTCACTACAGGGGGTATGCAGCCATTTTTATGGGGACAGGATATAGTCTATTCAGGTGTAAGTGAGGCCTCCCATCTTGCCAGGGGGGCCCATCTAGTCACACCTAAGCTCCCATTGTGTGTGGCTGTCTAGGGGGCATACACAAAGCCCAGCTGCAACCCACCCCAGATACGTGATCAGAGGCACCAAATAGCAAAAGTAAGAAAATACCAACTTTCTAAAGTGGCATTTCCAGAACTGCAATTTAAAATTAGGGGTGGGCGTAACTTGTGGAGTTAACTAAAAACTAGGCCTGGACGGTAAATTCCGTTCCGCTCGCGGAATTGGCGGAATTTGGGCAATCCGCGTTCCGTGGAGGATGCGGAATTGCTCAAATTTCCACGATCCGTGGCGTCGCGAATTTTTCTCTTATTCGCGCATTCAAAATGTGTGTTTGCGCACGCAAGAGCGACTTACCAGGATCCCTGCGTTCGCCGACGAGTTTTCCTATCCGTTCGCGTGCGCCACGAGATTTTGGTAGTTACTCCATTTTATGATGTTAAATAAAATGTGATGCCTTCCTCTATTCTTCTGTGTCCTTGCATACATTTCTGAACTGGATCCGACTGGGTTCAATATATCAATGAATGTAATTGAAGTATTCTTAAACTTAGCAATTGTAGCCTTGCTACCTGAGGATCTTTGACCTCACCAGACCACTGTCTTTCTGAACTAATTATTTACCCCAGGTCACAAATGTGTGGGGTCCCCTTGTTTTTGAAACGCATCGCACGAGATTTTGGTAGTCAGGCCACGTGATCCCACGAGAGTGTGCGATCGTGAACCCGTCATTCGGAATTGCTTGTTCCGCCCGTTCGCGAGGCGTTTTTCCTGTTCGTGAACGGTGTTTGCGTGCTCGGGGTGAAATATCTCGCAAACTTGCCAATGCAGTCACCAATTGGCGCGGCCATCTTCTCTCACTTGTCCCGCCCGCTCGCGATGAATGTTTCCTATTCGCGAATGCAGGCACCTTCCGGTTGCTGGAGTCCTGGCAAAGATTTCCACGCTGGTCCGCGAATATCCGCGGAATTTGCACACATTGCCGCAAAATTACGAATTATAGGGGAGATTACCTCAATCGTGTAGTGTAAACGCAAGAGGCAAAAGGCAGGCGCCTCCGTCCTGAGGAGACCCATTGATTTATTCAGCCTGGTTCGAAATTTGGACACACTGTCAGGGTTGTCTTCTATACCAACGCCAAATTACGACTCTGTGTGGACACTGTACTGATTGGTGTATTAGTTTGGGACACCTTGTGTTTTTGGTGTGTATGTAAACATGTATATACAGTCAAGCACTGAGCACTTTATTGCACCCTGCGCCGTCTGCACTATTGAATAGCAGCTGTCTTATGATTTTTGAATAATGCAACATTTATTGAAACATGGGCCTTTGTGTTTGACCGAGTGTAACTGGATATCTGGGGTGTGTAGATCATTGAATGATTTTTAATTCTTAATTTTTAATTCTGAGGAAGGCTCTCCTGTATTAACGGCTCTCTTTCTTAGGGGCCGAAAGGTCAACTTTCATATTGCTGGTTTGGCTTAAACATGTCATTAACTGTAAGTGTTTAAAAAATTGACCTGCCGTATTAGCCATAGGTTTACCCTAATTATTGTTCCTGTTAAAAGTACTGTCTCCAAATAGTAGGTAGTTGTCCTATAAAAGCAAAGTAGGAGTCTTGAAGCGAATGAGTTCTTATGTGAAGGCGTGGTTGTTTCTGGGGAAGTGGTTTATTACAGTGGTGTGTACTAAGGATGAGTTTGAAATCTGGGTGTTAGATTTCGGGCATTTGAAGGCTGGAGAGCGCAGAGGTACAAGGGGGATGCTGCTAATGTCTTCTTTGTGAATTATAGCTGCTCTGCATCATGGTCTATTTTTCAATGCTTTCGAAATATTTTATTTCCCTGTGTAATCCTCTTGCCCATAAGGGGGTGAACTGAGTGCGCAAATCATGTCTTGCAGAAGAAATGTAAGTGATTGTGTCAGCAGCGGATTGTGCTTTAGTTGTTGCAATGCGCCAGTTTAGTAGAATACATTTTACTTTTGTATGCAGAGCTTTGTTAATTATTTCTTTTTATTTTGTTTTATGTGAAAGGAATGCTTGGATTGGCTCATTTAGTAGGGAAGGATCTATTTCTTGGATTCTTCACAGGTGATTCTGAAAGAGGTAATGGATTTTTGGTTATCATGCTGTTGTCAGTTAGGTCCCTCTCTGTGGTGAGTGATAAAGGAAAGATCAGATTAAGTTGATTTATTAGAGGGATTACAGTTTAAGGCAAGAGACCAACAGGGTCAGTCAATAGGGGAACCAGCTATCCAAACATAGTAAGTAGTATCCCCCAAGTGCTGAAGTAATCTTACAGGAATCATTTTTTTTAATTTTGTTTCTCTACCTTTGTTTTTTACATCTTGGCTACAGGCATATTAAGTTGTCTGTTGTGCAGACGCATTGTTTTCATTATATGTTATGCTATATTCATTTGTAAAGCGCACTTAAGATACCTAAATATATTAGTCGTGCCAATATAAGATTAGAATTTGGTTTGAAAAACCAATTATTGACACGCCAATCTGTATTTTTAAAGTCTTTATTATCATTAGTCCGATCAGAGGAAGGATCTTTAGCGAAGTTGTGTTGGCTCGAAATTTCAGAAGGTGAATACTCGAGAAGTTGGCAGTCATATTTAAATAGTTGTTTAAGCAATTATAAATGCTTAAAATTAGAAGACGAAATGAGGAGTAAAACTGTATTTAAGAAAGAAATGAATCAAATGGCTGCTTTGCTTAGCACTATAGTGGACAAGGATGACCTAAGAAAAAAAACTCATTTTTGGACTATAGCTAACTCTTTTGGTAGGTTATCCCCCCAACTTTATTTGTCATACCATTTGAGACCTTTGATTAAGAACAAATGTATTCATTTAAGGATGGGTAGATATCCAACAAAGGATGGAATACCAAAATGGGAAAGTAAATGGTCATCGAATGTCTGCAGGCTCTGTGGGTTAACTGAAGAAACCTTAATGCATATTGTAACAATATGCCCAGGGCTAACAGATGCTCGAAAGTCTATCCTTAAACCGATTTTTTACGAATCGGGAGTTAGAACATGTAGGAATGCAATTATTGCCTGTTTAAGTGGTGATGATATTAAATTTGTTCATCTCTTTATTAAGTTCATCACTATTGTGGAAAAGAAATTACAAAAAATAGCTGCTTGAAGAATAATATTACACGACTATAGAGTACCAGCAACTTAATATAATTTAGGAGTTTGTAGACAATTATTAGAGATAACATTCATTTTTTTTTAGTTGGTATGATCTCTTAATGTCTACTTATTGAAATTATGAAACGTGTTACTATTGGAAGTTATTGTCGCTCACAGGTCATATTATATCAACTGTGTTACTGCTAAAATATCTGACGTTAAAACATGTTACATTAGATGTTTGCTGCTAACATAAAGCTCCTTAGTAAGCACAATGCACTTTATAGTAGTTTATAAATGGATAATAGTAAAAGGATCTCAATTGTAATATCTGCTGCTAATATATGTTACTTTAGAAAGATGTTGCTAAAATATTTTTTGCGGTTAGTAAAAGTTATTATTGTAAGCATAATGCTTTTTTATTTTTTTTTATTTTTTTCATTAAACATGAAATGATAATAGTGAAAGAATTGCAAATTACAATAACTGCTGCTAATATATGTTGTTTTATTTTGTTGCATTTTAAATGGTAATTATTGGAAGTATAATGCACTCTACTGATTATTAAGCTTTTTAATTACTGTTTTATGTAAAGGTTTTAACGTTTGGTTGAAAAATTGTTAATTATTAATTTACAAGTAGTGGTTCTTTTCAAAGGTGTTTTTATTTTATTTTTGTGTGTGTGCACATGATTGTAATGATTTTAATTAATTAACAAATACAATTACTACTACAGTCATTTGTAAAGCGCACTAGTCACCAGAAAGGGTATCCAGGCGCTTAATTATACAAATGCTCATTATACTAAGAGGTGGCCTGGGTCAGCCCCTTGCTCAAAATTGGAGGGCTTTGTTGCCCATCTCATATCTCTCCTCTTGATTCAATGGCTTCCCCCCATATTCCTGTGTTTGTCCAGTCACGGAGCATTCTGGTCTGACAGTGTGACAACTGGATAAGCTGTACCCTTCAACTGCATACTTGAGGGAATTATTTTTCCATTTATTGTAAGCACTCTATTTCCTGTCTGGCTCTCTTTTGTTCTTTTTTTTACTATCTATTCCCGCTTTAACCGATTCAGCCCCCGCCTCTTCCCTGCTCCCCTAAACACAGCTAAGATTATTCTATCCTTCATTTCAATTCTTTTAATTATTTAACTGGGTAAATGCATTGGTCTAAAGTGTTTTTTTGTTTGTTCATTCTAGTTACTGTTGGAAACATTTTCTTTATTCAGCCTTAGCTTCCATTCATTCCATCACTTCTATTGATTCCTTCACTTCACTTCCTCCCTTTCTTTCTTTCCCTGATCACGTTCTCAGAGTGTTCACTCAAGTGAACTATGGAAGTGCCTAGTCAACCTGAGCAGATGCGTTAGCCAATAGCTCTGGCTAACCACTTCTAAGGTCCCAAATGCAAGACGGATTGGCATTGCCAATGTTTGTTGTATAGGGCAACAGCCTCGATCTCTACATTCACCTTGTTGTCACCATGGAAACGGTAGCATGTTTATGACTTCAGGCAGCACACTCGCTCTGGTCCCCCAGGGGTACTAGTATTATTATGTGTGCACAGCTGCATTATGTCCACATTTATGTCCGACTGCCAACTTTAGGGTGGAAATAGACCGGTCGCAGAGTAACCCAGACACGTTGGTGCCTCCTAAAGTTTAGCAACGCTAGTGATAGGTTTATAAATGAATAAAGAAGGAAATGAGGAAACGGGGTTCAGGACAGTGAGGGTTACGGGAAGTCAAAGTATCCCCCATGCCGTGAATGACATGGGGGTTTGATGAAGCTAATTCATTCTCCTGGGTCCACTACAGTTTTGTGCACCCAGGGCCCTGAGTCCTGCATCACCTTGGAATGGGGAAAGGAGTCCTCTAACGGCTGGGTTAGTCTATCCCATAAACCCCCCTCGCTAGTTCGAACTCCTGTTTATGATCGAGGTATCACCTCTCTTGGGAAGAAAGTGTTGATATTTCGGACTGTCATTGGCTGGGTCTTTTTAACGCTTTGAACTTAGTATCAAAGAAAGCCCCTCTCGTAGCCTGTAGGTGGATTTTGTTTCTTCAAACAGCAACCTGACCACTACTGAAAGCAACAAGCAGCACCCACCCACATTCTTCCAAAAGGGATAGTTCTGTGAGGCTGGATGTCACTGAGACAGTAGGCTGCACTTGATGGTTGCCCAGGATACTATTGTCCCATCTGCTCTGAGGAACTATGAACAATAGAGATGGCTATTAATAATGGCATCAAAGCCAAGGAACAGGATATGGTGCAACGGCCAGAGCTGACGCCTTTTAAACTCCACTCCACGGTGGAGTGTGGAATTTATCAGGAACTCCACGTTCCAAGCAGAATCCGGAGCTCCCAAATTCTGCAAACTCCATAACCAGAGTAGAATATTACTCCCAGGTCAGCCCCTTGAGAGTCTTTCACTACCAGAACATGTAAAAGCCTAAAAGTACATGTCCAGAGTTTTGAATAGAATGCACCCTGCGCTCTGGGTTATCCAGGGCCTACCGTAGGGTGACTTATATGCAAGAAGGTTTGCACCTGCCAAAAGGTTTATTTTGCCAGGTTGACAGGCAGTTTAAACCACACACACAGGCTCTGCAATGGCAGGTCTGAGACATGGTTAAGGAGCTATTTAAGTGAGTGATATAATCAGTGCTGCAACCCCACTAGTAGCAGTTTTGCACTGGTTAGCAGTGATAAAGAGCTCAGAGTCCTATAATATCTAGGGGCTTCACAATAAGAAAACAGGGCAATGGCATGTCATTAACTGATAACCCCTCCATGGTATGTGAATGGCATCCAGGGAGCCTCGACCCAACCCCCTATTCTTTGTTTTCAGCCTCATACTCAAGGTCAGGCAATAACGCGAATGACGCCTGTAAGTCACTCCCCTTCACAGTTGACCTGGGCCTTTTGGTTTTCTTTTCCTTAGGTGTTGACCCCTAAAAAGATAGCGGCATTAAACACTGATTCCCCTCCACTGGAACGGCTATGTCTGAGAAGAAGTATGCACATGGTGAAGGAGGCTCTCTTACTAGCATAAAGTCACGGGTGTCGAACTCTACAACTTACAGACCAACTTTTTAGGTACTTGAAAAGGAATCTGACCAGAGCCTTTTCATTTCTTTTGAGGAGCATACTATGGAAAGGGTGGACCCGGGGTCTAACCAACCTACCCAGCAAGAAACAGAAGACCTTGGATGTGAGGGACTAAGCATACCACTCTTAAATCAAGGAGATTAAGATAAAAGACGTTTAACACTGATACTGTTTCCTTGCGATACATCCCGCACCTTTAGCATGGCAGAAACACACTGACATTTTAAGCTATGCAACTGTGCAAGCAAAATCAGCTTTGTGATAACGTAGTACAGAATTTAGGGATTGTGCATCCCTAATTGCAATTCTTTGTGAATCGCAAGTAGGAAATTGCAATTCATAATGTGCAAAAATTTACAAGTTAGTAATAGTGATTCCTAATGGGGTCACATTAGACCTACCACATTTTCTTATTTTTTTTTAGAGTTTTATATAGCGCAAACTTGACCCGAATCCAATCGGGTATCAGAGCGCTTTACGTAGCACCAGTTACGTTACATGAGGTCACACATTCATTTTTATTTTTTTGTTAGGCACGGGGAGATTAAGTGATTTACCCAGAATCACAGGATGTTCAGCGTCATTACCAAGACTCAAACCCAGTTCCCCAGGTCGAGCGCTGTAGCCGTTAGGCCAACTCCTCATGAATATTAATGAGGTGGGTCACAATTTGTGACCTATTAGGAATTGCAGCCATCACAGAAATGGTTGCCTGCTGTGGTCAGCAAACCACCATGTATGTGATTGCGTTTTTAATAAAGTAATCTTTTTTTTTTAATGCATCCCATTTTTCTTAAAGGAAAACGAGATTCATTTAAAAATATAAAATGAAAAATGTAAGTTTCATTTTTTTAAGAGCAGGCAGGGTTCCTTTGGTCCCCTGCCTGCTCTTAAATATGATTTGTTTCAACATTCACAAAGGGTATGGGGTCTCATGGTGATCCCTTTCCGTTTACGAATGGTTACCACTACCCTTGAAATGTCAGTAAAAAATGTATATTTTTCAACCGTAATTCGATCTCAAAACATTCATACATACCACTGCATTTCAGTATTTGGAAGGAACACCCTAAACACACCCCTTCCAAATACTGAATCTCTAAACACAAATTGCAATTTAATAACATGTCACCAAATTGCATGTGCTCAGTAGATACGTAAAATAATTTTTGCTGTCGGAAATAGCCAGATTCTGCATATTCCTTCCATTGATATAACATCATCATCATTTATCTTTATTTCGGTCACTAGGACCATAAAAGTATACAAAATAAATACAATAAGAATTATACACAATAAAATATACAAACATAATTCAGTTGATAATAGACGCAACACAATTAACTAAGATCGTCATAATAGTTCATTCAACTGAAGTGTCTTAAGACAGTGCATACGAATAATCCACATTGATGCTAAAAATTTTGCAACAGCAAATACAGTTGGGGCCGAAAGATCTGTTTTCAGTATTCTAAAAGCTGGGACATGCTGTCTAAAACCCAGATTCCTAAGGAGAGGGCGGAGCCAATACTTCCTTGCTCTTTGATAGGCTGGACAAAAAAATATAACATGCACATCCGTCTCACATGAATGCGCACAAGCGGGACATTGGGCTGTGTAATGGGAATGTGACCAAAGAACCGTACGCGCCCTAAGGGGGAGAGTGCTGTAACGCCATTGCATATATAGCTTCCTTGTTAATGGTGGGCCCATGTCGTCATATATAGGCTCTAGATGGTATGAGTCTTTAAAACCCAGGAAGTGACCAATTTGAGACCCCTCCCGTGCCTTCGTGGTGGCAACACGTAAATTATATTCATAATAAGCCTTCGAGATGAATTTTCGTGAAACCCTGGGACAAGCAGACGCTGGGTCGTACCACAATTCTGGTCTACCCAGTGACTCGCAAATATGCTTGATATAACTTAGCCATGGGATATGTATATTTTTGCAAAGACGCAGAATCTCTAACAGCTCAGCTTTGTATTTAGAAAGATCCGGCGAAGACCATATTTTGCACCAGAAAGTTAAGGGTCTGAGACCCAGCTCCTCTGAAATAGGTCTCAGACCCAAATCCAATCTGATTGGCAAAAGTGGGGTACTAGTTAGTAAGGCCGCCAATTGCCTAAGGAAGTTGTTCTCCGTTACCTGTAGCTTCTGCCCAGACGTATGCCCCCATATTTCGGCTCCATAGGTCACTTCCCCTCATGCCTGGATTTTGTATATTTGTAGGCGAGGGCCGAATGGCTTGTATGTCAATCCTTTGGTCATCCTGGCAATGCCACCCACCAGCTGAGTCAGTTTCATGTTTGCCCTGGTTTTATGCGAATCCCACGCCATGGACTGGTTGATTACTACCCCCAGATATTCAAACGTGTAAACCCGCTCCAATCTGGAGGGCCCTATAGAAGGGCACGGACGCGTTGTGGAGGGCGGGTTGAAGATCATATACTTAGTTTTTACGGCATTATTCTCCAATCCGCGGTCCACACAAAAACTTGTGAACCCATCCAGGATCCGTTGTAAGCCCATGGGGGATTTGGAGAGCAGCAGGGTATCATCCGCAAACATGATTGTGGGGACCCTGCTGCCGTCCAGCTTGGGGGCATCGGTATTGCTCACCTCGTTAACCCCTTCTGTGCCACGCCCTTTCCCCCTCTTGTGCCGGACGTTTTATTAGTGGGTGGGGTTCATGACGAGATAGTCTCGTCATGGGCACAGCGCGACCGTGCTCCATGACGAGACTATCTCGTCATGGGCACTGAAGAGGTTAAGATGGTTTACAACCCCGTTGACAAAGAGGCAGAAAAGGGTCGGTGCAAGGACACAGCCCTGTCTAACCCCCCTGTCAACGGGGAAGGCATCCGAGAGAGTGCCTCCTCTTCCACATCTTACCCGGGCAAAGTTTCCCTGGTGCAATCTCCTCAAAATTGATAAGATGTCAGCGGGAACCTCGAGGTCTGATAAAACAGCCCATAGTTTATCCCTGGGCACTAGGTCGAAGGCGGCACGCAAATCCACGAAAACCGTGTATAAGCTGCCGCCCTCGATCAACACAGTCTTCCAATGTATAAGAATCAAACGGAAAATTTGGTCGACGGTGGAAATACCTCTACGAAACCCTGCCTGATAGGGGCTCATGATTGCACTCTCTTCAATCCAATCCTGAAGGCGATTTAACATGAGTCTACCAAAGATCTTCTGTGGGACATCAATAAGGCTAATAGGTCTGTAGTTGGCTGGGAGCAGAGGAGAACCCTTTTTAAAAATTGGGACGATCTCTGCGCCCAGCCAAGTACCCGGCATAGCCATGCCTCCCAGGATGGCATTGAAGAGAATCATGAGGTAGGGCGCCCAAACCTCCGGTTCCTGTTTGAATAAGTCGCCCGGTATACCATCCAAGCCTGGTGCCTTTCCAGATGCCAGCCCAACAACAGCCGCTCGTACCTCCTTTAATGTAAACAACTCCCCAATCCCGACGGGACAGGACAATTGGGTAGAACTTACCCTATCATCCTCCGGTAATTTGTAAAGGGACTGAAAGTGATCTTGCCATACCTTAGCTGAGATATTAGGTTGTATGGCAGAGGCCAGCTCCTCCGAACCTGTGTTTACACAGCGCCAGAATTTGCGCGAGTCCCCGCTAGCCAGGCAGGTAGTGAGTTTTGTCCATTTTTCGTACTCCCATTCACTTTTGGCGTTGGAAATTAGGGACTTGTAAGCTGGTCTGCTTGCCCTGATTTCTACATTGCCCTTTCCCTCTTGAATTGAAATCATAAGGTCGGTCTTTGCCTTGCGTCAGGCACTATTGTACCAGAGAGGACCGACGGTTTTTCCATTCAGCTTGTTTGGTTTGTTAGTAAGACATTCAGAGAGGGATTTAACAAGATCATCGTGTATCTGCCCCAGTTGCATGTGTGCTTCCTGTGTGGTGTCTTTCATCTTGAGTACCTGGACCTTTTCAAATATAGGAATCACCTGGGCGTATAGCTTAGATATCTTTCCAGAGTGTGAAGCTATTTGCTCCCACTTCACTCTACGCCTGTTGTTCTCAAGGACCAGGCTCTCCACAGGAGACACCCTTTGTTTCCCCCTGGCCTCAGGCCCAGGGTGGACGTAAACTAGTTCCAGGGCATTATGGTCACTATCATCCCTAACTGATACCCAGAAGTCTCTAATATGCGACCATGAGGTCAGGGGAACTAGAACATAATCAAGTCGTGATTCTCTGCCCACTCTATTGAAGGTGCATCTGGAAGGGATGTCAGATTTAAACCTTCCATTGCAGGCCCGGAGGCCATATTTCAATGTTAGGGAGGTGATTTGTAGGGCCAAAGGAGACCACGTTCTTGGGGCAGGAGCCTGGGAAGGGGGTATGGACCACAAAAGTTCCTCCTCCAAGGCCAGCCCTTCCAAGGTGCCTGAAAGAGGCTCGTAGTGGCAGTTGAAGTCGCCGCCAATTAAAAGGGGAATACCCTCCGGAATTTCATTGAGGGCGATCACAAGCTACGCAATTGTGGGCGACTCCTGTGTGATGTTAACTGGCCTAGAATAGACATTTATCAACAGGAGACTTTGAGAATTAGGCCATTCCAACAGTACAACTAGGATGTCTTCCGAATTCGACGGGAGAATGGCAGCCCTGCATCCCAGGTCGGTGGCCACCCATATTGCAAGGCCACCTGAGGGGCGCCCTCTTCCCCCCCAGGTTGCATGTGTCGAGAATGTTGCAAAGCCAGTATAGGTGATATCTTCCCTAGCCCAGGTCTCTTGGAAGAGACATATATCTTTATCCTCAATGAAAGAATTCCAGGTCAGGTTATTCAATTTGTTAGCTAAGCCCGCAACATTCCAGGATAGGATCTTAAGGGGAAAAGAGTTACCTGTCGTGGAATGTAGGAATTGGTGCGGAACCTCCCCATAGTTCGTCCCCGGGAGTGAATTAGAAGCAGAGTTGTTTTCTTGGGCAAACCGGTCCATAATCATGTTGTGAAGGGGACTAATAATCCCTAGGCATCCTTCTTCAATAACTTGAGTATACTCAAGATCATCCTTCTCCTTGGGAATTTCCAGTTGTTTCTTAGGTGTTTTAATCTTATTTTGGTATGAATCGCCGCCTCCCCCCAGCACTCTCGGTCAATTCACCATTTCTAAAGAATTAAACCTATTATGGGTGGGGGGATAATCAAATCGAGGAAAACCTATAGAGGGGTACTCCCTTCTTTCCCCTAGGCCCCTTCTACCTCCTCTCCTACCTACTAATTCCCATCCTTCCTCGTCCTGATCAATAGTTATGGACGGGTAAAAGAATGAGAGGGGAAGGGATTGGATAGAGGACCCCAGGGCGTTGTCAGGCCAGCTGCATATATGGGAGACTGTACGGGGATCCCTGAAATTAATCAATACACAGTCTCCATGAATAGTTTTTCTGGTATTTCCTAGCCACGGGACTCTCCTCACCATAAGGACCTCACTATGGATACCCACAGGGAGAGGTCTGTGTGTGGAGAGCCAGTGGATAACCTTATTTTTTAGAGCCTCCACAGGTTCGCTGGTGGATGGTTTTAGTTCAGGGATACCAGCTAGAATGACTGTATACGGGACTGCCTCCAGAGGTAGGTTAACAGGCCTGTGTCTTATACCATTACCCTGGATCCGTGATGTAGGTTCTACTATCTTCCCATGGGGCCCAAAATTTGTAGTGCAAGATGGAATCGGGGGATTTGGTGCGTGAGAAATGGATGATCTTGGATGATGTGCTTGTGCAGGCTTCAGTGAGGGGCTACCTTCCTTACCTGGAGGTACTTGCGTGGGCTTCGTGTTTTGGATAGCTATTTTAGAGGCATCCACTATTTGATCGATTCCCTTTTGGAGGTTCACTAGAGATATTTCCAAATTTGCAAGGCGATCTACTAGAGGGGTAAGTAATTTCTTCATAAGAGAATTGATATCCGAGAGAGAAAAGCCATCCTCTTGCGGTGTAGCATTATAACTAGGGGATATGTGACCTATAATGTGTGGTAGGTCTATCCCCGTGCGAGCTACTCCATGTTGGTTCTCTTCACCCCTCGGGTTGTGCTTTGAAATCTTGGGCTTGCGCCCGCCCGTAGTTAGCGCCCTTCTTTTTTTTTGTTGGAATTGCTCCCTCCCATTCCCCCTTCCTTGACTGTGTAGGTGGGAGGTTTCTATCCGTGGTGGAGACCTTAGCGGTGGGATTTACTTTAGGAGTGACTTGGGCAGGGGGGTGCCTGAGTGGTGGGAAGGGTAGTATGCTGAGCTCTACAGGGGCAGAAATATCACAGTCTGCAATGGATGTAATCGAAGTATTAGGCTCAGAGCTGCCAGGATCCCCCCCCCACACCAGTAGCAATGCATTCTAGGGGTTGTACTGGGGAGGTGACCTGTGCAAGTGGACCCAAAGACGATCTCCTAACCCAATCAATTTCCTGTGAGATGCGCCTTTCTAAGGTGGTTATTTCATTGATCAACAAAGAACCTGCCTTGGCAAAATACATGTCCAAAGTGCCGGTGGCCATACCAGCGGCCAGCGCAGATTTGCTCCGGGTTTCTCTGGCAGTCATGATCTTGGCTACAAACCTCAGTTCAATCACTAGCGAGCGATGCCAGACCAGAGGGATTGGGCCTGGCCCTACCTCGTCCGTACTCGAACGGCTTCAAACGGCCCGCTCTTTGCCCGGTCTTCGCCCCGGCCTGTGCCCCGCACGCGTCCCGCTCACGCAGGTGTTGAAGACTCTTAAATAGTAGTGATTAAGGGGAGGGGTCAGGAAGAGGACGCCAGGTGGAGATGATGAGGTCCACGCTATGCTCCCTGGGTCTCGCAGTCCTGAATAGATACACCCCAGAGTCCGTAGGAGAAGTGTGCAGCGAAGGTCCTGCTGCTCCGCGACCTCGCTATCAGCATCGAACACCAGCGGCAAATACCAAAGCCTACGAGCGGCACCCCGACATAACAGATTTTGATATTGAAACAGCATGTTGAATACTAATTAAGGGGTTTAAATCTTTTGGTGCTAGTATATTTATTGTAATCATTCTTCCATAATGGGGATCAATGGGTATGCAAGCAGCATTTAGATAAGGGGGAAAAACGTATCAAGAACACATATAAGACCTAATGAAGCACACTGTTGCAAACAATGTCATACGCATAGTAAAATCAGCAAACTAGAAAGTTCAATTCAGCCTAGAAAAATGAACAAATGGAAAAGTTAACATTACAATATGACAGGAATGAGTCACAGTCATTCAAAAATTATTTTGAGATGGTAAAAGCAGGAAGCAGGTGTGTTGCTTTAGTGCTGTTTTAGTGTTGTAGTTATGGTTTTACCTTTCGTGACAGCGATTGTGTACGTAACCTGCTGTTGATGTTCTTTGACATGGATGAGAGGTGATTTTGTCAGGTATCTTTTCCCTCAGGTCCTCTTTGTCTTGAGAATACCCAAATAGGCTTGGCCATTAGCAGTGATGCTCCTCAGGTATGACAATATAGACCAGTGATCTTCAAACGTTTAAGTGCCATGCCTCCACATGTAGAACAAATCACTGGGCCCCCAGAATGACAAACATATTTTCTAATAATTATTTTATAAAATTGCCAGCTCTGAACATTTTTTGCAGATTTTCAAATATTAAAGATATATTCAGGTAGCCCTTTTAAAAATGCAATCAAATGCATCATTACCAACATGCTGGTGGTAACCTGGACTCCATAAACATTTAAGAGTATTCAGAGGTGAGAGTTATGAGAAAAGGTGGGAGAGACTTTGAGGGTTAGTTGGCGCCCTCCATATTAGCTGACATACTTTGACACCTACTGTCAGCCTGGACAAAAGTGAAAAAAAGATAACTGATGGTCCATTACTGAGTAGCTCACTTCCACTGTGTTTTTTTCACTATAAACAAAACACAGTTTTAAGCATCATGTCTCTGTTACCTACGACCCTCATCCTCCTGGACTTCTCAGCTGATTTCGACACGGTCTGCCACCACACCCTACGCACCCACCTCCACGATGCAGGAATCCGTGGCAAAGCACTGGAATGGACCTCTTCCTTTCTCTCCGACAGAACGCAGAGCGTCCGACTACCCCCCTTCCGATCCAAAGCCTCCAAGATCATCTGCGGCGTACCCCAAGGATCATCCCTCAGCCCGACCCTGTTCAATATTTACATGGCCCCTCTCACCCGCGTCGCAAGACTGCACGACCTCAACATCATCTCCTATGCCGACGACACACAGCTGATCCTCTCCCTCACCAAAGACCCTCGCACCGCCAAAACCAACCTCCACGAAGGAATGAAAGCCGTCGCCGAGTAGATGAAGAACAGCCGCCTGAAACTGAACTCGGACAAGACGGAGGTCCTCATTATCGGATCCACCCCCTCAGCATGGGACGACTCCTGGTGGCCAACTGCCCTGGGTGAAGCCCCAACACCCACCGACCACGCACGCAACCTGGGAGTTATCCTCGACTCAACTCTCTCCATGACCAAGCAAGTCAACTCCGTCTCATCCTCCTGCTTCAACACCCTCTGCATGCTCCGAAAGATATTCAAGTGGATCCCCACCGACACGAAGAACTGTCACCCAGGCCCTCGTCAGCAGCAGACTGAACTATGGAAACGCCCTCAACGCGGAAGCCCCAGCCAAACTGCTGAAAAGACTGCAACGCATACAGAACGCCTCTGCACGCCTGATCCTCGATATCCCTCGCCACAGCCACATCATATCCCACCTGAGAGACCTGCACTGGCTTCCCGTCAACAAGAGGATCACCTTCAAACTCCTCACCCACGCAAACAAGGCACTCACAACACCGGACCAACATACTTCAACAAACGACTCACCTTCTACACCCCGAACCGCCAGATCTGCTCCGCCGACCTCGCCCTCGCCACCGTCCCCGCATCTGAAGAATGACCACCGGCGGCAGATCGTTCTCCTACCTCGCCGCCAAGTACTGGAACGACCTCCCCATCATCCTACGGCAGACCGAAGACCTCCTGACCATCAGGAGGCTACTCAAGACCTGGCTGTTCGAGCAGTAGCAGCTACCCCATCTCCCTCAGCGCCTTGAGACCCTTACGGGTGAGTAGCGCATTCTATAAATGCCTTGATTGATTGAGGCATGTCAAATGCACCTGTTGGCCAGAGCCTGGTAACCCCCTGAGATGAATTCAGGTCCTCCCAGGGGGTCTCACCCCCCAGATTGAAGACCGTGGTCAGGAACAAAGGGACAGATGTTCGAGTCATCTATGATGTCACTTTGAACCAGTGAGAAAATATGATGTTATTACTATCTAACCCATATACATTGTTTTTCTGTACCTGGTTGCCATGGAAATCACCATATTAGCTTCTTCCATATATCGGTTGTGCGGAGGGGAGAGAATCATGGGGTAGCCACACACAATATGTTTGTGCCCTCTGAAAGTCCTAAACTCTCATCCGTTATCCCAGTAAGAGGCCGATTCGATCCGGCCGGAAAAACTACGAGCAGTACGCGTGTTTTCCGGCCGACTTGTACAGCTGTACGAGCGAGCCAGTACGATTGGGAGCTATATGAAATTCACCGACGAGTCGTTTCTGGGTCCGAACCGCTCCGTACGTCCCAGTCATAAGCTTACCGTGGCGTGCAATGGGTGCGATTCATGACCGAGTCAGTACGGTGCACACGTCGGACAGCCTGTGCGAGCCGGAGTGTATGGCTCGCAAAAGCTCCCGGAGTCAGACTTCGGGGGTCTGCGTCGGACCCCCGACACCCGCAGCCGTACGACATGCACACAGGGGGAGACCTATGGGTCTCCCCAACACAGGCATGTACAGTGCGGATGGCACCGATGCGTACCCACTGTAGGGGGCGCACTTGTTCGAGACGTACCCATTCAGTCAATGGGAGCGCATGTACGCATCGTACAACTGGCTCCCATTGACTTCTATGGGAGTCCAACCGAACCGAGTCCGACAGCATACGTGCGCATCGTACTCGCTCGGTTCGACTATAGGGTCCAGCTCGGTTGGAAAACACTCTGGATCCGACTCGGTCGGAGTGCTTTCCGACCCGGATCGGAATCGGCCCCTCAATATGAGAACCAAATACCTGATGTTCTGTCACTCCCACATTTTCTTTTTGCATTTCCTTAAGTTCTTAAAAATCTGCCCCCTACCATCATCTCACTCACCTTATTTAGTAATCCTTTCCAATTACCCTAAGATTATTAATGTAAAGTCCCTGTCCTCTTTCCACCTATCCCACTTTCATCTGTGCACATGTACCCATCTCTCCCTGGAGGCAGTCTTACAGAGAGCAAAAGCAACACAAATACCATGCTTTCCAGGTGCAAACTGACAAACAGCGGTGGTCGAGCCACTGAGGAGCATGGAGAGATAGAGAACCATTGTAGGCAGAGGCAACATTGTGTGGAGGTGCCTCACTATACCTCAGGATTGCTCCTGTATGGAGAGAACTAAAGGAAACAGTGCTCAATTTGTAAAACAAATAAATGCCAGGGCTCTTGTCAGGAGGCCATAGCAGCTTGCATCATGCAACGCTCCCAGTGACAGTACCAACATAACAGCTAACCATCACACACCTAAAATAAAAGTGCCAATACAGACTATTCCAGGCACCCAAAGCTATAAGAATGGGTTGAGCAGCAGGTATTTATCATTTATCATGTATACTGAACAACTGCTGCTGTGTTAATCTCTAAATTAGACAAACAGTGCCACCATGTTGCAGACTGTCATGCATGCATGTGTTGACAATTAGGTACAGGTGCCGAGTACCGGAAACCACGGGCTCAAATTAAGTACTAATTTAGTGAAACGTAGATGAGACAGCAGCCAATCTTTCCACCCCCTGCTTTGGACCATTGCCCACTCTTCCACTACTTATATCAGCTCTTTAGACATGGGAGAGAGGGCAAAGAGGCAACATCTCTGTATCAGCAGTGAAAACCACCTTTTTCTTTACTGGTGTGATGATAGCATTTATTGATGTGCATGAAAAAGGTTTTCTATAGAAGCGGTGCACAGCAAACTAAATCCGTACTACAGTAAAGAAGAATCTTCTCATTGTGGACACAAATGACTTCAAAAAGAACAAGTTTATGCATTCCTGGGATGTTTCGAACTGAAAATTGTGTTTACTTCCACAATTATGCACTCAATCTATCACTTGTGTCAATAAACTAACAGTATAGACGTTTCTGTTTATTTTAGCTAGAATTCTTGAGAAACATCCCTGGTCTCAAATTCCCACATCAATACTTCATTTGTCACCTAATCCAGTCGAGCTTTCAGTTTAAGTATTGACATGGGTTATTGATTGACCGTTTGTCAGAAAATCCAAGAGCTTGCCATTTATGCAAATAGCTTTTGCTGAATACAAACTATTCACTGTCACCGATGTGTGCCCGGTGCGTGTTTACTATGGTTTTTATTTTATACCAGGTAACTGTTAACTTTTCCTTCGACATTTGATATTGTTCTGTTTTGTTTTTACTTTTTTGAAGAGTGCTCTCCCAAACTTTATTTTTTATGTTCTTAATAATTGATTTGCATCTCTTCATTTACCATGTTCATACTTTTAACTAAATATACATATATAATTATATAGAAAATGGATCTTTAATAAATATTACACTTAAGTTATTGTAATTAATTATCGAGAAAGGTTAGCTTAAAACTGCTGTTTCACCTTAACAAGGTGGATAGTTAAGTAGTAGAACAATATGAATTTTCTCATTTAAAGTATTAATTTATCAGCTATTTTGGTATTTTTCTTATTTTAGAAATATATTTATGTGGTTAAACTCAAAAGGCAGTCTCATTCTGGTATTTGAAAGATTGTCAGAAGTAGAAGGGAACAAATCAGGGGGTACGTTTTTACAATAAAATGCAAAATCAACTTTGGTAAATAGTTACAACAAATTTCACGGAGTACATAGTATTTAATAAAGACTGTTATAAAAAAAATACTGCAATTCAATACAATACAATGTATACAGCCAGAATATTAGAATCCATGCCTGTCAAACCTGAGCTCTACATTTTGTGGCACAATGGGTGCATTGGCTTATTGCACGCAGTAGAACATCTTTCTGTACTAGCATTTCAATTATTGTACTGTTTTTGATGTAACTGGAAATAGATTTACATTGAAAACGAAACAAGGTGTCAATGATTTTACTCTCAAGAACATTGTCACTGATGAAATGAGCAATTCCTAGAACAAATACCCAAGAAGTAACCACATCAGTGGCCTGATTTGTATTTTCTTGTACTCAGTTGTACTTCCGTACTGCAAACTCACAAAAGCCTTTTCATTAAGTGCCTTCATGTTGTGTCAAAGTCCAACAGTGCGAATGTTCGATGAGGTACCCTGGGAAATGTTTGCTAAAAGCAGTCATCTACATATACAAATTAATTTCTACACTAAAGTAACTTTAAAAAAAACATATAAATTATAAATTATATAAAATTTAGTTTTTGCTACTTAATATTTTTCATATACGTAATTATTTTAGTATTCATTGATAATGCAATTTAATTATAATTATGGCAAAGTCAATACATTTATATGAATCGGTACTACACAATATTTAATTATTGTTCTTGCAATTGCTGTAACGTGGCACATGAGCAATGGAGGGATGTATTAAGTGATGCACTTTGAGTGATGCCCGTCTGCACACTATTACAGTTTCCATATTCATACTTCTGGGTGATATGATGATGGTGCTATTTTTCATTTATAAAATCCCTAATGTAGAGTTCACAAATAATAACCGGACCACCAACATCCCCAATAAAATGTGAAAGTAAAAATAGATCATTCAGCAGACATTGTTGATGGGAGCCGTCCCAATGAACTTATGTCATATTTTCTATATATTGTGTACTATTTCTTAAAGTGGTTTAAGACATTAAAACATTAATACATATTTTCCTTGTTTTTACACCCAAATCATCACAGTGCACCTGTGTAAATTTCAATCAAAGGCTTAGATTGCAAACTATATAATTGTCATGAACTTCACTTCATTTTTTAGATTATTGCAAAAAATAACATTCCCTCCTTAACAAAAGAGTGTTATTTTGCATATTTTGTCTAATTTAAGTGGACTGAACCGACCTGACAATTACACAAATATTTGTTTCTACGTTAAAGTAGGAATTGAATTTACATGTCGTGTTTGGGTTTTTTGTAGTCTTTTTTTTATTTCCAAAATATAATATATAACATATTGTACCATATACAGGCTAAACTTAGCATTACCTTGGGATATTGCACAACACAACAATAACAATAGCCGGAGAGTAATCAGGTCAGTACCCCATCATTCTAGCATTCCAACTGACAAAAAGACTCTAAATAGAGGAAGAAAGGCAATGGGTGGGGAGGTGAGGGGAAAAGACAAAAAGGGGGAAGGGACAGTGGGGGGTCAACAAACCCTCCGCAGTATGGCTAGTGGTGGAAGGAGGAGGGAAAAGAAGGAGGGAGAGAGTCCTAGGAAAGATAGAACACCTTATGGGCACCTCTCCTCGGGGGAGGGGCCGGGAATAGAAGGTGCACCCACGGTTCCAGGTGATCTGTGCAACAGGGCTGTGATCCCAGTGGCGGTGGCCCATGGCGGCCTCTGAGGTGGGGTGGGGGGGCGAAAGTGCAGCTATGAGAACACTGATTCGGACGTCCCTGGCGGGCTCCGGAGGTGCATGGTGTAATGATGGCTTCCCTCATAGTGAAGTGGTGCAAGGTCCCAATACAGGGCACTCATGATTAGTTATTTGCAGTCAGGAACGGGGCACACACCTGTTGAAAGGCATCCAATCTATCAACCATTGTATAGTGTAGAAGAGCTTCTCATAGGACCCCACCTCAAACATTTTGGTAAGCCTTTATGTATGTGTAGGCAGGCACTTGTTGGGAGCACCAATGTCACAGTATGCATAGTTTGGCTACAGTTAAGGTTGTGGTAAGGAAACAGCGCTTGTGTTTTAATTGGAATCAAGTCACGCAGAAGCACTGTTTAGTGAAATAATGGGGAGGGAAGGGACAGCAATTGGCCTAACGCGGCCATCACTGCTGACCCTAGCCCCCGGACATCAGGGCAGTCTTACAGGACGTGCAACATGTTGCATTACAGGAGGTTATATCGTCAACAGCGTGAGTGATGCAAAAAGCCGACATGTTCTAGTTTTGAGGATGTCCAGTACTAATCCGGCATCCTTTTGAAGAGGCAAAATGTCCTCTTTGACTCCCACACATCATGGTCTAGGCCTCCCAGGACCTCCATCCAGTCCTCCTTCTTGCATTCTACCTGCAGGTCTGCTTGCCCTAGCGTATGAAGTCGGCCCAACTGAGGCAAGGAGTATTTATGCCATACCATCAGGTTGTACTGATCTGACCACACCACGGTATTGGACCCACACTCGCTAATAGGTACCAATGGGGGAGGGTGCCAAAGTCCACAGAGGCACATCTAGACTGCTGTAGAGGCAGTGGCAAAGCTGTATGTATCGCCAGTGAAGATGGAGGAGATAATGGAATTCATCTTATAGAGCCATGTAAGATTTAATGGCTCAATTGTCTAGGTTCTGGGAGAATGCTTCAATGCCCACCAGTGGCCAGATAGGCCAATCAGGCATTTCTCTCCTGATACAGATGCTAGTGTTCCACCAGGGGGTGGCCTCATCATTCAGACAGGGATCAGTTGAGAGGAGGGAGTGTGTTCACTTCCAGGCCAAGGCGATAGCCCAGATCATGGGATCGACAGAACATGCCTTGAGTGCACAGTATTGATAGAGTAGTTGAAGGCCGGGTGGTATCGGAGATGGGCCAGTGTCCAGCGGAATGGTTAGCCTTGGACGGTGGCAGCCATTGTGGATAAGTAGAGGGGTAGTGCCTCGCTCTTCCTCCAGTTGATCTTGTAATCTGCTATCTGCGCTAAAATATCTATGAAGGTCGGAAGAGCTGGGAGAGATCCAAGAAGGTCTTTGAGGGTCAACAAAATATCATCCTCATAAAGTAGGATGGACGAAGGACCCCGGGGAGTGGGAATGCCCACAATCTCCAATTGACTTATGGCCGTAGCTAAGGGTCCTAGAATTTACAAGAAGAGGAGTGGGGAGAGGGGCATCCCTGTCTCATTCTACGTTGGATTAGGAAAGGCTCGAGCAAGAAGCCCCTGCAATTTACCTGCATCGAGGGGTTGTCATAAAGCCATCGGACTAGTTATATGAAATCATCTCCCAAACTAAACCTGTGAAGGACCACTTTATATGGCGGAACTCCTTCTCTGTGTCAAGATACATTTGTTGTGCATTGCCTGGCAAATCCTAAACCCACAAAAGGACGAGCTAGGGTACTAATATGATTCCAAGAAATCTGGCCTGAAATTAACCCAACCTGAGTGAGCTGCACAAGTGTAGGAATGACTCTCTTGAGCTGAGTTGCCAAGACACTGGCCATTATCTTGACATCTCCATTTAAAAGCGAGATAGGGTGATAGCTGTCACAAGACTGCGGGTCCTTACCCACTTTGGGGAGCACTGTGATACCGGCCTTGTTAGAGATCAGCCCCAATCCACCCATCTCCTCCACTTTATTTTTAACTGCCACATTAGTTGAAGTCCATTTTGATTAATCCGCAGGGAAACTGTCCTCCCTGGGAGCTTTGCTGTAAGGAACAGGGGAGATGGCCTGCACAATCTCCTTCCTGGTGATCTCTCCGGAGAGTAGGGCTCACCCCTCGTCATTCGACTGGGGGAGATGGGCTGAACTAAGAAATCAGTAAAGGTGGGCCTCATCTGTGATAACCTCCAGAGCATAGAGGTGGCATAGCATACCACAACGGTATCCGCTATGCCTTGAGGGTGCAGGACCAGACGGCCGGTTCGGTCTTTAATAGCTGGAATGATGGAGGCTGCCTCGTGTTACCGGAGCTGCTCCACCAACCTGACAGCTTTCTCGCCTTGTTCTTAATGATGGTGTCTGAGTTTATGAAGCGCATATTCCGCCTTAGAGGTGAAAATAACCCAATGATGAAGCATGCCAACAAGGGAAAACCCTGGTGAGTGAGGGTTATTTAAAGAAAACTGTCTGTTTTCTATCTAACACCTGGAGTAGAAAGGTAGTCCTGTAAGACGGATGTGTTCATTTTGGTTTAAAGTATGGGTAAAGAAGGCACCAGAAGTCCAGGAGGCCCTGGTCCACCAAAATATGACATAGGATTGCCCTGTCCGAGTCTACAGCCCTATCCAGTGTGCCAGTTTGGTCAAGTACAGCGTCCATAGCTAAATTCCGGTCCACCCCAGCAAGACCATTGTAGAGCCCACTACCATAAGGATACGGTTGGAGTGGAGGAGGAAGGTTGCCTTGCTCCCTATTGGGGCATAGATCAACCCCCACACATTTGGTAGTGTCATGAACCTTGAGACGAGCAAAGACGTATCTCACCACTGGGTCTGCCCATGTCTTAAGAATAGTGAATGGAAGTGACTTACGCAGCAGGATGGCCACCCCCCATTTGGCAGCAGAGGCATGTCCCCAAAGAGTAGCTGTGGTGGCCGGCTGCTATTTATCAACCTGCCTACCCAGTCATGCTTTAGATTATCTGACTCGGACTAGAGAGGTGGGTTTCCTGCAATAGGGATCTATCAGCACGCTTTGAGTATAATTATGCTAGGATTTTTTCCCATTTAATGTAATAATTGAGGCCATGGACATTCCAAGACAAAATCGTCAGGGAGGCGATGCCATACATAGGAGTGGGTAACAACATGGGAGAAGGGGCAGGCAGACGAGGACAGCAGTAGCACAGAATCTCCCAGAATCGGTCAGCAGAAGGAGGGTCTGTTGGAGGATGGTATGTATGGGGAAGCAGGGAGGTAGATAGGAGTGAGAGAGGTGCTCAGATGGGTCAGTGGGAAGGGCATGTACTCCTCTCATGGGGAGCTGGGGGAGGGGCATAAGGAGAAGCATTATATATTTAGTAAGAGGATCCTCCTGTCCTGTGCACCTGGTCAGATCCAGAGAAAAGGCACAGTGGGGTCCATGTCCGGGGGGCCAGAGGGCGCATGACACAGAGGATCGTGGTCAGAAACCCCTACCAGATGACAAATGAAAGAAGAAGGGGCTTATCATCTCTGACACAGCGATGGGGTTTACAATGTGGACTCTCTGACAGATTCAGTGGGAAGGGTTTGACATTGTGAACTCTTTGAAACAGAGAACAGAAAGGGCATCTACATTTTGAACCCCCTGACAAACACCCCTATGGGACTACTGCATAAAAACTACAATAGAAATGACTATTATATTGTGAATGCTGACAATCTATTATTTTTTACATGCTGAAGTCTCAAATACAACAGGAAGGGGTTTTACATTGTCAACTGCAAGGCAAGCACCACAGAGTGGGGTCTTACGTTTCATAACTACCTGGCAATGGTCAAGGCTGATCTCATTGGTTCTCTGGCAAACGTTCAGTCAGATGTTATAGGTCTTGTCTGTTTTATATGACAAAGTATGACAAACTCAGAAGGCCTAGATTATTTATTTTTAAAAGCATATGTTAAATCCAATAGGCAGTGTGGAACTACTCACCAAAAACAATACAGAGTGACATTTCATTGTGATCTCTCTGAGAAAGACAATAAGAAGGGGTTTTACATAGTTAACTTCATTGCCAAATACCATAGACAGGGGCCTTACCTAATGAATCCTTGGACAAATGTAATCGAATGGGGCTTTATATTGTTAACCCCAACAAATGCATTAAAAAGGACACCATAAAAACACTAAGGGATTCTTAATTGGCAAATCTCTCACAAATGCAATAGGAATTTTTTTTTTTTTTACAGAGGTCTCTTTTTAGGCATGTCCACACTAAATGCTAGTTGTCTGCAGAGAGAGACTTTATGTTCATGTCAATATGTACTTTGGCGCTAATGCAAATGTTTGATGGGTTTCTCTAAGCAGAGACCACATGGTCATGTTATGTTCATGTTAAAGCCAACAGTTTGAGTTTATTGTCTTTTTGAATCTTGTGACAACGTTATTAGGCCTCTCTTATTCCATTTTGAATGCCTTGAAAATGCCTGTCAGCCTTGCTGATGATAAAAAGCTTTATGCGTTTTAGAAGGCAAAAAGTGCTGTTTTTTAGGGGTAGAGCCTGTTGGTGCACAAACTGCCACATGGCACCACTCAGATAATGGGGGCGTTCTATAGGTACCAGTCTAGATGTACCAGGTTACTTGTGACTTGTGATATTTGTTTGGGGTACGTGATTACACCCTGGTATTCATTAAAGAGGAGTTTCAATTTGCAACTCAACTTGAAATCTTTTTTTTTTTAAATCAGTATGTCTATAGTATTTAATTGTGTGCCTATTACAGTGCTTTTAATTTTTAAAGAAGCCTTGTCTGGCATTAATCTATTGCCATTTTGTTTTTAAAAGATTTTTTAAATCAATTTATACAAACTCGCACAATTACAGTTAATGCAATAATATTGTCATCTAGACACATCTGTATAAATCAATGTACAGTTTTTGTATATTTGTACAATCCCATAAATCTGTTCACAAATGTCTGTTCATTTCCATTTTTGTGCATTCCTGAGTTGTGATTTTTTTTGTGCCAGCTGCTTTGCATCCCGACCCTAAGATTCATGTGCTAAAATTGGTACTTAGGGGCAGATTTACAAGAAAGTGACGCATCTGTAGATATGCGTCACTTTCCCTGCACCACCCTGAGAAGCCCTTGCAACACCATGGATGCCCGTATTTACAGTACGGCGCACCATGGCACAAGGCTTGACAGATGCGTCACAAATTCTGACGCATCGGTTGGCGCAAAAGTCACGCATTGCTGGATTTGTGTCACGAGCACGACGCAACTCCAGCAATACATGTTGAGGCCTATTCCCACTACACTGCATCACTCGTTACGCCTGCTTCAAGCGTCCTAGAGGTGGTGCAGTGAAACCTTGGAGATTTCACTGCGACACTTCTACGAGGCTTTTCTGCGAGGGAACGCCCACCCTGCATACATTATACCTCACGCAGGTATAATGTGACGCAGGGCTTTACAATGTGACGCATCTCACTAGATGCGTCATGTTGTAAATGGGCCGCATTTTTACTCCGCCGCTGCGTCACAAAAAGTGACATAACTGCGGCGCAAAAGTTACGCAAGGGGCTTGTTAATCTGCCCCATAGACCCCAGGTCTAGGAGACTGAGGCACACATGCTTCAGAACATCAAAGGACATAGACCTTTGACACAATTGAGGCCCAATAACAAGTAACTTCCCTGGGACATCCCAAATTGGATTTCTCAAACACAATAGGAAAGGCATTTGTATTGTGAGCTCTCTGATAAATGATTAGGCATTTCTATTTGTGAACGCCTTGCCAGACACCAATGGAAGACGTTTTATATTGTGAACTCTCTGACAAGTGAACCAAGAAGGGGCTTATCAACTGTGACACAGCTATGGGGTTTACAATGTGGACTCTCTGACAGATTCAGTGGGAAGGGTTTGACATTGTGAACTCTTTGAAACAAAAAACAGAAAGGGCATTTGCATTTTGAACCGCATGACAAGCACTACAATAGGACTACTGCATAACAGCTACAATAGAAATGAGCATTATATTGTGAACGCTGACAATCTAGTATTTTTACATGTTATAGTCTCAAATACAACAGGAAGGGGTTTTACATTGTCAACTGAAAGACCAACACCACAGAAGGGGGTTTTACATTTTATAACTACCTGACAAATACAGTAGGAAAGGCTGAATACATATGTCCCTGTTCGTGGTCTGGCACCACGAGATAATGCTTGACATCTGCAGATAGAGATTAAGGTTCATGTCAAAGTATACTTTGAGTCTTCCTAAAATGTTTGATGGCTCTCCCAGAGGTGGTCCGACCCTGTGTTCGGCTGCCAAGCAGTAACAGGGCTCTTCCGGCAGCCTCCAGGATTGGGCCCCAAGAACCCAGCTAACCAAAAATGAGGCGTCACCCGCTCTGATGTAATGTAATGTAATGTAAGAGTATTCTTATATAGCGCGGCTGCCACCCAACGGGTATCCTGGCGCTGTGATTACCAAGAAGCACTGCAAGTAACTGGGCTAGAGCATATAACTGACATTAAGCCCTGGGGAAAAGTTTTGTTTTCAGTTCTTTCCGAAACCCAGACAGTGTATCCCTTTGTCTAAGCTCCAATGGCAGAGTGTTCCAAAGTCGGGAGGCTGCGAGGCTGCGAGGCCAAAGGATCTGCCCCCCAGTCGAACTTTTTTTACACGTGGGATACAAAGCAGACAGGCTGAAGAGGAACGCACATTTCTTACAGGGGAGTACCATAAAAATGTCCTCTGTAGGGACTTAGGCCCCATTTTATGTGCTGGCCTATAGACAATACAGAGAGCTTTAAATTGGACTCGCTGTGCAATGGGCAGCCAATAAAGATCATTCAAGGCCATCAAGGACGATGCTCTACATTGTCTGTTTAATGCAAGTTTAGCTGCAATAGTCTGTATCCTTTGCAGCTTTTTTATCAGAGATGCTGGGGCTTCTAGAAGGAGGGCATTGCAGTAATCTAATCTGCTCAGAATTATACTCCGTACCACTTGCGGTCTAACTGCGGACGGTAAAAGAGGGAGTATTTTTCCAAGTGCATGAAGCAGAGAAAAATAGGTACTCACAGTTTTATCTACTTGCGAGTCCAATTGTAGATTACTGTCAAGCAATACACCTAAACTGCGATCTGTAGTAACGGGTACTGGAGGGTTATTGGCGGAACTTGGCCAGACGTTTGCTGGCAAGGGTCAAGGATTTTTTTTTGACGACCAGCAAAGTATTTCAGTCTTGTCCCCATTAAATTGCAATGAGTTCTCCCTAAGCCAACCTGCTGTTTCTCGCATGCAGCAATGGAATTTCTCCAAAGAAATTGCATCGTTACCCTCCAATCAAGGGACAATGATCAAGGCACAATGCAGGGACAGGGCTGGCCCAAGTGCTCAGGAGTGGTCCTTCAGGTGCTGGAGTTCAGTGAGCTGCAGGGAGGTGGCGCCACGTGCCCAGCATCAGTCCCCTAGGCTGAGACGCTCTGAGGCGCCTTCTGCTGGCCACCAAGCCTCATCATGGAGGCATCCCCACTGTCTTGGGTGCCAAGGAACCCAGGACACACACTCCCGATCCAGATGGCGCCTGAAGGCAGGTAAGTAGTGCTGTGGCGGATGAACTGCTTAATTACGCACCCACCGTCTAGCTCAGTGTAGACCCATTCCTTTGGTATGTCGTTCTGAGGCAAAGTAGTGCTACATTGCATTAGTTTAGGGCTACTCTCCAGCGTGAAAGAAAATCTCAAAGGAACAGAGTTTTACACACAGTGTAAGGAAATCTGAACCATGTGTGCCACACAATATGGCCTCAAGTTTGAGGGTAGGTACACACAGTATCTGCAGTTATAGCATAGCATTTCCTGGACATAAAAGAATTTCTGTGCTGTTGTTTCCTCCTTGGGAAATAACAATCCACAATGCAGATTGGTTATATATGTGTAGCTATGAAGCAGATACACTAATCTTGCAGTGAGAATTGGAGCTGGTGGGGGGAGTGGTTTGTGTTTGATAATGAATCTGTAAAATGATTGATCAATGTCTAGCTCGAATTCTCTGTGATTCAGAAAGTGACACGTCCATTTTTTTGGACTAAATGTTGTACTGTTTAAACCTAACAGTCAGGCTAAAAATGTGTGATTTATTTTACTATCCTTGTGCTGAAATACAGACACTTTACACTGCAAATAAGTACAAATAACCCTAGGTGTTTTCTAAATGAGTCCCTCCGATTTTTTCTGTTCAATTTCTGTCTACTTGTGTATGCAGGAAGTAACACATTTACATGCTCTATGAAAGTGATACCACATCTCAAAAGCAGCAGGTCTCGATTGACAGTACATCAGATAAATCCATCCGTCCTTTAAACTGCATCCTTACAAGGCAGCCCTGCAGTGTCAGGAGAGATGAAGGGGTGAGCAATAAGCAATCACTGGAGCTTGCATTACACTTCTGGCATGCATAAGAAGAACATAAAAACAATTGGCCAATTCTTGCTGTGACAGTTAAAAAACGTGAATGAAATGGGGTTTCTAGACGCCATATACAATCTGGCACGCAGGCAGAAGGGGAGGAAAAACGGATGGTGAGATAAAAATGCATTCTTTCTATTTATTTACCTAGAGTGCCACATAGATAAATAACTATTTTTACACTGCGCGTTTTATTCAAATTAGCAAATCCAAGCGATCCGTATGTGCCTAGTTAATTTACATACAGACACACACACACAAATATATTTGTAATTTTATTTCTTTCTTCATTGAATTTGTATTTCCTTGATTTGCTCTGGCTTGCGCCTGGAAGCCATTTCACAGATCTAGTAAATGTATAGAAAATAATCCACCATGTAGCTCTCTTCGAGTTGAGTTGGATTCTGCTGAATATTTAATTAAAAGACTTTTATGTCTCCTAGGAGAAGAGCTTCATAAAAGGTTGGGCTGTATTTTTATCGGGGGGGGGGGGGCAATTACTTAAGGAGGTGAGGTCCCTGTGGTGTCTTAAAGGAAGTAAAAGGCTTCTACGAAGAGGCTCCTCTTTAAATTTCTCCTGCAGGCAGTAAGGTTTGGTTGATTTCTCATGTCTGGGCAAACTTGTGCGCCCAAAATATAAATGTTCTGGCTTCCTGAGTTTAACAGGTGAAATGTAATATTGAGCCCTTCCAATATCTTCTATTTCTTCCCTTCAACAGCAGAGTTGACAAGTGTATTAATGTTACTCATTGTACACACTCATAACATAAATCATATATTTGTTAAACCTCCACTGGCTTTTCGTAAGTAAAAGCATCCTGTTCAAAAGCGTTTGTATAGTTCACCTTTACTTTATCAACAAGGACCAGCATACAATCAGCCTAATATTCTCAACATCCACAATGTACATGTTTAAAATATGTGAACTGGGTTGGCCTATTGAGTTGAACTCTGATAATTTACAATGGGATCTCGTGAGATATTTAAGTTCAGCACCAAAAGTACAGGTGGATTGGCCAATGACACAAATAAAAAGCTTGAAGTTAATAGTCACATATGCCTGTTTCTGACAGTGTCCCCTCATACTGTGTTCACATAAATGTGTCATTTTTTGTTTTTGTTTTATATAGCACAAACGAGACCCGAAAGTATCAGAGCACTTCAAATGAGCACCAGTTGCATTACAGACAGACACATTCTTGTTTTGTGTTAGGCACGGGGAGATTAAGTGATTTGCCCAGAATCACAGGGTGTTGAGCATCCCTGCCGAGAGTCGAACCCAGTTTCCCAGCTTTGAGGTCGACTGCCCTAGCCATTAAGCCACATCCTCTTGCGGTCTTGCTTGGGTGTCTAAATTTACAAACTTCAAAGTAGTATTCATGGAGATGATGTACAGCCAGGTGTCCAGTCAATGTCACTTAGCCTTGAGCTGATACTCTTCTGAAAGAATAACCCTTATTTATGCAAGATACCACCTCTAGGATGATTATGGCTGGATGGGATGTTGGGAGAGTGTTGGAGCGCATGCTGAAAAATACCTCTTGGCCTGTATTTTGAGAAAAGGGCCAAATGGTCCATTTTACCCCCAGGCTGGCCATTTCTGTCAAGTTAGCCAGAAATAACTCTGCCTAGTGATGGAGGGGGTTGTGTAATAGTGGGAATGGTTGGAGTCCCCACATCGAGGACAGAGGACATCATTGATGATACCCAAGAGAACCGTCCATCCCACTGACACAAACAAGTCTCTAGAGATACCTAAATGAAAGCTAGCTAATGTTTTGACTGTCATAGAATAAGAGTTGTAACATAAGTGTGATTTGGATTTTACTGCCACCAATGAAAATGTATGGGCCCCAGTTCTAGGTAGTAAGGTATCATCCAAATGAGGTCTTGCAGCAAAGGATGAGTTGTGGCTTCCACTGAGCTGGATTTAATTGCAATGAGGGTTTCCACCTGATTTTGTCACACATTATTGCAGAGAACTCTTATCAACTGAAGATGTCTATTTGGAAAGAGCTTCTTGCCATTGGCACCAGACAGTTGAAGCAAACTCTTATTTATTCGGAGGCCTAATGTAGCAAGAAAGTGTCCATCAATGCATTCAAGTGTAGCTAGTCCCTATCCATATGGCAGGACTGTCTAGCACAGAAAGCTCTTATTCACTGGAGCCAAAAGCGTAGAGATGCCGTTTGAGTAGTGGAAGTTTAGAAAAAGCGCTAATGTCTGTTATAGTGTAGTTTGATTTGAGAGATCTTCTTTTCAGAGAGCTTTAGCCCTGAAGGAAGAGTGTCCTGAAAATTACTCCTATCCTTATGATGTTGGGAAGGGAAGCCGAGGACAGCGAGCTCTTCTAAGAAAGTGTTTTGAAACCCACAACCCCTGCTTCCTTTTTTTTTTGCTTTTGGACCTCTGCTGTAAGTCTCCCTGGGCAAGTTGTCCTAACCATGGCAGGTAGGCTTCTGGCACCAGTCATACCAAGGGATACCTTTGATGCCTTAGTGGGGAGAAACCAGTTTAGACCGGGAGGAGTCAGGCTCAGAGAATTGGTCTTCCTAACTCTTGGTTGAATCTGACATTTTGAAAACTCCCAGAATGCAGGCCAGAACTCTCCACCTCCAAAGTGAAGAGACTTTGAGAAGAGTGGGACCATAGAAGAGAAAGGCGACATACTAGCTTGCTGATGAACCCCTGTTTGGAGTGAAGGGGTGTTCTGGACTTGTATACTATGACTCTATTGAACTCTGTCTTCAGCATCAGTGGCACAACCTTTCTTCTTTCTACCAGAGAACAGTAGAGGGTAGACTTGTCGGGGACTCTAAAAGAACGCAGTCCCATGGACTTCGGTGAGCTGCTCCTTGCTCGAGGTGACCCAGGAAGAGGTAAAACGGATTCTGCTTGACACAAAGGCGCACTGCAAGTGAATATGGGGCCTGGGGAGTACAGACTTAGAGAGTAGTCTGCCTAGAGGGCCCTGCTGCTGAAAGTCCCCTGGCCAGGAGTCTACCAGGAACTGAGGTAGGAGTGCATTTCCAAAAGTTCCTTTGAGCCCACTACTGCTGTAGAAGTCAATCAATATTGTCCAGGCACAGGATATATTTTAAACCAACCAGGAAAATAATAAGACATTTAGTGTGCTTGCAAAGCTGTCAATTCTTTCTGGGGAAAGTCACCAAGAGTAACAGACTGCCTCAAAATTAGACCTTTGGGGTTAGAGATAACTGATTTTGAATTGGCCACTCATGTCTGATGCTTTTTCTTTGGCAGCAGTGTCCTCAGGCTCAGGGGCACCATTGCATGTCTTTTGATCACAGGTGGGATCTACTTAAACCCGATGAGGAGCAGGTGAGGTTTTCCATCCCCTCAGGAGAACAGTTCAAACTGTTGGAAGGGTTACACTTTAATTGAAACACCCCCTTGAGATGGGGCAGATGGCACCCTCTTGCTTGCCACCGTCCAGTGAGGAGAGACCTTGCTTCCCAGACAATTACAGCACCTCCACAAGCTCTGTACTAGACGGTTTAGTTGACATTTAAAGTTTTCTTTTAGCTTTGTGAGCTTTCATGGCGATGAGCCACAGATAGTTGGCTAAGTGCTTTAGAAAGTGTTGCCAATGGTAGTCCCACCACATATTTTGTTCATATGGTAGAGGTTATGCAAAGTATTTAGTTTTGTGTGCCTTAAAGCACTTTACCTTTTTAAAAGAAAAAAACACTGACTTGACATTGACCTGTTAAATGTTGTTTGCTGTGTTGCTGAATTCTGAATCGCTAGCCCACAGCACCTTCCTGAGTAAACTTTGAACTGCTCTGTCTTGCTTCTCTAAGAGAGTAGAGCTAAAGGGGGTACTTGGTTCCCCGTTTGAGGCCAGCAATGCATGGGCCAGAGGACTCCAGAAGCCAATGATGTATGTTCTGATTGGCTTGGGACAGTCTGAGTGAGATGTCTCACAGTTCTTCTCTTGAATGAATCTACAAAAGAACAATGGAAGTGATTGAGGGCATGGAAATGTTGTGGTACAAGGAGTGTAATGTATCGCACATGAGGGGTTAGGGAGAAGTCTATAACACCATAAAGGTATTAAGCTAACCTACACTCTTCTAATGAATTGTAACTCACACTATGTGTAGGACAGCAAGACTAAATGTGGAAAAAGGGGAGAGATATGTAGGTGGGTATAACCTTGTTATGGGCGTGAATTCTCACTCACCCGAGGGTGACATGCTTCATCATAGGGCTCCTCCAACACAACGGGACCGCAAGGTACCCAATGTGGGCTACAACTTCCCAGCCGGGAAGGAGCGGGAGTGTTCTCAAAAAAAGCACGTAATTGCATTCACCTCAAGAGGTGATAGTGAGGGGCAGAGTGCAAATTAAATGAATGTGTGACTTTAAATCTTCCTCAGTAAAGATAACTAATCTTTAATTTTAAATCTTACTGGAAAGATTAAAAACAGTAACGTGAGACAGGGTTATGGATATCTACCCTGTTTCTGCCCTAGATGACAACCAAATGTTCGGGGCATTCGTCAGGACCAATTCTCTAGTCACTCTGCTAAAAAAAACGTGTGTAAAATAATAATAAAAATATCTAGGAAATGCTTTAGACCAACCATACGCAATAGTCGTAATTCAGTTCGGCGGGTCAGAGCATCCTAGAACAGAATCAAAGAATATAGAATCAATGTGACATCCAAAAGGCACCACCACCAAGTTTACATAGAGTGCTCCACACCATTTAAAAAGTAAAGCATTCTTCTTACCTAAATATTGCTGTGTGTGTGCCAACTCTACCTAAATCCAGAGTCTCATCACATACAGTTCCTCTAAGAAAACAAAATATGTATACAATGATGAATGATGTGATAAACCAAAGGTATCAGGGAAAGAAAAGAAAAGAAAACACAGTGCTCCATTTCGTCTCATAGGGTAGGGAAAGGTCTAAATGTATGGCAGAGCTTATTCTAATGGCTCATATATCAGTACTACTGTGGCGCAATGCAGTATCAAATATTAAAAGAAAATAGTTGTTTGTGAAATATGTTAATCCGTGTAAAACGTAGCACTTGTGCCTTGTATATATGGCCCAAAAACTATTGCTCAAAAAATTAATCCAGAGCTCTAACTTGTAGCCTTTTCAATGGCTTATGGCAAACATATGTCTCTCTGTTTAATCTATAAAATGTTACCGGCCTATCCGTGTATCAAACTGCATCGCGAGACATAAGCGTCTCGAAATTATGTCAAATAAACAAGGGAAACGAAAAAAATACGGGCGACAAGCCTGGTTAAATCCTCCATGCATCTCACCTGTATGTGGGCGTCTCGCGACTTGTTTAGACTCTGGACGGGAGCACTTTAAACATTAACACAGAGACCTTTTAACTCCATGGGACCTGCTAGCGTACTTCAGCGATGTCAGTGCATGAGCCTCAACGTCAGCGCACATCGCGTCACGTGCAGCGTCATCATCAAGAGTCTTGTAGGTTGTCATGACTACATTACGCATAGACCTGGGTCACATTGCCGTATTCAAAGAAGGAGACAATGCGTATGTTTATATCCAGACTATAATGATGCTTTACATTGATAGCGTGTGTAAATAGACTCAATGGTTGTGTCAAGACTCTATATAGATAATCTTTTGTACAAAGACTGACACAGTAGGGGAGGTTGTGGCTACACATTTTACATTGTCAACTACCTACACTAATTACCCATTAAGTGGATAACCACACACAAAAATCTGTTCTGATACACTTCTCATAATATTCGAACATATTATGGTATAATTTTACTTGGGTTGAAAATAAAACAGGTTCCTGATCACTCAATGATATCCTGTGTGGAGAATTTGTTGTCCTATGCCCATTTGATGATCTTTATAAATCAAAACAAACCTGTATGGCCTATGTGTATCTAGTGCAAAGTAAACTAAAGTTTTTGTATTTTCCATTTTCCTTTATACAGGCAGATGTAACACCATTAACATGCTCTGTTAATGTGAACGGGAGTGTACATTGGATTTGTGATCATAAAGCAACTTGAGACAGAAGCACATTGATGCACCTTCAATGAATTTCCCATTAGTCCTAAAAGATCCTAGTAGATTATCTGTTTAGTTATTGTAACTCTGTCCACCACATTTCATATGATTCACAATCCCAGGGTGGAGGCTGGGAGATGAAAGAGGGTTGATTGCAAGGAATGAAGAACAAGATAAAGGAAAGTCCACCCATTGAAGTGTGACAAACCCAGAAGTTTGCCATCTTGATCAACAGATGTGACTGTGCAGTCCTTGAGGAATGCAACTTTATATATTGAGGGTTGTAATCGGAAAAACCTTGAGGCTCAAGCAGAAACCCCCCCAAGATTGCCAGATATTATACAGATAATAAGGAAGAGTCTTATTCTTCTGAATGTGAGGCAAACTGTTCCTTGAATATGGCTTTTGTAGCAATATAGCCAGCTGCAGAGGACTATTCCAGTGGCTAAAGGCCCTTACCCTGAGTTACAAGCCTAAGACTCAGCGGAAGGCCTATAGCAAGAGGTTTTGCTTAAGTCAGAGTTCTAGCCACCATTATTGTTTTAATTCAACAGGAGTGTCCACTGCTGTGGGCTATACCAACCAATAAAGGGCCCACATCGGCATTATTTGCCTGAGGTAAGGGAGTGGCATTTTAATGGTAGATATAGCATGTTGTGATGGATTGTACGGGTTGAACTACATTCCATTGCATGAAGGTGAACTGTCCTTGTTCAAATCCCAGCAGCTCAAAAGCTTTGGACTCATTTTACAGCTCCTGCTGTTAAGAATATCAAACAAGGATAGCAGGACCTTTATAAAGAGTTGCCTGATTCCCTAAACTCTACCAAACTATTTCCACCATTTGGCAGAGATGAGAGAGAATCAACATTCCTCCTTCTCTCCTTCCACACCTCCTGTGACACTATGAACCATGGGTGGAAATGGCCAGGGGGGCTTGCTGTTTTCCCTCACCCACAACCTCTGCCTCTCATTTCCCTGCACAATTGAGGCAGGAGACAGAGAGGCTGTGGACACTGAAACTTTAACAGCTGCATAACTATTCCAGAGTGTGTAACCCGCTGCTGTTCCAATGTATTAAATGGAACACTCAACATTCCAATGTTCCAATGTTCTAATTAAGTATTATAGCCTGGTACTGAGGGCTACAAATATATTTTGATTCACGAACAACGAATTATAGGCTTAAGCTGCAGGCTCAGAGTCATAGCGTGACTGAGGACCCTTAACAACTGGTGTAGCCGAGACAGAAGGCCTATAATGCGTTTAGAACATTTCACCAACTGAGGGTAGGATGCTCTAATTTTCGACTTTTGGGACAGAATGTCTATACCAGCCATTAATGGCTTTGAGCAAATGGAGAGCTCAAGATTCCAATGTTCTAGTATGTATTAAAACATTATTTCATAAATTAATATTGCGTGTGCACAATCAAAAGAGCTGTGCCTAGCATGTTGTTTTTCGAGTGCTAGTGGTATTTGCCACTTTACATAGAGCAAAATGATGTGAAATTAATGTGATGAATCTGACAATTTTATTGAAAGGGCAAAGGGAACATGACATCCCGTATGACTCTTCCCTAAAGAAGCCCAACTGACAGAGACCCTATATGTAAATTGTGCATGTCCTGCTCAGAGGAGGATGTCTCATCATTCCAACTAAGGGTTTGATTACGATGCAACCGGGACTAACGTCTGCAGTCCTGTTGGAGGCAGTCTGACCGTCGAAGGTCTCTTTGGACATGGTCGTACCGCCGAAGGTATCTTTGAAAGTGGTCGGTCTGACCACCGGATTACGATGCATACATCGCGTACTCTGACTAACCTCTAAAAGTCCGCTGACAGCTTTTCTATGACCGCCGAGATGGCCGTCAGAGATGAACTGCATCTATAGGGCTGTACAGTGATCTCCGACTGCCGTCCGGATTACGATGTGGTTTACCGAAGACCCATCCGTGGCAGTCCAACCAGCTGCCTTGAGCAGTTGGAAATGAAGGATTTGGGGTGCATACTCACCCAGTCTGATTTCTTCCAATAATCTCCACAATGGATCATTTCCTCCAGATCCCCCTACATCTTGGATACTAAACCCCAATCACAACTATCTTGTGGGTGCCGGAATTCAGGTAAGCGGTTCTGCGGTATGTATCCCCATTGACTGGACTGTGCACATTCTGCCACACTCCAGCAATGGGGTACAGGGTGCACAAGGCCTATCTCCACATATGTTATACATGTGTGTACAATTAACATGTTTTCTGTGAGTCTTGTACACATTTGCAGCAACATATTTGGGTATATGTGCTCTGCCATAGCCAGTGGCGTCACTAGGGGGGTGCGGGGGGTGCGGACCGCACCGGGTGACACCCTCACGGGGGTGACACCGAAGGGCCAGTCCGGTCTGTGTGGTGTGGTGCAACCGTGCAACCGTGCAAAATTGAAACCAGTCAGTCCAGAAACGCAACAACGTGTCACGCGTCGCAACCTAACCTTCTATTCAGCAGGAGGTGCCTGTACGCAGTGCGCACTGTCTCCTCCTCCGCCGCGTCTGCGCGCCTCGGCAGTGACGTCACGTCGTCACTAGAGGGGTGCAGCGCGCCTGTACCTACGAGCTGAGGCCTGGGAGACTCCAACCAGGTGCGGTTCCTGCCTTGCTCTGCCTGCCCGCCGGTGCCTCTGTTGTGCCCCTGTCGGGTAGAATTGCCCTGCTGTGCTGGGTCTTGGTGTGGCGGAGGATGTGAACATACCTGAGGCCCCCGACCGTCGGAGCTGCATGGCAGTGAATGCTGTGCTCGGGATCAAAGGGACCCGCCCAGCCTGCCCAACAAGAGGCAAAGGCAGCTGAATGCGGTGAGTGTGGACGGGGGCACATTACTTCCCCCCAAACCCCCTTCCCCCCGACGCCAGCTGCTGTGAGCTAGGCCATTGGGGGATGCAGTGGTGACTGTGGTGTCCCCCTGTGAAGACTTAAGCGGGGCCCGTGCTCCCGATGATGCCCAAGTCTGGGCTGCAGAGTGAGGTGCCCTGCTCCAGAGTGCCTGCGTGTTGGACCCGGGGCACCCTGTGTGGTGAGATGCACTGTGAGGACTGTTTGACTGCTGGGGGCCTAACTTCCCTTGTTGGAGGGCCCCTGAGGCAGTCTTACATCAGGAACTCCTGGGGGACCAGGGTAGAGGCCCTGGCCCATTGCCTTGGCCCTGTGAGAACTGTGGCTGGGGGAAGAATGCTGATGGCAACAGCTCTGCTTGCCTGGGAGCTCCTTCCTAAAGTGATGCTCTGCTCTACTTCATTCCCATTCTTTCTGTACTTTCTCTATATCTCCCTCTCCCAGCTCTCCTGTTCTTTACTTACATTTCTCTCCTTTGTCCACACACCACCTCTTCCCCACCTTTACTTCCATTCTTGCCTGTGCCTTTGTTGACACTTTCTTCATTTTTACCGCCATTCCTGCCTCCCGGGTCCCCTTCTGTTCTCTTCATTTTTACTTCTGTTCAAACCCTGCCCCCAGACTCCAAGTCTCTCTAGGTTTGCATGCATTCTTTTCCTCCCGTTCCTTATTTCCTCATCGTTTCTCTGTCTTCTTTCCCTCTCAGTCACTCCATCTTAGCTTTCACTCGACTTTCTGTGCTTCCAGACAACTTCCTATTTTTCCTTTGATTCTTCCTCCTCTAGTCCCTGTCCAGCTCTCGCCATCTTTACATCTATTCTTTTCCTTTCAACTCTCTGATGTCCTGTTCCCCAAGCTTTACAATGGTTCCTGCTTTTTAGATCTTCTGCCACTCTCCTGACTTCTACTTCCCTTACTCAAGCGCTCCATCTTTAGCTCTTCCCTTCTTTACGTTCTTTTCTTTAGTATCCCCCAATTTACTTATGTCTTAAGTTATTTTTCATTCCTGCGTTCTCCATTTGTCACCTTTTCTGTTCCTTCTTCTTCCTCCCTTTCCTCTCTTGCTTCCTAAAATAAGACCTTGTCCCTAGAAATGAGTGTTGTTGCCCACAAATTAAGTACTGGGCCGTAGTCCAATTTTCCTACAGCCCCTCCTAGCTGCCAGTCTTTTCTTTCTTTTCTTCCCTCTTCTGTTCCACTCTTGGCTGCCATCTGTAATTTACTTCTGCTCTCTCCAGGTCTAAGAGCACTCTGAACACCAGAAATAGATCAGTATAACCGTAGTGTAATATGAATTCAGGGTCGAGGTAGATACCAGTATAAGAAGGAAACCATATGGAGCAAAAAGACGTGTTTGGCTATGATTAACGCGGAGACATCTGTTAACATCAACAGATCTGTGGGAGCATCTTATAATTTATTTTTATGACTCAGTGGTATGTTTTGATTTGCCAAAAATGTTTAGTTTTTTGGGGGGGATAAATTACTCATTGGTTTCCGTTAATGTTCATTGTTTTCCTCATTAGTAGGATGTATTTATGAGGCCTTACCAATTTAATCATATTTCATCAGTAAATATTGCTATACTGTCATAATAGTAATTGGGGAATGCATAGTTATTGACTTACTGCCAATGCCAAGTATTTAATCTGTGTGTGCAGTTTAGTGCGGACCAGAGCCATGAAGAAAGAACAGTAAAAGGAACAACAGAAAGTTATGCCTGCAAAGTTCTGGTGGTTTACACCTATACAAACTATATCGTTCTAAATTTAAACTTTTTTCGGTCAAAGTTTACAAGTTTGGGAAGGAGAAATAAGCAGGGGACATACATTATTTTTTAAATCAGTCAGTTATTTGGGTAAGAACATTTAAGGCAATACGGCCCGAAAACCACTGACCACTTGATGTAAAGAAAGGTGTATACCCAACTGTTCCGTGGCTTAAGTCTTGTACAGGCTATTAGAACATTGGAATGGCAAGCGCTCCATTGAAGACAATGGAGTGCTCCGAGCTTCTTTTGGCTCGTAGAAGCCCTGAGCATCAATAGTCCAATGTTTGTTCACAGCTGTTGCTGTGAACAAAGGCCTCACAGAGCCCGGCAAGGCACATCATTATCATGCTAAATACACGATGTATATGAGGGTCCAAAGGGGAAGTTTTAAGGACCATAACACCTTCAATCCCCAGCAAATACAGAAAAACTAACAGAAGGTCTTAAGTCCAAACATACAGACAGAAAAGTCACTAGAGGCCGTGAATAAAGCGAGAGTCTCTACAAATGGTTGGTATATCACCAGGCCAGAAATAAAGAGTCCATCAGCCCACCCTTATTGGCGGAGCTTCGTCATTTGAGACTCTAAGGGATCTAGGTCTGGGCCCATAGCAGCGAGCCAGCCGGCCCTCTTGGCTGCCCGACCAAATAATCCCAAGCTAGAACAGTCTCCTGGCTCAGTGTATATAACAACTCTTGAGGACTCAAAAAAGATGTGCAGTGCTCTACCGTGAAAAGTGCATTAAAAATGACTACGTGGGCAAAAAATATGTTTATTCAGGATTGCCCAGGTGTCATATCTAAAACCAAAATAGTCTTAAACAAGGACGACTATTTCCTGACTTAGTCTCGTGAGGTCGACATGTTTCAGCCGTAATGGTTGACTCACCCGGCTTTCTTCAGGACCTAGATTTAATTGAAAACAAAGCTACTGCAGGAAAAATCTATTCAGTGGAAGTGATGTGAAAAAACAAAATATAATGCTATTATAAAAATAGAGTGTGGCAAAAGCCACCCTACCCGACTAACAATCTTTTTGCCAGGGTACAAGAGCTTAGTCTTCTTTCCTAAAAAGATTGAGAAGAAATCAAACCATAAGAAAGGTCTCTCACACAATGTTCACAGCATCAATGACTCCCATCGTACAGTGCCCTTTATGCACTGTCATTGTTATCAAAATTCAAAGTTTTGCTGCCAATTGACATTTTTTTATAAATTTTAAGTTCAACTCACCCAGCTTTATGTGGGAGGAAAGCCTCACCTCACCCGGCTGACTGCTCAGTGAAGGAAGCCCCGCTCTGTTGAAATGTAAGGACAAGAGAACCGGTTGCACGTAGATACTAGTCCCTTGGAAATCCCCACAGTACATTCAACACCTTAAAACCGCTAAAATCCTGACTCTGAGAGACAAAACCCTCATGTGTGACGTGACAAGTATACCAAAGGAATGCTCCATTTGTAAACCTACTCTGCCTATGAATCTGCATATTATTCAGCATAGGCGAGAGCTCTTACTAAACAACCTAGTGTATTTGTGAACATAGGAGCCTATCTCCCATCATAGAACTACAGGACTGCCACCCTCTTTGTATGAACTGATAGCGTCAGGTCCCTAGGGAGAGGCAGTGCTAACCGCTATAGTGAATCTCATAGGGGGGGCCTGGTGACAAAATAACCCTCCCCAACAAGGCAGAACGCAGGATCTACTAGTAGCAGCCCACAGCAACCCGGATTTCCCACTCCTTACCTGTCCGTCTGTACTCCGGACCAGGCTGCAAGCAGTCTGGGAGGTGACGGCAGGAAGGAGGGGAATCCTTAAATACCCGCTCTGATTTGCTCATTACGTTGTTAACGATACACAGGTGCCGGGATTAATCGTGTGTACGACCCACATGTTTGAGTACGCATGCGCAGTATCGGCAACACTAGACTAATTGTGCATGCGCAGTTTGGATCATCTGGAGAGGATAGTGTCTCTCGTTTACTTGTGCGCACGCTGAATTCATAACGCACACGGGATGTCAATTACAGAATAAAAAGGTTAGACATCCTCACTGTCCACGCCTGACATGCAGCGTTACTCGATACTAGAGTGTGGCCGTAGCCTACCATCCCACTACTTTGTGTAATATCGTACTCTTTCATGAAGGCGTCAACGGAGAGACGCTAGTCTCTGCGCACACGCCCGACCCGGATCCATCGAGGTACTGGTAGTTACCACGCATATTGCGTTAGCGGTGCCCGCAACCAAAGTCTCCCGCATATGCCCGACTAGAGTAATTCACGGCATTGATTGTCACCACACATATTCTGTATAAGGCGCCCAGCTCACATGGAGCCCCAAGACTGCACCTCACCTAAATATGCACCGGGCAGCCGGAGCAGGCATGCTGATAATAACTGAAATCTCTACTACAAATTCGAGAATAATGGGGGCTCATACTGAACTGACTACGGACAAAGCCCATACGATGGATTTGGAACCACTCGAGTGTTGAGTAGTATTCTCAAAATAGTCATACCTAATGAAATCGTGCTTGAACGACCTTTGATCCCCCAACATATAACGGATACTTCCAGGTTCCTGTTTACAAAAGAGCAAAGGAGGATCTTCAAAATGCAAACGGATACACACGGTCTGAATGATCACATTCCATGGACTTCGATCTGAAATATAAGATATATTGTACAACTTACCATCCTCCATGTACCTTACTAATGAGTAATCTTGTATCGTAATGGCTATCACCTTGACCAGTATGTACATCGAGGTGACCCGAGCGATATAGATCTTACTAAAGTAACTTTGGATACATAGAGTTACAGTCAATATACCTCACGGCTACACCTAGCTCCAACTTAAGAGGCACCGCAGAACTTTTTGGTTTCCCAGGCAGGAAGGAGACAATGGTTGCCCTATTATGCCTACAGAATGTATTAAACGCTTAACACGTTAGACATATGTGTTGAATAACATCTAGTTTGGCCATTATTTAAGGTCTCAAGATTACCACACAGATACATTTGTACATCAACGATGAGAGCAGTCTTTGAGGATGTAGCCACCTCATACGAATTAGACACCACATCTGTTCTTTATTAATAAGATTCTTGCATGCCCTTTGATTTCCGCGTATTCATAGAGGCCAGTTTCATATCATTAGGTATGACTATTTTGAGCCAGGAGACTGTTCTAGCTTGGGATTATTTGGTCGGGCAGCCAAGAGGGCCGGCTGGCTCGCTGCTATGGGCCCAGACCTCAATCCCTTAGAGTCTCAAATGACGAAGCTCCGCCAATAAGGGTGGGCTGATGGACTCTTTATTTCTGGCCTGGTGATATACCAACCATTTGTAGAGACTCTCGCTTTATTCACGGCATCTAGTGACTTTTCTGTCTGTAAGTTTGGACTTAAGACCTTCTGTTAGTTTTTCTACATCATTATCATGGCCATGGATGCAAGGCAACAATAAAACATGTCCAGAGAACTGGTGATTAATGATGCTGCTGGAGAGCAGTCCTTTGCCTGTTGGTAGTTTTGAAATGCAGATAAACTGTATTTTATTTGGATAGCTCAGTGGGTTACTGCCTTTGTCACAGAGATTCTTGTGTTACTTGCAGTTCAAAAGTTACAATCCTAACATAGGACAGTGGCTATGAACTGTCATCAAAGACCTGCAGACAAACATAAATGGTATAGTTAGAACTTCACTTTTTTTGTGTTACTATAAAGTTAGAAATTCCCCAGTCTTTCATTATTTTAATGTTGCTAGAAAGAGTTTGGGCCGATATACATTTTTATTAGTAAAGCCAAGCCCCAACCACTACGGTATGCTTTAAATCCTGAGTTTGTGCTTCCCCAGCCCAAACCCTCTTTAAATTTACTGCCCAACAGTATGGCTGCCATGTGATTCCTACATCTTGTAATCCTCATTGGCTCATGTGACATTCCCTGTAGACGGAATTACATACTAGCGATAAAACCGGCCCTGTCATTGCCTTTCTGTTATTATTTAATTAGCAATCAGGTCATTAGGGCAACTGTGGAACATATTTTAAAGTGTGTTCTAATTATATTTACTGCTATATTTAATGTTTTAAGTTTGAAGGTGATTTTGCTAATGTTTTTTACGGGAATAATGAAAGTAGAGCTGGATGGGGCTGATATGGGGCTGGGGCCCAAGTTCAGCTGTGAGATAAGGTGCAGAGGAGAGGGATGGTAGAAAAGTGGATAATCGGGCCTGGAAGTACTTGTGTTAAAACCTGGCCTGTTGGAATTTGAGGGTTTGCACTTACATCCAGACATCGCTCTTACTTTCAAATAACTCTCCACATGCTCTGTATACACACAGAATTGATCCGTTGTATACTGGTGACTGTTTGCAAGTAGATATAATCTAATCTAGGGCTTGTAGAGCGGAGGAGGTCCATGCGGTAAGTCGTGAGGGGGTGACACCATGGGTTACCCGCACCGGGTGACACCAATCCTAGTGACGCCACTGGCCGTAGCTAAGATGGCTGCGTTAGCAACGGTTGCATTGTAATACGGAAGGGGGAAGTTTCCTGGCCTCGGCGGTCAGAAATGGTTTATGGACGGTCTGACCAGCATCATAATGGGGCCCGACTTTACTGGAACGATTACATCATTAGTAGAAGCATAAAAAGCTATCGCAGAACCAAGGAGAATTGCACCATAGAAGTTCAATATAGTAGTGAGTAAATGTAAGTTACACCTTATGGTGGTGTAATGCAAAAGGATGAGGCCCCCCTGCAAGATGTCTTGAGGAGACCCTGAGACACCCATATCTCACTGATATTCATAGCCCTTGAGTTGAATGAGGATACCCTGAAGGTGGCCGCGCGCTTCACCGTAGGGGCTGCAGGTGTCTGTATTACGCCGTGGAACACCTGCTCATGACAACATATTTACCAATCAGGCTGGTCGTCCTACGATCGATAATTTGACAATTGCTTCTCAGGCTTCAGTGGTAAGGTAAAATCATTTCAAAATTCGGAAATGAGCAGCGAATTTACTAATTCCATGAACTGGGGCGAAATAAACTCTAAATTCAAGATTTGGAAAATGTTGTACTATTTTAATGACAAACATTTTTTTATTTCATTGTAAAACATAGGTATGATGCCTTTTTAAAAAAAAAAAAAAATTGTATAAAAGAAAAGATTAAGATATCTTGTTCTTTGACAACCTGAGCACGGGGCTGAATCCATGAAAGTCGCACAAGGTCATCGCTCCGGCGGCGCAAACACTGAATGTTAGAATGCTGCTATCCCATTAACTATTCATAAGATCAAAATATCTGTATGTGGGCACATGAAAGCCTCCTCCCGTATTGCTCCGTTTCACACATTCTGCTGGCGGTCCTGTAAATTGTTTTCATCTGCCGTATTTTTGCAGCACCAGCATTCTTTGAACTTGAGATTTCGATCTCCGTCGGCATACTTCATTCTGGCCGTCCTTTCACACCAATCCCCGGAGCAGTGACACCCCTCGAATGATGAACAGCAACTGCCGGGAAAGCAGAAAAACCTCGATTGAGACACAATAATCAGGGCACAAGGTACAGAGAATAACACGGCACGTGTCCCAACTACTGGCAAACGGAATAAACTGAAAAGATTTTTGTAGGCCTATTTTACATCACATTAACCAATTTTAATATTTCCTTTTTTTATTAAGAATGTTCAAAGATAGATTGTAGAACAAGGCTTTTTACTTTATCATGCAAAATAGGGTTTGTTCCCTCACATACGTCACATTTCAGTGTGAGGTGGCGAGCAAGTGGAGTCCCAGTGCATAATCAGTTCTTGAAGTTTGCCTGTGTGATTGTCAATGGAATATTTAATTCTCCATGCCAATCAGGTAGTTGAAATGTAAAACTGAAAGAGTAGTGTAACTCTTAGCAAAAACTGTATTGGGCGATGTAATATGGGTCGTAGCTGCTGGAGAGCAACAGGGCCTTAGTTCTGGGACTTTCTTTCTTTTGTGACGTAATTAGCAAATAATGGGTGAGCAATTTGAGCATCTCCCTGATTGGTTAAGTGACTGGGACTCAGCTGAGCATGCTCTAACACTAACTCACAGACTGATTGGTAGTAAATCTGAGCAGACCCTGAAGATTGTCATGTGACGGGTGGCGGATGTGTGGATTCGCTGAAAACTGCTGGTAGTCAGCACACACTCATTTGAATGCACTGCTGATTAAATGATTCCCACAGTATGGAAGGGTGCATTTTTGATGAAAGTGGGTTCCTAGAAATCGACAGCCGAATGTTGGAAATTTGCCCTTTCTCCAAATTCACCTGGGATTTTTTTGCCTTTTTATTGAACCGTATGATTGTTTGCCATAGAACTCTGTATTTTGCCCATGCTAACGCGTGGTAAAGTTATTGTGTTCTCCCTTTCAAACATAGTAAAATTGGTATACACCTGCTTGGCACATTTAATCTGCCCATAAGTCCCTAAAATATGGTAACACCTGTACTCTGGGCCTGCAAATTAAATGTTATTACTGGGTTGCAGCAATCATTTCACCACTCGCTACAGTAGCACCGCATAACATGGCTCCAGGTCTGCCACTGCTGCCTGGGTATGCAGTTTTAACCAGCCATTTCAAGCTGGCAAAATAAACTTTTTGTCAGGCCTAAAACTTCCTTTTTGTTATACTTATGTCACCCCTTATATAAGCTCTAAATTACGGGCGGGCGTAAATTGTGCAGTACGCTGGACTATAATCATGCGAAATTGCAGCAAAAATTATGCAAGATTAAGAGGAATTATTCAAGGAGCGTAACCCAGCATTTAGTGCAATTTGCTTATCCTTGCGCCCAAAATGAATCTGAGGATGTATTTTGGTGTCAGAAAATAAACTAAATGCAACAGAACACAAACAGCAGTAGCCAGCCGCCACTTGCGCTCACTAAATTGCTCCTGTGGTAGGATATTTGTGCCAATTTATTAAAAATTGCTTGATCGGGTGTAATCACATAATTTTAGGTAATTTAGCATCAATAGAGTGACATCAATTTACATTAATTACTTCGATTACTCTGGCGTAATTAAAATTTCCACCAGGTGTACCCTAAATACCAGGGTGCATGGTATTTAAAAAGTAGGACATGAATATTTAATGTTTCACATGCCCCAAAAATAAAAAATCTACAAAGCCCTTTTAAACTGTGGCAAGGCTGGTCCTCACATAGGTTAACACTGGTTTACAATATTACATTTAATAAGTGCTAAATCCCGTTTCGAAGTAGCTAGAATAAATTGTCCAAAGACTAATTGTAATAGTGATTTCAAATCCAACTTAATGCTCAAGTTGGATTTTACATTACTCTTTTATATATGATTCTTTAAAAAAGTTAAAGACACACATATGATGGACGTAATGAAGAGCAAATCAAACATTCACCCCCATTCAAGAGATCTGGGTTAAATTAATCATTCTTTTGCTCACAATGCCACCCCAGTTTAGATCCCCACATACACAAATCAGTCTTTTAAAAAGTTAGCATTTTCCTGCCTAAAACCTAAAGGCATTCCTGCCAGTGTCTAGCTGTCATTCGACCCTTGACAGCTCCCCTGTGGCGCAATCTTTATTGTTACCATCCAGTTAGCAAAGTGTTCTTGGTGTGGGAACAGTTCTCCCCACTTGACAGGATGGTCTGGGGGCAGTGCCTACCCTCATCCTGAGTTTCAATTGATGCTTACCATGCCCCTGCCAGATGAAACTCACAGTAAGGCCTGCCTCCCTTTTGTCTCTCTAATTAGACTGGCACCAAACCCAGTGGGAGGGGAGAAACTGATCAGAGCTGGTTTAGGGGATTGCCAAAGGCTTGCCCTCTACCAATAGGCTGGCACTGTGGATAAAACTGGACGCCCCAGACTTCTCCTCAGATCATCCTGAACCTGTGTAATATTAGAATAAGCATTGTCCTGCTGTCTGAAGGACCTGAAGGAATACTGGACCTGCTTGTCTTAAACCCAAGGCTACAGAAGTGACTCCATGGGTCAGTTGGCTTACCTCCTTTTTGAGCTACAGAGACAAAAAAAAGCTTCTAGGCACCTCTCTTCCTGTAATGGCCCAGCGAATCAGTTCCAACTTGGCATGCAATGGACTCCGCTGATGGCTTCTGCTGCAGTGAGTCCTAATCCTCAAGTGGTCCCCCTCAGGCCTTGAATCCTAAACTGGTGTTAGACTGTACTGCTCCTGGCACCAAACTGCAAGAAGTGGGACCTAGAAACATTTTGGCAACCTTCTGCCTTGAGACTCAATACAGACCATGGCAGCCATTGAAGCCAGAGCTGTTGACGTCGAATCGCTTATTGGCCCCAACTTGCTGAAGGAGATCCAACTTCCAGAAAAGATCCTTACTACAAACATAGAGGGCTTTGACGGGATCCGATCGATGTCAAGGCCTTCCTGAGCATGGACTTCGCCTGCTCAGAGCTTTCCGCATTTGTCACCAACCACAGCAGTTGCTCTTCAGCAACCCACTGTCATCGAGTGCCACTTAGGATCCAGCTTGCTGTGTGCCCTGCTGACAACTCGTCAGTGAGCACTCTTTCTTTATAAAAGTTTCTAAGTCATAAGGTAAACTTACCACCAGGGTGTAACTGGTCCTTGTATTCATCGCTTTCAACCTTAATTTTTGACTTTGACATGGTCCAGCAGGTCCAGGAGAACATTAAGTTAAATGATTTCAAAAGGTGCCAATATAGAGACACACAGAACAAAATAACTCAGAAGGAAACACTGAAGACCTTGAAGGAACATCTGACTTGAACAGAATGGTAAAGAGAAGACCAGATTAAACTAGCAGATATTATCTCCTGCTACATTATATGTTTCTGTGAGTATTTACACACACCTATAGATTTTTTTTAGAGTTATCACTTAATTCGTAGAAATAAAATGTGACTAGAAAATCGGAGAATGTAATGATGGTTGCTTAATTGGTACTGAAGAGATCCAGGCTTTATGTTCATTTCATGTTTAGCACATCAGAAGAGGAAATCACATTCGAGGTGAAGAAATCACTTCAGTGCCCAATTCAGTCTTTCGACTCTTCTTACCGATTTTTTTTCTCTTGATGATGGAAAATGTTATCATTCATGTGCATCTAATCAATTTTGTCTTAGCATTCCCCTCTTGCCTATTTTCAATTCCATATGTGCCCCTCACTTTGATTAACCTGCACAATGTTTAGTTTGGCATATTGAATGCCCTTACATCAATTAAGATATATATAGCATATGGCTTTCATTTTACTTATTATTGGTATAATGTGTGCTAGTTCAACCAACCAAAAACTACACATCCCAAACATGCAGATGTGTTAAATTAAACCTAGGCCCAGGTGTTTAGTATTTACGGATACATCTGGCCATCATAGTTGAATACTGCAATTTGAATGAATTAAATCAACCAGATTTATTTTTCCTCGCATAAAATTAATTTTGTATTTATAATGTACTTTTCACGTAATAAACATATATTGGCTGCACTAAGAATTCTTGTTTACCATAAAATTGTTAATCCCGAAGCCCTACTGAGTAGGGGATGTAATTAGTTTTCCTAACTACTAGCTTTCACTAGTTTTTATTGTCTTAGAAAGAAGATCGACTTTAACATGTATACTTCTATGATCTATGCTTTTAAGCTAGATCAATTAAAGTTATTAAAATTGAAATTAAACATATATTGTCATTTTGCAAAAAAGTACATGAATTCTTCTCACCTTCTAGACTTTCAATCATTTTACTGTTTAAGCATGCAGGTAATTGGCCACATGAAATATTTACAGAGTATCACAAGGGGTGATTGAGAGATTCCTTTGAAAGAAAGAAGGGGTTTTCTTACATATCTCGCCAAGCAAATTGATATGCTAACAGTGCCGTGCTAGACCAATAACACAGCAGATCCATTTGAAAAATGTTGTGCATTCCTGAAGCATGACGCTGGAAACTTCACCAATCTCAAATTCAGCAATTCCACTTCCTACACAGATTTTCTGTTATTTAAAAATGCCCTTAATATTTTGACAGGGGATCACTCATAAACTCATATCTAAAAGAAAAACTCAGCGGGCCATATTATCAAGAACGGCGCAAACATTATCGCCGCTTTAGCAGCAGGAAACTGCCGCTAAAGCGGCGATAAGGGACTTGATAATATGCCCTAGAGAATTCCAATAGAGGTCCAGGTTCTGGTGTCAAGGACATCAAATCTGGGCTTCTATTGGAATTCTCAAGTGCATATTATCAAGCCCCCATTGCCGCTTTAGCGGCAGTTTCCTGCCGCTAAAGTGGCAATAATGTTTGCACCATTCTTGATAATATGGCTCATTAAGTCACTGATTGACACTGACATCTGCTGTGATCTGCAGATCATGAGTACGAATCCACGCAATGTGAGCTTAAACTTCCATCCTTTTGAGATTGATAAATTGGATAATATTAAATGGGATAAAAGTACAATCTGCAATTACAATTCTTAAAAACATTTATAACAGTGCAAAACAAAGGGCAAGGCAAAAAAATAAGTTGATGTTCTTAACATAAAAATAGGTTAACAAAAAACAACTTATAACAAGATGGAAAACGTTAATTAATTATGATTAGATAGTTTTGCTGTCTTAATACGTAGGCAATTGTTCTGTATATGTCTTCTTTACTTGAGGGGATAAACAAAGATTGAAATTAAAATAAGTCTTGTTAGTGAGAAAAAGATACTCGATGGAATGGCAAATAGTCTTGCTGAAATAAAAAAAATGTTTTTGCATGGGACCCTTCAACGTTTCTAAATAACTTGCTCTAGTGTTTTGAATGGCATAGAGCAGGTTCAATAGCTTCTTAGTGATTCCTGCATAGAGTGTGTTGACGTAGTCTGGTGATCAAGTCCTGAGTAACAGTTTTCCTGGTGTTTTCCCGAAGGCATAAGAAGATCCTTTGTAGCATCTTGAAGATGTGGAAGCAGATGTAGGTCCCTGCGTTTACTTGGGCTTTCGTGTCGAGCTTACCATCTAGAAGGATTCCCAGATTTCTTGCTCTGGTGGTGGGAATGAGTGAGGGCTAGAGGCTGGTAGATCATCAGGTTGAGTCGCAGGGTGATTTTTTGTTTCTGAAGATCACTATTTAAGTTTCGCTTGTGTTGAATTTGAGGCGGCTTGTTTTCATCCATGAGGTTCAGCCGGTCATGCAAATAGCGAATTTGTTTTTGTGGTGGTGGTGTTGTCCGACAGGAAGAGTATCAGCTGGGTGTCACCTGTGTAGGAGATTATGTTGATGTTGTAGGATCTTATCAGGTCCAAAGATGGGGTTTGTCATCGAATTTTATGAGGTTAATAAACTGTTGATTGTACCATTATTGACCTTGAGATCTCAAGAGGATTTACAATTCAGACATTTGAATAGTGATTTCTAGTCAGACTGCGAAATGGTCAGACTCTGAAATACTGTCTGGTAACATATCATTGCACCAATTGCTTTGCCTTGCACTATTTTTAATTTGCTCCGCCCCCTTACCTGCTCTCCGGTCCAGCACAGCTTTTGCCATTTGAGTGGAGAGAGCCTGCTGCAATGTCACTTCCTGTTTGCTTCAGCTGCCTAGTTGTCCGCTTCAGTCATCTACCTAACATGAGGCTGGTGCCGACACGCTGCACTTGCTCATAGCTATCTAGCCAGGCTGCGAAATGGTCAGGCTCTGAAATACTGTCTGGTAACATGTCACTGCACACATTTTTTAGCTTGCACTATTTTTAATTTGCACTGCCCCCTTTACCTGCTCTCTGGCCCACAACGGCTTTTGCCATTTGAGTGGAGAGAGCCTTCTGCGACTCTTTGTTTGCTGCTTGAGGGTCAGCTATCTAGTTGTCTGCTCTGGTCCTCTACTTACAAGGAATCTGGTGCCAACATGCAGCAGATGCACGCAGTGGGCAGGCCAGTGGCATGTCAAAAGCGCACCATAGGCAAGCCCATCGGCATCCGCCATGCCCGTTCGAGCCCCTCCGTCGACAGGAGACAGGACCCTTGCTCCTTTTGCATCAGAACACAGTTATTAGGTTGGAATTACTTATTCAGTGGGTAAACATGACAAGCTTGGCAACATACACTCTGATTGACCTACCATCCCATTCAATTCTGCTTTCCCACTTCAGTTAGAAGGGCCGCCCCCTGCATAAAATGCAAATTTCTGTGTTTTCACAAGGGTCTTAAGTATGGGCGAGAAGCTTCTGCGGCTGCAACCAGTGGCTCAGCAGATCCTCCTAGTATCAATTCCTTCACAGACTCACAATGTCTTTCCTTCTCATCATCGCCATTTTCCATCTCCTCTCACATCTTTGACTTCCTATGTAAAACCAGGCATCTTCCAAAACATGCGGTCGAAATCTGTGATCTTCTATCCTCACTCTCACCTGAAATTTGGATTCCTTACCAAAATCTGCCTGAATTCTACTGCTTTACCAGCCATATCACTAGCTCTCCCAGACAACTACCGGATGTTAAGACTAGACAGAGAGGGTAGGTTAGGTGGAGGCATAGCCATCGTCTTTAAAGACATCATTAAGATTCGCCTATAGATACTTTACAAGCAGATTGGTGGAGAGAATTGTGTTTTTAGAGTTGAAACCTTCCCTAAGGAGTGCTGGGGGGGGCACCCTAGTATATGACCCTCCAGGACCAAAAAAGATTTCAGTCAACTCCTCACGAAAATTATCGCTCTCCACGTCCTTGAAACCCAACATTTCTTTTACTCTGCAATTTCAACTTCCATGGAGAGGATTACGCCAACTTTGAGGTAGCACAACTTACCTCTGACCTAAATGTGTTAGGCATTCAACAGAAAGTGACAGGACACACTTATTTGGCTGGCCACACCTTAGGTCTGATCTTCACAAGTTTCCAGCTCTGTATTGTGATACCTCAAACCCTTCTCTGGACAGATCACACCCTAATATGTTTTCAGATCACCAAAACTAAAGTGCCAAAACATACACAGAAGGCCCTGAAGAATAGTACAAGACACTGGTGCAAAATTACCCCAGATACTTTTTCTACTGAATTTAAATTTACACCTACAGATACCAATGTAGACAAAGTTTTAACAGATTATCATTCAGCTGCCAAAGCGGCTTTTAACAAGATTGCCCCTATAAAACCTCGCCATAATTCCAACCGCAGCACACACCACCCTGGTACACACCATAACTGAGTATCAGAAAAGCTCTGTGTAAAAAGTTTGAGAGACGATGGTGTCACTCCAATAATCTTGTTGATAAAGAGGCATTTCAACAAGCCTTAATGAAGTATCACCCAACATAAAAAAAAGCCCTCAAGACACACTTTCTTACTAAATTAATCAGGCAGGAAACTCTTCCAAGGAGCTCTTCAAAGTTGTTAAGTCTTTCTTTAACCCTTGAGCCTGCTCTCACGAGATTGTGTCATCGCAAGCTCTCTGTGACACCCTTGCAAATCATTTTGAAGAAAAAATTAATGAAATTAACCAAAACTTCCCTCATATAATTGAGTAAGATAGCGAGCAGCTCAATCTTTGTGCCTCGTTCCCTACCAATGGTCTCATTTTAAGTAAATTCAAGCCACCCTTGCCTCATTCTATACAGAAGGTACTGACAACCCCTAAATGAGGGTCTCCTTTAGACATCTGTCCACCTCAGATTGCTGCCTCTTTGTTCTTTCAGCTTGTCCCAGCCATTTGCTTGCTATTTAACCTATCCATTCACTGGTCACCCCTATTAAAAAAAGCCCAATTTGTCAACTATGGATCTTACAAATTACCAACAAATTTCCCTTCTCCCGCTACTGGGTAAGCTGTTAGAAGGTCAAATCAATATCCAATTTATGGAGCACCTTGGAACAAATAAGCTGCTGGACCCATCTCAATCCAGTTTTAGGCCCGTACACAGCACCAAGACCACTCTGGTGGCGATGGCCGACCATATCAGATGCCCTTTAGACAACAACATTCATTCATTACTTGTGCTGGTGGACCTCTCTGCAGCTTTCAACACTGTCTCTCATTCCAGGCTGCTGCAAAGATTGCAGGAGGCAGGAATCCATGGGACGGCACTGTCATGGTTCAAGGACTTTTAACCAACCGAACCCGGAGTGTTACTCTGGAATCTGATAAATTGCGCACCTTGAAACTTGATAAGGGAGTGCCACAAGGCCCCTGTCTGAGCCCCACACTCTTTAACTTTGACATGCCCCCGGCAACCACGTTCAAAAGTTTTGCTTTCAACCACTGTCATATGCTGATGATATGCAGCTAATAATCACCCCCAATCAAGACCTAAACAATGCTGACGCTCTTTTCTTAGCAGGTATGACAGCTATTCAGACCTGGATGACAGAGAACAGTCTTCAACTAAATGCCAAAAAGTCTGAAATCATGATTTTTGGTAAAGCTCAACAGCTCTGGACACCAGATTGGTGGTTCTCTGAACTTGGCCTAGCTCCAACTCCCAAATTGGTTGTAAAAAACATAGGCGTTTGCCTTGATCAAGCACCCACTATGAAAGAACAGGTTGTTACCAGCACCGGCTGAGTAAAATACCTTGAGTGTGATAAGGTAACTAAATTCAGCAGAGCTAATTGTGTGACCGCACCTTTTAGAACAATTTCATTGTAAGTTAATGGTGATTCAATTTTTACATAGCAGAATACATAATTTTCAAAGATTCATTACTGACGCTTGTGAATTTAGGTATGGCTGAAAGTAGAAGTGGCCACTGAAGGATCAAGCTAGCCTTGATCAAGATGCCTACTTCTGGCTCAACTCGAATTCCTCTTAGATCTTTGAGCCCAAAAACAAGCCGAGCCTTCATGTGTCTTCTGCTGCTCACTCTCTCACCTGAAGCACCATGGTCCTCACCACCACTCGTGCAGAGGAGTTGGGCCCAGTATTACATTCTGAATACTTTACAGATGAGCTGAAGGCGAAGAACCTGTGGAGTGTTGTGACAGCGCTCACTTTCACAGTACTCTACAACATCATTATGGTCAGCAAATATGTAATGTTCCCTGAAACCAGGAGTTAATGAATCGTGAAAAAACCCTGCATACTGTGTGCTCTGTGTGACAGTCTGTTGGCAGAGGAGCTCTGCACTTCACTTGTGTCATGTGAACACTATGGGCTCTCCCAGACCTTTGCTTTGTTATATGCAATTGCCTCCACTGTAGGTTTAGAACCTTTATAATTTCCAGCGTAATCCTTAAGCCTGGAGAGTAGGTGATATCAGTAATAAAATAGGGATCCCTACCTTCCCAATTTGTTCGAGCAATACTACTTGCTTCAACTTGATTTAACATGTAATACGTATATTTATTCAACACACAACAGATGTAGTTGCTAAAAAAAAACATAAAGCATTACCCTTTGATGTAAAATAGAAGAGAGGAAGAGTTGAAAAAGGATACTTGGTCAATCCCATTTTCCCTGCTTGACCAAATTGTGTGATCCTAGGCAAGGATCTTATTTCACTATGCTGCCTTTTCCTTTTTCTGCACATTTAAGAGCACCTGCAAATACATCTTTTCAGGATGTGCACTGTTCAGAAGCCTCTTTTTATACATTGAATAGATTACATATAGGATACACGTGACAACAGTAGATTTTCCCTCTGTAAATCATTTTCAATGCCTCTGGCACTATAGTTATACCCTGTGTTCCTTGCATCTACTTATTTTATATTGTATTGTATAAGTAAAAACATTGGGCAAGTTAGAAATGCGGATGGATTTTCTCAAGACAAGCTATGTGAAGGCGTGGTGTTGAGTCAAGAGTGAAGCTAACTGATTTTACTAAGGAAGTAATCAAAAGTATCTTGCTGTCCCTAGATGACCCTTAGGGGCTGGTAACAAGTTTAGCGTTGCAGTGCTGGGTCCAACCCACCCCCGCATCACCAACCCTGCGGTCGGGCCGACAGCCAGATTACAAGTGTTTCAGGTGTCTCACAGGATTTCTTTTTTTTAACGTACCCACGGCGGTGCCTCAGAAAATGGGCACCACAATGGTAATGCCAAAAACTGTTCTTTCACGGCATGGACTGTAAATTACATGACACGCAGGAACTAGAGTTCATGCACACAGAGAGGCACATGTTGTGCATCCCTGAATATACCCCATGGCCCTAAGGTGCAAGGGTGCAAGGGTTACCTTAGGTTCCTCTCCGCCACGGTTTTCATGGAGTAGGAACCGCTATGCAAACCATGGCCGAGAGTAAACTCGTAATATGCTTGGAGGGACTGCAGTAGTCCCGCCAAGTATATCGTGACCTCAAGACCACTGCAGCACACCAGGAAACAGCGGTTCCCTGGTGGCTGTGGCAGGGCAATGGCGGTCTGACCACCCTTATTGTAATAGGGCAGTCAGAAGACCGCCACTGACACGCCATGCAAGTCTGGCAGTCCGTGAACCACCAGACTCGTAATCAAGCCCTTATTCAATTATGAGTGTGAAGAACGATTAAAAATTGAAGAATTAGTAAGTAGTTGGATAAAGAAAACCTTCCCCACGAACATAGAACTCAGCAGTTCAATGTACACATTTAAAATGTGGGTGGAAATCTCTAGCCCTGGGATACATCATATCACTTTAAAGTTTTGTCGGAGGTTAACTTTTCAGCATTTAACAACTGTGGCCATTTGAGTGAAAATATATGAATTGATTCAATACATGGTCTCAGAAACCCATATGATGTCCCAGGATGAAGATTTCTCTATGCAGATAAATTATGTTGAAGGATGCTGAATGTTTACAGATTAAAAACACAGAGGGCCCGATTACGATGTCGGGCGGACCGCAACCGACCGACTGTCGGTTGCAGTCTGCCAAACATCTGCCCCTGCAGTCCACCTGAGGCATTACGATATGACAGGTGGAGGTATCAGGCAGAGGGTCCATCAGCTGGACTTCTGACGGGCTCAAGGAGCCCGTCGGAGTGTCCGAATGAATCATAATACCATAATGACAGCGGAGCCAGCCTCGGCTCCGCAGTTGGGAATTATGATGTCACTTTCTCACCACCTTCCATGTCGGCCTATCCAACATGGAGAGGCTGTCGGAAAGTGACTTTGGGGGCTGCTAGCAGGGTCCCCTTCACCCCCTGGCCCTCCACTATGGGGCCTGAGGGGACCTATGTTGCCCCCCGAAACATCCCTGCAGTGTGTGGCAGGCACCGAATAGTGCCTACCACACGGTGCAGAGATGCTTAAAAACATGAATTTTTCAGTGGCAGTTTGTGCTGCAGCCCCTTTTCACCCACCACACAGGCTGCCATTGAAAAGTCAATGATTTCAGCCCCCCATAGGGCGATCACATCAAACTTTTGTGGTCAGAACCGTCGATCTATGGTTGCATTCCACAACGCTGTCGGTCAGAAGCGAGCCTGACCAACATCGTAATAAGGGCCAAAGTAGTGATCTTTGTTCATTATGTGATGATGTCATCATAATCTTTAAAGGGTTTTTGTGTGGTATGAAAGTTAATGTATGGTTAGGCTTTCCTGTTTTCAGTGTCTATTTTTGGTAAATTCTGAAGGGGTTTTTTCAATACCGTAAAAAAACAGTGGTTATCAGTGGTTACACATTTCTGTGCCATTAAAAACAACAGAAACAGTGTTTTTCCGGTGTTTATGGAATGTTTTGCTTTTAATTATTGCTTGCTTTCTGCACTGACAGTGCATGTGTATAGCTAGCGTGTGTACAGGGTATAAGAGGTCCAAATACATTTTTACAAATCAAACTTATTGTAGTACATCATACAACACTTATTGAGCGAGTCTTTGGTCATGCGCACTCGCTATTTCCTTTCCATGATAATGTTTTTCTGTGAAAAGGCCCTCTCAACATTGGCACTTGACATGGGCAATGACAAAACAGAAAGTATATAATTTGCTAACTCTGGCCAATGACATAGCTTTCCATGCCAATACTGGTGTACCTGAAGATTGTGATTCTCAAGGACATGTTCTGCAACATATGCGTTGAATTGGGCACATATGCCCTCAGTTATTGAAGCAGTCAAAAATGAAGCAGCACTTTTCAAAGTCTGGAGAAAAAAAAGAAGGGATCTAAAACTTGTGAAGAGTACCTCAGTGCGGCTTCATTAACTTTGAATGCCATGGTTGGTGAAGGTTATTATAAGAGACAGTGGTCCCAGGGCAAGGAGACAATACAGGGAGGGAATAAATATAGACCCAATCGGTGCTATATTTTTGGCGTTATCCAGCCGGATAAGGGCAATTTAATATGCAAATAAAAGAGATAAACAAAACGTGAATTAATTACAGTGGGACACAAGCCTGCATCCAAGAACTTGCATAACAGGGGAAAACAAAGAAGGCTCAGGCAGCATGTGGTTGTCTGTATGAAAAGGTCATAGTATAACAAATGACATTAGAGAAAAGTCACCTTTACACATAATGGGCCAGATGTAGTTAATCCACAAATACCGAATTCCTAATACCGAATTTTACCGATTCGGTATTAAGAAATCGGTATTTCTTATGTAGGTAATGAATCGGTAAAAAATACTGATTCCTTAATATTCCTTATTACCGAATCGGTAATACCGATTTGGTAATACGGAATACCTACCCATTCATTCATATGGGCTTGGAGGCCCATAGGAATGAATCTAAAGGCTTTCTATATTAGCGATTCGGTATTACCCAATCGGTAATACCGGGAGGTATTTCAAGGACACCCTGTTGCACCCCTAAAATGTGCCTGTGTGCACATGTGGCGCACATACATGCCATAAGGGCATGGATGTGTGCCACATGGCACTTAAAAAAAAATCAAAAGTGAATTTTTAAAGGAATTAGTTAATTACCACCAACTTCTTAAAGCACATAAGCACTCTTTTATGTGCTTTCTACATTGCATTTACTGATTCGATAAATACAGATTCGGTAAATACCGATTCGGTATTTACCGAATCATCACCTACATTAGGAAGTGCTAAATACCGGTCAGCAACCCTGAAATTTACCGAATTTCGGGGTTACCGACCGGTATTTAGCCACCTACATCTGGCCCAATGTATCTTAAAAATGACAGTGTAAAAGGTAGACAACATGTCGACGGTGTTTCGATCCTTTACAGAAAGATATAGGATCATCATCAGGACATCATAGATATGATGCCAGAAAACATTTGCCTGTAATGACTCGTGTCAAGCTGGAGAGCATGATGTAATGCTTGGAACAAGGGAGTGTTACGAAGTGGTACAGCCACCACGAGCAGCAATCAGTGGACCTATTGAGGGACACTTGGATTAAGTGCGTGGAGGATGGGCATCTCCTTCGGGACGATTTAAGAGAAATGCGTGCGCCGCGGAGTGGTCGTTGTAATGTCTGATCACGGGGAGTTACAGAATGCGGGGCAGTCTTTAGGGCAGTCCAAGCAAGGTGGACGAATAGAGAGCCGTGTGCACGGTCCAAATGCTCCACGGTGACATAGTTCTGTGAGCTGCCAGATTGCAGTAGAATGACTCCGACTTCTCCGGAAGTCAATGGTTGGCGAAGTGACACATCAGGCATATTTTCATATACCAATACCTTGTCATTCTACTTGCTTAACCAGCAGTATGCAGAGAGAGTGAGCTGTGGTAAATGTATATTCCACATAGCAAGCTGCTCCTGGGGGGCTAAGTAGTTTACTGCCATTCTAATGTGCCCTGTACATGAACTTGTCCCTGGAAACAAAAGTTATTGTAAGAGCTCCATGCACAGAACGCATCACTCTTTAAACATCTGTATATATGCGCTTGTCTAATCGTGGATTAATATGCATACAAGTATCTATAAATTGGAAAGTGGGAGTCTTTGTTGCATGTGTGCTTTTGTATGTGAAAGTGTTCATGCATGTATGACTAATATTCAATGCAATAAACTACCTATAACTATAGTACACCAGATTTCCAATACACCTAAACGTTGCATAATATTAAGTAGGGCTTTGGCTGACTCGGCTCAGTAGATCGTTAATCCTACAAGTGTACAACTAAGTGTGACTATTAGGACATGGATGGCTCTACCACAACACCGGAAGGTAGACTACTAAAGGTAAAAATAATTTATTCATTCGACTGGCCAATACTTACATTTTACAATCTCTTTATTTTATTGTCAATCTTTTTAGAACTTAAACCCAAGAAATATCAATTAATATTATAATCAGAAGTATTCCCAGCCATGATTTTAAAGGATTGTCGTTTTCTAACCAATGAGTAATTAATAATAAGCTGAAACTGTTTTTAAAACTTTCTATCTGTGCTTTATCGAGGCCCCTGAATTGATCTGTGCGTTTTTAAAGATAATAATGGGCGATTGCCTATGACTTTATGCTGTAGTTACACTGCACTAGTTACTACTGGATTTTAGGTACATTTTTTGAGATGTATATATTTAGAAGGGTAACTGGGAAAGGGTGTTAGATTATACAGTACTAGCAAATGTGTTAAGACATTCTGAGATACTGACTGAAACAGACTTTGAATTAATCCCATTAATTAATATTGAAATTGACAGATGTAATTATGAATCCGTTTGTTTCCATTTTTTATGGGAGCTAACATTTTATTACATCTTTTTCATGACATTGGAACAGCCTGTTGAGGCTGTTCCAACACTCTATGCAGCCACTGCTTTATTGTTAGTAACTGTCACTCACAGAATGGTTAATTACATTTTAATTTGAAACATAACATTTTATGACTGGGAGTGATCTTGAATCTGTTGTTTTACACTTTTAAGAGTGTTAACTTTTTAATATAGATTCTTAATGAGAACCAGAAGAGACTATTGAATTTTGGCAACACTGAGCAGCACATGCATTATTGCTAGTAACATGGCAGCCTGAGAATACCTTATACTTTGCAATATAACGGTATATTCCAATTGTATAACTGAATCAGTGTCCTATGCCAATTACAAGGGATAACAGGAAAGTCTTGTGTTTATGTAGTGGTGACAGCAGAGCTTGAAAACGTTGCTAAATTCTCCTAATGCTAGCAAATACAATTACAAATAAATATTCAGACACTCCAGTACTTTGATGTTTGTCTATAAAAGCAACTGATGCCGCCATTGTTAGCAATATCTCTAAATAAAATACTTGTACAAGCCAACACCAAGGATTAAGGTAGAGAAAGTTCTAGTAAGTAAGTAAGTTGTTTATTTTATCTATTTGCCAATAGCAATATTTCCAGGAGGCAAACTAAGAATTTTAAAGCAACTAACAAACTCATGTTGATGAATTATGCCATATATCTAATGGTAAAAGCCTTTATTTTCTGTCCTTTACTAAACGCCCTTTCATTTGCACCATGCATATACACCACTCCTGGCTTACTCCCAGAATTCAGGAGTAAGTCAGATGTACCACAACAGTGAACCACAAGAAAATATTTGTGTATCAGTCCCACTGTGTGCCAGATTCACTATACTGTAGTTGCACATCTGAGTCATGGAGCAGCACCAGATGTCCAGTGCCGGGTGATGACATCAACCTTTGAGGGTCCACCTAAGAAGAACAAATTAAAATAAACGAAATTAAATAGAGTTGCCTATATTTGAGGTGAGAGCAGACTGGTTGCATTTTTAATTCTGTTGGTTGGCGCTTATAGAGACACTCCGCCTTTATTTGCTTTCCCACGTTTTCATCTGAAAAAAACAACTATTCAGGTAAATTAATCTTGGGAAGGAATATTTCACCTAGTATAATAATCAGACATTGCCAGAAAAATGGGTACAACATCATGAGGCATCTTCTCATGATGGAGTTAGGATATTCAGATGTGAGACCACCTACCCAACAACTTCAAGCTAGTGTAGGAAGACATAGTTTGTTTTATGTCATTCTTGAGTGGGCAGCGGCAGTGGACAGCTATGCATGAGGATTGGTGTTCAACAGAACACAACTCAAGGAGCAAACAATTGTTTCCCATTTGCCTTTATCTTTCCCCTCCAGCAGGTGACTGCAGCTTCAGATGAATGCAGCAGGAAGGTGGGGAGGTAGTGCACAAATGCATCCCTTTGTTGTACACAATGGATGTGCTTGATCGAAGCTCACTATGCAAATGCTGATATGGCCAGTGTGCACGCACCAAGCTTAATTTGCGCATATGCTGTGTGATTCACCAAAATCAATTTCACTTTGTGAATTTGGTCATTCAAAGGATACACTTTTGCTAAAATACAGATTTTAAAAAACATTTTGTGAATTGGACAGTGCTTGTTTAAATAATTTTTATCTAAGTATTTATTTGAATAAAACATAACTTATAATCTTATTGTATTATCTATGCAGTTCCTCAATCTAATGTATAATCTGTAATTACCTTTACAAATTTCAAGCAACATGCAGTTCACTGTTGATAATTTCATTAAACAAACAAATGTAAGAAATGTAGTGTTAATTTACAATTTTTCATATACATTGCTCAAAATCAAAAATACTGGATATCAAAATCACTCATTGCCACCTCCTATTATCTTTCAATTTACTAACCTAGTAATATTTGGATCAGGCATGCTTATCTCAGCTGGCAGATTTGCACCAATTGTGTCTAGTGTATAAGAAGGTTATTGGATTTGCTAACAGCTGGGTAAACGTGGTGGTGACACAGGAATGTGATTGATGACTGCTGTACTTTAGTCATGTTCATTTCATAACATTGATTTACTAGATGATGCAGGAGCTTGAGGAGGTTGATCTACTGAGCATGATGTTGAAGGTCGCATGGAACAAGATGCATTTGTAGGTTTTTGACTGGTTTTATTTCACTTCTGTTCATAGTGGGTCCATTTCACAAAAAGTCAAACAAATAAATATCTGGATCAACAGAGGTACATATATGTACAGTGTAAATCCATTCAACTGTTTAGTAATGTCAATAGATTGGGTACCAGAACTTCATGTGTATATGTGGGACATCTGGCCATGCCTGTTTTTTCTAGCCTCACACATGCGGAGTCTCCACCATGCATAAAATCTAAGTGGGTTATTTACTAGGGTTTCTGCGCAGTTCTTCTCATGATTCAAAGCGTTAAATGGATCACAAAATATTGTAAAGTATTTTATCAATTGACTTCTCATTGTTAAACACTGTAAGCACTGAACAAAGTTGCACAGTGCCAGCTAGCATCAGTGCAATCCTTAGTAACTAGCCGCCTAAACGAGTAGTTTTATCAGACAAGGAATTTTCTTAATTCCCAATCCCTGAAAAAATGAGACATAATGGTCAAATTTCCCACACCTTTTGCATTATTTATGCATGGCGGAACTTTTGGAGATGTATATATCTGATTTTGGTGCTTGTACAAATATTGAGTTGAAAATATCAGGGGACAGAAATATCAGAAATTAATTTTCTTGAAACATAAATATTGTGATGCCCGAATTTCATTGACAGGAATATAATTTTTGACTAAGAAATATCATTTTAAATTTTATCGATGTTTTTAATATCACTTTTTATAATATAGAGGTTAAAATACATATTTGTTTTAATTATTTTAATGTGTTTTAGTTGATATATTTACTACTTTAAACTCTATTTATATTAGGACTGGGCGGAATTTGCGAAATTCACTTTTGCAAACTATCGCGAAAATGTTAAAAATCTCCGCAAACATGTGGAAATATCGCGAAGACGCAGCCGTTTTTTTCCCGCGGTATTTTCTGCGTGATTGCGGCTCGCCAACTTACCCATGCGGTTGCTCACGGGCGCGGCCATCTTGTTTTCACTTGTCCCGCCCGCTCGCATTCGATATGACGTGCCCGCTTCCTCACGCTCTCGCTCGCGGTGGAGAATGACGTGTTCGAGATCTCAATCATCTCATACTCTCGCGGTGCATGATCGCGAGAAGAAAGACATGATCGCACGACGAATGACGTGATCGCGCGACAAATGACGTTAATGCGGGCGTGAACTGTCGCGAGACAGCGCAAATGGCTAACAACAATCCAACATTTCGTGGAGAACGCGACCTGATCGGGAAAACTGGTTGGCGAACGCGAGGATTCAGGTAAGGCGATCGCGGGCACGCGAGAATGTATTTTTTTACAGCGCGAGCAAGAAAAAAAATTCCGGTAAGATGCGGATTGCGGAAATTTTGACATTTTCGCGATCTCCGTGGAACGCGAAAATGTCAAATTATCGCAATTTCCGCGAGCGGAACGGAATTTTCGCCCAGGCCTTATTTATATTAAAAGATCAATTTTTCTGTCTTTTTGTAAATGTTATTATTGTCAACTATATTTTTTCCCCATATTTTTGCATTCTAAGTTTAGGAGCACGATATTGTGGTAACTTGTATTTTTGACATGATATTTTTGTTAGCAATATTTTTTCCCACAAAATTGTGTTAGTGAACCCTGGGTGTGACATTGCATATTATTGTAAATCCAACTGTGTTTGTGTTTCACTTAATTTCCAATATCTCTCTGAGAGAAAATTGGTTTTTGATTGAGGGGAGTGGAAAATCTTCTCAAGCAACAACTACATTTCTCGTCAGGGTGAACCACAACAGTCACTAAATTAACCTGTGCTGAACCCCCTAGTAGCTTGAAACAAAAGCAGCCAGGCTTAACTTAAAGGCAATGTGCAAAGAATGTATGTAGCACTCAAACAGTTATAAGGTGAAAATGCAACTCCAGAAAAATACCACACCAACTTAGCACAATGTGCTAAACAATTTTGGACCAAAATGACAAAACTCCAATCAGTGGAATAGGAGTTATGCAATTTTAAAGGTTTAAGTCACAAAAGAAGCAGAAAGATCTCACTGGTGGGGTCTGTACTGCCAAACTGGGACAAAGTCACAAGTTTAGGCTGACCGTGATGAAGTGCAGGCCGGTTACAGGGACCAGGTCACTCCTTTTGAAAAAGTTACCTTCTCAAAGTCTGGCACACAGAGTTCAAAACGTCAGGAATTTACCGGAGGAGTTCAACTGAGGCCAGCGAAGGGTCCATGACCTGGGTGCGGCATCTCTTGGGGATCAGGAACTCACCTCAGGAGAGACCAGCTACGCTTAGGCAGGCCCAGTTGCTGGTCCAGGCAGTGCCAGGCTCAGCAGGTTAGCTGGGCACATGCAAGGAGGCCTCTGGAGCTTCTTGCGTCCATGTAGCTCAGAACAGGTCAACTACCCGACCCTTGAAGTCATTCTGGTAGTCCCGGGCTCAATGAGATGGTCCTCTCGCCTTCAAGGAGCAAGACAGGCTTCAAGCAGCAGAGCAATCCTCTGAAGAACAAGCGGGTCTCAAGCAACAGGGCAGCTCTCTGATAAACAAGGCAGGCCTCAAGTAGAGCAGTCCTCTGGACTGCAAGGCAGTGCTTGTGTAGTCCTCGCAGGTCCTGGAGTGTACTGAAGAGTTGGTCTGAGGGTCCAATATTTATACATGGTGCCAGCTTTGATGTGAAAGAAGCTTCGGAATTTTCCCCAACAGATGGTTCATGAATGTCCTTCCTCTCTACCCAGGTCCCAAGATGTCTGGGGTGATGAAAGCCTGGTGTCAAGTTCTTTGTTAGTGTGCTGAGACAGCTCCTATGAAATGTAAATGGGACAGAGAACAGCTCCGCCCCTCCTATTCTGGCAGTATATCCCTTTCCCAGCTACACCCAGATCCTATTGTTCAATTTCTGGGCCCAATATGCATTCCTGATGGGGGAGCAATTAACAGGGCCAAGCAGCTGGAAGATCCTAGAACGTCTCAGAAATTTTAGGGCAAAACAATGCCAACTTTCTAAAATGGCATGTGTAAAATTTGCAATCTAAAATACGACTTGAACAGTAAAGAGAATTTTAAATTCCAATCATTTGAGTCCAAACCAGATATTTCTACCTGCTCAATCAAAAGTTAGCATTTATTAAATCTAATAAGGTAACCCAATGTTATCCTATTGGACAGTGCTGCCTCACAAGTAGTGAAAAACTAATTTAGAAGTTTATCACTACCAGGACATGTAAAATTTAAAAGTACATGTCCAACATTTCCAATACAAAGCACCCTGCCGTATGGACTGATTAGAGGTTACCCTAGGGTTGCCTTAAATGTACTAAAAAGGGAGGTTTAGACCTTGCAAAAGAAACCTTTGACCAGGCCCAAACCTCCCTTTTTATGTGTGAGGCACAATAAATGCTGCTGGCCCACTAGTAGCATTCAATTTCCAGGCCAAGTATACATATACTACCACTTTACTAGGAACTTATAAGTAAATTAAATGTGCTGATTAGTTGTAAGCCAACTTTACCAGGTAAAGGAGAGGGAGAACAAGTCCTTTAACATTGATTATCAGTGGTAAAGTGCACAGGGTCCTAAAGCCACCAAAAACGAATTCAGAAAGATAGGAGGGGAGAAGGCAAACAGTCTGGCAGTGACCTTGCAGAGAAGGCCAAGTCCAACAATCTCATTGAGTACCTCCCAATACTATCCATATAATACCGCTTGGGGCATTTTGCACTTTCCTAGTGTATCCGGGTCTGGAATTGTGGGGCTAGAATTCCAACCCACATAACTGTCGGCCCAGAGACATCAGACTTGCACTTCTCAGTGCAGCTTCAGGGTACTGTGGCAGAGATTGTGTCTGGCCTCCATCCGTTCTCTAACTACAGCTTGGGAGGAGCAATAAACACTCCTCCCCCACCTAGTCTCTCCTCCTCCTGCTCCTCTGTCCCACTCCACCTGTAAAACGGGCCTTCTAAAACTCCCTACACATATTTAACACTTGTGCCCAACGGTTTGTAAATGTATGCACAATTAGGGCCATTAAATCCATTCAAATGGGCAAAAACATGCAGATTTGGACCAAAGGTCTGATTGCTTGTCCCAATTCTAGGGGTAAGAGCTTCAAATCAACGACTGAGGAATGAAGGGACTTGTAATGAGAGCTTAAGTACTACTAAAATCTAGAAATCTGCCTGTGTAGCAGAATTTATTCATTTCTCGGTGGCATGAGCACCTATGCAACTGCATTAGTTGAACACTTGTCAGATCTGCATGCAGAGGTTTGAACTTTTTCCATACGTAAGCCTGGCTCAGCTGAGAAAAAGCTTAACAACTGCAGCTAACTGATGCAAAATATCAAAAGGTAAGCAGGCATAAATGTTCTATGCCTAACTCCACATATATGTACCTTGACAATGTATATATAACTTCAAAGTACTCACCTGTGGAGTTCGGAATAGTAAATCTATACTTCCTCTATATGCACTTACCTTTCAATATTTTAGTTTTGGATATTTTGTCTATAATATACTTGTATCCTGATATTCAGTATTGCAATCAAAATACAGAATACATATACTGCATGAGTGTAAAAACTATGCATATGCGTTTCATGCAGACAGTACAAAAGTGCATTATGGATACACTGGAGTAAGTCTGGAGTAATTCAAGAGTACTCCTGAAATTCAAGAGTAATCCAGGAGGACCACAAGAGCAAGTCACAGCTACTCACAGCTACATTTTTGTGAACTGGCCAGACAATGCAATGCAAGTGTGATCACTTGTAACACAGAGCAGCTTATTCTCTTCTGTCAGACATTTTAACTTGCACCTTCAAAAAATATCTGCACATCCAACTTTGACGTGGTTCAGGCTTAAGTGATACTGAAAGTGTGGGGAAATGTAATAAACAGTTCAGTTCTCTAGGGATGTTTGAAGGGAAGGGAAGCATACAGTGACATTTTTTTTAAAAGGGAAGCAGAAATCCATATTTTTCCACTGCCGCAATAAATGTAAAATGTGCATTGCATAAATATGCCGGGAAACAACCTTTACAATGCAGTCATTACATCGCACTACATTTACAATGCAGTCATTACATCGCAACATCCTTTAAAACGCATGTCACTACAAAACAGCCCTTACATTGCATGTCATTACAATGCATACCATTACAATGCGTAGTACCCCTACACTATCCAACACGTATCCTACTGTTGCACCCCCTGGAGTTAGAATAGTAATTTTTACCCCTACACTATCCAATACTTACCCTACTGTTGCACCCACTGGAGTTCGAATAGTAATTTTTACCCCTATACTGTCAAATACTTACCTTAAATGCAATGTAATGGTATGCGTTGTAAAGGTATTATGCGATGTAATGGAATGCGTTGTTAAGGTAGTTTCTAAAAATGTGATGTAGTGGCATGCGATGTGATGAAATGCGTTGTAAAGGATGTTGCGATGTAAAAACTGTGGCGTTAATGTATGCGTTTTAAATTTATGCATTGTAACATCATACATTCAATATGCCAGAAAGGTGTAGGATGAAAATTTACTTGTCCAGCCGCTTAATGCGCATTGAAGTGGCTGTGTGTGTGTGTATGCATAAAAAGTTAAGTACATACATATAAAGGTATAAATTAACCATTCTGTAAATTACATGCCTTAACCCTGCATTTGTGAGCCTGCCTCTACATGCTTCAAAGCAAATAATGATCCGATATTGATTTTGATTCACAAAGGTGTACTATGAAGTGGTCGAAAAACAGTTTGAAAGAGGGGGATTTTAAGTGCTTTGCTGAATGTCTACAAGTCTGCTTGAAGTTAAAGAGTGAGAAGATATAATTTCCATATGACAGAGGCTTGGGGATGTGAAGTTGATTATTGTCAAAGCTTGCCCTAAACCTGTCAGACGCCTCAGTGGGTTGTTCCCACTGGATACGATTCTAACACAGTTCCCATCCAATTCACAGTGAAATATTAGACTATAATAATATGGTCTCCTCAGTGAAGGACAACTCAAGCCTCTGGCTTGTTTATTGTCTATTGATGGAGGAGAATGTCAATCTATTCATTTGACTTGCATCTTGCTTATCCTTGCCCCCATCACTATGAGGCAGAAGCAATGCAGCCACTTTCCAAAAACTCCATAATAATATGATAACAAATACTACTGCTGCTGCTGCTACTACTACTACTAATATTAATAATACTAGTGCTACTACTACTACTACTAATAATAATAATAATTATTATTATTATTATATTAATAATACAAAATAATAATATTAATACAAATAATAATTATAAATATTTATAAAGGTTGGCCCCAAAACATTATTGTTGAAATACCTTAGGCAAGCCACCTGGTGATATAACTTAGATGTGACTTACTCACAATCTGATAATAAAATGCATTTCTTCAAGAGATAAAAGTATAAATCAGACTCAGGCTGTCCAATTCACAAACCACTCCTGTGTGCAATTGTGTCTTTCAGATTGCGAATAGAGGAGGGTGATAAACACACATCCTCCTGTGAGTTCCACGCGTCACTTGAAGTGTGGAGAACAGTCACAGCTGCTCCCGTAAATCAACAGTGGGGGGAGGGGGAGAAAATTAAAAATAAAGAAATTCACTTACCTGCCGGCTGGCTGGTTGGCGCCTCTCTTTTGTCCTCTTTCTGGCTTCTGTTGGAGCAGAAAGCAGGATAGACTCCACTAAGCCAATCAAAATGCTGCAATGCAGGGTTGTGATTGGTCTGAGACCCGTGGTTGGTTGCTCAGATGTGAAATGGAAGCCTGGGCAGGTTCTATACCCAGGCTGGAAAGCAGCCTGCGTGGAGAACATGCATAGCGTGCCTAAATGTTTTGGCCGCCCCCCGGACAAATATTCATGTGTGCTTAGTAGGTTGCTCCCTCCTGTGCCCCCTAGCATGCACCACAAACTTGTCCCAGCACAGAAAAATAAAATGATAATAGCATCTTGTTATTATCATTTTATTTTTCCTTTTTTGATGTGCTGAAAACAGGCAGTTGGGCGATGTTCCTCCTCCTTAGTGGAGGAGCCGCCTCTGGTAGAGAAATGTGTTTTTCTGATGATGGACTGCTGTTGGACTTTCCATTGGGAAACCCTCTGTGATGTGCAAAGGGCAGGAATAGTATCACACGGTAACCACAATTTAGGATAGTGACACAATCCCTGCATCCATTCGGTCTTGGTGTCCCATATCATCCAAATTCTGAAATGTTCTTAGCACACTGGGTAAAAACTTGCTGCATGTGTGGAACATTTGTATGTAATATTTGAGGAAAGGTCCTGTTAGAAATTGGGTTGTTGTTTGACTGGCATATGAGCCCTGGTCAAGCAGCAACCACAGTCCTAGTCAGGTAAGAGGCAGGCAAACCCTAAATTTACCTGTAATCCCCCTCTGGTAGCTTGGCACAGAGCAGTCAGGCTTAACTTTTGAGGCTGTGTGTAAAGTATTTGTGCAACACCTCAAACAGTATATCAGTGAAACACCACACAAAAAGATTCCACATCAGGTTAGAAAAATAGAGCAATATTTAATAAATAAAACAAGACCAAAATGGCAAAAATCTAAGTAGCAGAACTGGATATGTTGAATTTCAAAGATTTTAAGTAAAGTAGTGTCGAGACTCAAAATGCGGTTTTGGGGATATCTGGTCGGGCCGGAACCGGACAAAGTCACAAGTTCAGGCCAACTGTGATGGAGCATAGGCTGGCTACAGGGACCTCATTAGGCCTACTGAACAAAGTACCTTAATTCCTGGTTGTGGAGCATTCCGTCGATTCACTCAAAGATGTCTCGTGCAGAAGAGGCAATGTGTCGGTTCCGAGATGCAACGAGGGTCCGCTGTGAGGTTCTGATGCATCAAGATGGGGCTTATGATGCAAAGTCCAGTGTTGAGGATCCGAGGCACAGCGAAGTGATGTGTTGGGTCCGATGAGTGGTGCAGTTGTGATGCAGAGTATCAGAGTAATTGTAGATGCTGTCGTCGATGGGGATGAGAGGAGCTTGCACCAGGTAAAGCAATACACAGTGGTGGTTCCAAAGAGGATGCGTCGGTCCCACTATGTGGGAGGTGGAGGCTTTACAAGTCTTTTGTTGTAGATCCAATCCACGAAGCAGCAGTGATGCATTGTTTCTTCTTAGGGATACATTGCTGAGCTGAGAAGATGTGTCAGTTCTGCTCGGGGATGCATCGTTCAGCAGAGAAGATGCATCGATTTAACTGGCAAGCACCTTGGCTCCAATTGGCAGGCTAGATTCACAGCTAACAGAGTCCAGATGCAGAAGCATGGTGTTTGGAAGTCTTTTATGTCTGTGAGTCTTCAGATCAGGAGGTCAGCCAACTAGCCCTTGGAGTCACTCTGGGTTCTGGGGTCAAGTGATGCAGATCCAGTCTTTCTCACCCAGGCAGAGGGTAGCAGGCAGCAGGCCAGCACACCAAACCATGGGGCAGATTTACAAGCCCCTTGCGCCACTTTTGCGTCCCATTTAACATGGGAAAAGTGACGCAAAAGTGGCGCAAGGGGCTTGTAAATCTGTCCCCATGAGTTCAGCAGAGAGCAGACCAGCAGAGTGACAGTACTTTTGTAGCATAGCAGCCCTTCTTTATTGAAGAGCATCCACAGGTCCAGAAGTGAGCAAGGGACCCAGGGTAAGCCCAGAAGTGGGCCCCTTGCTCACTTTGCCACTGGATTCAAGCTAGCCTGGCTGATGAGGGGTATTACCCCAAAACCGGTCCCAAGATGCTTGTTTCCGGTTCAGGGAAGACCTGGATTGGCGGTTAGGGCTAGACTGTTCCCATTAGGCACAGGGTCAAGACTGATTTGCATATAGCCGGGTCTGAACTGAGGTGGCGAAGTGAGCTAAAGAACGATGATGGATTCAACCCATATCTGTCACTGGGGGTGAGTGTCTGAAAGGTTTCAGCGCTCCGTCCATCATCGCCTTGTGTTTGCGACCTTCAACCATGCATGGCATGGTGTTAGCCGCAGGCCACAACCCACATTCTTTTTTTGGTCCCATGGTAATTTTGTGGTACAGTCGTAAATTTTCATGGTGGGTTGTGCTGAGTATCATGGGAAGACTGCGATTCTGTACTGAAGTGAAAGAAAACTTGTCACTTTGACCCCAGTGGGGGGGGGGATGTCCCTCTAGAAATCCTCCTCAAATGCCAGAGGGTCAGGATACCCCTACCATGCCTCTTATGATTCTTTTTTTTAGGACATGGAGTCCTAATCCCCAATTCTTAAAATGGGAGCCACAACATTTCTCTTCATTATGTGGCCATCCCATCAGATCGCATGCTTTAAGTTTGCGCTACTATGGTACTCTGTGGAAGTACAGAGATGGTACAGCTCCTTAAATTTCAGGACATTTTTAACCCTTAACTTTAAAAAAGCACTGAACAAAGTCACTCTAATATTACACAAAGCACGCTTTATGGATCGAGATTTAGCTTTCTGCCATATTTTGTGTAATTCTGTTCAGCCATTATGGCTGTTGGGCTGTTTAAATTTCCCATGGAAAATTGCATATAGAAAACATGTCTTAGGATGCCCCTTTTTCTCTGCCTTACTTCACAGATGACCTTGGAACTTTTCAGGAAGCTGCGGAGGTGGATGAACCTTTTTTTCGAAAGTTTTGTGAAGATTTGTCAAATGGCGCTATGCTTATTAGCATGCCAAAAAAACATTTCCTATGGAAACCCAGTCTTTACTATGAGTACACGGTGTCCAACCCCCCCACACACAATCTTTGGTCATGCGTTGCATGGGGTTGGGTGCACACAGAGCCTATCCTGCGGCCAGGACCAGTGTCCACATGTTCAAACATAATCTCAACATGGACAGCATGGGGTTGGGTTCAGGGCCTGGACTCCAACATCTTCCACATGTGGCCAATCCTGCATTGACACCTCCACTATTTTGTAATTTCTCACATCCACTAGAAGGACATAGACAGCTTGAAGGACAATGACCATTATGTGCAAAATAAACAGTTTCCTTCATGGGACAGTGGGTACTCAGGAGGGTTTGTGGCCACTGGATGTGGCTAAAAGCTTTCCCAAAGCCAGAATCAGCTGCTGTTGGATTTGGAGTAATATGCACAGGACAAGTCTATGAACATTTGGTACTGGACTCATTGCACTGGGCAAAATACATGACTGGTGACATGCTATTAAAAAGCACACTAGAGTCACAGGCCATAACAAACAGAAACATGGGTAGAGAAGGGACACATGTCAATGCTAAAGGCAGGCTTCTGTCTTAAATTAAAGTGAGTCCAGGTGTGCTGGGTAAAGTTTGTGACTGAAAGCCACACCATACGCCCAGTATTCATTGAAACACCTATTGACCATGCCCACTCTGTTGGGGGATAGAATCAGTTGTACTTTGCACTTTGTGCAGCAGTGGGCCATATTCAGTGTCCACTGCCAGTGGAATTAATACATTGAATAGGGTGCGACTGTTGGCCATTCCTTATGCTTGTAACTATGCACAGCTTGGGCATTGGTACCTGCTCACATTAGTCCTCTGGGTACTCTTAGAGACCAGCAGGGGATTTTCCATCCAGTTACAAAATCAAGAAGATTTTATGAGGTGGTATAACTTGCTCCTAACAACCAAACTAACAGCTTATATAAACATTGTACAAATTTAGTTGAAGGATGGTATTGTTATTATCCAAAACATTTAAACCACTCTAGTTCTTCTGTTATGGTTAACAAGGTATCTATAATGCCTCTTTTATGGTAAACAAGGTATCCATAATGCCTCTCAATGCAATAAGGATTACCTCCCTCTTGACATCATAGATGACATCACAAATAATAACATCAATTGAATCACTATTGACTTAAACAATCCCAGCAGTGAAACCGCAGGCAGTCGCACTTTTTTACATATGTTTCCTTCAAGTGGATTCTCTGTTTAATGCTAGAACTATAACAAATCATAATAGGCCGAATTCACAAATCACATATATGTGCATAAGCAGATTTACACCCTTACATCGGTGTCGATTTAGCACATCTGCATTTCAAAAACGTTTAAAAAAGGAAGCCTTAACTGCTTAGACAGTCACAGGTTTCCAGGAGTACTTGTTGAAATCACTTGTGAGTTGTAAATGTAATTGCATTTATAGAGGTCTTACTACCACTGACTACTAGGTGTTTCCACCCGTATATATGCTTTGCTGCCTTTGTTATTGTGCAGGTTCTACCACTATGCATGCTGAATGCCTTCTTTGCCTTTGTGTTTTGCCACAGTTGTTTTGCAAAGATGTGGTTATTTACTCCCACATCCCACTATCTAAAGTGATTTACTCTCTCCCTTGACAGGAGTGGTTAGGCATCGGAAAAGAGCTTGAAAATAAAAAATCTACTGG